>NC_063333.1:92216240-92313327 GCF_021869965.1 Rhincodon typus | reverse complement strand
GTGAGGAATATCTAATTGGGCTAGAAGAAGATTTCCTGCCTCTGCTCCAGTTAAATCTGGGGAGGGAAGGTTCAGAGTGGTCTTCCTGCTATGGCACCAGTTGAGGCTCTTAACAGGGTGTCAAATGCCTACTTAAAGCACTTAACCCTCTTCAGGACAGTCACCATGTAGAGAGCCTGAAAAGCAAATCCTTCTGTGGTTTTCTCGTTTTTTCAAACCAACTTATTCAGACATGACATACCTCTGGAGCAGGCTAAACCTCGAGGTAGGGTCACCACCACTAGGGGAATTATCGCTGGACTGTTAATCCAATAATGATCTGGGGACCTGGGTTTGAATCCTGCTACGGCAGATGGTGGAATTTGAATTCAATAAATCTCTGGAATTAAGAATCTAATGATGACCGTGAATCCATTGTCGATTGTTGGGGAAAAACCCAACTGTTTCACTCATGTCCTTTAGGGAAGGAAACTGCCATCCTTACCTGGTCTGGACTACATGTGACTCCAGACTTGCAGTAATGTGGTTGAGTCTTAACTGCCCTCTGAGCAATTAGGGATGGGCAATAGGTGCTGCTTAGCCAGCAATGCCCTCATCCCATGAATGAATAAAGAAAACAATACCACAAGACCTCTATCTGCTAGTTTTGCTTTCTGGCTCCCAGAGTGCTCCCTTGTTGACAGATACTTAGCCAAGGGCCACTCCTTTGCCCTTTCTTCCAGCCTTGTTGCCATTCCTAGCTTGTGACCCCCATTCCATCAAGTCCCTCAGCGACCCAGAGCTCTACTGGGTGCATTCCTAGCAGTTATCAATGTTCCTGGTGGTGCTGCCTACAATGGAACTACTGGGATTGGCTGCTCTTGGGGTGGTGCAAAGGTGGGTTTCTGTTCTGGATCCGCGATCCTGGGTCAGCCTACTGCTAGACACTTAGGGTGCTTAATGGAGTGGATCCTCCCCAAAGAAGATGGCTTTCAGCGGCTCCCTAAGCAAGAACTACCCCACCTGGATTAAACAAAAACAGAAGTTCCTGGAAAAGCTCAGCAGGTCTGGCACCTCTCTTCACAGATGCTGCCAGACCTGCTGAGCCTTTCCAGCAACTTCTGTTTTTGTTTCTGATTCACAGCATCCGGAGTTCTTTTGGTTTTTATCCACAAGATTAAGTTCTGTCCTATGAATACTTAACTGTACTGTGAGAAGAATAGATTAAGTGGGGGTTACATGCTTCTCAATAAGGCAATTGGGAACCTTTTATGGATCATATAGTCATTGGGCATCCATTAGCATTCATGGAAAGGGTGGAAAGGTCATTTCCCTCACTCCCAATTGCCACATTTATCTGAATGCATTGTTTTTAAAAAGTAATCAGATGTTTTTCTTCTTCAGGATATGATGGCTTCTTCCGAAATGCTTCATATACCCCTTTGCCTTCAGCTAGGAAGGGAGCGTGACTGGTATCATTTTCACAGTTTTCCTCAGTGCTTCTGCATAAATAACCAGCACAAGTTGTACTTCAAACACTAAATTTGTCTCACCTCTCAAACTGAGACAGAGCAGCTCACATCTACATAGCACTCATTCTAGCAGGTCAATTCGCAGCTATGAAAATTCTCACAGTAAGCCCAGTTATATTTGATGGCTTGTGATACCTGGACTGAGAGTCTAATTATAGTAATTGGTGAATTTTGTATCTGAATTATTGGGAAGAGTAAATTTCACAGAGTTGATCTTCTTTTCATAGCAATGTGTACAGAGTTTCAGGAACAGTCAATTGATGCAGTGAAGTAACCTAAAGCAAATCAAAACACTCCCTAGAACTTAAAGAGACAGGTCAAAGCAAATCCCAGTTAGAAACAGAAAGTTTTATTTTATAGGGGTAATGGAACAGAATTTTGTTTTTAATCAGTGGAAGTTTTTTTTATGAATTGTGACTAGTTTGTATTTTAATGACAATGCTCAGGGTATTGTAATACATATGTCAGCTTGTTGTGCCATTACTGGGATGGAAACCTAAGCAGCTCTCAGTTTTGGAAGGAATTTGTAAAAGGGCAACAGCATGGTGCCAACCTGAAGAGACAGGGATATGAAGACTGATTGTGAACCATCTGGAAAAAGGTGTGATTTGACTTCACCTCCTCATTTTAACATTAAACATACTGGGAGAGTAGGTGATGGGAAGTGGAGGAGATTTCTACTCGAAAGGGAAGGAAACAGGTTTTTGTGTCTCAGGAGAAGTTTAGCCAAATTACCTTAACCGTTGTCAAGGAGACTCAAGATAGTTCCTCCTGTACTCTAATTAGGTCAGATCAGACAAAAGAGGCTGGGTAATACTGCAGAGGACATTGTGATTCATTTAGTAGCACTCTTGCTTCTCATTTAGAAAGTTACAGGTTGAAATCAAATTCCAGTGATTACGGGCAGGATTTATAGCTGCCGCTGGAAAGGAGTGGGTGCAGTCATGCCACTGATTAACATGCTAGTTCTCAAGCTTCATTCTTCTGCTAGGCAATTATTTCAAGAGGCTGGAAGAGGTGCCAGTAGAAGTTCCTACTGCAAATGGTGGGTAACCAATTCTCTGAATGCAAGACCATTAAGCCCTTAGATTTTTCAGTTGTCACCCAGGTTCTGACAGGTCAATTTGGCAGCCTGGAAACATTGAAACGCAGAAGATAAGAACAGGTGTAGGCCATTCAGCTCCTTGAACCAGCTCCTCTATTCAATATGGTCATTGCTGATCATCCTACTCAGTACCCTGTTCCCACCTTCACTCCATACACTTTGATCGTTTTAGCCCTAAGAACTATATATATATACACACATCTCCTTCGTGCAAACATTCAATGTTTTGGCCTCAACCACTTTCTGTGGCAGAGAATTCCACAGACTCATTACTGTCTTGGTGAACAAATTTTACCTAATCTCAGTCCTAAATGGCTTATCCCATATCCTTAGATTGTGACCCCTGGTTCTGGACTTCCCAGTCATCGAGAACATCCTTCCTGCATTTCCCTACCTGGTCCTGTTAGAAGTTTATAGACTTCTATGAGAATCTCCCCTCCTTCTTCAAAACTCCAGTGAAGATAGTCCTAATTGATCCAGTCTCTCTTCATTAGTCAGTCTGCCATCCCAGGAGTCAATGTGAGTTAGCCTCCTTCAGCAGAATGGGAGCCAGTGTTCCAGTCGGGCTTAGAGCTTCTCCTTGCCTGACTGGCTGTCTAGTAGATAATCCTCCCGCCCTCTGCCCTCATCCCCAATAGCAGCTGTTTGGATACAAATTTTTAATTTCCAGTTTTAAGGTGAACTTCTGTTTTGGGAGATTTCATCCTCACTTACCTGCCCTGGCACTTTGCTGTAGGTTCCAAGCTGGAAGGCCTGCAATTAATCCTCCATCATTCTTGATTAGATGGCGAACCTAGTTTCTTACCCTCAATTGACTGCTGCAGAGAAAATCCCACTGAGTGACTGTTTCACACTCAGTCCAAGGTTCTACACCCACTTGAGCCCAGTGTCATGGCTCAGAAGCCTACAGGAAAATCTTGTCCTTGAACACAAAATCTAGATTGTGCTGTAATGCTTCATTGTTGGAAGTGTCTCTTAATGAGGAGATATTAAACCAAACTGCACCTTAAAAGGTTGCTTAGTAAATGAAGATATAATTATGTGCAAAAGGAGTCATGTCATTGTGACATCAGATTACATGGAACTGGAGGCTGAGTCTGTAGGATTCCTGAAGATGCCCAATCTTATCATCAGAAATGTGTAGACATAATCTTATTACACAAGACCCTGACCTACCCTCTCTGCTGGGCAAAAAAAAAGCCCAAGGTACTATTTTAAAGATAAATAGGAAGATTTTGTAAGTAACTTGGGCAATATTTATACCTTAATCAACATCATTATAACATAATGTTTGGTCGATAACAACTTGCTGTTTGTAAGAATTTACTGCACACAAACAGATTGCTCCTGTTTCCTACATTACAATAGGGGCTACACTTCAAAAATATTTAATGAGATGTACGGCACTTTGGGATGTACTGAGTTTGTGACAGGTGTCAAATAAATACAAGTATATCTTATTTTACTTGTGTTTATTATGGCCTACATCATTAAGTGTAATGTGTAAAGGATTAAGTTTTCAACAAGAAGTTGACATGCCCACTCCATAGGAATTGTGTACTTTGCCAGGAAATTTGAGATTTATTAAAAGTTACTGGGGATGTTAAATTGGAAGATGGTATCACTGCAGTCCATTATGCCAAATCCTGTTGAAGAATCTGTTCTGATAGTCACAACAAGTTGTCACTAGTGCTTTTAACCTCAAATTCAGAAGCAGCACTGAGCTAGACAGAAGTAGTTAAAATTCTCTTTTGTGCATTATTTTCTCTACTAGTTTAATTTGTTATGCTCAGAATAGTTGTTATTGTTCTGAATTTGTATGGAAATAATGGTCCAATTCCTTTTTCCAGCTAATGCTATAAATTTCTTATAAATTGGTGCCATGTGGAAGATGCAGAAGTGATCGCTGAAGAACTTTACTTTCTTCAAGCCCATTACTGCACTGTAGCCCAGAAACCATTTTATGGTTTTGTATTGGCATTGTCTTCAAAGCCCTGAAGATGTAATGCCAGAATCAGAAGGATATTAGAAGGAAAAAATTAGGTGGAAGAGAAGATCTTATGGCCTTTTGAGTTTGCATCACCACTTAGTAAGAATAAAGCTTTCTCCTCAACCTCACTTCCCTACCCTATTCTGAAATCCCTTAATTTGCTTAAAAATCATACGAGGTTTTGCTCTGACTCAACATTTCTGCACAAAGAATTCATTGCTTCTCAGCATCAGCTTTGCAGAGTTGTCTTTTGTTTCTGTAAGCCCTGTGTTAGTATAGACTGTCCTGAATCTATTGTGTTTTAACTGAATCAGCATGGTGATCTATTGGATAGTTCTGCAGTGATCCACTTCTTTAACATTATTGCTGCTATTGCTGCACTTACCAGTTAGCTGCTTACAAATCTGTTTTCAGTAACCGGGTTTTACTTATCCAGTCAGATGAGTGATTCTCTTTGCCACATGCAGTCCAGTTCAGTTCTTTTCCAGTTCGTTCCTATTTTACAGGGTGCTAAAAGTCAAACAGACTCAGTGTCCCTGACTCTTAGGTCAGAGTATATGTTGATCACAGCTGATTTTACAATGGACAGGTCAATCATGTCATGGACTTTGAAGCTATGGCAGTGGAATCTGGGGTATCACAATGCTTAATTCCTCAATTATGTCCCACAGCTTTTTGCCTGCAGCATTGGTAGGTAGACTGTCCACTCTGGTACTTAATGTCTCCCAGGATCAGTGGTATTATTTCCAAATTGGAGAGTTCTCCCAATAAATCCTGTGGTGATGAAATCCTTGGTGGTCAATAGAAAGTCACAGCATATATAGCACTTTCCATATGGTTGTTCCTGGCTCTGTCAGTAGAAAGTGCACCAAAGATAATTGTGTGAAAATGGCAGGGGTTTGTGCACTTAAATCTGGAGCTGGACGCTTGTCCAGGCTAAATTCTTCTCAAAATGTCTGAAATCTATTGGACAGAATTTTCCCAGCCCTTGAGAGGCATAAGCAATAGTGTGAAATGTGGGAAAATATGGTGAGAATGAAAAGAAATGTTTCTCAATGTTGAGAAAATAAAAGTCCAATCCTCTTCTGGAATTTCAATGGGTAGATGAGAATCTCGTTAAATAGCAGTGACCGAGATAGTAGGAACTGCAGATGCTGGAAAATCTGAGATAACCAGGTGTAGAGCTGGATGAACACAGCAGGCCAAGCAGCATCAGAGGAGCAGGAAGGCTGACGTTTCGGGCCTAGCCCCTTCATCAGAAAATCTGATGTACTGTATCAATACTGTACACAGATCTGGCTCACAGTGCCTTGTGTTACTGAAGTATAACCTCTCTCATTTTACTTCTCCACCCCATAGACCTGACACCTGCAACAAGTCAATGACAAGTTCTCACCCTTCCTTCTCAGGCCTGTACTCAGTCCCTACCTGAATCTATAGACACAAAGGTCTGTGCAAAAATACCAAACAAGATTTTTAGGACGACACAAACCAAAGACAAAATATAAACAGAGGAAATGTCACCAGTACAAGAGGCCAGTGAGGCAAGGGTTGAGCCAATGTACCATGACAGGTGAAGCTGCCAGCTTCTGATTAGCCTGGGGATCAATGGGCCTTCACTTAAAGAAGCAGGGCCATCTCTCATTGTCTCTCCAGCTGCCAGGCACAATCCCTAACACCACAAGATTCTGCCCAGAGTCTCACTATTGACAGCACACTTCCTCACACACTCACAATGGAACTGCATATGGCTCTCCAGGATGTTGCCCACTTTCTCCATGAAGACGTTCATTCAAAGTCCTGAGGCACGGCACACCACGAGCATGGACACCCCCATTGTCTGCTCATGGATCCACAAATGCATCGGCAATATTCGCCAACTGGGAAATCATCTGCCTCTGATGCTCCAGAAATATCTTGCGTTTCTGAGATATCCAAGGCCCAGCATCTTTCCCTGGTGAAGCATAGCAGTGTCTGTCTATGTCCTCAACAATTGGCTTTGCCTCACTCTCTTCCTCCTGTTCACTCATGATGTATTGTTCAATCAGTGCTCCCGACCCTAACATAGATTGTGGCTCCACTGCAGTGAGTGTTCCTGCAAAGGTGGATGGTGCAGAAGTAAGATATGACAGCGCTGGCTCTGTAGATTCTACCCTGGCCAATGAGGAGACATTTGCATTGGGTCCATCTGTATGGCCCAGGCGGTTAGTCCTGAGGGAGAGACAAGATGAAGGTGTTGCTGAAAACTTGGAGAACCCAGTAGGGCAATCATATATCCAACACCATAGATGACAACCGTGAATGAGCCATGGCATGCTTTGGGAAGGGATTTCCTCTAAAGTGCTTCACATGGAAACAGAGCTATCAAATGACCCTGCCACACGCAGGCTCCAGCCCTGCCATTGCCAACGGCCTTATTCAATGCCCCCTGAGCAATGTCTAATGCTGAATCAGAGATAGTAGGAACTGCAGATGCTGGAGAATCTGAGACAACAAGGTGCAGAGCTGGATGAACACAGCAGGCCAAGCAGAATCATAGGAGCAGAAAGGCTGACGTTTTGGGCCTAGACCCTTCATCAGAAATGGAAATGTCTAATGCTGCCTCATACTGTCCGTGAGTTGGTGAAGGTCAGGCACTCTGCTTCCTGTTTAGACCATCTTCCAGCTGTTGTGCATAAGCTTCTCCTATGCCATGAGGGGAGAATGAAGCGTGAATATTCTACTGTCCCTCAACACTCACAGTCTGACATTGATAAGGGCTGTTGCACTCATCAATGATGCATCTTACTTGCACCCCACATGAGTGTGGCTAACATTTTCGTGATGAAACAGAGCACTATGTCAACAAATACTTTGAACACAGAGAATGTTGATTGTGTGTACACAGGTGGAGGCCTAGAACACAGCACCAACCATCTCTTACTTCCCCAGCCTATATGAGGTAATTGAAGTGCTTGTGGTGGGCTGGACCCAGCTCCTCCTGGTCACCTCATGACTGCTCTCCTCTTCTGCATGTACTTTTGCTCTTTTGCAGGGTGAGGATGGGGGTTTCTGATCATGTGTATGGAAGAAAATATGTTGGTGCCTTTGTTTTGTCTCCATGCCATATTCAGCATCACCAATTGCACATGGAACCAATTCTTGCAACAATCAGCGTTTGAAAATTTGACATAAAATGGGAGAAGGGTCGAGAAGTGAAACTGAACTAATGACACAGAAATATAAATCCACATCAGGATTGCTACATGTGGTGAATCTCAGGTGAGAACTCAAAACACAGTGCACTGCTCCATTCTGAATTCTTGGATGAATTAGTGAATATATACAAAAATGACATTTCGCATAAATAAAATAAAAATTATTTTCTACCCAAACTAATTCTTAATTATCAAAGGTTAATTACTCACTAGAGCTGGTACCTAGTCCATTTTCTAGCCACCCATTTGTTTCCATATGTATTATTTCAGATCATGTTCAAGTTTGTAAAACCTTCATATAACCCGAGGGCTGTACTGTCCCAATTCACTAAGCTGGTCACATCAGATATTTTTGCTGCCCAATTCACCAGGAACAGAAAAAACACAGGAAGAATTCCTAACATGGCAGGAAGTCAGACATTCTCATTGTGTTCAGCTGCACACTCATTTATATCCATCATTCCTGTGGAGACAATCTGCTTTTTAAACTATGGGAACAAACCTACTCGATTGATGTCCAGATGTTACAAGATAGCCAGTGGTAGTTAACAACTTTGGTTTATAAATTTACAGAAGGCTGTACAAACTGCCGATATGATTCTTTCTTTTCTCAAAATGCAGAAATTGGATGTATAAGGCACAGTTCTTATAGATTATATGGGCTGTTTAAATGGTAGCTGTCAAATTTTCTAGTGGACCTCGCTGAAGCAGAATAATTTAAAATCTATATTAAGGTTTTCTTAAGGAAAATATGCTATGAGATTACAAGTTGATACAGTTTGATGAACTGTAGTGCAATGTCATGCATAAGATAAAAACAATTGCTCATCTAAGATTCAAAACTCATTTCAGGTTTTGGAAGAGCTGAAAGTACATACAATTGATGCATTGTAAATTTACTGGAATGTTTTTTACAGCTCTGAGATGCATTCAAAATGGGAAAGGATGTTGATCTTTCCTTCCACAATGTGAGGTTTTGACTGATACACCTAACTCGCTGATCAATACAGTGGGTCTCAAATGCATTTCCAGTGTTGTACGAATTCTCAACAGAACTCAAAATGAATTAAGATTTGGCCTCCAATTTCCTTCTTCCCCATTAGATGAATCTGTAATTTTGAACCTTCTGTCTCAACTTCCTGTCCATGAGTGTCCGGATGCACAGGTGTTCCAACAATGATTTTTCCACTGCAATCCTTTTCCGATTGAAGGGTCTGATAAGATAGGCGAGTCCAAAACTAGAGGGCATAAGTTTAAGCGAGAAGGTAAAAACTTAAAAGTGACTTAAGGTGCAAATTTTTATGCAGAGGTTGGTGCGTGAATGGAATGAACTGCCAGAGGAAGTGGTGGAGGTTGGTACATTTACACCATTTAAAAGGCATCTGGATGGATACATATAGGGTTTAGAGGGATATGGGCCAAATGCTGACAAATGGGACTACATCAGTTTAGGATACCTGGTAGGCATGGATGAGTTGGACCAAAGGTTCTGTTTTCATTGCTGTATAACTCTATGACTTAGAAAGACATTACTGAGGAACTCCAAGATAAGTAGATGAAAACTACCAAACACATCTTTGCCTGCTCTCCCCTTTCAGCACTTCATAGCAGTCATTCCCTCTGTGACACCACAGTCCACTCTTCAATCATCCCTAATGCTCCTCCCTTCGCTATAGCACCTTTCCCTGCAAACAGAGGAAATGCAAAACCTGACATTCACTTTGATCCTCCTGACTGCCTCAAGCCCAAATAACCTTTACGAGTGAAAAAAAACCTGTGCTTCTTTCAATTTAGTATCTTGTGTTCATTACTGACAACTTGGTCTCGTCTGCACTGCAGACACCAAGTGCACACTGGGTAATGGCTTTGCAGAGCATCTCCATCAAATTCACAAGCACAACTCCAAGCTTTCAGTTGCTTGTCGTGTTAATTTTACATCTTGCTCCTATGTTGACCTTTCTACCCATGGCTTGCTATTGTGTTTTAGTGAAACTCAATACAAGCTGAAGGGACAGCGGTTTACTCTTTGACTTGCTATTCTACATCCTACTGGATTCACTGTCAAGTTCAACTACTTTCTTCTACATCCACCTTGCTCTATGTAAATGGTTTTTAAGAATCAATTCATACCTTGTTTTTAAACAACATTTACTATTCACTAGTTCTGAAGAGAAGTAATATCAGACTTGAAACATTAACTCTGCTTCTCTCTCCAGAGTTTCTCCAGCACTTTGTTTTTATTTTGCTTTTTGCTATATCCATTATCACACTTTTTAGCTGGTGTGTCACAAAATCCTTTGTTATTTAATTTCCCATGGCCTACACCCTATCACAGAACTTCTGATTTGTTCTTCCTTCAGCCACCCATCCTCTTCCATCAGTTTAAAGCTCTCACATTTCTATTTCTCTTCAGGTCTGATTGAAAGGTTATTGACCTGAAATGTTCACTCTGTTTGTCTCCCCACAGATGCTGCCTAGCCTACTGAGTTTTCCCAGCAGATTTTGATCTTACTTAATCCAAGTAAGTGGGATGTGTTTCACCAGGTCTTCCTGAATTGTGGCTGTTTGGCTGGTGCTGCTAGCTGTTTCCGCCAATAGTTTGGAACACCAAAACTGAATTTGACAAATGCAACGTTCTCCAGCATGGTTGTACAATCCCAAGCATAGCAGGGTAGGGAACTTAACCACCAGATATTTGAATCTGTGCATAGATATTGGGAGAACCCGCGAATATAGATTTCAAATCAAAGACTCTTCAAACAATTAACAAAGGTCAAGGACATCATGAAAGGAAAATCAGACTGACATAGATCTAGTGTCTATCATAATCTCAGGAAATCCCAAGGTATTTTACATTCAATAAAGTATTTTTTCAACATGAAAACGTAGAATGCTGGAGAAACTCAGCAGGTCTGAAAGTATCTATCGAGAGAGTAACAGATTTAAAGTTTTGAGTCTGAAGTGTCTCTTCTTCAGAAGCATTTTTTGAAGTCTGATCACTGGTTTAATGCAGGAAAATGCAACAGCTAATTGGTGCGCAGCATATTCCACAAATAATAATGTAATCACAGTTAGATAATGTTTTTGATTGAATTTGAAGAGCGATAAAGATTGGCCCGGATGCTAGAGATAACTCCCCTATTCTTTGAAGTAATATCAGGGAATCTTTAATATCAAACTAAGACAGCAGCTGGTGCCTTGCTTTAACATCTCCTTTAAAATACATATCTCCCCCAGAAATGCACTGGATGATTCGCTTAGATTTCTGTACTCAAGTAAATGGAGAGGGACACAATATCTATTAATTCAGGGGCAAAAGTAACATATCCTTCCAAAACTTTAATTGTTGTGCACGGCCAATTTGTTTAAATAGCAGTCAATTTAACGGTCTGACTTGTTCGTGACAAAGAACATCTAGGTCGATGCCCAACTGTATATTGCTGCAGCTTGGCGGAAGTGTTCAGCATGAGTATTACCAACTGAACCATGGCTGAAATTATAGATGCACATATTGTGTTATGACCACACACACACACACACACATGCACCAAAGCCACACATTCCACGTACACGTTTCAAATGCTCTACGTATATACACACCACAAACACAACACACACCATACACACACACACACGACATAGATGCCAAACATGCACATCCACATCACACACACCACTCATGCACGCCACAAATGCCACACACACCAGACATGCCACATGTACACACCACACAGAGCACACATGCCACAAATACATGCCAGACAGGTCACACACAATACCACATACACCATACATGTCTCTCACACATGCACATGCCACACACACGCACACACCACAAGTCCCAGACACATGCCACATACGCATTGCACACACTCCTCACATGCCACATGCACACCATACAGGGCACACATGCCACATATACACCACATATGCCCCACATGCCACACACATCACAAATACATGCCATACAACCACAGATACACGCCACACACACTATACACGCCATACATGCCAAACATACTACACATACATGCCAAACACAAACACCACAAACAGTGCACATGCGCCACACATGTACACACCTGCACCACACACATACACATACACTACAAATAGCACACACACCCAGAACCTGACAGCTTTTAACAATGTACAATTTGAACTTCCAGAACAAAGACCCTTTATCAGTGTAGTTATCAGTTTAATCAATTGGAAATTTTTCCTGTGGTGAGTTGATTAAACACTTCAACTTTGATAAGACAGCATCCACTTTTAACATTGATTAATCCAAAGCTGCGCTACATAAAATGAAAATAAGTCTCATTCACCATGTTTGTGATGTTTTGCTGATTACTTAACTTTGATGGTTTTTAAATTAGTTAAAGTTTAAGTAGGCAAATGCAGATTAAAGTGTTGAAGTTAACGAAATGACAATTATAGCAGATTATAAATTATAAACCCCAGATTGGTGATAATGGTAAGGATTTTCCTCTTCATTACTCCTGCTGCACACCAGGAATGTGTAGCAAGTACCTCAGACCCTCAGCCCTTAATATTCTCACCACTCAGTCTCGATATTGCAGGGGTAAAGGCTGGAAGCATACCATTTATCAATAAGTGTCACAGGAAATCCCAGATACTGAACATTTTAAAAGTTTGTTTTGCATGTATGACAAAGTGTGTTGCCTGGTGTTAGTTGAGATAAATAAATAATCTTAAGCAGATCTTTATTTTTGGGATAAATAAAAGATACGAGCTGGGATTTGGTAAATTACATGATTTGGGAGGTTACATGAGACAGTACTGGGACGGGAGTGGGTGGTGGAGGAGCAGTGGTTAGTGGTCAAAGGGGTGTGGGGGGTTCAACTTTGACTGTGGTGCTTCTTTTCCAGGAGCTTTAAATTCATTCTTTCTAATTCGAACCCAGTGCCCTCTAACTCATCATTAAGTCTGAGGATCACTGTCTCTCTCACCCCAACCCTCCGCAACTCCTTCTCGATTTCTGCTGTGGTGCTAACTATTTCTTCTTTCTCACTCTTTGTATGGTTCTTTAAGTTTATGATCTACTCTTCTTTACTGTGGAACTCTTTCAATCAAGCAACTGTGGCTGTGGCTTTAACTACTTTGGAAGTACCTCAGCATCCCTAGACCACACTGAGCTTCCTCCCAGCAATCCTGACTCTCAGTTTTCAGACCCAATGTCGGCTTATCACAAAATTTTACCCACTCAGGCCACTTCTTATTTAAATATTTCATTAGGGTTTTCTCCCAATTCATAGTATTAGCCATAGCGTATACGTTATCTTCTCCTCTAGGGCTCATGTTTCAAAATCTATGGTTTATGTATCACAAGATGTACGTATTTGGTTCTGCTCAATTTCTGGTCAGTTACCTTTCCTTTTTGGCGCCTCTTACTGGGGTTACCCAGGGATGCCAATGCTGTAAAGTGAAAAGGGTGGATAAATGTACCCTGACAAATCTAGATCAGTTTACAATGACCCTTTTTAACTCAAGCACGTTATGTGGGGAGATAGACAAAGGGGACAAGAGTCACAGGAAGGTCCAATACAACTCGTCACGAGATACAAGGAACTGGAGATGCTGTGCAGCTTGTCTGCTAGTCGTAGGCGCTCTCTGGAGACGCTGGTGAAGAAAGTGCAAAAAGTAGAGGGAGCTGAGGGTCCAGGTGGCCCTATTTATCTCCCATTCATGCCCTTCTCAAAGATTCTGTGGCCTGTGTCCAATAATGTCATTGGGTGGGGGCAGGAAGATCCAATGAGGTGGGTCCTTTCCATATTTGGAGGTTGCAGAACATGGTTTTTGAAGCTTCAGCTGTCTAGTGCTGTCCTCATCACACTACGCCTTTCCTCCAACTGAGCTGGGTGCCACCAAGTCTGTGCATCGTTCTTCTAACAAAGCAACCCCGCTGGAGGTGTAAACAATGGTTTGTTCTGAAACTATGTGGCCATTAGTGCCTGGTCAGGCAGTTCCAGGCCTGTCTGGTTTTGACAGGAAGTTGATTGTTCAAGGCCTGGCTGCATGAATACTGTCTGTTCCATCTCTGCAATTTGCTAGTTGAGAGGCTGGCTAGGTTTAAACTATCCATGCTCCTAAAATGAAATGTCAATATTTCTGTAACAATCCTGGAGGTCATGGTCACCTGACTATAAGAGATGTATACTTTTCATGATGGTTTTATTCCTACTCATTCTTTAAAAATTCCAACACTGATAGCTTGTTCCCTCTGTATTTAGACACCCAAGTAAGTGTTTACCTAACTATCCCTTAATTAATGTATAAGCATCAACTGTTCACTAGTTCCACTTCATCTCGGGCACGCCTGCCAGACTCTACCAGATGATAACTCATTCTGCTCAAATTCACTTTTGAAATAGAGCAGTCCAACAAGCTCCCTTTCCTAACATTCTAGACAAGAAATGCACTAATGAGTATTCAACAACTGTTTACCACAAGATTACTGTCACTAGTCAATATATTCTTTGGGATTTCTACAGTTCTACGCATTAAAGATTGATTTTATGGGCGACTCCTTAAATGAGGTCTGAGTTATTCGGTCATCATGCAAACTTGATTATGTAATAGTATGCGTCAAAGCTATACTGTGAGATAGTGTCAACCTGGTCAAATCATTGCTTGCCATTTTATTATGCTTATTCACAAATCAGCTTGACACCATTACTTTTGGACTTGAAAAGTGGTCAGTCTACCTTTAATTATTTTGGAAGGGACAGATTTCTCCAAAAATCTGAGCAACAGATAAAGATATGCAGTAAGTAGCACGTGATATTTTCCACTCACAGGATGCTGCTGTCAAGCCAAGAAGGTGTTCTGCCTACCATAAAAAATGAGTAATGCAGTATATGAATTTCAGTGCCAATGAAATGCCTGGCATATGGGTCAAACATCCCAAAGACTGGCAGATCATATTAACAGCACGTCCTTTTGGCTCTTTGCAATAGGCACAGTACTGACTGTTTCAACCAACTGCTGCTTGTGAAACTCAGAACAAAATCTCTAACATTAGGCGTGATTTCACAATTGGGCAGTACATGCTGAACAATCACACGTATACTAAGAATTGTACTGATGTGGAGGTGTGGATGTTGGACTGGGGTGGACAAGGTCAGAATTCACGCAAGTTAGCCCCGAGGCATGATATATTGGTGAGAACACGCAGACACTACAACAATGGATGAATGGACACCACGCAACAATCGCCAGACAGGAATGTTCCCTCCCAGTGAGGGAACACTTCAGCGATCAAGGACATTCAGCCGCCGACCTTCGGCTAAATGTCCTCCAAGGCAGCCTTCCAGACACACAACAATGCAGGATCGCTGAGCAGAGATTGATAGCCAAGTTCCATACCCATGAAGTCGGCCTCACCCGTGATCTTGGGTTCATGTTACGCTACATGTAATCCCACCATACTGTTCTGTATTTGTAAAATCTTCCTTATTGTTCTGTTTTAACATCATCGCCTTGATAACTTGTCATGATCACTCTACATTAATTAGTTTATACAGTTTTGGATTACTTGTACTTTGGTTGGACCCTCAGCATGCAACTCCTACACCTATAATGTTATTGCAGCCATTTGATTTGTCTCCAGCACCATTTTATTTTTAATTTTTTGTAATTATCTCTCTGCCTCAATTAATTGGATTATAGGTCATCCCTTCACTTGCTGACAGTAAAGACTGCAGATTCTGGAAGTCAGAGCCAATAGACGTGAAGCTGAAAAAGCACAGCAGGTCAGACAGCATCCGAGGTGCAGGGAAGTCAATGTTTCGGGTTGAAACCTTTCATCAGGACGGTGGGGGGTTGAGCCCAGAAATAAATAGGTGGGGTAGGGCTGGAGGAAGGTAGGTGAGATGGAGATAGGTGGATGCAGGTAAGCGGTTATTGTGGTTGGGCAGTGGGAAGGGTGGAACAGATAGGTGAGTCAGAAGATGGACTGGGGTTGGAGGGATTTTGAAGCTGGTGAAGTCAATATTCAGGCCATTGGGCTGGAAGCTCCCACGGTGAAATATATGAGGTGTTGTTCTTCCAGTTTACGTTTGGCCTCACTCTGACAGTGCAGGAGGCCAAAGATGGACATATTATCAGGGGAGTGGGAGTTAAAGTGGATGGCATCTTGAAGGCCAGGTCCCCTCCCCTTCCCCAGTCCTGAAGAAAGGTTTCGACCTGAAACGTTGACTCCCCTTCACTTGCTATTCAGATGTTGAAACTTTACTCACACTGTCGGACACTTTTGATCCCCTTCAGAGACTTGTTTTTCAGCCTGACAACACTCCACTCACACCATTTGTACTATCTTTTGATGTCTCTGCCTATAGATTCTGTGCCTGTGTGCTTCCCTTCACTTCATCTAATGAAGGTGCAGCACTGCGAAAGCTTGTGATTTCCAATAAGCCTGTTTGACTATAACCTGGTGCTGTGTGTCTTTTGATCTTGAAGAATTGTACTAGCAAACAATTTAAGATTATCAGTTGAGCTTGCAACGTACCACACTAATACTTGTTAGAAGCTAGATATATTCATGTGCAAGGACCTGTCCTCTGCTGGAAAAGGGAACATGTTGAGGCATTGTGCCTTTTTCAAATTACACAAAAGCATGAAGGAACAACAACTCCATGGTGTGATCTCCATAAGCCTTAACCAATCAGAGCTGACTTGCCAATCAATCAACACTGTTTTCTCATGCAGCAAAGATGATCTCTCCTTTTGAAATTTGACACGCTTGCATCTGTCCTGATGGGTGCAAGACCAAAAGCTTTAACAACAGGTCTCTCTTTTTTTCAGCAATACTCAAATTCTCCATCACCAAGGGCTGAATTTTATGTTATTTTGGCTAAGTGCAAGTTGTGTATAGGTTTTTGGAAGGATTCTTACCACTAGGCCCAGTGACATTTCTCACCATATTTTATCAAATGCACCTCATTAACTACCTACCCTACCTTTAAGGCATTCCTCATGTCTGTTTTTATCCCATCCTGACCATGTGCCATATCAAGAGCAACACACACTCCTCGGATATCGGCCAAAAGACCAACATCACTTGCACCAGCACCATCTTTAAAAGCTTGTGGTGCTTTTGAACAAGCACTGACTGGCAGCCTGGAGCTGCCCTGGACAGTTCTTGAATCTGGTAGATAGGGGAAAATTCGCACCTTGTTTTGTGGGCAGAGACCCAAAGGTCCTGCTGGATGGAGTGGTGACCTCTTCCGCCACCCCTCTGCCCCGCACGCGTGACCACTCCCCCTCCCATGACTAGCAGTGCTCATGGGGGGAATGGTCAGCACTGTAGGAGGAACATCAATATTCTCCTACACTCCGCCAGGATAAGTGCCACTATCTTCTCTCCAATTCCTCACACTTACTATCTCTGCTACAGTACCCACCTCCCACCAATACTCATACTCTAGCACTCTCACTACTCCTGCAACATCTTCCCTTACTTGTTCTCATACACCCCTACCACTAACGTCACTAATCCTACATGCCTTCTGTTCATTCACTCGGGACACCTCCCCACCTGCACCAGAAATACCATCAGGGCCACACACTTTCATCTCCAGTGTACCTAGCTCTCCCTTGTTCCAGGACATAAACCTCACAATAGGGCAGGAAAAGTTGAGAAGGGTGCTATGCTTCCTGACATTCGGCTCTTCAACCCTAATGTGGACAGCATCATGACTTTCACCATCATGAAAGGCTGACTGACGGTGTCCAATGCCCTGGACTGGTATCGGAGGCTGCCCTTGACTTACTGTGATGGGGCCACCTGAGCACAGGCTATTTCCCTCAACTTGATTGAGGCCTGCTAACAACCATGACAAGCTTCCCAGCTTTGTACTTGCACTAAATGGCAAGGAAAGACAGAAGCAATCTCAACCTGGTAGATTTGGCTGAGGTGGCAAAGCACAAAAAGATGTGGCAAAGCAATGTAAGAATGCTGTGAGCATCAAGGTAGGATCACAGTGAGTGAGTGCTAATGACAGCAAGTGAAAAACCTGGTGATGCAGCCTGGTTCAGTCTATGAGCTTTTCATATGTCCCTGATTTCAGAGTTTCCCTGCTGCAGCATTACCTTGATATCTGCCAGTCCATCACTGAAGTGCACAAGTGTCCTATAGGTGAATCAGAGATGTGCCATGAGGAATCTTTGAAGCTGACACATGTTGATGTCAATGTATATGGACGCAGTGTGTCTATGGCCAGTGCCCGTACAGCATGCCCTCAGATGTTGGTGCCCACTGTTCATTACGGTGATGGTCCTTTCAAGCATGTGGCATGTTGAAGTCTCCAGGTACTTGCTGTTCCTTCCATGTCAAGATTTCTTGTTCCTTGTTTGACGCATTTGTAAGATAAGAAGCTGAATATTAATAAGATGAATTGTGGCATTAATAAGGCATTTAACAAGCCACAATCCCCCAGACTTGGCAACTCACTGCTGCCTTGAGAGAAACTCGGCATACCGCTCGTTAAAAACATAATAGAGGGAGATGGTCCTGATGTCGAGATGGGCCACACTGGATGTCTTAGTTGATTTTGCCACACATCTTGCCACAGCCCACATCGCTCAGCCACCTGTAAGATTTTGCCCCAAGTGACTATTTATATTTCTTCTGAAGTACTCATACAATGTTTTGTACTTGTTTTCTCCAATTCAAATTTCATTTGCTTGCTTTGTTCTTCTCTCAATTCTTTTACATTCTTGGAGGGGTTTCTTAAAATCGTCATCACTATCCTGTGTCCTAGGCACCTTAAAATTTTGGAATCTCTACCTCTAATAGTTATTATTACCTTTGCCATCTTCCTGATCTTGTTTTTTATGTTCCTTCCTACATCTCCACATTATACATCCATCACTGGGTCTCTCAAACTGGCCCTTCTAAAGTTTAATGATCTAATACTTTTTATTCCTTATCCTAATTGTTATAGCCATGCAAACACCTTACACCAGCCATTGCTTCACCTCAGCTCTTGCTAAATGTCTTATTTGGGTGAAGGCAAGATATATTTTTAAAATCTTAATCTTATTAAAATGCTAAATTGGCTATTGCTTTTCTTACTTCCAAAAACATTTGAACATTACAACTGAGTGACCTAGAGACCTGCAGAAAATTCCTACCAGTGGTTTATCCTCCCCCTCTTCATTTACGATATTACATATAATTCAGCTTCCACTAATTCTCTTTAATATTTTGGCTTTCCTGCATTTTTGTGTCTTCCTTTTGTCTATAATGTTATCAGTCTCACTTGTGCCTTCTAGGAAGTTTATAACCTTTGCATATCAATTCCCTCCCATTTCAGGTTGAGGGAATATTACAGGAGAGTAGAAGGGCAGCAATCAAAGCTTTTGGCAAACAGTTGCCAATTGATTAGGAAAGGAGAGTTCGTGTTTGGGCAGAGGGAGACAAAAAGATTCCTCAAAGAACAATAAAGGACCGCTCCTATATAGAACGCTGTAAATGACATTTAACATCTGCAGCCAGCATCTCTGCCTCCACGTTGCTAACGGGTTTCCTGAGAACTGGGATGCCTATATAGTAACTGTTAATTTTATTTCGGACTCACAACAGCCCTGTGGGAACCTGTTTTAAGTAGGTTAAAGAGTTTCTGCCTTGCAGCAAAAATCTCCAAAGATACAAAGCCCACTATTAAAATGGCAGAAGGTGCACATGCAGCAGATTTTCCATTTTAACTTTCCTATCCATCATGACAGGTAGATGGTGAGCAAATATCAAGACTCAGGTTTACAATTTAAACTTGCTGTCAACTTTAATCTACTGGAAGTAAATCACTTCTTTATAGTTAATCCAACCTGTCTACAAGGTTATGTTACCTATTGTAATACTAAACAACCACATGCTTGAATCTTATCAGGAGCCATGTAATCTTCTGGGATAAAGAAACAGGCATATATCAAAACCCCAATCCAACTAGAGAACAAAATCTAGAAAATTCCTCATTAATTTTTTAGGCAATCTAAAATACTACAGGCTATCTAAAATGCTGCAGGCAGTCACATTAGCCCAGGTTTACAAATCAAGGCACTTAAACTCTTGATAACATGACACCTACCAATACTGACAGAAACAGTGATGAAGATGGGGAAGGCAGAAACAGGAGAAAGGAAATCCAAGAATCAGGTAACGGTAAGTTTGATGGTTGAATTGGAGCAGGTGCTCTGTAAGATAATTGCAAACATAGTGCTCTATAGCTCTAAAGCCAAAAGGTCAATTGTGGTCTGAAATTTGATTCTTCCAGTTTGCAGGAATGCTGTAGTGAGGTGGAATAAAGCCATCTATACCCAAAATGTTAGCTTGCTCTCTCCCCGCGGATGCTGCCTGACCCCTGTAATCTCCATCATTTTTTACTTTCAGTACAGATTCCAGCATCTGCAGTAATTTGGTCCTTCATTGCAGTTATGCAGTGTAACAGTCTTCAGTGCACAGTGTAGCTATAGGTGCTAAATGTCTGAATTTGCAATGATCATGGCTCTATAAGTCAATGCTTCGTAATCATCGATATTTAGATGTGCTATAATTGGATGGACCATGGCTTAAAAATATGATTGGTAAAATCATGAAAAGTTCCGCTAACATTTAGCTGTTGCTCATGTCTTCATTCAGGTCGGTTTCACTGACAGTAAGTTATCATATTAAAACAATCCAAGAAAACAACCAACATTATGGTTAAGAGCATGAGTAAGTGACTTTATCTGAGCTCTAATCATTGACAATATCAAAGCATATTTACTTTAGTTGGCAGATGCTGGTGTGTGGGTACTGCTGGGCCAACACAAAACACCTCAGAAGCAATCTGATATCCTTTCCTTTGATCTGTTTTTCTGAAGTAACTTGATTAAAGAAATTTTATTTGGGAAACTCACTGGTGTCCTTAAATGCTGCTGGAAATAAAAAATAAACCTTAAAATGTAACAAGTGGCATACAGGCTAACAGATAACTAGTTTTTGGTACAGAGGTCTCACTTTCGAAGGCAGCTTCCTACTACTGTCCAAAAGTCTATCAAATAATATTCTTCCCATATGTATTGTGAAAAGTGAATGGGGTAGAGGTCCTGCATTAATAGTCACCATTCATTTTTCGAGTTCTCTACAGCCATGAACTTGTGCACATGGGGAATCACAACCTTGAAAATGGATCATGATGTTCATATTTTTGTGCGCATTCTGACACTGTACTCTCTTGACTTTAGAGCCAGAAATTGCATATTCCAATTTCCAGGCACTGGTGTCTTGATTCATGACTTGCTTGCAGTGATTCCAATGAAGATAAGCAACACATTAATTTTCCACCTTGGTATTTTGACTGCAGTGTGGGACTGAAGCATCTGTTGTGGTGTTGGTTGCCTCTATACTCTGCAGGGGATTGAGGAGCACAGCGCTAATACCATGGGGTGCAGACAGCCTCCTCCACTCAAAAGTAGCCTGTTTCTCTAAAAGAGAAGTGCTTGGCAAAATAATTCTGCAGTCATTTACAGTGAAAAACTAGAGGAAAGAAAATGTTCCAGGGTCTTAGGTACATCACTGGATGCACTAGTAATATATTTAGACAGGAGGAGTGTTTGTTGCGGCCAGCAGACCTTAAAGGACCATGCTCAAAATGGAGTTGGGAGCATGTGGTCAGGAAGATCAATTCCCAAGTCTGGACAAAGGACATGGCAACAGTACCACAAAAAAATCTAATCACCTCAAGTAGACGGCCAAATTCAGTGAATGCATCTTCACAGAATATCTCCCTACCACAGCACTACCAATCGCTCACACTGTCAATGGATCATTATCCCATCACTCAACCAGCAGTATTTTCTGAAACTCAGGATTCAGTCAACCATCCAGATACTACACCCTACCCTCACAAGGTACCAACCTCTCACTGTATCAACATACCTATAGCTATTCAGGTATGACAGGTTCATCATTAAAAAACAGTACAAACACAATCACCAATATTCTCCTCTCTCCTTTTTACAAGACAAATAAAAGGAACCAAAGCAAACTCAATAGAGGAGCGGATTCTTAGCATTATAGAGCCAGTGACTTAATAAACATCATAGGTGCTGCATGTCAACTGTACCACAGTTGATGCATGGCCACAGACAGTGAATCATGCAGGGCCAGTGCCTGATATCCTGGCAGTAGACAAGATGATTTTGTTCTGAGCCAGCTGCATTTCACTACCAAGGACAGCTCATGTGCACTGAGGGGTATCCAGAGTTGATATGCTGATGACTCCAGTGCCGCATAAATCTAATACAAGAAAATCTGCTCCATAAAAGTGATAGAATGGGCCACTGGTCTGCTGAAACAACAAGCTGAATTTTCCCAAAAAGGTTGGAGTCTCAATAACAACTGGAAATGTGTGTCAGCCCTGGCTGTGGACAGCACCATGGAGGCAGCAGTGTGGTTGGTTGAAAATGGTACAGGCTGTGGAATACGGCAGTTGAAGATGCATTCACTTATGTTGACCAATCTTGTAAGTGTATGGAACTTCTTGCAACACTGCATCCACATCCTAAGGGCTTGACTTCTGATACTGACCTCCACAGCCATCTGTCCCTTCATATCTGGAGGCATGAAATAAAACATTGCTCCTTCACTCTATTTGCCCCATCATCTAAGAGTCTGAAAATCTCAGAACCTTCTGTCTCACATATTGTGCCATTCTTCACTGTTTCCCAGGATAGATTCACTTCCTGCATGGTTCCTGGCACTTCCACCAGCCACAATGTGCCTCCCCTTTATCAGGTGCAGATAACCTTTAACAGCAACAAATTATCTTTATATAGTGGGTTTAATGCAATGAAACAAAAAATTATAAAATTGTATTAAGTATGACAGTGAGTCACATGAGGAGATATTACATCAGATACCAAAAGCTTGCTCAAAGAGGTGGATGTCAGGGACATCCCAAAAGATGAAAGCAAAATAGAGAGATGGAAAGATGTAGTGAGAGTATTCCAAGGCTTAGGGCCTAGGCAACCAAAAATTTCTGCACTATTGACAGCAGAGTTAAGTTCTGGTGAAAGGTCACTGGACTCAAAAAGATTAACCTGTTTTTCTCTCATCTGATATAATAGACCTGCTGAGTTTCTCCAGCACTTTCTGTTTTGTGTATGGAGAAATTAAAATTGAGAATAGTCAAAAGGCAAAAATGAAATGATTGGTAGGTTGTGGGGCTGGAGGAGGTAACAGAGATAGGGAGGGGCAAAGTCATGGAGGGCTTTGAAAACAGGGCTGAGGATTTTAAAATCAAGATTTTGCTTAACACGGACTCGGTATAGGTCAAGTTTTTGCGAGTTAAGACATGGGCAGCAGCGTTGGGTTATGTTAAATTTACACAAACTGAAATAGGAGACCAACCAGGACTGTACTGGAATAAAAACCGAAATAACTGCAGATGCTGTAAATCAGAAAGAAAAAGAGAAGTTGCTGGAAAAGCTCAGCAGGTCTGGCAGCATCTGTGGAGGGAAATCAGAGTTAACGTTTCAGGTCTAGTGATCCTTCCTCAGAACTAAGGAAGAGTCACTAGACCTAAAACATAAACTCTGAATTCTTTCCACAGATGCTGCCAGACCAGGTGTACTGGAATAGTCGAGTCTAGAAGTATGTGGGCATGAATAGCAGTCGATGAACTGAGACAGTGGTGACGTCAGGTAATGTTAGACAGTGTAGCCTTAGGGGATTCCTTTTGGCTCCTTTCTGATATGTGTAACCATTGACCAGTGCATTTTCCGATAGCTACATAAAGAAATAATTATTATGAGCAGGCAGTATAAAAGTTGCTTGCATTTCAATCAATGGATGTAGGTTAATTACATTTTAAGTTTAGCACCAATCTATTTACCACATTTCTTAATTTTTTTTTCTGTTGTAATATGGGGTGTGTTGGTCAATTGCTTGAGTCAAATGTGCTGTAGTTTCAGTTGTGGTTCACATTCTACAAAACTCTCGACTCAAAAACTGTGTAATGGCCACTTGTTCTATGAGACAAATATTGCTTAATTTTATCCTCAAGTCCAATTTTCTTTGTTCACTAGTTGATGGCTCACCTGAATTATTGCCATAAGCAAAAAGAATAGAAGATTTCTGGAAGGTATCTGATTTTCTGGTTGATTGTTGAAATCTCCAGTCATTCATCTTCAAAATTGTGTGTAAATAAACATTGCTGTTTGCTTTAATTTTCCTGTGACTTTTTTGGTAATGATTTTTAGTGGTTATGCTTTCAGGTGAAATGTTATCACAAAGCAAGTAAGGACTCAGCAAACAACAAAAGAGACTGCATTGCAGTAAAGGTCTTTGAAGCGTCCTGAGGTCATGAAAAGCAGCTAAATAAATGCAGTCATGATTGTGTATCATACTACTGGTAAATGTTAGTAGCGTACTATTAACTGCTCACTGTAATTTTACAGCCTTATGATATGACAATCTATTTTGTTTCTTACACCAAGGGATCATAACCTCAAGGACCATGTGAAAGTTTCAAGACATCTGCCATAAACAACCTGCAGGATTTTAAAAATATTGGATTATTTAAAGAAAGAAAATTATCCCATCCTGTAGAGGTGGGATCGAACTGAGTAAACTGGCAACTGTGACCTGGACTTGACCTGACCCTATTTGTCCTCTCCTGAATGCTTATAAAATGACAGCAGCCAAGGCTGAGCTCAGATTCCCACTGGCTGAGATGGGTGGAAGAGGCACTGATCATTGATCATATAGATCCCTAGCTTGAACATTCTGTCCTCTATTGTCCTTGCACCAGGTTTCACAAGATATTTTATCACTCCCACATTTCTCCCTTATCACATTGTTAGTTATCCTTCGTTCCCAGGTGATTTGAATTTGTTGCTTTTCCTGAAATATGTCACCGCTATAAGCCACCAAATAGCAGCTGGAACACATTCACTTCAAGTATCCTGCAACTACTAAGGGAGAAAGCATATGAACCTTCAAAAGTTGCAGGTTTTATTTTCATTGTAAAATTTTGATACTGGAGATAAGAGGGAACAAACTGGCATGCAAGCAGAAATAATGGGAACAGTCAGAGAAGGAGTTGAGAGCTGAGGGCAAAAAGGGACACTTGCAGGCCAAGTGCTGGAGGTAACTGGGAAAGGAGGGAGCAAGTTAACTTGACCAGTAATTTCTACATTCTCAGAGAAGCAGCAGATTTTCTACAAACAGCATATTCAAAGCATATTTTGCACTAATTGTTAAATTTTAGTGATTAAGGGCCAAGAGTCCAGAGGGCACAGAGTGAATTTCTATGCTATAGCTCATGTTACAGGGGTTCCAATGTACTTATAAGTATAGAAATTGAAAATCACTGTCCTAAATAGACCAATAGAGCTACATGTACTTCCAACAGATGTGTAGAACCTCTACACGACTACAGTTGAGTCTTTAGCATCAGAAGTCCAGTGCCATTGGCAGGATTAGTAGAATTCTTAGGAACACCTTGTGACATTTATGCACCTTATTGATACCAATATGAACCACATACAGTTGCTCAAATGTAATTGCTCTTCCTGGCACTTTTGCAATAGCATACTGAAAGTTCTGATCATTTCAGCTGCAGACACCATTAGCATCATCAACCAACAATTATAGCATGTAAGACCAACAACTATTACATCTAGGTACCAAAATTACAGTTTTTAGTAACACACATGTGAGTAGTGGACTTTTTCGTATTACCTAAGCAACCTTTCAATATTAACAAACAGAGTCATGAGTGTTTGACTTATTGTTGCTCATGCAACATTCTGTTTACAATAAAGAAAGCCTATCAGTGATAGTTTGAATCCTGTGCATGGGAAGTGTTTTGTTTGAAATTTACGGAGACGGTTATTGTTACTTTTGTATGTTATCATGCATAGTTTTGGGGTTGTATGGCAATAATAAATAGAGATCAGTCCTTCATTCATGTATTCTACTCCTATTCTTGGACATTTTTGAAGATACTTGTATCATGTTTAGATAAATATTCTGAACACTTTTCTGTGCTGAGTACTTTACCTTTAGAAAGTAACTTTTGTATTGCCTATAGCTGAAGATTTAACACATTTCCAAATTTGTACCTGTATACCATTTATAAATAGTTACCCTTTTAGTTTTTGTTTTTAATCAAGGCCCTCTCCCTAAATTTCAGTCAAACCACTTTCTGGACACAGGACTCAAACTATCACTGATAGCTTTCTGAGCTCAGAAAGCTGGCATTAAATGGTTTTCCAAAAATATACCTTCTGCGCTGCATTGCCAAGGCTATGCATGTATGCTGAAGTTCACCCATTAATCATATTTCAGTACTGCTGCATAGTTGTTGTCATTGCCAACGTGTAACATTCCGCTGGGACTCTTCAGCACTGAGTTTTAACAAATATTTCAAAGGATACTTCATTTTGAACACATTGGCTATTGGAAACATGAACAGATCAAACTGAAAACTGTATACACAAAATTAAAGCAAGTTTAAAGTCTGTGACAACAATTATAATTTAATTTAATAAATTCACTTTTCTTTCTAATGCTAAGAGAAATTTCAGATCTGAATGAGAGCATAAGTAATGATAAGTCAAAAATATTCCATGCTATCAGCCAGAATCCAAGACAATAGGGTAGAAACTGCCCAAACTTATTTTAATTGTTCCAGCCAGCAGAGAGGATCATTTGCTCATCAGTAAAGACTGCATTCAGATTCACATCCAAAGGCTGGAAGCCTTTGTTAAAGACTGCACCACAGAATTTCTTTTGAAGCTTTTTCAAGTGAGACAATCTAAATGCAAGTATATTGTACTTACTTGGACAAAATAAGTTAATGAAAGCCTGAACAGGCCCACAACCTAGTGCAATAATTGATGCATTAAAATCTTCTGGGAATTCATTGTTAGGTAGCCTTTATGATTAACGCCACTGTGAAATAATTTCATATTACACCAACAGTAAACTTTAAGTATACATCAGTCATAAGACATATGACTCCTAAACAAATTATAATAAAACTGACTGGAATCATTTAGGTATGTGACTGTGTGACATGTGAATTTAGCATGGTATTACACAGAGTATAGAAAGTATTCAGAAAAGTATGCTGCATTCACCAAGCATTTTAAAAATATTTGATTTAAATACAAAAAGAGCCAACAACACATTATCTGGTCATTTATCTCAATTTTTTCAATGGACTTACTGTATTCAAATTGACTTGTGTTTCCTATTTTGCAACAGTGACTATAATCAAAAAGTGCTTTATTGGTGCTTTGCACCATTTACAACGCCTTGCACAAAGTCTGTGTTTGTTTTAACTTAGATGTGCAACAGGTGAGAATGATCTTTCTCTGTACACATTTAAATATTTAGCTGTTAGGAGAGAGCACTATCCAGGCATGTTTCTACATCAGTGCAGAGTTCCTCGCAGGATAATTATTGTTCTATTTAATCAGAAAGCAAATATTGAAAACAGGCCTCGGGGCAGTATCTGCAATGCATATGTACCTTCAGAGAAATTTATTCCAAAAACTGTCAAACTAACTCAACATTCCACAGTAATACTTCAGTCTGGTAATATGTCCTTTGGCACAGATCTGGTGACAAAGGTGAACAGGGAGATGCTGGACATGTTTAGGACAAGAAGGCAAGCTGACTTAAAGAGATTGAAAGTGAAGAAAGAGAAACTAAGAAATGTTCAATAAGAACAAAAAATATTGGAATTATCCAGCAGGTTATGGCAATGTTTGTGGAGAGAAACCAAGTTAACATTCAGGGCTGTGACCTTTAAGCAGAATGGGAAAAATTAGAAACACAGTCTGTTTTAAGCAACTGCAATACTCTGCCTTTCAACTAAATTACGTTGTTTTGTCTGTCATGATGTATAAATAAGTAGTGACAATTTTGTAACTAGAACACAAAAGTATATGTGTCTGTTAATACAGTCAACAATAGGAAATTATAATTTCAGAGGACATGCCACTAACAACCAACTGTTCCCAATTTATGTCAAGAGAAACTAAAGATGGGAGTTTAATAATATCTTACTCAAATATACCTAATCCAAGGAAACAATCACTTCAGAAACATAGCACTATTTCTCTGACAGTGAACAATCTTGGGGAGGTAAATGGCTACTGAATCACTTCCTGGTTACTGATTTTGGAAGTTATAGTATTAAGATTTGTGCCACAATACTTGTAGATAATGGAAACAATGAGTGCAGCTAAGCCACAGTTCTCATGAAACACAAACACTTCAGGTGCTGCAAATCTGAAATAAAACAGAATGCTGGAAATACACAATACATACAACAGTACCTGTAGAAATGGAAACAGAAAACTCCCATCTCTACATTGGGCTAAATCATGTTGACAGACCTTACGGTATTTAGACATAAGTACAGGATTTTAGCCCCATTCCCATTGCTGGCAATTTCACTGGTGCAGGCAAGAGGGTGGGTTTTTGGTCCAAAACTATTTCAACATTTCAAACCTGTAAGGCTACATAGCATCACACTGACATTAAAATTCACATACCACATTACTCATTGTGTGACAGGCCAAACTTTGATTGGCTTGACGGCAGTATCCTGTTCATGGTGAACGCCACTTGTATTGCTACTGCACAAAAGCAGCCTGAAACAGCTTGCTGCACCTGTTTCTCAAACCTTTGCAATAATGTTTCAGCATAATCTGAGGTGGACTTGGCACTTTTCAGAGCTAATGGCTCTGTTTCAGCATCAAGTTTATTTGAGAAATCGGCCAACAGTTTCTCTTCGGCTGTGTACCACAAACTTGCCTTCATTTGTCAATATATATTCTGGGATTCTGACAATTGACATTGACCTCACTGATAACTTTATAAATAAGGCCCAATGTATTTAGAACAAGTGAGTTTGTTGACTTGCTCATCGAGCTGGCTTGTTCTCGTTCAGACATTTCGTCACCATGCTAGGTGACATCATCAGTGAGGCCTCCAATGAAGCCATATACAAACCCATACAGATCAAAACCGGAAATGACACTACTCACCATAACGGACCAGACAGTATAAATTCCAAGCAGAGTAGAATAACACCGCTTCATTGGAGGCTCCACTGATGATATCACCTAGCATGGTGATGAAACGTCCGAATAAGAACAAGCCAGCTCGGCGAGCAAGTCAACAACTTCACCCGCAACCTGAGCTACAAATCTTTGCTAAAACTTTAAGTATTTAGAACAAAGAACAAAACGGCACAGGAACAGGCCCTTTGACCCTCCAAGCATGCGCCGACACATTTTGTCCTTCCATGCTAAAACTGTCTTCATTTACAGGATCCATATCCCTCTATTCCCTTCCTATTCATGTATTTGTCCAGGTGCTTCTTGAATGCTACTATTGTGTCTGCTTCCATGTTCCAGGCGGGTTCCAGGCACTTACCACCCTTAGTGTGAAAACCTTGTTTTACACATCTCTTTTAAACTATCGCCCTTCCCCTGCACCTTGAACCTGTGTTCCCTAGTAATTGACCCCTCCACACAGGGAAAAAGCCTCATACTTTCCACTCTAACCATGCCATTCACAATCTTATAAACTTCTACAAGGTTGCTCTTCAACGTCCTGCGTTCCAGTGAAAACAATCCCAGTCTACCAAACCTTTCTACATAGCTAAAATCTCTCATACCAGGCAACATCCTGATAAACCCTTTCTGTACTCTCTCCAAAGCATCCACATCCTTCTGGTAATGTGGTAACCAGAGTTGTCCACCATATTCCAGGTGTGCCCTAACTAAGTTCTACAAAGCTGTAGCATAACTTGCTTATCCTTATACTCAATGCCCCTTCCAATGAAGTAAAGTATGCCATAGGTTTTTTTACTACCTTATCTACCTGTGCTGCCACTTTCAGTGATATATGGACCTGCATACCCAGATTCCTTTGCATATCAATACTCCTAAAGGTTCTGCCATTCACTGTATAATCTTCACCTGCACTTCACCTTCCAAAATGCATCACCTCAATTTGTCCAGATTAAACTCCATCTGCCATTTTTCTGCCCATGCCTCCAACTGATCTACATCCAGCTGTATCTTCTGACAATCCTCCTCACTATCCACAACTCCACCAGCCTTCGTATCATCCGCAAACTTACTAATTAGACCAACGAAATTTTCCTCCAAATCATTTATGTAGACCACGAACAGCAGAGGTCCCAGCGTTAACCCCTGTGGAACATCACTAGTCACAACCCTCCATTCTGAAAAGTATTCTTCCACCGGTAACCTTTGTCTTTGATGACTATAAGCCAGTTCTGTATCCATCTTGCCAGCTTACCCCTGATTCCATGTGACTTTACCTTTTGTACCAGTCTGCCATGAGGGACATTGTCAAACAATATCAGTGCTTCTCCCTCATCAAAAATCTTTGTCACCTCCTCAAAAAACTCAATCAAGTTAGTGAGGCATGACCTCCCCCACACAAAACCATATTGTCCATTTGCTTCTAAATGCATATAAATCTTGTCCCTGTGAATCTTTTCCAATAATTTCCCGACCACCGACGTGAGGCTCACAGGCCTGTAATTTCCTGGCTAATCCCTGCCACCCTTCTTAAACAATGGGATAACATTGGCTATTCTCCAGTCCTCTGGGACCTCACCTGTGGCCAAAGAAGATACAAAGATGTCTGTCAATGCTCCAGTAATTTGTTCCCTTGCCTCCCTCAACATTCTGGGATTGATCCCACCAGGACCCGGGGACTTATCCACCTTAATACTTTTCAAGACGCACAACACCTCTTCCTTTTTAATAGCAACTTGGCTTAGAAAATCAACACTCCCTTCCCTAAGTTCATCCTCCACCAATTCCTTCTCTTTGGTTCATACTGACACAAGGTATTTGTTTAGGATCTCACCTACCTCTTCCGGCTCCACACGTAGATTCCGTCCTTTGCCCTTGAGTGGGCCAATCCTTTCCCTGGCTACTTTCTTGCTTTTCATATACGTACAAAAAGCCTTGGGATTCTCCTTAATCCTGTTTGCTAACGACTTTTCATAATGCCTTTTAGCCCTTCTAATTCCTTGCTTAAGTTCCTTCCTACTTTCCTTACATACTTCAAAGTTCTTTGTCAGTTTCCATCATCCTAGACCTTACACATGCTTCCTTTTTCTTTTTGACCAAGGTCATAACATCCCTGGTCATCCAAGGTTCATGTAACTTATTCTTCATTCTTGCAGGAACATGCCTGAACTCTTATCAACTGCTGTTTGAAATACTTCTACATGTCCAATGGGGATTTACCCTTAAACAGCTGCCTTCAATCAAATTTTTCCAGTTCCCGTCTAATATTGTTGAGGGTCACCTTCCCCCCAGTTTAAGACCTTCATCTGAGGACTGCTGTTATCCTTAACCATTGGTAGCTTAAAACTCACAGTATTATGGTCACTGCTCCTGAAATGGTCCCCCACTGAAATTTCACTCACCTGGCCAGGCTCATTTCCCAAAACCGGGTCCAGTATAACCTCTTTCTTGGTTGGACTGTTGACATACTGTGTCAAGAAAACATTTGTCAAACATTTGTTTACTATGCAAGCTTGATGCTGAAGTAGCGCACAACCATGCCATCCTGTGGGGTGTATATTGTGCAAAATCATCAACAGACCTAAGGCCATCACTATTGGTCCTGAAAGGTGCCCAGTCTACCTCAAATTACTCTGGAAGGCATCTCAAAAGTTTGTGCAACAGATGAAACTAATGTTTTCATGCTGCTATAACACACTAACGGGATCCTGTCATTAAGCTAAAAATACATTCTGTCTATTGCACAAATGTAATAAGGTATATGAATTTGAGTGTTGGTGTGATGCCAAGTATGTAAACCACAGATCATACCTACAGCATATCACTCCTGCTGTTTGCATCAAGTAAGTACTGGCCAAACTGAACCATACTGCTTACAAAACTCATAACAGAGTGTTCAACATTACTTGTGATTTTTAATTGGACAACACTTGCTATGCAATTCTGATAGTCAGCATAATTCTTCACAAAGCCAATTTAAGATTGTGAATTGGGCTCATAGCATGGAACACCTGTGTGTAATTGAAGTTACATGTATTAATACAGTGTTTTTTGTAGATTGAAAGAAAATGTATATTCACTGCATATAAGATAACAAGGTGTGGAGCTGGATGAACACAGCAGGCCAAGCAGCATCAGAGGAGCAGGAAGGTTGACGTTTTGGGCCTAGACCCTTCTTCAGAAAAATATACACTGCACCTGTTTTAATGCAACAAAATAAGTGACAGGTATTCTTTTATTCATTTCTCAGGCCGCAACCTTGACCAATGAGAGTCCACCTGTCTTGTTCAAGATTTAAACAAGGCTTGGCAGTTAGCTGTCAGTCATAATTAACATCTCGACCAGAGTTCACTTGCCAATCAATCACTCCCCTTTCATCCAGCAAAAATGTTGTTGTTTTCGTTACTTTCCCTTGGCATTTTATGCAAATTGTCCTGACGAGTGCAGGATGAAATCTTTAGTCTTTTAGTAGCAATACTGATATCTTTTATTTATTTTACCAATTAATAGAGGTAGTTTGAGTTATGGATAAATTAAATTAAATCTTTACATGTAACATGAACCACTGTTAGTATTGGAAGCAGAAAGAAGGACCTCCTTCCTTCTCTACGCCTCCTTCTTTGAATCTACTAAATTCACATTCATTGAGGGCCCAATGTTTACATTTAACATTCTTTCTGATTCGTTTGTCTGTTTTAGGGAGTATCCAATTCAACTGCCAACAAATAGTCAGTTGTTTATATTTATCAGTGAAAAATAAACTTTTGCCAATATTACATCATCACTTACCTACATGACTATGATGTTTAAATCCAGTATACCAAAGGTTAAAGTAATGCATTGTATATTATTTTTGTTTAAATTGTAGAAATAATGTAGCTGATTACAATGTGCATCAAGTAAACAGAAGCAAAAAAAAACTTGTTCTTTCATTTTTTAAAATTGATTGCAATGTATTGTACAATTTGAAATGACATTATTGGTGTTTTAATGAATTTGATTTTTTGTACCATGCTTCATCCATAATTTCATTAGGTGAGATGGTGAGTGGGGTGATGAGAAGCGGAAATAATGGGGTGAGTTGGCCCTAGAGAGAAACTCAGCCCTTTTTCACAACCCTATTAAGCAAGCTCTAGACAATAAGGTTCATGGGTGACTTTGTTGATCAGTCAGTAATAAAGATCCTCAAGTGATCAATTAAAGTTCACTTAACAGCCTGAAATTACAACTGCCCTGATCACCTGTCTACCTGGAGGCTGGGAAAGGTGGTTAGTTTTCCTACTTTGAAGCCAGGGTGACATGCTTAGCAGGATGGAGGGGCACATCCAATTGCCCCAGTTAGGGTCATCTCAAAGGCCCCTGCCCTTGTTTCTGACCCCCTTAACACCTCTCTCTACATTCCCAGCACAGAAGAGTATAAAAAGGACTTACCTTCTCACTGCTGGATGACCCAAGGAATGGGTTTTGACCAGCAGACTCAGAGGTTGCCAACCTCTGGGTGGCCCGCAGCCTGTGATGACACAGGACACCAGTGCTGAGGTTTTTTTGTTTGGAGAAATATGTCTAGATATTTTCTAATCAACCTGTTCAGGGAGGTTATGACATACCCCTGGAGCAGGTGGGACTTGATGCTGGGCCTCCTGGCTCAAAGTACGAACACTACCACTGCAATGCAAGCACCCTCAAAGAGAAACTTTTCTATGCTTTGCCTGCCAGTTCTTGATGTGTTTATTGTCAGGTTATATGGTGAATTTTCTTGGCAGTGTCAGTTGCCACCGAACACATTCTGCCGCAGTGACTTTAGTTTAGTTAGAGCATGAGGACAATTAAAGTTGTATTTTAACTGGCAGTGCATAAGTACTAAAATGTTACAAAACTATTTACCAAATCTGTGACTAAAGAAGGAAATGAATTAATACAACTTCTTCCCTTGATATGTGATGAAACAATTAAAAAAGTGATACCATAACAGTATTAACATAACATCATTGTCAAGAGTATTTGGTAAGAAGATTTGAAGTTTTCATTTTACATATTTAACAGGATAGAGATAGTATGAACCACTTCTTGAGGTGTCTATATTAGAAAATTTCATAATAAATTCAATAAAATTAACTTGGCAGACTTCCCTGAATCAACTTAATGGGCAATCATCTTTCCATGTTAATCTAATAAAGAAAATCATTTCTGTTAATGGCTTTGAATATCACTGTGTCTAAAGAGAATAACAGAGTTATTGATATATTTAAATGAATAGTCCAAGACAGTATTTATGTTTGTTTACATTTTGATTTGTGTTTAGAAGAAATTCCCTGATTAATCAAGTGATCTAACAGTCTTAGTATTTTTCCAACATGTTTAGTCACTGTCTTACTAAATAACCTTTAACAAAGTCAGTATCTGAGCTGTGCAGTGTCCACAAAATACAAAATATTTTTAAAGTCTAGAGTAAAGTATGTAAACAATGTTAAATAAGAAATATTGCTGTTTGGCTCCCACTTGTAAAACAGCTGCCAATTCACAAGAAGCCTATTCTGACTATTCTTCTTCAGGAGTTATACATTAAACAGGGAAATAAATAATTTTCCATTTTCCAAACCATCAAAAATATAGACGTGGAAGCTATAGTGCTGTAATGTAAAATATCAAGGGCTGGGAATTCAAACCTGCCTACTTGTGGGTGCCTTAGTCCATTACATTCATAGCCTTTCTGTTCATATGCATTCATGGGATTGGGCTTCACAGGCTGGGTGTGCATTTATTGCCCATCGTGGTTGCCCTTGAGAAGATGGGAGTGAGCTGCCATAATGCCATTATGGAGGGTGTTCCATGATTTTGGCTCAGCAGTAATTAAGGGACAGCGCCACATTTCCTAGCCTGGATAGTGATTAGCTTGGAGAGGAACTTGCAGGAGATGATGTTCCCACATATCTGCTGTCCTTGTCCTTCTAGATGGTAGTGGGTTTGGAAGGTCCTATCTAAGAAGGCTTTGTGAATTGCTGCAGTGCATCCCGTAGACGGTATACAATATTGCAACTGAGGATCGACGGTGGTGGGAATAAATGTTTCTGGATGTAGTGCTAATCCAGCGGGCTACTTTGTCCTGGATGGTGTCAAGCTTCTTAGGTGTTGTCGGAGCTGCACTCAACCAGACAAGTGGGGAATATTCCATCACACACATGACTTGTTTCCTGTAGATGGTTTACACACTTTGGGAGTCAGGAGGTGAGTTAGTTAATTTAAGATTCCTAGTCTCTGATTCACTGTTGTAAACATAGTATTTAAATGGCTAGTCCAGTTCAGTTTTTGATCAATGGAGACCCCCATTGAATGGCAATGATTGGATTCATCATTGCCTGGTATTTGTATGATGCAAATGTTACTTGCCACTTGTCTGCCCAAACAAAGGTACTGTCATGGTCTTACTGCATTTGGACATGGACTACTTTGGTATCTGAGCAGTTGTGAATGGTGTTGAACATTGTGCAATCATTAGCAAACATCCACACTTCTGATCTTATGATGGAGGGAAGGTTATAGATAAAACAGGTGAAAATGGTTGGATCTAGGACACTGTCCTGAGGAACTCCTGCAGAAATATCCTGGACCTGAGATGACTGACCTCTAACAACCACAACCATCTTATCTTTTGTGCCAGGTATGACTCCAATCAGCAGAGAGTTTTCACCCAATTCCCATTGATTCCAGTTTTGCTAGGGCTCCTTGTTGTCACTCTTGGTAAATGCAGCCTTGCTGTCAAGGCAAGTCACTTTTACCTCGGTCTGCGCTCAAAAAAATAGGCGGTCCTCAGGTTCTGAATTTGGGATCATTTGGACCATCATCAAATGATTGTAATAGACTGTAATACAGATGCAGGGCCAGGTGATGTGTTGTAACTGCATGATGTGTGGCTGGATGGTGTGACTACCAGTGAGGTGGGTAGAAGGATCCAGAAGGTGGTGCTGAAGGAGCCTCAGCCTTTGAGCTTGTCTTAACAGGTTTGAGATTCTTGCTCCCTGTGTAAATGAGAGAGGGGTCTGTAGAGACGATGCCCATAGGACTGTGGTACAGGGAGCCATTTGAGAGGGGGGAGAAAACAGAAATGTAGTTGTAAATCTGGGATAGCATAGAATAGAAAAGACATGTAAGAAAGGCACTGTTACAATAATCATGGGGCACTTCAATATGCAAGTGGACTGGGAAAATCAGGTTGATAGCAGATCTCAAGAAAAGGAATTTGTGGAATGTCTATGAGATGCTTTTTTTGGGGTTCAGAGGGTCCACACCTATTCATGTTATACATTAACGATCTGGACAGAGGAACTGAGGGCATTGTTGCTAGGTCTGCAGATGACTTAAATAAAGATGCAGGGGCAGGTAATGTTGAGGAAGTGGGGAGGCTGTAGAAGGACTTGGGCAGACTAGTAGTGGGGTAAAGAAGTGGCAGATGAAATAACATTTGGGAAAAGTGTGAGGATTTGCATTTTGTAGTAAGAATAGGGGCACAGATTATTTTCTAAATGGGGAAAGGCATTGGAAATCTGAAGGGACTTGGGAGTCCTGGTTCAGGATTCTCTCAAGTATGCAGGTTCAGTTGGTAGTTAGGAAGGCAAATGCAATGTTCACACTCATTTCAAGAGGGTTAAAATACAAGAGCAGAGATGTACTGCTGAGGCTGTGTAAGGCTCTGGTCAGACCACATTTGGAATGTTGTGAGCAGTTTTGGGCCCGTATGTAAGGAAGGATGTGCTGGTGTTGGAGGGGATCCAGAGAAGGTTTACAAGAATGATCCCAGGAATGAAGAGCTTGTCATATGATGAGCTGTTGAGGATTCTGGGTTTAGAAGGATAAGTAGCGATCTGATTGAAACTTACAGAATACTGACAGGACCGGATAGAGTAGAAGTGGAGAAGATGTTTCCATTAGTGGAACAGCACTGCCTTAGTGTGAAGAAATGAGGAGGAATTTCTTCAGCCAGAGGGTGGTGAATCTGTGAAACTCATTGCCGCGGAGGACTGTGGAGGCCAAGTCATTGAGTCATTTAAGACAAAGATAGATGGATTCTTGACTGGCAAGGAGATCAAGGGTGACGGTGATTTATGGACCCCTAGAAATATATCTTGAACTTTTATAAAGGATGCTTTGCTAAGGAAAAGGCATTGACCACAACAACAGCAATGTTGGAACTGCAAGGAGCTTGGATTGAGTCATACAGTCTGAAGGATTTTCAGACACAGGTCGCATCACCCAGTATTGGGTGGATAGTTCCAGGAAGACACCCCAGTGCCAACAGATCATGACTGCAGAACAACTTCTGCAGAATCAGAGCATTATTTAGGACAATCAGTGACTTATCCCTTTTTCAAGAGTCATAGTCACAGAGCCAGACAGCGTGGAAACAGACCCTTCAATCCAACTTGTCCACGCGGATCAAATTTCCAAAACTAAACTACTCTCACTTGCCTGTGTTTGGCCCATATCTGTCCAAACTTTGCCTATTCATGTACCTGTCTAAATGTCTTTTAAATGTTTTAATCAGACCTACATCTACCACTTCCTCTGGCAGTTCATTCCAAATACAAACCACCCTCTGTGTGAAAACGTTGCCCCTCAGGTCCCCTCTCACACTAAGCCAATGCCCTCTAGTTTTGAACTCCTCCACCCTAGGGAAAAGACCTCTGCTATTTATCTTATCTTTGACCTTCATGCTTTTATAAACCTCTGAGGTCACCTCTCAACCTCCTACACTCCAGTAAAAATGTCCCAGCCTATCCAATCTCTTATAACACAAACCCTCCAGTCCTGGCAACATCCTAGTAAATCTTTTTTGAACCCTCTCCAATTTGCCAATATACTTCCTACAACAGGATGACCAGAATTGTACACAGTACTCCGAAAAAGGCCTCAACAACAATCTACGCTACCTCAACATGACATCCCAACTCCTACACTCAATGGTCTGAGCAATGAAGGCAAGCATATTAGATGTCCTCTTAACTACACTGTCTATCTGAGTTTAACAATTATTTGACCAAAACGCTCTGAAGTTAAAACTGCAAAGTTTTGTTTTTTTCTTCTTAGATTTTCATGTTAGGTGTGGGTGTGCTAGTTTTTTTAAACAAATGGTACCTTTTTTATAATTGTAATTTGCAAACTGTCAATAATCTTTACATCTTTGTTTCAGTTTTTCTTGGTAATACAAGTAAATAAAAAGTTGTTTACTATGTAGTGAAGAAACCTGGCTGATTTGTGCTTAATACTGAAGCTGACATAGTCTGACACCTATATATAATTGGCCATATCACCAATCTGGTTAAAATTATTATTTTATTATGAGTAGTGGAGATGTGAGTCTCAAAAAGAATATAATGTAGCCTTCCAATTTCTGTGTACAAAAATGCTTGCCCCATTGCAGACCTGTCAGATAACCTGTATTCAATCGCATCAGAGGATGCACCTCCAGTTTCGCACAGGACTGCGCACAGATCTAGGAGCCCATCCATTCTAACGTGGAAGTTGTGGCTAATCAGTACATGTGTAACTTAAACATAATCCAATTTCTAGTGACCAATATCCAGCTTCCAGGCAATTTTCATCTCATGCCAAAGCCCTGCAAACTCTTATCCATAGCCATGACAGTAGCAAGCTAAGCACTCAATGGGCATACAAAGTACTGCAGCGGTCCAGCAGTCCTCCCACCAACAGATCAGAAGGATTGCTGAGGCAATGCCCCAGGTGATTATTGCAAACACAAACTTACCGTCCTCTATCATGTTGACATCATTTACCTTCCTGCCTTTGCTACAGCAGCTGCCTATGCTGTGATAGTGAAGTTTGAATGAAGATGTAACAGAGCTGCTTAAGGTCTGAGACCCTCCAGAGAAAGCAAGCAGTCTTCTACCAGCTATCGTGTTTCCATTGAGGTAACACTGCATAAGAGCACAAGGAACAAACAACAAGAAATTGCACAAGATTGCTTAGTTTCTGCAGAATGGCATGATGTTGTTTATGAATTTTTTTTACAATGTTTATTTTGTGCTGGCTTTTATTTTCGTATTGTGGCCAAGAGGATAATGTGATGATCAGCGACAAAGACCAGGCAAGGTGTGTGAGACTACTGATGATTGGGGAATTGAAGTTGCTCACTTTGGGTTCTGCCAGGGCCACTTAGCCTTTTATTTCAATACAACCTTAGTTCAAATCTTGCCAAAATAGCTGAGCTTCGGAAGTGAGATAGGAGTGACTACCCTTGACATCAAGGTCACATTTGACTAAGTGTGGAATCAGAGTCTTACACAAAACTACAGTCAATGAGAATTAGAGGGAAAACTCTCTGCCGGTCGGAATCATATAGACAATAAAGGAAGATAGTTGTGCTTGTTGGAGATCAGTCATCTCAACTCAAGGATCGCTGCCAGGATACTGAAGTTTGACCTGTAAGATGTACTGTTGATGGTCACAAATCAAACAAGGTGAAGTGTCTGCAGTCAATGGAGTCCTGCATCATGGGAATGTCTGAAGTCCCAGCAAAGCCACTTGCTAGAACTTCCTGCTAATCTCTAGCAAAAGGCAATGAAATGTAGTTATTTCTCTTGGAATGGAGAACCTGAGCTATCTCCTTATGTAACTACAAGATGTTGCTGATATCCAGCACTGCTCTCAAACAGGTAGACTCAAAAAACAGGGTTTTTACAAAAGGATGGGAGTCCTGATAATAGCAGGAAATGCTTGATGGCAACATGTACAGTCAAATGGCAGGATATCCCCCCTTTGTTTTATGGACAGCAACTCATGAATAAACTTTTGCCAGGGTTGCTATCCTGATCATCGGTGAATGAAAGTCAGGTTGGTGTGTGGCTTGGAGGAGAATTTACAGGTGGTAGTTTTCCTATGTACCTGCTTCTACATGTTAGAGGTTGCAGGTTTGGTGAGCTGCTGTAACGCATCCAGTAGATGGTACAGACTGCTGCCACTGGGCACCAGCAGTAGAGGGAGTAAATGTTTAAGGTAGGAGATGGGCTGCTGATCAAGCGGGCTCCTGTATCCTGGATGACGTTGAGCTCCTTGAGAATTGTTAGAGCCATGTTCGTCCCTAAGCGGAAAGTATCCCATCACACTAAAGTAAAACAAAGAACCGAGAATGCTGGAAATCTGAAACAAAAACAGAAGTTGCTTGGGAAACTTAGTTGATCTGGCAGCATCTGTGGAGAAAAGCAGAGTTAATAGTTTGATTCCAGTGATCCTTCTTCAGAAGTGAAGAATGTCAGCTCTGTTTACACTCTATAGATGCTGCCAGACCTACTGAGTTTCTCCAGCAATTTCTGTTTTTGTTTCAGTGATCAGTCACACACCTGTCCTTTGTCGTGTAGATAGTGGACACACTTTGGAGAGAGTGGAGACGAGTTACTTCCTGCAGAATTCCAGCCTCTGACATGTTTTTGCAGCCACAGTATTCATATGAAAGTTTTAACAACAGCACAAATCTAAATAAGTGGCTAAGAAGAATCAATAGAAAACACTAATAATGCTGTCCATTTCTCCACTGCATTCTTAGTTCAAAGTTAAAGTGTGTTTGTGAGAGCGAGCCCACAAATAAAAACAATGCGTGTTGATGCTAGTTAAGTTCTTGGGAAAGGGGCATTAATATAAACTTGTTCAAATTTATTCATTGTAGGATAAATAGGAAATCAAAATTCATTTCTTATAATTGCACAATAAACTCTACTGCATCAGTCCGGACATCTGGTTGGATGAAAATTTCCACGAAATTTCATAAAACAATACAATGCTGTTCACATAACAAAATTCATTTGTACTATATAAACAAAATATTTGTGATAAGTTAAAACTTAAACATTTAAACAGCTAACCCAAATAGCTAATAAGTCAAGACTCTTGTCTCCTGATTGAATGATCAGATAATTGCTTCTTATTGGCCATTAATATCAATAGATAATTGGGGCAGCACAGTGGCTCAGTGGTTAGCACTGCTGCCTCACAGCACCAGGAACCCAGGTTCAATTCCAGCCTTAGCCGACTGTCTATGTGGAGTTTGCATGTTCTCCCTGTGTCTGTGCAGGTTTTCTCCCACAGTTCAAAGATGTGCAGTTTTGGTGGATTGCCTATGCTAAATTGCCCATGGGGATGTGTAGATTAGGTGGGTTATGGGGGATGGGTCTTGGTGGGATGCTCTGAGGTTCGGTGTGGACTTATTGGGCCAAAGGGCCTGTTTCCACACTGTAGGGATTCTATAACACTTGTTGCCAGTCCAAGACAAGCACAGGATACTTGTAGCAACAAGCATTTAAAATCATTCCCAATTATCATAATATATGGACAACTTGTAGTCCTTTTTGTACTCTCATAATATTTTCATTCTCAACAAATCACAATTCTGGCAGTACATGGTGTTGGCATGCCAGGACAGAGAACCAGAGCAACAAACTAAACTTATCCTTGACTTCATACAGTTTAGGTTTGTCATGAATATGAATCAACTCATCATTCTGGGCTAAACTAATGAAGGTAATGACACAAAAAAATGAATACATTGTATCTTCCAATATCTGAGAGTTTTCATGCTTGATTTTAAGAAAGGAAACCATATAACCCCTAATTATGCATTGCTACCTTGACAGACCACTTTCTGGGTTTGATAGTCTTCGCAGTAATCCATTTAATAAATTTGAATGGCGATCACTATAAATATCTTTGTTATTGTATTCTTCTTTTGTTCGCAGTCATTTGGGATCATTGACTTCATGTTAAATAGCTTTCAGTCAGTAAGATTACAAATTACAGTCCATGCGGACTTAACATCAAAGTTTGCCTTCTTAGCATATTATTTCCTGTCTAATGGTAATCTTTTTCCAAATTTTGCAGATATATAATGGATGTGTTTTATTAAAGTAAATATAGTGAATGTTGTGCATATGGATGTTGTGCATATAAAGGAGTTGGGTACATTTTTAAAAATGTTATTCTTGGGACAGATGAAACACTGACAATCATCAACTGCATAGTATACGGCCAGAGTCACAAGGAGGACAGACTAGCTGGAGTGACAGTTTGACTTCTTTGAAATCATTAGTGAACCATTTAGATTTGTATGATACTCTGCGAGCTTTTAGGGTAATTTCTGGGGTAACCACAAATTACCAGTTATTGGATTTTAGGTTTCTGGTTCAGCATCCTAACCACTAGCTTCCTGTATCTCTAAGGTGACCCTTAGAAGCTTGTTGACATAATAAAAATAAGATGGTATTAAAGGAAAGTGACTAAGGGCATGACAAGTTAGACAAATGACAGATCCATGAATTGTTTTTCTGACTAGAGGACATAACCAGCAGTATCTCCAAGGGTTGGTGTGGGAACCATTGATACCTTTCTTGCTGTCGTTCTAACAAGTATGCATAAAATCTCTCCATCAATGTCAGAAAAACAAAGGAGCTGGTCATTGACTTCAGGAAGAGGAGTGGAGGGCACGCTCCTGTCGGTGCCAATGTTGCTGAGGTGGAGATGGTCAAGAGCATCAAGTTCCTGGGAGTGATAATCACCACAATCTGTTCTGGTTCTCCCATGTTGACGCAACGGTCAAGAAAGCACAACAACTTTTCTACTTCCTCTGGAGACTAAGAAAATTCAGCATGTCCACAAAAACTCCTACCAATTTTTATAGATGCACCATATCTGCATATCCTATCTGGATGCATCACAGTGTGGTATGGCAACTACTCTTCCCAAAACCACAAGAAACTACAGAGAGCCATGAACTTAACTCAGCCCATCATGCAAACCAGCCTTCCATTGTTGACTCCATCTACACTTTGCACTGCCTCGGGAAAGCAACCAACGTAATCAAAGATCCCTCCCACTTCTCAAATGTTTATTTTGATCTCTCTCTTTCTGCACCTTCTCTGTGACTGTAACACTGTACTATGCACTCTGTTCTGCTACCCTAATGCACTTTGTACGGTACGATCTGCCTGTATAGCACGCAAAGCAACACTTTTCACAGCATCTTGGCACATGTGAGAACAAGAAATCAAACTCAAACTCAAAAGACTTGGACATGGGTATTGGCAGCAAAGTAACAATATTTGCAACAATGCAAAACTATGGAATATGGTTTAGTTGTGAAGTTTTTTGCAAGTGATTTCGGGAAAACATATAAAGGCCACTAAATCGGGTCAGACAGAAGTCAGATGAAAATTAATGGAGACAAATGAGAAAAACAGATTCTAGCAGGCTGGATTTTCATTCTGGGTTTAGGAACTCAATTCTGGGCATCTTGCTGTGACAATGTGATTGGAGCAATGTGATCTTCATACGTTAATCAGTTGATTCTGCTGCAGTTAAGTGCGGGATTTGAAAACAAGGATGAAAAGGCACATCAGTGATCACAGGGTCTGTTGAGCGGTTGGGACTTGGTATTAGTCAGTGTTTCAGATTAATTCAAATTTATGTCGGTTCAATGAATGACAGAGATGGATGTGATTCTACAAACCAAAATCTAGCCTGTAAGGAGGATTTTCAAAGAAGCACCTTGCTATTGTAATTGCAAAGGAAAGAAGAGTTGTTGGGCAAAATGGCAGTTTATTGTCCTTCTTGAAGCCTCTTCACACTAAGCAAGAGATGCTACCAAAGAAGATTAAGATATCATAAGTCAGGAAGCCATGTCGGTTATCATTGGTAAGAAGTGGAATCATTATAAATTTGATTCATAAAATGCCATCACTGACGAGGCCAGCATTTATTGCCCATCCCTGATTATTCCCGAGAAAGTGATAGTGAGTCCCTTCCTGTCGAAAAGAATGGCTTGTTGTGTGGCATGAGACAAGCTCAACATGCTTGTCAATGTCAACGTGCCTGGTAGCAGTGTTGTGCTAGTCTATTGCACCATACGCATTTGAGCCACCTCCATAAACCGGAGCTTGGCTACAGAGTGACAAGGTCTATCTGCTGACCACCTGATTTGTGACTCTGGCATGCAACCCAAACACATGTGGATAGCATGTATGCAGCAAAAGACATGCTGTCAAACAAAATGTTATTGAGCAGACCACTGGGGTATTTAAGGAACTCTTACAACAGGTGGGCATCTGTGGAAAAGCCCTGCAGTCCTTTCCATGACATGTCACAATTCACTGTGATCTGTTGCACAATCTAATCATCATGAGGGAACAGCCCTTGCCACCATGTACATAGCAAGCACCTTAGGAGAAGTAGGAAAAGGAAGGAGGAGAAAGGGCAATGCAAAGCTGAAACAAGAAATGAAGTAACTCCTGCTCATTCTGTTGTTGTGTTGGCACATTCAATTGTAAATAAACCACAATTCTCCTTTCACCTCATATTTTCTCTGTAGTGGACCATCTTAGCCAAAAGACTGAAACGGAAGCCACAAAAAAACTAAACATTTTGAGCCAACTTTATCAATCAAACAAACTAGTATTAAATCATCCTTATACATTTTCTAAGTGTTTGTGTTCTGTTAAAATCCTCATGGGAAAATAGTAAATTAGAATAACCAAATTTATTGCACGACCGCCCCATGATAAATGGCCAATAAAATTTCACTCTTTTGTAACTTTTACTTTAACATGAATCGGAACAAACATAAATCAGACATGAATCAACATGCAAACACTGCTTCAAATAAAATGCAATTTAAATAGTCAATGCAACAAATATATGTCCTACATAACCACAAGCACCTGATTTGCTTCCTGTTGACATGGCCCTCATTAACAATATAATTCCACAATATATTTTTTATTCATGCAGGGTTGGTCCTATCTGACAATAGCTTTCATTTGATTCTACACCACCCCCTCCACCAACACTCTCTGCCCCTTGTCCACCCCAAAGTTTTGACCTGCATAAATATCATCAGCAGGGCAGACCACTGGGAATTCTCGCTCCCGCAGTCCTGATGGTGTAACTTTCCAGAGTTCCTTTCCAATCAACCAGTCAAGAACATACCAGTTCATAGTTTGCTCACTTCTGGGAAACACTCAGCTATTTAGCATCTCTATTCACACAACTTTTCAGGTTTCAAACCATTTTAGATCACAGTGTCCCTAAAGAATTCTGTCTCCTTTTCTGCCAAACAGAATAACTGACCTCTTTCTGGAGATTAGTTTCTTCTCCACACAAAAATTTTTGTCTCTGTTTGCTTTATCTTTCTGTCTGCATCTGTGTGCTAATTACATTAATCCTCCAACTCTCCTACTTTTCTTTGTGTCTGGTCACATTACTTCTGTTTGTTAATTTCCCACTTCCAGTTTGAGGTCACCAGGTCAGTTGAACCAACATTTCTTATTAGCCTATTCTGGGCTGAATGGCTAGCAAAGAGCAAAAAGGACACTGGTGGACAGGCAGAAGAATGAAGACAATATAAGATAAATCAGGAAATAATAAATAGATTAATCTAGGTGTGAGTATTACACACCTGAAGATTTTTAAAGTATATTTTCTGACTAATACTGATTGGTATATTTAATGCACTCAAATTAAAATACTTTCTACATGCTTTTAATATATGATGTAATTCATTAATAATAAGGGAAGACAAAGAGCATAAACAATGTTGTGATTAGAGATTAAGAAATACAAAAGGAGAAAGTTCAGGTAGTACTAATGAATGTATGATAAATAAAGTGGAAAATCCTGATAAAGAGAGTAGTTGAGAGTCAAAGTGAAAAAGGGATAGTTTGTCAGTTGGAAAACAAACTCTTGTATCCTGTACAGAGTGTGAGACACATGTTTGGAATTTTATTCATTTTTTACTTTCCTTGTATCATAACGATGTCAATAGATTCAAACAATTATAGAGAAGGCAATGAGAATACAAGGAGGGTAGCCTTGTGCAATAAAGAAAAAATAACAGGTATGGGAAGTGCAGGTCAGGCAGTATCTATATAGCGATCAGATAAGTTAATGGTTTAAATGTGGGACCTTCATCAAAACTGGAAGATAGGCAGACAGAAAGGGAAACATGACAATCTGGCACATGAAGCATGCCACAGTGGTCCCAGTAGAGGAAAACAATAGTTAATACCAAAAGCTGCAGAGCACCTCACCAGAAAACTGCTACCACAAAAAACACCATTCCCATCTGTACCACTGCTGTTGGCTGTTCCTCAATTCGATGATGAGATCTATTCAGGATCATGAGATTCTGTCATGGGTCTTGATGTGGTGTCTGAACAAGCTAATTAATTCTGCATTTGGAGATTTTCGGATACTTGGGGCAGGTCATCCCATGAGATAGTGAAATTTAGTAGAATAGAAGATCAAAGACATGCAGGTTGGAATGGTAGGGAGAACTGAAATTACATCACAGGGAGGCTGAAGTCACAGCTGCAGATGAAATAGAGATGTTCAGCAAAAGCAGCATCTAATTTGCATCTGCTCTCCTTGCTGATGAAACTGAACCATGAACAATTAATACAGAAATATAAGGTTGTAGGACGTAGGATAAACATTTTCCGAATTATGGATAAAAGGCCTACACTGTCAGGAAGCGTGGTGGTAATGCACCTGTACCCAAATATTTAGATTGTTGTGAGATACATTGGAAAGTTACAGCGCCTTCTTTTGTATTTGAATATTTGAGAAAAAAAAATTGTTAAAATAGATTGAATGAACAACTATAATGTGAACTTTTGTTATGTGTAACATATCTATATTGTGACAAAAATGAATTTTTTTGTCTATGAACGATCATGTTGTTTTGTGGTCATGGTACACATAGTCTTATAATAAACATCTTCACCAGATTACAACATACAGAGGGCTTGGCAGACAATGCAGTGTAGTTCAGGAAGGTCTTTATATGCGAATACTTCATACTGCCCTTGTTTCTATAGAAAATTCATTTGAGGTGCTGTCTGAAATATTCTGGAGCAAATTAATCTGTTGCTTAACTGGAGCTCGTGCTCAATTTAGAGCACAAGTATGTTGTGATTTTTAAATTTATATGCGCTTGACTGATATTTTAGGCCATTTGGGGGAATTCTAAACCGTCTTGTCTTCTCAACAGTATTTCAAATAAGAAATATTCTTTGTAGACCATACTTCCTTTTCAACCGAAAGGCTGTGTATTGTGCTATCGCAATAACAAACTAAACGGGTTACGATCACTTTCAAAGAACGACCAGGATGACGAGGAGGTACCACGACGTATACTCATTTAAACATAGTGTCTATTATTAGAAATTCTTAAATCATGTAATCCATTTATTCGTTGTTCAGTTCCGGAGGAGACACTACAGAAGGTCATTACTACTTCTGTGGAAAAGATGAATTAACTAACAATGCAGACGCCTGCTCAGAATCCACGGAATGTAACCCCGATTTCAGGAAATAATACGAAAAGTGATCGATTGCATAAACCTTTGGCAGATTATGTTTAAGATAACAATAAACAGAACCTATTTTATAACTATTCACGTGGACCCAACAGCCATCATACATTGAGCGTCAGTCACACATTTCTCGGCACCCACCTCAACCCATCAGCACCGTCCGCCCTTTCGCTGGACACCAAATAGAAGAATGACATCCGGTCGTCTGAAATGATGATTGGTGTATTACCTTGTCAATCATTCTATTCTATAATTTATGATATGGTCGCACGTCAATCTGACAAATTCGTTTTGTGATTGGTCAAGAGTGCAGTAAACCACTAACTGGGCGGGTTCAAGGAGTTAACGCCCCTGGCCAGTGGCGTATGTGCGATTGGCTAAACCTACCATCAATCCAGAGAGACGGACTGACTATTGGACAGCTTGCTGTCAATCAGGATGACGGCAAGCCGCAGTTACGGGGGAGGGGGCGGAGTGACATCAGCGACTCGGCTAACCGACCGAGAGAGTGAGGAGAAAAAGCGAGGTGATCATGGAGGAGGACCGGGGAGAGCAGATGAGACCTTTACTGACTATGGTGAGTCCGCTGGGATTTGAAGGGAGGTGAAGCAGAGCCGGTGTTGGGGATGATGGTTTCCATGGTGCTGCTGATGGTAGCGGCAGTTTTTATTTTCCCCTAGAGTGGTCGGGCCAGCTCCATCCTGTGGGTTTCTCGGTGACCGGTGGGGAACGGCCGGCCGTTGTGATTGAAGTGGCTCATGCCTCGGCTCGCCGCCGGTCAGATTCTCCACTCCTATTGTCTGTGTGAGTGGTGATAGCCGACCGGTACCTCCCCGCTCTCAGTTCCGTTTTCGGCTGGAATCGGGTCGAAGGCGACCCTACTTTTCGGGGCCCTTCGCTCGCTCGTCTGTCACTCCTGCTGCCGGTCTGTTCGAATATAAACACAGTGGCTGCCCCACTCGGTGATCTGCATTCTCGCCGGAGGCAGCGGAAGGATCGGCGAGCCTAGCTGTCGGGCGCTATTTACCCCCTTTTCCCACACCCGCATGCCTCTGAGGGTCTCTCTTCCCTCCTCTCTGACTATGTATGTGTGTATACTGCTTCCCCCTTCTCGCCCCACCACCTTACTCCATCCGTCCACTAAGAGGGTGATGGAGGGAGAGGGAAAGTTCAGTCCGACGCCTCTTCCCAATAATCATTCTCAAGTTTGTTCAAAAGACACGTCGTTTTCGACCCGTTATTTTTTTTGTCACCGCACGAGAGGAATGCTGAACCTGTGAACTGCGCTGCTGCTGCTCTTTTGCAGTTGATGTGTAAAGAGGTGTACTTTCAGCCAGGGATCATATCTGCAGCCAGAGCCTTTCTTTGGTCCGTCGAAGTAGGGGGCGTGTGTGAGGTCAGGTTCATTTGCTGTCAGAGGTGATGCTGAGTTGGACCTTAGTTATGTTGGTGAATCCGCGGGCTGGAACATATGAGCGCATGTTTGCCGACCATGTCAGTTTGTGTCTCAATTTTTAATATGCTTTGCTCAGATTAGTAACACCCAAGAATTATTTCAATCAAAAGTTGATTGTACGAACATCTGAATTTTTGGTGAGCACCAGCATCTTTTATGATTTTGAACCCTGAAACGTTAAAATACATAAAAACTGCCTGTAAGCTTACTTTCTGTATTTGGTTCCTTTAGAAATATTGAATCTCTGCCATAGTTTATTTTTCAGACATGATGAATTAACGTAGTTCTGTCATCTTGCTGTTCTACTCTATTGATCTGGTCTATTACTGATGACTTATCATAGAACCCTGATAGTGCAGAAAGAGGCTATTTGGTGAATCAGGTCAGTACCAACCCTCTTTAGAGCATCTCATCCAGACCCTTACCATATCCCTGTAACCGTGCATTTGCCCTGCTTCCACCTAACCTGCACATCCCCAGACACTATATGGCTAGTTTAGCACAGACAATCCACCTAACTTGCACTAGTTGGAATGTGGGAAGAAACTGGAGCACCTGGAGGAAACCTATGCAGACTCTCTACACTGACAGTTGCCCAAGGCTGGAATCAGACCCAGGCCCCTGGCACTGTGAGGCAACAGTGTTTATTATCTCTTGCTCACTCTGGCCACCGTAGACTTGAGTTCTAGTGGATTAGTTGAGACATTAAAATTTGTATGCCATAAAGGGATTTTCTTTTGACATTTGACTGATGGCTGCCGCCTGTTTCTTGTCTTGGTCTTAACTCTTTGTGTCAAGGAGTTGGTGTTTTTCTCAAATCTGAATTATTGACCGTGTCTGCAAGAAACAAACTTACCTTTTTATGGGATAACAAGGTGTAGAGCTGGATGAACACAGCAGGCCAAGCAGCATCAGAGGAGCAGGAAAGCTGATGTTTTGGGCCTAGACCCTTCTTTTTATGGTTTTACTTTTTCTCACTATATTTAAATCTCTTTGAAAGTACGATGTTGTAAAACCCAGATCACATCTGAGAGGGTCTCCTGCCCACTCTATACTGTTGGATAGAAAATGAGAAGAAATTTCAGGCACACGAATGTACCTGTCTCTGCAGTTCACGTGGTGGTCCCCTCATTTCTTACTTGTGCAGCTATTTTTGTTGCTATTTTCTTTATATTTCTCAGAATGGTGGTGTTCTCAACTTCTCTTGTGCTATTCAGTTGCCTAGACAGAAGCTTTGGAATTCCTTTCCTATGTCTCTGCTTCCGCACCTCTCTTTCCTCCTTTTAAAACACTCTTTATAAGCTTTGACCAAGCTTTCAGTCATCTCACCTAATATTTCCTTATGTTTCTTGGTGTCATACTTAGTTGAATAACCCTGTCAGTTATTCTAATAGAAGGTGCACTTGATTTAGAATAGGATAGAATCCCTACAGTGTGGAAACAGGCCCTTTGGCCCAACAAATCCACACCGCCCCTCAGAGCATCCCACCAGACCCATCCCTCATATCCCACCTAATCTACACATCCCTGAACACTGGGAAATTTAGCATGGCCAATCCACCTACGCTGCACATCTTTTGGACTGTGGGAGGAAACCGGAGCACCAGGAGGAAACCCACGCAGACATGGGGAGAACGTGCAAACTCCTCACAGCTGCCCAAGGTTGGAATCGAACCCGGGTCCCTGGTGCTGTGAGGCAGCAGTGCTAAATACTGAGTCACCGTGCTGCCCACTTGTATAATTTGACTTTTTTGAAGTGTGGCCCTATACTTGTTTATTTTACTAAGTTGTCCCATATGAAGGAATTGAGAACCTATGTTCTCAAACACAACTGAATGTTGTATTTTAATTGCCTTTGTTTTTTATTATTGTGCAGTGTTTCCCAGCCTAGCATTTTATAGAAGATTGTCACCATTGGGCTCAATTTTTAAGAAGTAATTTAAACCTGTGTTGTGGGCAATATCTGAATGGACTGCAGAGTCCATGATTTACCAATCTGATTTGTCTTTGTTTTGGGATCAACTGTAAATGTGAGGCACAGATATTTGACCAGAGAAGACTAGTCAGTGGTGAGTTGGTAACTGACATGCTTATTATCTTTTGTAATGTTGCGTGGAGTGTAACTAATTGAACCAATTCAGATCTAACATTAATGCGATGTTAAGGCTAGCTTGGTGACGAGTTGGGTCAAAATCTGTGGCTCGTTTTACCAATTTCTGTTGTCTTGGGCAATGAGAGCTTTCCTATCCTGCATCCTAGAGGTTTTAAAAATGAGGTTGGTATATTGTTACATGATCCAAAAGTTCAAAATTGTTTTAGAATTATATTACATTCTTTGAGGTCCAGTGGATTTTAGATTGGCATAATATTAATGTAAACGTTTATTACAGTGCTTCAGGCTATTCAGTTTTTTTATCAAAATTACAAGAGGGGAATAAGCAACTACTGAGGGTTGTGGGTCAGTTCTAACTTCAGGAATTGAGGGCACAAATCTCAGCTGACTCTGCAGTACAACAGTTGGATAACTGATCAAACTGCAAAGATCTTGGCTTAAAGTAAAGGAACCTGTGACTTTTAAAGCGAGAGGGTTTTCTTGGCCAATGATTAACCTTTACTAAACATCACAAACAGATTACCTGATTATTATATGAATGCTATTTTTGGAATTCTGTGCTGAAATTGGTTGACCCATTAAAGATGCTATTACAAGGATTACATTTTATAAAATACTTAATTGGTCATACCACTTGGTGTACCCAAATGTGTTCATGAAAATTGATGTAATTCAAAATCTTTCTTTTTCTTTTACTCAAAGTAACAACCCTTTTCCATTTCTTGAAGTACCTGAAAACTTCCTTATCCTTCCATGATGAATTCCTCAATACTGGAGTATGCATGTTTACTTGGAAAACATGATTTATTTGCTTTTTAGCTGTCATCCCTTGCTCAGTTTGATGGGCAAACTTTATGTCATCCAATGAAAAGTGCATTTTTACTTAGTAGCTGCACGATATGTTTTCTGTTTGTGTTTTATGCTCAAACCTGAAAGGCAAGCTATTTCTCAATAGTTGAATTATTTATTTGAAAACTCTCAGATTCATATAACTCCTAATACAGTGTTTCTGGTATCCCATCAGGCGGTGTTGCGTATAGTTGGACACGTGTTGACATTTTGGTTTAAAATGTGGAAGCTTGGGAAAACTGGGCCACTACTTGATCTTCAAAATAAAAGTCAGTCGAAATGCATGAACTGAACAAACAAAGCTTTATACAATTTTGTATACATTCTGGAAGGTCTCTACCCAAATAAATGTAAGACTTCAATTAAACAATAAGAGAAACTGGAATTGGCATGAACACCAAGAACACTTATTTGCATTAAAAATAAATCAAAACATGGTACTTGCAGATATTTCATTATTATGAACCATTGCAACCATAAGAAGAGATCAGTGATTTACTTCCCCAGACCATAATACAATATTAATGACAGTGGCACTAGTATGATTTATAATGTAAATCCTAATCCAATTAAAGCAAGATAGTTTGTAATTTGTTTTACAATTAGTCAGAAATCATCCTAATTTATCATCGGGAGCAATTTCAGGAATTTGTGGTTAAATGTGGCTAAAATAAAAGTTTTAAAGATTCCTATCTGTAGAATTTGACATATAAATAACCTGTCAATGATCACCAGTTGACATAACAGCATGTGCGATTAACCAAGTCATCTGGATTTTAAACACACTTGAACTGTCTACTCAGTGTTATGTTTTATGTGAAGCCATGTATTGTGGCTTTTAGTGTTGTTAAGATTCTGAAATGTATAGACTAATGTAGACAAATTATGGACAGTGAAAGAGTAATTTGTAAAACAAGCTCAATCTGGCCTGTTGGTCTTGCTCAGTGCCACTCAGGATGATGTCATTCCCTGGGGAAACGAATTACTTGTTCCAGAATTTCTATCATAAGTTACCTTAAATGGCTCAAAGATAATTTAGTGTCTAGTAGAAGCTGTATATTCAATACCTGCTCCACTCTTTAGAGTATAAGAAATGGAAAGTTTACAGAATACATTGTGCCTTGCTTAAGTTTTAACATAGTGTCATAAAGCATGGAAACAGACCTCTGTCCAACTCGTCTGCACCGACCAGACGTCTCAATCTGACCTAGATACATTTGGCTCATATCCCTGTAAACCCTTTCTATTCATGTACCCGTCCAGATGCCTTTTAAATATTGTAACTGTACCAGCGTCCACCACTTTCTCTGGTAGCTCTTTCCAAGCACACACCACTCTCTACATGAAAAAGTTACTCCTCAAGTCCTTTTCAAATCTTTCTCCTCTCACCTTAAACCTATGCTGTTAAATTTTGGACTCCCTCTCAGAAAAAGACCTTGGCTATTCACCCTATCCATGTCCCTTGTAATTTTACGAGTCTCTCTAAGATCACCCCTCAGCCTGCTCTCCAGGGATAAAGGCCCCAGACTATTCAGCCTGTCCCAATAACTGAAACCTCCAGTCCCAGCAGCATTCTTGTAAATCTTTACTGCACCCTCTCCAATTTAATAATATGCTTCCTGTAGAATGGCAACCAGAATTGTACACAATATTCTAAAAGTGGCCTCACCAAAGTCCTTTGTCCACATTTTGTGTTTTAAAAAGCCTGTTCAGCCAGTAAGTCCTATTATTTCACAAAACTGATTTGAACTACAAGCTGGGTGATGTTAGTAGATACTACTGACCTGTCTATGATTCTGTTTTGGCAATCCTGGCTTGTTTTGACTTGTCATCTCCATGAGTAGACAAAAAGTGCTACAACTTATGGTTTTAAATTATTTTCTTCCATGTATTGGTTTTTAATGCTTCTCTTCCTCAGGTTGAATAAATGTATATTTTCTCCCATCCTATGTGCTCTAATTTTATTTATTAGGTTCCTCACAGGAACCTAATCAAAAGTCTTCTGAAAATCCACAATCCCTGCATCATCCGTTCTCTTTTATCAAGCTACAAGTAATTTCCTCAAAGCTTCAAATTTGGCAAATGTGGCTTCCTCTTCATCAATCCATGTTAATGCTCCCCAAGTTTGCACTATTTTCTAAATGTGCAGTTATTACATCCTTTATAATATTTTCTAGCATTTTCCCTACTACTGGCTCCAAATTAACAATGTGTAGCATTTTACCTTTTCCTCCTTTCTTAAATAAATAATGGGGCTTTGTCTACTACTTTCAAGGCTGCAGGAACTTTTCCAGAATCCGTAGAATTTTGAAATATAGTCGCCATTTCATCCACTATCTCTCCAGCCACCCCTTTCAACATTGTGATTCATTGATGTTTTGTTAATAGTATTTACTTTTAATTTGGCAGTTTCACAAATACCTTGGCCATGTAGTATTTCTAGGAGATTTTCGTGAAGACAAACACTAAGTAATTGTGATTAAAAATTAAATGTCTAGCACTGATTTCAGGCATTATGGTGGAAATGACACCATTGATGTATCGTTGGGTTATTGAAAAGTCAAATTACTGCAGGAAAGTGACTTGCCATGTTGGGCTAATAACCCAGTTATATCTTGTATTCAAAATTGAATTCAAGAGATCTAATGGTGGAGAATAGTCACATTGTGTGTTATTACAATTCAGCAAAAGGACTCTGCCACCCTGCCTATGTCTGACCTTGACTCAGCAGTACTATGCCACTGACTCTTAAAGTCTCAACCTTGAGGGTGTTTAAATGTTGCAAGAACACTTTCTTTGCAGGGGGTGGGGGAGGAGAGAAGGTCTTCTTGAATAAGTGTGTAGATGAAAGAAATCCAAATGACGTAATGTGTATGGATTCTCAAAAGGTGTTTGATAACGTGTTTCATGAGCCTTGCTAAAACAGTATAGGAATATGACTGGGGAAATATAACAGCATGTATAAGAAACGATGTTATTGTATGTGCTTGAGCTCGAATTGTTATCATAGAATAGTTTTAGCACAGGAGGTGTTGTTTTGTTCTGGACCCTTTTGCTGACAGTGAGAGAAAACTAAGAAAAGATATCTATATCTGGATCTCTCATGATTTGAAAGAGGTGTTCAGAATCTCCTCTCAATTCTCTCTTATCCAAGGAACCTGTCAAATTTATCCAAATGCCTGAAGTCTGTCATGCCTTGTAGCATTCTGGTAAATATTTTCTGACTGTTTAAAGCTGCCTTATTCTTCTGAAAATGCAGTATCCAAAATGGGAATTTTTTCTGCTTTAAAGTTTACTTTGGTAATGGAATTACAATTTTGATCTATGGTTGATGTAAAGAGGAATTTTGAGTGCAGTGAATTTGTTAATTATTAATAAACTAGATGTGATAGGATTACAAGTGAATGTAAGCATGACAGATGTAGTTTAATGTGGAGAGGATATCGATTTGTGTTTTGATAGGGTAGTAGGATAAGTATGATGTGAGTATACACAAGGGTGTGAATGACTTGAGAGGCGGCAGTAACAGATCAGTCATGTCGGTTGACCAGTAATCCGGAGGCCCAAGGCTTCAAATGCTGCCATAACATATGGTGAAATTCCAATGAATCAAATTGGAATTTAAAAAAAACTAGACTTTTGCGAGTATGAAACCATTGTTGTAAAAACCCATCAAGTTCATATACCTAACCTGGAAAGTCCTCCTTGTAACAACTGGGGATTAGTGCCAAAGTTGAGGGCTGTCTCAAACATCCAGTAAAAGCCTTGCCAAATCACTATCTCGGACTAACATCAATATCCTTGGGTGTATGTTGCTTCCTCCAGTGGGACAAGATATGTTAATATACAGGGTCCTGTTTTATGTAGACTTCATAGAATTTCTACAGTGTGGAAACAGGCCCTTCGGCCCCACAAGTTCACACCGACCCTAGGAGCATCCCACCTAATCTACACATCCCTGAGCACGACAGGAAATTTAGCATGGCCAATCTACCTAGCCTGCACATCTTTGGACTGTGGGAGGAAACCGGACCGCCCAGAGGAAACCCACGCACACACGGGGCGAACGTGCAAACTCCACACGGATAGTCACCTGAGGGTGGAATTGAACCTGGGTCCCTGGCACTGTGAGGCAGCAGTGCTAACCATTGAGCCATCATGCCACAAATAAAAATTCGTACATTGCACTTTTTCATTGAGAACAAAAATGCCATGGAAACTATGAATTTTGTATTCCTTTGGAAGCATTGCTGGTCTACCTGCCTGATCTGCAAACCAAAATTAACATTTAATTGTTTCTGCTGCATTTCTATGCCAACAAAGGCCCAACCAATCACCAAACTCCTCTCCTGGTATAGTTTGTTGTTTTTCCCCTCCCCCACCTCTAAATAAGATCTGTTCCTTGCCCTCTAGTGGAGGGGGTCAGTTTAGCTCTGTTGACTGACTGACTGGATGGTTGGTTTGCAAAGCCAACAGCGTGGGTTCAATTCCTGCTCCAGCTGAGGTTACTATGAAGGACTCTCCTCCTCACCTCTCCCCTTGCCTGAGGTGTGGTAGCCCTCAGGTTAAATCACCACCAGTCATCTTCCATGATGAGAATGCAACCCTATCATTTAGTAAGACTACGACAACTTGAGACCTAATGGGTGAAAGACAAAAAACTTTGACGTGTTTCCTTTTAGCAATGTTTAAGTTTTGTACTCAAAAGTAATTAAAAACGTGGCTTTCTTTAAAACGGGCTGTAACAGCTTATCAATAGGAATTGTGGAAATTATTTGCAGTGGAAGAATCTGAAGCACATGAAACTGAGTTTTTGTTCATAGTAGTGACTCTTAACTGGACAAGGAAATGTAATGGTCCTAAAGATGTTTTTTAATACTGTATTTTCAATAATATGAAGGAAACAAAGGTAATGAAACAAGCAGCAAGTCACCACAAGTTTAGTGTTTGTATTTTGAACTATCATCGGTGGTTGGAAGTTAACCTATTATGCGGTTGTATAAATTGAAGTATCTTTATTTCCCTATTCTGCTAAGCATTAGTGTCTTAGTTAAAGGTTTGTTGCATGTGTTGAACTGACAGTGTTAAATACTCTAGATCTATAAGTTGTCGAAGTGCCTTTTATGGCCTAAATGTTTTCTGGAAAAAAAATTTATAGATCATAATTCCATGATTATATCCGCAAATCTCATGACCAATGAGCAGACAAGATAAACTTTAGTTGGGAAACCATTTTGTTGCTGATCTTGAGCTGAAAACAATAACTGCTAGGGATATGGAACCCCAGTTTGAGGGATGGAAGCTACAGAGATTGCAACTGTATGCATTTTATGACAAAAATACCTGTCTTTTGAAAGCTGTACTTGTTACCAGCACATACTTGCTGTACCTTTTTTTAAATATTTATTTCAACTGGTACAATGGTAGCTTTACTCGCTTTGTCATTGCATCTCTGCTGCTAACACTGCTTGCCAATAGTAAAGTGGTATGGCCGTGTATGGATAACATGGCACAACCATGTGTTTGGCAGAATGCCCTTTTGGATTGTCATCATCCTATTTACTAACACACAGCTAAAAGTTATGTGACAAGAACATAAACATCCTGCAATTTTCCGAATCTCTATTCAATGTAAATTAACTTTATTTACTAGCTGGAATTTTAAAAAAAATTTCATGTGCTTTATCTGTACTTCCATCGTTAGATTTACAATTCATTCTGTTTGGTATTCCTTAGAATTTTATTATTAATACTTAAAACCTGCTTTCTATTCCCAACAATAAAACTGTGGTGGTGGCAATACAGTGTGATCCCCAATGACACGACTAAATACAGAGGTGGACAGCAGTGCTTGAGACAAAAAGTGAAGCCCAAATTGGATCTTGATAGTGCAAATCTTTAGTATTGCTTAAGAGAAAAACATTTGAAGTCTTTCATTTTGCACTTTAATTGGCAGACGAATTTTGACTTTCTCAAAATCTTAGTGGAACAACTTATGTTGTTTACTATTCCTAGAAGATACATATATTCTTACGCAGAGACCTGACCCCTCTAAACAGAATAAACATGCAGGCATAACTACTTTTCACATTTAAATCAAAGCATGGGGGATAATGGTCAAATTGTCGCGATGATGAATGCACCTGGGAATCAATTAGCACCCTCTTCTCAAGCAGTAAGAATTGTTGGTCGTCTTGAAATTTTGGCATTCTTGCAAATCACGTGTCCTGATGAGCGCAAGATGAAAAGCTTCACCAGCACTTTTGTTTCTTTCCAAAATTAAATGGGATTCTACATTATGGTGGAATGGCCCTTTTTTTTTTTTTTTTTTTTTTTGTTTTTTTTTTATTAGTCTACTTATTGGTCCAGAGGAATCCTCTTGGATTCAGTAGAAGGAACCTGCTTTTAACAGCTCCTCACTAAAATGACTGCCACAAAATTTGGAGTCTGCTTGTTGTATTAGTCTACTCTGCCTTGTCCCCTGGCTATAAATTGTCAAATTTTGATGACACTGAATTCTTCCAGTTGGTGTTAACGGATGTCTTGTTTGTAACATGTATATCATTCCCTGTGGTAAGGAGAAATCTAATCGATAACATATGAAATTTATACCGTGGTGTTAGAAGTTCCACTAATGCAAATGGCGCCCTATAACCTCCTGACCTTGACTGATCACCTGATGTATAAAGGTAAAGTCACCATAGTCTAACTAGGCCATAAGTCAGTTTTGTCATTAGAGAGACTAAACTAGTGGTGTTTTAACCTGTGGGTCACCATGCCTCAGGCCAGGGGCTCGTTAAGAAGGGCAGTTCTTTGTGATAATCTCGACCAGTATGAGAAATGAACCTATGTTGTTAGCACCATTTTGCATTGCAAGCCATCCCTCCAGCCAACTGAGCTAACTAATCCCCGATAGACCAGGTGCAATGACTTTCTCTGTAGAGAGCAAGTAACCTTGTAATATGGTGTCTGCCACGAGTCTAGTATGAATTTGGATCCTGTGTTGCTCCATCATGTTCTATATCCAGCTCATTTTCTTGCTTGTCATTCCTGTTTTCCATGCAGCATCACAACTTTGCATACATGTTTGTTAGACATTGACAAAATTCATTTAGAAAATTCTGAAGGGACTAAAATGATTTTTGCACCATATGCCATCACTCAGCTTTAGGCAGGAAAACACCTTTTTAAATGCAAGGCAGAACATTATACTAGCAGCTATGTTCAACCAGCTAATTGCCCAAAGGCAACTGTGTGTCAGGAAGTTATGCTATTTATTTAATTGTCACAACCCCACTGAGTTCCAGTTGCCTTACTGCATTTAAACCAGAGAAAGGAAAGATTATTTTTGAAGTAGGCTCTAAACTGGCAAGGATTCACCAGGAGGATGCCATGGTATTTGTGGTGCACCATTAGCATTTACTTTTAAATGCTTTGAAGCTCGGAACGGAAATAGAATTCTGACTTCAAAACTGCATTGCACTGGAACTGGTAGAGTTCGGGGCAGTGAAATTGAGGTATTACCAATGGGAAGAGATCAAAGATTTAGGATTGCTTAATCTGGAGGAAAAAGTATTCTCTATGATTTTGAAGGGAATAGATAAGTTGAACCATTCAAGATTGAAAGTTCAAAATTGTTATTCTCATTCACATGTTACAATGAGATGTGACTTGGGAGGGAAAACGTAAGGACAGTTAATGTTGAACTATGTTATACAGATAGCTCCATGCATGGAGCTATGAAGCAGTAGTGTAGGCTGGGGGGATAATTGTGATGATGTAGGAGATAATGTGCAGAAAGTGTTCTTACTTTCCTGATGCTTTGCTTTCTTTATTTTTCTTCTTCTGTTTCAGGGTTGACGTTATATAAGTTTTAAAAAATCACAAGGGGCATGGTTAGGGGGAATAGTCAGGTCTTTTCCCCAGGGCAGGGGAGTCCAAAACTAGAGGGCATAGGCTTAAGGTGAGAGGGGAAAGATTTAAAACTGATCTAAGGGGCAATTTTTTCATGCAGAGGATGGTGCATGTATGGAATGAGATGCCAGAGGAAGTGGTGGAGGCTGGTACAATTTCAACATTTAAAAGGCATCTGGATGGGTATATGAATAGGAAGAGTTCAGAGGGATATGGGCCCAATGCTGGCAAATGGGACTAGATTTATTTAGGATATCTGGTCAGCATGGATGAGTTGGTGTACAGGGTGTGTTTGCATGCTGCACATCTGATTCTTTACAATTCAGTGAAGTACCACTGTGTTTAATGGTTTGTATGTTTAACTTGGTGAACAGTAATGACTTGTTATTCAGGTTTCTCTTGAGTTTATAAATTATTCAAATTTGCTTCCTGTTGGTGAAATACATTCTATATACCGTTGTGTGCATATGTAATAATAGTTTGTTTTTTTCAAAGTTTTTCCAGTTACTGGGGAGCTGGAAATTGTATTAAATATGACAAATTATATTTCCAATTGCATCCTTTCTTTGTGTTTATGTTGTGTTGGGGCAGGGAAAGAGAATTAAACGAACCTTTTTTTTTATTGTAATAATTTCTCCTCTAATTCTTTATATTTGGACCATGTCTCTCGTGTGCACAAACTTGGTCAAAGCAAGTTTCCACAAGTTTGCAGTGATGTGATAGTGATAAATGTTGACCAGACTAGTGGAAGAATTCCTGTACACTACACTTCTTGGAACATTGCTATGTTGTTTTTGCAGTCACCCAAGCAGGAAAACAGGGCCTCAGTTTAATATCTTGCCTAAAATGTGACATCTTTGATCATGAAGCACTCCAACAGAGCTATGCTAGAGTGCCTCAAATTTTGTAGCCAAACTCCATTTAAGTAACCGTTTTCTGATGTAAGGGTGCTAACTCGAGTGATGGATTTAATTTTTTACTTATTTTTTCATTTGTTGCCTTGGTAAATGGTTTTGGGTGTATTTTCTTTTTTTTTCAGTGCCTGGCCTTAAAACATTTGTTTAAAAATTGAGACTGAAAATAGAAATCTTATTTAAGTTGAGCACCTAAACTGGAAATAACTTGCATGAAAGTGTCCATGTACAGTACAGTAAAAATGAAAAAGCTGAAGCTTGCCTTTAAAAGGAAGCTTACAGAGTGAGTAGAGCTGCAGGCTGCAGCTGTAAAGCATAGATTAACTGAAGCCAACCAAAATGAAGTGTTGAGCTCTGGAGAATTGGCTAGGTACCCAGAAGCAAACAATTTAGGAGTGTGAAACACTTAGACACTTTTTTTTGATATTCATATTCAGGAGGGTCAGAAATAAAATCTCACTTGGCTGAAATTGGGGAAAATCAGCAAAACAATTTTTTTAGTTGAAACAGATTGTTAAACATTGCTTTTCTTAGTTTTCTACATTTCAGCACATACACATTGCTGATTTTAGCCAATAAGAAAAATACAACTTCTATAGATTTCAAGTGCGACCATGACATTTTAAATATATGTACTTTATTGTACTATAGAAAATGTGAAGTTCATTTTGGTAGGGAGAAAACAAGAACAGAATATGATTTAAATGGAGAAAAACTAAATCTGCAACACAATGTCACTTGGGGTACTTGTGCATTAAACACAAAGCTAGCAGACAAATACTGCAGGTAATCAGAAAGGCTAATGGAATGTCTGCCATTATTTCAAGGAGAGGGAAGTCTTAGTGCAACTGCACAAGGTGCTAGTGAAACCACATCTGGAGTATTGAAAGTAATTTTGTCCCCTTATTTAAGGAATAATGTAGGCAGTGCAGAGCTGGCTCACGAGGTTGAGCCCTCGTAAGGAGCTATTGTCTTAGGAGCAAAGGCTAAAGAGCTTGGGAGTCTACTCATTGGAGTTTAGAACGAGAGGTGATCTCATTGAAGCACGTTGGATTCGTTATGGCTTGACAGTGAATGCTGAGAGAATGTTTCGCCTCATGAGAGTTTTGGACCTGAGGGCATTGCCTCAGAATAAAAGGGTACCAATTTAAGACTGAGATGAGATGGATTTTTTTCCTGAGGGTTGAGTTTCTTTGGAACTCCTTGCCACACTGCTGTAGAAGCAGAGTCCTTGTATGTATTTAAGGCTTAGAAATTCTTGATCTGTTGGGGAATCAAGTGTTATGGGGGAATGCAGAAAAATAGATGTGAGCAATAGACATCCATGATCCAATTCAATGGTTGAACAGCCTACCCCTTGCCTACTCCTTATGGTCTTATCTATGACGTCTAACTTCTTTTAAAAAATAAAAGGTCATAAGAGTATCACTGACTGGACTTGGATTTATTTCCTGTCCCTAATTACACTGGTGGAAGGTAGAAGGCGGCAGCCGCCTTGATCCACTGCACTCTTCGTTGCAAGGAGTTCGAGGGTATTGACTCAGTGCCAGTGAAAGGATGAAGTGAAGTCCAATTCAGGACAATGTAAATTTGAGAGGAATTTGCAAGTGGTTTCTATGCATCTGGCCTTTTTATGGTGATAGGGTTTGTAGTTTTAGAAGCTGCTGTCAAAAGGACCTGCCTAAGTAATTGCAGTGCACAGTACTGCCATTATGTATTGGTGGTGAAGGGACTGAATGTTGAGCTGGTGGATGGGGTGACAGTGATGTAGGCTGCTTTGTCATGGATAGTGTTGAGCTACTTGTGTTGTGGAAGCTGCACCAATCGGGCAACTGGAGAGTACTATGTCTAGTGCATTCCTGGATGGTGGACAGGCTTTGGGGAATCAGGAAGGCAAGTTGTCTGCTGTTCTACCCCCTTGTTTATAATTGGTTGGTTAATTTTCATTTTCCTTCACTAGAACCTGCCAGGATGTTGATTTTTAAAGGGATTCAGCAATGATAATGCTACTGGTTAACAAGGACAATGGTTAGATTCTCTCTTGAAACATGCTGAATGCTTGTGTGACTCCAAATGTTACTTGCCACTTATCCGAAAAGCCTGGATATTGTTTAAGCCTTGGTTTAGATAGACATGTAACTCCTCTAGTACTGAAATAATATTGCTTTGTCAGTTGAAGAGCAGTAGCATGTGGTAATCAGGTGATTTCCTGGCCCATGTTTGACCTAGGTCCATGAGACCTTGTGGTTCAGACTCAACACTGGGGACTCCCAGGATAGCTTCCTCCAATTACATACCAGTGTCAAAATGGCTAGTGATTAGTTTGTGCTGGTGGGATGTCACAGACCTAGAGTACGTCATGACTTTGTAAAGTATGATTCCATGAATGTGACAAGTCAGGCTGTTGCTTGACTAGTCTGTTGGATAGCCAAGAGGAGTACTTTGCACAATTAGTAGTGCTGAATTTGCTGTTGTTGCTGATGCCACGTGGTCTGTTGGGTTTCTTTTCTTTCAATGTTGTAAATGGCTTCATACAACAGTAACTTGCTGGACTGTTTCAGAGGACAGCTAAGAGTTAGCTACAATACTTTAAGTTTTTGGAGTCATATGTGTACTAGATCAGGTAAGGACAGTAGATTTTCTGCCATGAAGGACATTAGTGAACTTGATGAATGTTTATAATATTTAACAATAGTTACATTGTCTTTAGACTAGCTTTTTAATTCCAAATTTTTAAGAGTTCAGATCTCAGCATCTCCTGTTTGGATTCAAGCCCATGTTCTCGGAACATTTACCAGGAGGGTTCTGAATTACTAGTCCATTTTGGATGACCATGGTTTTTAATCTGGGTGGTAATTTTCTTGATTGTGTCTCTGTGTCTCTTGAGCTTGTAGAGTGTGATTAATCGTGCTAGTTCTGTCACTCTAAATTTGAGTATTCTATGTAACGTTTTATTTATATTGGCAGGCTTGTTTCAAAGTTGGTTAAACTTTCCCAATGGGGTAGTCTAATTTAAATGTTTCTTAAATTTATAAATAGCTTTTGAATATTTAATTCGCTGCAGAGTTTCATGACTGATTGATTGGGCCGACCCATTGTTTCTGCTTGTTCCTGCTACATGGACTTTTATTTCTTCCTATTTTGACTTGCTTTATTTTCTCTCTTGTCCATTCCCTCCCCGTGAACATCCGTGATTCTTCTGACGCTTTACGTTGGTTTCAAAGTTTGCAGGAACCAGTGTCTCCTCTTCACCATGAATGTGTAGTCCATTCCCCCCCCCCCCCCCCCCCCATTCAGGATGGTTTTAAGGCTGTCTGTTCCTTCATAGAAACAAGGCCTGAAGACTACAGAAGTTTTCCTAAGTGGAAACTTAGAAAAAGTACATTAAGGTTTGACTTATTTCCACTTGAGTTTAGGCTCATTTGCGTGAAGCATTGAAGATGCTTCAGTTTTGACAGTGTGGACCTATAAATGGTGTGTCCTCTTGTGGATGCAACCAGAACAAAGGGCATTGTTTTAAAGTTAGGCATTGTCCTTTTAGGACAGATCAGTTTTTTTTTCCCTGATGATTGTCTATCTTTGGGACTGTTTGCCTCAGCAGCTGGTGGAGGTGAAGGTCATCAAATATTTAAGACAGGGCGATTCTTGTTAGGCAGGAGAATTAGAAGTTATTAGGGGTAAATGGGAACATGGAATTCAAAACACAAGCTGGTCCGTAATCATCTTACTCAATTCTACAGCAGGCTCAAGGTACTAAATTGTTTATTTCTGTTATTTTACATCTGCTCATATAAAGGATAACTTTCTCAAACCTCTTCCAGTAATTGCTGTTTCTGCTTCACTTGTCATTTCTGTTAATCTGAGAAGCTACTACCCTTACACCTGCCACATCACTCCCTCAGTAGGTCGACTCTGTCCGTAGCATACCTGCAGACAAACCCCTACAGTTACCTACATTTATTTATAGGGTCCTAGAGCTGTACAGTACAGAAACAGACCCTTCGGTCCAACTCGTCCATGCCAGCCAAATGTCCTAAATTAATCTAGTCCCATTTGGCCCATATCCCTCTTAAAGCCTTCCTAATCATGTACCCATCCAGATGCCTTTTAAATGTTGTAATTTTATTAGCCTCCACCACTTCCTCTGGCAGCTCATTCCATACATGCACCACCCTTTACATGGAAAAAGTTGCCCGTTAGGTCTCTTAAATCTTTCCCCTCTCACCTTAAACCTATGCCCTTTAGTTTTGGACTCCCCTACCCTGGGTAAAAGACCTTATCTATTCACCCTATCTATGGCCCTCATCACTTTATAAACTTCTAAAAGGTCACTCCTCTGTCTCTGACACTTCAGGGAAAACAAAGCCAGCCTATTTCGCCTCTCCCTATAGCTCAAACCCGCCAACCCTGGCAACATCCTTAAATCTTTTCTGAACCCTTTCAAGTTACACAACATCTTTCCTGTAGCAGTGAGACCACAATTGAACGCAGTATTCCAGAAGTCGCCTAGCCAATGTCCTGTACGACTGTAACGTGAACTCCCAATTCCTATACGCAGTACACTAACCAATAAAGGCATGCATACCAAACGCTGCCTTTGCTGTCCTGTCTACCTGGGGCTCCACTTTCAAGGAACTTTGAACCTGAACTCCAAGGTTTCTTTGTTCAGCAACACTCCCCAGAACCTTACCATTAGGTGTAAAAGTCCTGCCCTGATTTGCCTTTCCAAAATGCAGCACCTGATATTTATCTAAGTCCATCTGTCACCCCTCAGTCCATCTGATTAAGGTCACATTGTAATCTGTACTCTGAGGTAACCTTCTTTGTCCACTGTATCACCAATTTTGGTGTAATCGGCAAACTTAGTAAGCATACGTCCTATGTTCATGTCCAAATCATTTATGTAAATGAGAAAAAGCAGTGGACCCAGCACGATCCTTGTGGCATGCCACTGGTCACAGGATACCAGTCTGAAAAGCAACCCTCCACCACCACTCTCTGTCCTACATTCAGGTCAGTTCTTTATTCAAATGGCTAGTTATCCATGTGTTTCACGTGATCTGACCTTGTTAACCGGTTTAACCTTGTCAAACACCATTATACCCTTCTGGGGATTCACCCAATCCCTACTGCCTAAACCTGACATATGCTTCCTTTTTTCTTGACCAAAATCTCCTACCAGCCTTGCCCTTCACCCTAACAGGAAAATAACGGTCTCTAGACTCTAGTTATCTCATTTTTGAAGGCTTCCCACTTTCCAGCCATTCCTTTACCTGTGTTTATCTGCCCCTAAACACAATCTTTGAAAATTCTTGCCTTTATACCATCAAAATTCACCTTCCTTCAATTTAGAACTTTTTGTTTTGGAAAGCTATGGATGCATATGCATGAATCAGATACTGGCTCGTTTTTATTTTGTTTTGATTCGATTGAAATTTAATGACCAGTTTCAAGTTGACTAGTCTTTAGAAATTTTAGTCCAGTTTCACCTTTTTGTTCCAATCTGCTTCAGGCTACTATATCAAATATTATTTTCTTTTGGAATGTCACGATGTTGAGTCACATTTTTAGTTGTGGAATCAGTTTTAATTTGTATTTCCAGATAAAACCATGTATATCTCTGGCGTGCTCAAATCATGGTAAGAGAATTTTTTTAAATTCATTTGTGGGATGTGGGTGTTGCTGACTGGCCAGCATTTATTGCCTGAACCTAGTTGCCCTTGAGAAGGTGGTGGTGAGCTGCCTTCATGAACAACTGCAGTGTACCTGCTGTGGGTTGACCCACAATGCGGTTCGGGAGGAATTCCTGGATTTTGACTCAGCAACGCTGATGGGACGACAACTTATTTACAAGTCAGGATGGCGAGTAGCTTGGAGGGTACTTGCAAGTGGAGGAGTTCTTGTGTATCTGCTACCCTTGTTCTTCTGGACGGAAGTGGTCATGGGTTTGGAAGGTGGTGTTTGAGATCCTTGGTTATTTTCTGCAGTGCATCTAGCAGCATCTTGATGCTGATCTGGCAGTTTTGAGTGAGTTAGTAGTTTTAGCTTGACATGAACTGGATACAATGCAGCCTTAGTCAGAAGCTGAGACTGGAAACCCAGCTAGGAAAGGATGATTGTGGCCAAGCAGGACAAAAGAACAGTAAATATTCCCTCTGTGTGCATTTCACTATCTGTGTATTTGTGATTATGCTATATAAGAGGCTGCTGTTGCAAACTAAAATTCTGGAATTTGCACTTTCATGTGATTTAAGTGTCAAGTCTGGTGAATTTAAAAGCCATCTTTTGTTATTTAATTAAAAACAACTAACTTTTATGTAAAACTTGTTAAATCCATTGTCTATAATTATCTGCTTTAAATATTCTTGTTTAATTACTTAATATTCAGTCCTGATTTGTAGACAATCTTTAAATAGAAACAAAACAGTAATTGCAGTGAAGCTCAGCAGATGTAGCAGCATCTGTGGGAGAAAGCAGAGTTAATGTTTCGAGTCTGGTGACTCTTCATCCAGTCACCAGACTCGATGTTAACTTCGTTTTGTCCCCATAGATGCTGCCAGACCTGAGTTTTGCCAGCAATTCCTGTTTTTTTTTGTTTTAGATGTCCAACATTTTTAAATCGACTTTGACTTGGCTTTGAACTGCCATTTTTAGTATACTATGTATAAAATCACAGATGGTGGAGATAAGTTACTATCTGGATTGAAATGACAGCCAACAAAATCATCTAAATCCACCCAACAAATTACAGCAATATTGCTTTGATTTGTAGTGCTATTAATTTTTTGCATAGGTTTTCTTGAGGAAATAGGAAAAGGACACTAGTGGACTTATCTATATTTGGCTTAAAGTTGTTGAAGGTTTCCCTTATGATCTCATCTTGAACTAGTAAAAATTAAATTTACTTTTGGTAGTAGTTTTCCCGCATAATTAAATTGGTCTGAAATTCAAACAAAAGCCAAGTTTTAAACCATGTACAAATGTTTGGAGATGGGTAGAGGAAGTGGGCCTTTAAAGTATTTTTCTAAATCTTGCTGACACTGTACAAGCTGCACCTGTTCTGGTGCATCACGCAATAAGTCAGGGCACACAAGTTCCCTGCACTCTGCACTCTGAACATGTTAAGAGAGCCTGACGATATTTTTCATGGCTAGATACAAACATTTTGCTACAAATTTAGGTTAACCATTCTGGAGATATGTAAGAGAAGGTGTACGAGGCTTTTGAGAAGGAAATGCGTGGAATAACGACATGTGAATAAGCACAACAAAGGACTGAATTTTGATATTGTTTGCTACAAACAAAGCCCAGTGATTAGCAGAGAAAGTGATAGAATCTATTCTAGCTACTGTTTCTCAAATTCAAATGAACAATGGGAGGAGGAGTCAACACACTATCTGACTGAAGGCCTCATGGTATGCTGCAGAGATCAAAGCTGAAGGTTAAACAGCAATTCCAAATTGAAATTTAACTTTAAGGTCAAGAAGCTATATGTACACCGTTGCAAAAGAAATTGCTTTGGTCAGTGCAAGTTTAGTCTGCTGCACATGATGCTGGTATGCTTGGTGCAAGGTCTTCATTTTTTAATGGTAAATTTGCACTGTGCATTGTTTATATGTAATTTTCTGTCCCCTCATGAGGTGTTGTTATTGAGTTTGTCCAGTGTATAGTTGAATCATGTAAATATGAAAGGATTGTAAACCTATGGCCGGCCACAGGAAACCAAATGATGCAATGAGTAACAATGGCAACCAAAACCACCACCTACAGATCATTAAATCAGGCCAGATAGCTGGCAACCAGCTGCAGCAAACAATTCAAATCCAGTTGGGCAGCAATTGCCGCCATTACCTAGACAAACATTGTGTCGTCAAAATCTCTGCATTCTATAGTTCTTGGTATGGGAATGAGAGCAATGAGACTTTAACAAACTTTAATAAAAACTATTGTTTTGCACTTTTACCACCCATTTTCTCAACTTTCCTTCATCTTCCAAATCTCTACTGGTGAATTTGCTGCTTACTAAATGGGCAGAAGGGGAATTGTGATTTATATACCTCCCTCCAAAAAACTGTGTACCCCTCATACTTTCAACTGTAAAATGTGTTCTGTATGTTTTCCTGTCGTTGGCCATTTGTATATTGTTCGCACACTTTTCTGCCTGTGTATGTGCTAATGAGGATATTTGAGAATGTAAAATCCATTTTGTTGCCCACTGAGTTGAGATACTTGTGCACATAGACACCGATGCAGGAGGACTCTTTTTGAAATAGATCTGTTTTGGTGGCTCTGATATTTTGTTGTCTGATTAATGGAATTACAGTGAATAGTTTGTGCTAGAGGAAGGTGCAGTACATTAATTTGTTTTGGCAGAAGATCCATTATAACTAAAGATGAGCTGAGCATTGAACTACAACTTACTGTCTTTTGATTCTGTTTGTATCCTGCAGTGCTACTAATTACAAAACGCCTGAATGTTCTGGTGGCCAATATGTGATCCTTCTTGAGAGCCACCCTGGATGAAAGGGATTTAAGTTGTGAGAAATCTTTAGATAAAGTTCGAAATGGGAAGCTTTACCTGAGGCTAGAAAATGACAAGTGATCAATGTGCCTGTGACGCAAGTTGGAAGTTAAACTCATTTTTACATTTAATGAACCTTATTGCCATTCTGTTTATCAACCTTCACTCTGGTAGACAAGGGACAACAAGGAGCAAACAGCAAATTCAGGAGTTGAGTGGTGCTTAGATCAAGGCGCCAGGTAGAGGATCATTTGCACTTGAATATTTCTGACCCCAATTTCCACAAAGCCCACCACTCCCTAAATCGGGAATCAGCAACATACCCAATTGATTCCATTCCCCTACCCGTGCCCCAGCACTGACTTGCCTTGTCGTGTTCAGCCATCAGTGACCAATTCATGTCTGTCTGATGTAGGAGGTTTGTGGGTAGTTTTAACGCAATAAAAAAAACTTTAAAGTTCAATTGTTGTTAACCTAATTCATCTTTGTTTTCTTGAGCCTGCCACACCATTCAATGCAATCATTGGCTGATCACATGCTTCACGGTCTTTTACCCACTCTTATCCCACAATCCTATATGCCTCTGGTAATGAGAAATCTATCAACCTTTTTATCTTCAACGTACTCAAAGACTGAGCCTCCACACCCTTCCGAGGTATAGAATTCCAAAGGTTCACAACCCTCTAAAGGGGAAAAAAAAACTCAACTTGGATCTAAAGTGGCATATGTCTAATTTTTAAATTGTGCTCGTGGTTTTAGACTCCCAACCAAGGGAAGTACCTTATCTATCCAGTCCTTTCAAGTATTTTGCAGGTTTCAATGAGATCACCTTCATACTTTGAAACCCTAGCGAATACTGGCCTAGTTTACTCCACCTCTCTCTGTAGTACACCTTCCACCATCCCAGTAACACGTCTGGTAAACCTTTGTTGTGTCCCTGTTTGGTAACATTGTGTTTCCTGATATTAGGAGACCAAAACACTGTGGAAAGTAGTCCAGGTGCAGTCCAATCAAGCTCCTCTACAGCTGACGAAAAGCTTTTTCACTATTCCTGTACTCAAATCCTCTTGTAATAAAAGCTAACATTCCAATAACCCTCAATAGGCAAATGCTATAAGCTATTATCCTGCGGAGACTTCTTGACAAGGATACCTAGGTGATTTTTATACAAGTACACTTTCAAACCTTTTACCATTCAAGAAGTACTTTGCACGTCTGTTTCCCCTACCAAAGTGGATAACCTCATGTTTTCTACATTACATTCTATCGCTATGTACTTGCCCATTTGCTAAACTTGTCCAAATCTTCCTGAAGCTGTTTTACATATTCCACGTAACACACATTCTCACTTAGTTTTTTACCATTTGCAAATTTAGAAATATATTACATTTACAGTCTAGAACCTTTAGTCATACAGAGTCTTCGGTCCAACTCGTCCACGCCAACCAGGTTTCCCAAACTGAACTAGATCCATTTGCCTGCACTTGGTCCATATCCTTTTAAATCTTTTCTACTCATGTACCTAATAACATGTCTTTTAACTGTCGTAATTGTACTCATCTCTACCACTTTCTCTGGCAGTTCATTCCATAAATGCACCATCCTGTGTGAAAAAAGTTGACCCTCACATCCTCTTTAAATCTTTTCCCCTCTCACACTAAACCTGTGCCCTCTAGTTTTGGACTCTCCTACTCTGGGGGGAAAAAGACCTTTGCTATTCATCTTATCTATGACCCTCATGATTTTATAAATCTCTATAAGATCACTCCTTGGACTGTTACGCTCCAGGGAAACAAATCCCAGCCTATCCAGCCTCTCCTTATTGCTCAAACCCTCCAGTTCCTGCAACATTCTTGTAAATCTTTTCTACATCTTCTCCAGTTTAATTATATCTTTCCTATAGCAGGGCGACCAGAATTGTATGCAGTATTCAAAAGTGGCCCCACCAAAGTGTTGTACAGTCACAACATGATGTCCCAGCTCCCATGCTCCGTGGTCTGTCTGATGAAGGCAAGTGTGCCTTCACCACCTTGTCTACCGGTGATGACACTTTCAAGGATTTATATACCTGCATCCCCTAGATCTTTGTTCAACATTATTCCCCAGGACCCTACCATTAACTGTGTAAGTCCTGACCCTGTTCGTCTTAGATAAATACAAAGTGTTGCATTTGATTAAATTAAACTCCATCTGTCACTCCTTGGCCCATTGGCCTAGCTGATTAAGATCCTGTTGCACCCTTCGATAACCTCTTTCCCTGTGCACTTACCACCAATTTTGGTGTCATCTGCAAATTTACTAACGATGCCTCCTATATTCTCATTCAGATTGTTTATCGTTTATATAAACAATTGGCACACCACAGGTCACAGGCCTCCAGTCCGAGCAACAACCTTCGACCACCTCTCTTTTTCTCCCACCAATTTTGTATCCAATTGGCTAGCTCTCCCTGGATCCTGTTTGATCTAACCGTACCAACTTATCTACCATGCAGAACCTTGTTGAAGGTCCTACTAAAGTCCATGTTGACCATGTCAACTGCTCTATCGTCAAAAAAAAATTGTTCAGTTAGTGAGGCATGATTTTTCATGCACAAAGCCATGATGATTATCCCTAATCAGTCTTTCCAGATTCATGTAAATCCTGTGTCTTGGAATCCCCTGCAACAACTTACTCACCACTGACGTCATGCTCACTAGTCTGTAGTTCCCTGACGTTTCCTGCGGCCTTTATTAAGTAATGACGCACCATTAGTCACCCTTCCAGCACCTCCCCCATGGCTGTTGATGATCCAAATATCTCTGCTAGGGGCCCTGCAATTTCTTACCTAGCTTCTCAGTCACCTGGGATATACTTGATAAAGTCCCAGAGATTTATCTACCTTCATGCATGTTAAGACCTCCAGCACCACCAACTGTAATGTCAACTGTTTTCAAGATATCGCTACTTATTTCCTGAAGTTTGCAAGCTTCCATGTCTTTCTCCACAGTGAATACTGATGCAAAATATTCGTTTAATATCTAGCCCATCTCCTGTGATTCCACACACAGCCTTGTTAATCTTTTAAGGGGCCCTCTTCTCTCCCTAGTTACTTTTTTGCCCTTTTTAATGTACTTGTAGAATCTCTGTCTTTTTTTTTTAGCTGATGAAGCTAACAAACTAAGCAGCTCTCCCCTCCCCCAATTGCATCCCAAAACCAGCCCAGCTCGTCCCCACCTCCCTAACCTGTCCTTCCTCCCACCTCAAGCCCCACCCCCATCTCCTACCTACTAGCCACATCCCGCCCCCTTGACCTGTCCGTCCTCCCCGGACTGACCTATCCCCTCCCTAACTCCCCACCTATACTCACCTTTACTGGGTCCACCCCCGCCTCTTTGACCTGTTTGTCTCCTCTCCACCTATCTTCTCCTTTTTTCCATCTTCTATCCGCCTCCCCCTCTCTCCCTATTTATTTCAGAATCCCCTTCCCCTCCCCCATTTCTGAAGAAGGGTTTGGCCCGAAACGTCCGCTTTCCTGCTCCTCTGCTGCTTGGCCTGCTGTGTTCATCCAGCTCTACACCTTGTTATCTCAGTCTTTATTCATAATTCTGTTTGCATAGCACAGGAATTGTTTCTGAATTTGTTTCTTTCTCTTACAAGTTGAAGGAGAATGATAGACTTTGAATTTTAAAGCTACGTCTAACTATTGCAGGCGACATGGTGGTTCATTACTTAGCACTGGTGCCTCGCAGGGACCCAGGTTCAATTCCAGCCTCAGCTGACTGTCTGTGTGGAGTTTGCACATTCTCCCCTGTGTGGGTTTCCTCCTACAGTCCAAAGATATGCAGGTTAGGTGGATTGGCCATGCTAAATTGCTCAGTGTCCAGGGATGTGTAGACTAGGTGGATTAGCTATGGGGAAAAATGCAGGGTTACAGGGATAGGGTAGGGGTCTGGGTGGGGTGCTGTGGACTCTATGGGACGAATGGCCTTCTTCCACACTGTAGGGATTCTATGGTATTTGCTCAAATTGTATAACTTGAGTTTTTTTCGACATCCATTTAGCAGATGCATTCCCCAAATTTGGATAATATTTGAATAAATTTGAGATTTCACGTAGGTTTCAATGCAGAACATTGTCAAAATTGCTCAAATGTATATCCTGAATGAAGCTGCCAGTATGTAAGGTTAATATAGGGGGACTTGTGGCTAGATTCCCTTCAAGCTGAAATGCATTAGCCGAAGGGTTACCAATTAGTTAGACTTTGTCCTTTTGTATCCTCTTCTTTCTCATCTCTTTCCCTTTGTATCTCTGTCTTTGTAGCTCTGCATAATATGAAAAAGGATTTTGAATTGGTCTCTTGTTTTGGAATGTAGGCTGTTGCCAAAGTAAGCAATAATTTATCTGACACCCATAATTCAATGGATGCATAGAGAATTTTGCAAGCAACAGAACTACTATGCAACACTAGCTGAAGTATGAGTGAATTCTTGGTTTTATATATAAGCTTTTGAGGATTAAAATGGACACAGATGGATCGCTACATACTTGTTGAATTAATACTGAATTGTAATATAGCAAGATATACAATTTCTGACTCCATCAATATTAGGCTTAAAGATTACTGCCAGAAATTCTAGAAGAGAAATACATGACTTAGCAAAGTCAAACTAATATTTTGGTAATGGAAACTGATTGAAAATAATAAATGGCCTACTAAAGTATTGTATATTTACTAACTATTGTCCTGAAACAATAGTTTCTAACACTAGCTAACTAATAAAAATTCAATCAAAAATTTAATAACCTTAATTTTTGATGTCAATATGTAGCTCACCAACTGTGAGACTTTTATCCATGGCTTCTTCTCCCCTCTGTTTCTGTAATATTCCAGATCTCTCCTCTGTCTCTGGCCTCTTGCATGACTGATTCTAATTAATCCACCACTGACCATGCCATCAGGGCCCTAAACTCTGGATTTACTTCACTATGTATCTTTCATCTCTTCACCTCTCATTCGCCCTTTCGGGCTGCTACTTAAAACTTCACTCTTCGACCAGGCTGTTTGTCACCTTACAAATCTATCAGGAACAGGAACAGGACTAGGCTATTCAGCCCCTGTTTGCTCCGCCATTCAATAAGATTGTGGCTCACCTAGCATTCCACTTGTTCACTTTTCTGTGTTTTCCCATAACCCTTGATTCCCCTACTGATCAAGAGTGAGTCTGTCTGTCTGTCTGTCTGCAATATACGCATGCACTCTGGCCCCTCAGTGCTCTGTTGGTGAGGAGTTCCAAAGGCCCTTCCTGACAGAGATTCCACCTCATCGCAGTCCTAAAGTGTTGCCCTTTTATTCTGGGACTATGCTGTTCGGCCCTAGACACTCTCGCTCTCTCCTGAGGGGAAACATCCACCCAGCATTCATCCCGTCAAGCCCCTTAAGAATCCGATACGCTTCAATGAGATCACCTTTCATTCTTCTAAATTCCAATGAGTAAAGTCCAACCTGTTTAGCCTGTGCTCATAAGATGATCCTTTCATACCCGGGATCATCCTACTGATCCTTCTCTGAACTGCCTCCAGTAAAATGCTATTTTTCCTTTAAATAAGGGGACCAAAACTGCTGACTGTGGTCTCACCAGCCCCTTGTACAGTTGCAGTAAAACTTCCCTTCTCTTGTACTCCAACCTGCTTGAAATAAGGGCCAACATTTCGTTAATCTTCTTGATTACCTTTTTTTATTCATTCACAGGATGTGACCATTATTGGCTAGGCTAGCGTTTATTGCTCATCCCTAATTGCACAGAGGGCACTTAAAAAGCAATCACACTGATGTGGGTTGGTGTCATCTGTAGAACAGACCAGGTAGGAATGGCAGTTTCCTCCCCAAGAGGACATTTAGATTGTGTGTGTGTGTTTTTTTTTTCTGACAATCTCAATGGTTTTATGGTCATCCTTAGTTCATAAGTCCAGATTTTTTTTTTTCTAAATTGCATTCAAATTCCACCATCAGCCATGGTGGGATTTCAACCTAGGCCCCCAGAATATTACCTGATAATACCACTAGACCATTACCTCCCTGCTATCTCTCCTAATGTGTGCTCTCAATCATCTTTTAAATGTGTCCTTTTGGTAATTGACTCTGCTGTCAGTGGAAATGGATTTTCCCTATCCAAACTCTGTCTTTTTTAAAATTACCCATGAACTGAGAGGAATAACATTTTCCCAACTCTGCTTTGATAAAGGAAGGTATTGGTATATTGGTGTGCAATGATGTAATTGTATATGGATATAAAGGTGCAATGGAGCCTGACGTGGACTCAATTTGGGTGGAAATAAAGAACATTGAGGAAAAATTTGTAGAATCATACAGCATGGATACAACCCGTTCAGTCCAACCAGTCCAAGCCGACTATGTTTCCAAACTAAACTCTTCACATCTGCCTGTGCTTGACCCATATCCTTCAAACTTTCCTAATCATGAAGGATATCGCCAGGGTTGGAGGGCTTGAGTTATAGGGAGAGGCTGAATAGGCTGGGGCAGTTTTCCCTAGAGTGTTGGAGGCTGAGGTGTAATCTTATAGAAGGTTATAAAATCTTGAGGGGAATCGATAGGGTGAATAGCCAAGGTATTTTCCCCAGGGTAGCGGAGTCCAAAACTAGAGGGCATAGGTTTAAGGTGAGAGGGGAAAGAATTAAAAGGGACCGAAGATGCAACTTTTTCATGCAGAGGATGGTGCATGTATGGAATGAGCTGCTGAAGGAAGTGGTGGAGGCTGGTACAATTACAACATTTTAAAAGGCATCTGAATGGGTACATGAATAGGAGGAGTTGAGGGATATGGGCCCAATGCTGGCAAAGGGAACTAGATTAATTTAGGGCATTTGGTCAGCATGGACAAGTTGGACCGAAGGGTCTGTTTCCATGCTGTACAGCTGTATGACTCTCTAACTTATCCAAATGTCTTTCAAATGTTGCAACTGTACCTGCATCCACCACTTTTTTTGCAGTTCACTCCACACACTTCTCTCTGTGTAAAATAAGTTGTCCCGAATGTTCTTTTAAATCTTTCTCCTCTCTCACCTTTTAAAAATATGCCCCCCCAAGTTTTGAACTCCTCCACCCAAGGGAAAAGATCCTTGGCATTTAACTTATCTGTGCCCTTCATGATTTTATAAACCTCAGTAAGGTCACCCCTGAAACCTCCTATTCGCCAATGAAAAAGGCCCCAATCTCACCAGTCTCCCCTTTTTTTTAAATATCTCAAACCATCCATTCCTGGCAACATCTTGGTAAATCTTTTCTGCATCTTCTCCAGTTTAATAATATCCCTCCCATAATAGGACAACCAGAGCTGCACACAGTACTCCAGACGAGGCCTCGCCAACATCCTGTACAACCTCAACAAGATGTCCCAACTCCTATACTCAAAAGGTCTGAGCAATAAAGGCAAGTGTGCTAAACACCTCCTTAAGCACCCTGCCTACCTGTGACACAAATTTGGAAGAATTGTGTACCTGAATCCCTAGATCCCTCTGTTCTACAGCACTACTCAGGGCCCTACATCTTGCCCATTGTTTGTATTATCTAAATGCAATATATCACTACTTTTATCCAAATTAAAATTCATCTGCCACTCCTCGTACCATTGACCAGTTGATCAAGATCTCTATGATCTTAACAACTTTCTTCGCTGTCCATTATACCACCAAAATTGTTGTCATCTGAAGACCTACTAACCATGCTTTCTATATTCTTGTCCAAATCACTTGTATATAAATGACAAACAAAGGGTACTGGGTCCACTTTTGGAACACTGCTGGTCACAGGCCTCCAGTCCGATAAACAACCCTCCATCACCATCCTCTGTTTCCTCTCGAGCCAATTTTGTATCCAATTGGCAAGCTCACCCGAATCCCATGTGATTTAACTTTACTAATTAGTCTACAGTGCAGAACCTTTTAATAAAGGTTTTACTAAAGCTCAAGTAAACGCCCACCACTCTGCCCTCATCAATCTTTTTTGGTCATGTCATTTAAAAAAAAATGCAATCAAATTTGACAGATGATTTTCCTTAAGCACAACCGTGCTGACTATCCCTAATTAATCCTTAAGTGTTAAGCGTGCAGGTAACCTTCTTTAGTAACTTCATTGGGTTCTTGTCTCAACTGTAGCTGGAATGGCCTTCTATACTCTGCATTGGATTAGGATGTACTCAGTTTTGATTTAAAAAATGAGTAACTGTTGACCTGTGAGCTACAGACTGTGGAGGTATACAACTCGGCTACAGCTAATGCTGCATTACCTCCGTTTTGGAATGCTTGATCAGTTCTTTGTCACTTTAGCACAGTGGTAGTACCAGAATACACGAAAGAAGTTGCCTTTCAAAAGGTGATCAGACTTTGGCTTCAGTAGCTGCCAGGTTTTCAAGACTTTTGGTGACAGATATTGAAATCTTCTCTTCTAAGCATATTTTGCAGTCTGCTTCTCTCAATTTCTTCCAAATTGTATTTAACATCGAACAGTAATGATTGTCAGCTAAACAGCACATTGGACTTTGGGTCCAACATCATGTTGAGAATTTACACAGCCAGATCCATGTGGCAATATATTACTGTGCCCTATATACAGTTAATCTATCCAACCAATAGGAAAGCAAATACCTATAGGTGGGAGTCATCTATAGGCTCCCACCCCCACCAAGAGCTCTCTTACTGTAGAGCAAAGTAGAAGTCGGGTAATAATGGATGTGTGTAAGAAAGGTGTTACTATTGCCATGGATGATTTTAATTTTCACGTTGACTGGACAGATCAGATGGGCGAGAGAGGTATGGAAGACTAACCTCTAGCGGCATCAAGGATGGGAACAAGCTTTTTTAGATGCAGTAATGCGTAATGAGGTAGGGTCAATCAGGATCCTCTCTGGTGTAGAGATCACAACATGGTAGAATTTCAAATTTAGTTTGAGAGAGAAAATCTGGTCTCAAACCACTATTGAACTTAAAATTGGGCAATTAGAGGTATGAAAAAAGAAAATTCCTTCTGCCACATGACCTATCTTTAAATGTACTGTACCAGCTGGGTACAGCAGTATTTTCTGTTAGTGTTGGAGTTTTGTACAACTAACTTCTGGGTTATCAATAATGAGGGTCAAATATGGTTTGTAAACTTAATTGTCTAGCTGAAAGCAGGTTGTGGTTATTTTTTTTCCTCTTGCTATCTGTTTACTTGCCCTACAGAGGTTTGTCTTGAATCTACACTTTACCTCCTTCTCAAATTCAAATTTACATAGCCTTCCTGATTGTCTTACACGAATTGACGATGTATTTCCATTCCTGGATTAAGCATGTTAACCAATACCAAATTTGATATTGATACTGGAAAAGAATTTTGAGATAAAGTTTGAACTCTATTGTATGTTGCCTCTGTAGCTTTCACTGGATGTGCTGTTGTTATTAAGTGGCGGTTGATCCCCCTCTCAGATCTAAAACTGAAACACCCAAAGAGGAGCACTTCGGCCCATAATCTGTACAAGGAGTGTGAAAAGTAGTGTAACCTACCTTCAGCAACTTCTAGTGGTTAAATAAAACAAATCCCTGACACTCCCTTTACAATCAATAAGTAACAATTTGTTTATCTAACAATAAACAACTTAATTAAATTATTAATGAACCGAATAAACCCCTTCTAACTGCTCCCAAATAAAACAGAATTCTTATGGTATGCTGTTCCAATAAATACAGGTTCCACTTCTATAAAATAGAATTTAAAAAATTAGTCCCTTGAAATTGCAGCCAGGTTATGGGTCTTCTGGAACAGTCTGTGCCTTCTGTCAATTCTTCAGTTAGGAATATTAACTAGTTGTGCCATCGGTACCTTTTTTTGTTCTTTAGATGGTGCTTTCTCTAAGACTTCAAAGACTGACAGCCAGCAATTATCTCTTGAGAGCTAAGAAATAAAGTTTGGCAATTATAGAAACATAGCTACCTTACAACGTGAAGGCAGCTTTTGGTCCATTGAGTCTACCCGCTGAAGATCATCGCTGTCCAGATCCAGTCGTCTACTGTATCCCCGTGACCCCACATTTACCATTGCTAATCCACCTAGTGTACACATCCCTGAACTCTGCAGACAGCTTCAGCATGGTTAATTCACCTAACCTGCATTTCCTGTGGGAGGAAACCCACACTCTGGAAGAATGTGTCGAGTTTGCACACAATCACCCAAGGCTGGAATTGAACCTGGGTCCCTGGAACTGAGAGAGCAGCACTAACCGCTAACCACTGAGCCACTGCAGTGCCAAATTATAGTTTAAACCCTGCTGGACCTGTCCGTTAAAAGTCCTTTCAACCTTGAGCTGTCAGTAATCAGAATAGTATCAAAATTAGCACTGTATAAATCAATTCTTTAAGTTCTCGGTTTCTAAAATGTCAGATATGAATTAAATAGTTTTATACCCCTTCATGCATATGTATATGGTTAGAAGAAATGAGTAAACAAAGTTCTTCCAATTTGCTTTTATTGATGGTGGGAATAAAAGGAAGGTCGCCTAAGTCTTACGAGAGCGTAGGCAGCTCTCATGAGAGAGAGATGACAGATGGTCATTTAACCTGAATGTCACCATGCCTTAGACGAGGGGAGAGGTTGAGAAGCGGAGTCCTTCGTAACCTCAGCTGACGTGGGAATTGAACCCATGTTGTTGGCATCACTTTGAATTGGAAACTAGTTGACAAGCCAACTGTGCTAATTGACTCCCAAGGTTATTAATATTTAAGATAAATCAGGTAGAGAATAACATGCAGTTAAACACAACCTGGTTAATGTTCAGCAACTTGTCTTTAGAGTTTGGATTTGACTTCCACTCTCAAACTTTGAGCACCATGATCTTGTCTGATCCCTCAATGTTGAACGTTTGGAACTACTTTTCTACCCTTGCATCCTATCTGACTTCATAGATGGATGTAAAAGATTCCATGGCACTATTTTTAAAAAGGACACAGCCTCTTGTCTTCTGGTCCATGTTTGCTACTCAACCAACTAAAACAGACTATACAAGCAATTATCCTCATCCTCATGCTTTTGTATGATCTTTATGTGCAGATTGGCTGCTACCCACTGCTGTAACTAAGTGTACGTCAAAATAAAAACTTCAAGGATGTTGCAGTAAGTTTTAGCTGTCCAAAAAGATTATCGACTTATTACACAATTGACCAGCTTTGTGTCACAGTATATTGTGGTGCAATGGCAGTACATTAACCGAATGCCCTAATGGCTGATTCAATCAAGCATCCTGTTCGTTTGGTTATTCATGATAGGCGAAGTACAGACTATACCCCACCAGCCTGTACTTGCAAAACCCAAAACAAACTGTGTATTGTTAAATGTGGTTCTGTCATTGGGCAGCTCTTGCTGAACAATCCTTTCTTGAAAGCTGCAGTAGCAACCAATTTAAGTTAATCAGCCAAACTCGTTCATGTGCCTCATTCATACCGATCAGAAGTAACATGCATTCATATGCAGGTGTCTCATACTATGCAAACAAAAGAAATACGTTCAAGCATTGAACTATCTGGATCTTGGGAAGCCTAATCTCAATGGCAGCAATTTAGCCAATTCTCATCAACTTGCTAACCATAATGTCAATCAGTACCTCTTTCACCTGTGGCATTTGTTATTTTGTGTTCTTTTGAGATTTGGTCCTTTTTTTTGTTTTTCTTGATTTTTAATATAGGATGAAAAATTCAGTCCCTCTTCTCAGCAAAATGGATGTTCAATGCTGCCAACACACATGAACAATCTTTCCATATTCCTATTTCAGAATTGCTGCTTCACTGCAGTGTGACATTGAACAAACTGCACAGAAATAATCCTTTTGGTCCTGTCTAACTGCCATTAACAGTGTTGCTGTTGGAGATAGATCTGTTTCTGGAGCTAATTTGATTAATTTGGTAAATATTCTCAGAGACTTGCCAGACCAGAGGAAATAGCTGTCTCTCTAAGCAAACTGATTTTCAGGTTTTTAATACAGGTAATGTGACTAGGCAGAATTTGAGTACAAAATCTGCTGAGAGCGAGAGTAACTTTATTACTCTGATTCATTTTTCCTTGTTCTTTTATGTTTAAAATGAGAACTGTTTCCTTAACACCTGACCACCCAAAATGCAAGTTGTTTTAGTCGGATAACTAAACTAACTTGTATTTCTCTCTCTCTCTCTCTCTCACTCTCACACTCTCCCCTCCGTTTTGATTGCAAGTGACTGATTAATCGGATCCCAGTGCAGGCTTATTCTACCACATTACCCTACATTCGTTTTCAGATTTTCTTTTATTAACTTGTTCTCTTGGCCATTCACCACCACACTTGTGTTGATTTGTTTCTCCTTTTCTATCGGAACACCTTTAATAGTTCCCTTTCGTGCCTCTAGAGCACCACCAAGTGGCTGAATATTTAGGCTTGCGTTCTGGAACACCTAATTTTCTGTTAAAGGGCCATATTATAATTAGAGCCCATTTTGACCAATGTTTGTTCATTTCATGGGAAATAATTTACAGATCACTCTCTTGTACATGGATTTTTAAATCCTTCCTAAACTTGAATTTTACCAATTTAGACAAATTTATTTCATACATCAGTAAAGTTTTTTTTTTGGTTTTCCCGAATGTTTCGCATCTACCTTTCCCACCCGCTTGTTGTATATCAATAAGATCATTCTCTTCTGGCTCCTTCTTTGCAAGCTTGGTGAGTTCCTTTTACTCATTATTCAATCTTTGGTACTAGGGATCAGCCTTATCACTTTAGCTTTCCTTCAATGCTTGATACCACTTGCTTCTTGTTGGAAAAGTGTCTCAGCCTATATTATAATTAAGATGGAAAAAGTGATTCTTTCTTGGCTTTTCTTTTATATATGTTCATGGGATGTGGATGTTGTTGAATAGGCCAGCATTTATTGCCCATCCCTAATTGCCCCGGTGAAAGTAGTAGTGAGCTGCCTTTTGAACTGCTATACCCTCAAGGACTGCAGGGACAGTCATGGTGCTGTTAGGCAGGAGATTCCAAGATTTTAACCCAACAAGCAATTCCCCTTAGAAGTAAGGAATCTTGTTTCTGATTGTATGGCAATTTTTTTTTATATTTGTTAATGATGTATTTCACTTGATGAACAACTGAGGCAGTTTATATGGGAACTGGATGCAGTGAAAATAGTTGGGTTAGGTGGCTGAATGTACAATCAGACAAATTTCTTTTTTTTGAAAATGGGACAAAATCTCCTCTGACCTGGATGTCCTCCCTAAACATTTCTGTCCATAGATATTCATCTATTCATAGTGTCACTACATTGAGCCTGTAGTCTTTTGCAGTACTTCTGTTTTGACCACTGATTAGATCACCCCTGCCTCACTTCCCTGTCTCCTTCACCATTCTTGTTTCTCTATTTATAAAATCATTTTCTTTCTGCAGCTGTTTTTGAAGGAAAGGTTCCCCCCCTCCTTTGTCACTTGTCACTTATCAACTGTAATTTTCAATCTCTTCAGGCTCTGGTCATCCATTAGCTGTAATACCAGTGCAACAACCAGTTTAACCACTTCCACACTCCACCTTTTGATTCACTTCATTGACTCCCATCTTGATCATTCCCCCTCACGTAGCCCAATCTTTACTTGGTGCAAGAGCTGGTTACCGGTTGCCCAGCTAGCCTCGCTATCCGTCAAATATGGGTGAACAATGTCACTGTAGTGGGTTTCTTTCATTTTCCTTTAGCCAACCGTTCAATACCAACAGCTTGCTTTTTGTGCAGAAAAATATTTCCATTTGCTTTTTGAGGTATAAACACAAAACTCAGATATTGTTTCAAAGGAGTGATTAACAACTTGCTTGAAGGCGTGAAATATAGGAAGAATCTTGGAAGGAGAGAGAGGTGCTGTAATTTACGGAGGGGATTACAGTGTTGAGATCTTTAGGTAATGGTCAGTGTAGTCTTCAGTGGTGGAGTAAAGGAAATGATGCACAAAAAGTGAGAGAACTAGTTTTACGGGAAGTATTATAGGGCTTAAAAGCAGAGCTGTAGAATGTAAAAACATGCACTTTCTATAAATTGGTTTGATCTCAACTCAAGCATTGTCAGTTTTGACAGATGTTCAACCTCTTGGGTCTAGGCAGAGTAGATAAGGACAAACTGTCACTATTATCAGAAACATTGAGAACCAGAAGGTACAGATTTACAGTGATTCAAAGAGTGGTCTTGATTGGTATGTAAGGCTTGAGAGTGTGGTGATGGCAGATTCAGTTGTATTTTTAAAAATACAACTGGATAAGTGCTCAAAGAGAATGTGCAGGAGTGAGAGTAAAGAGAAAGTTGCTTGTGCAGAGAAGTAGCGTGGTTGTGACCATCCAAATGATTGTTTTTAAACAGCATAGAAGTCAATAGTTGAGGTTACACAAAGTGGAAGAGATCATAAAGGTTTTATTGAGATGCTCTACAATTGTTCTAAAAGATAGATAATGTCAGCTTCTTTTTGTCACTGTTAACTTAAAATCTATTTCCCTTGCCCCATATAACTGGCATGGCTGGGAAATTGAGTGGATGTGACCAGCGGTGTCCCACAAAGATCTGTGTTAAGGCCTCAATTAGACACAGTCAATATTAATGACTTGGATAATGGCTTAGAAAAGTCATTTATCCAAATTTGCTAAAACAAAGGGAAGTGGCATTGTAGACAGTGTAGATGATAGCATAAAATTACAAAGGTATAATGATAGGCTAAGTGAATGGGCAAAGCTGTGGCAAATGAAGTTCAATGTAAGCAAAGTAAAGTCATCCGTTTTGGACTGATTTAAGATAAGAACACATTGAGACTAGAACGCTCATGCTTCAGTGGAAATTGTATGTTGCTTGCCAGAGAGTTTATGTCTACACTCTAAATCGAGGTATCCATCCCTCCGCTTCCTGGCTGGCTCTTCTTTATGTACACTTATGACCTTAGCTGTGTTACTACTTGACAAGTTAAATCCTAGAATTAAATTGTTTCCTAGATCATAATTTTTTTCTAGATGCTTTCTGGATGGTGTGAAGTTAAATGCAGTGGATATCCAAAGAGACTTGGGAGTTTCGGGTGTACAATCTTTATAATGTCACAAACAGGTGCAGGAAATAATTAAGAAAACTAATGAAATACTGACCTTCCTACCTAGAGAACTGGAGTGGTAGGATGCAGAAGTTACCCTACAGTTATACAAAACAGTGGTCAGATCTCATGTGGAGTTCTGAGAGCAGATCTGGGCACTACACCTTAGGAAGGATATATTTTCCTTGGCGAGAGTACAGCATAGGTTAACAAGAATTATACCTGGACTTCAGGAGTTATGAGGAGAGCTTACACAAATTAGGCCTGTTTTTCCCTAGAATTTAGAAGGCTAATGGGTGATCAGTTCGAAGTCTTCAAGATGATAATAGGAAAAGACTGGGTAGATAAAGAAATTATTTCCACTAGTTGAGAATTCCAGAACTAAGACGTATTGCTTGTGAATTAGAACTAGACAATTCAAGAGAGATGTTAGGAAACACTTCTGCACGCGAGGGGCACGGAGTTTTGAAGTGCTCTTTGAACAGCAGTGGATACATGATCAGTTAATTTTACATCTGAGATTGCTTAACAAAAATTTATCTAAACTATTAAGGGATATGGGCCAAAGGCAGGTATGTGGGTTTCGGCTACAGATCAGCCACGATTTTATCGAATGGTGGAATAGGTTTGATAGGCTGAATGGCCTACCTGTCTGCCTATATTCATGTTAAAACCAAATCTGCAGCCTTGTACTTGTATTTCTGTGAAAGATTGTTGTATTAAATTCTAGGGAAAAAATTATGATCTATGAAACAAGTTTAATTCTAGGATTTAACTTGTCAAGTAGTAACACAGCTAAGGTCATAAGTGTACACAAAGAAGAGCCAGCCAGGAAGCGGAGGGATGGATACCTCGATTTAGAGTGTAGACATAAGCTCTCTGGCAAGCAACATACAATTTCCACTGCAGCATGAGCGTTCTAGTCTGTGTGTTCTTAAGTAGGCATGGATGTCCTCTGGAAGCATGTCACTTGCCTTGAACAAAGATGACCTTGGTGCTGGCTGCAAAATCCTGGCAAATAATGTCACCAAATGACTACTTTGGAAGATTCGAATATCTTTTTTTTTGATGCGAGTTCCCTTGAAAGCTTTTATTTTGATAGAACACTCCAACAAAGACACTTTCCATGCCCTTTTTTGGTATTCTGTTTGGATGGAATTTGAAATATGTGTTACAGCTAAAATCTCCTCCTGTTTGTGATCCAACCTATGTCAGTTATTCGCTTTAAATGAAAATTCATGTACTGTTTGTACTGTCAGAAGGAATAGGTTACTGCAGTGCAATTGATTAATGTAGGACACTTGAGGCAAAGTGCCTATGTTATTGGGAGGCAAATTAGACATTGATGCCTTGCTATATTTGTAATAAAAGCAAGCATGGATAATTTTGTTTCTGGAGAGAACCTTGTGTCTGTGTATTACAACGTGGGAAAAGTAAATTAGAGTCACCCATAGCCTACCAAACCATAGACTGCTCTCTAATGAGAGATGGACAACTGGTGATGGTTTAACCTGAGGATCACCATCCCTTGTGCAAAAAGAGAGCCCTTTATGGTAACCCCAGCCATTGCGGGAACTGAGCCCATGTTGTTAGCAGCATCATTCTGCATCATAAACTGGCTGTCCAGCTAACTGACCACCAGTCGTGATCTTAACTGAATATTCAATTTTGCATGATCCTCTGTAATAGCATGAAACAGCTCTCTTAATTGTGGTGATAAAAGTTGGCTCTAATATTTTCTTGCAAAAAGATTGCCTGACAGTTATCTGCTGAAATAGCAGCATATTCCTCATACTTAGTCTACTTTCAGGAAGCAAAGAAGCTCCTCTTACTTCATGTGCTGACAGGTATAATTTTCACATTACATTATGTGGAATATATCAAAAAACTGATTGTTGGGTTGTATTAGATTCCTAAATCTTGAAGGTACTAAGTAATAGTTGTTTGTTTTTAAAAATATGTTTATGGGATGTAGACATCAGCTGACTTAGCCAGAAATATTGCCTGTCCCTAATTGCCAAAATGGTAATTAAGAATCAACCAAATTGCTGTGTGTCTGGAGACACAGGTAGGCCAAACCAGCTAAGGATGGCAGATTTCCTTCCCTAAAGGATATTAGTGAACCATTAGGTTTTTAACAATATGTGGCCATATATCATAATTGCATGTTTCTTCTACCTAACAGTAGATTTCAAGTAATTTCTAGTTGGAGGAAACTTAGGGATTTTTTTCTTGTAAATAAGTTGCAATATGCATATTTCACTGAATTTATTGATACATTTTATTTTGTAACTGGAAATGAGAAGTATAATTTATCCTCTTCGCTTGTACCAAGCAGCTCCCGTATGCAAAATCATGCATCTATAATCACAATCTTTATAATGCCAGTCATGATGCAGTTGTTAGCCCTCTTGGGTTCTGTGTTCAAACCCCATTCTAGTACTTGAGCGCAGAAGTCCAGGTTGACACTCTACTGCAGCAGTGGGAGAATGGGAGATGTTGTCTTTCAGATGACCGGTTAAATTGCAGTGTTGTTTTCTCTCAGATGGATGCAAAGATCCTGATGCCACTTTAAAGGAGACTTTGCTCAAGTGTCTTGATTGATTATATAAATTTTCTCAATCAACAGAAAATAAGATTACCTGGTCCCATTGCTGTTTGTGGGGATCTTGCTTTTAGCATATTAGCTGCTGCATTTCTTATAAGAAAGTTGACTACACTTAAAAGCAGTTGTTTGGAGCATTTTACAGAATTTGAACATTGCTTAAACTCTGATAAAATGTGTCTTTTTTTTGTTTTCATCTTGCACTCATCAGAACAATTCACAAGAATACTAATTCAAGGGGAAAACCAGTGTTTACTCTGGATTACCTTCAGATTACCCTAGAAGTGTAAATTATTTCAAAAAATTGAACAGCTGAAGTTAGTGTTTCATGCAGCAACAACCGTATAACCGGATGCTGCCTTCTAGGCAAAAGACTCTCAGCCTATCATATAAATAAGTAATGTGAATTTTAGTAGTGATGTAATGCCAGGTCTGGTGACCATCTATATCAGACAGACTCTTTTGTAAAAAGCCACCAAGGTTCTGACCATACCTAACCAGCATGCGTTTGCAAAACCATGTCCAACATTAAATGTGATTCTGCAATTGGATGACATTTGCTGGATAATCCTGAGCATGCAAAGAATTATGCTGACAGTAAGTCTTGCAGTGCGTGCACTTGTGTGTATTGGAAGCTGTATTTATTAAGACGCAGGGTCCTGCTGTTTGCAGGGTTTCAGCTCAGGAAAGCGGTTGACAACCATTTGGAAGTTCACTTTTCAGGGCAATGCCCTGACCAGTTAGAATCAATTTACCTGATATAACATCTACTGCCTGGCAATTAAATGTCGACCACCATTAATGGGTGCATTCTTCAATGAAATGTTTCTACTAAAGTCAGAGTTCACTTGCCAACCAATAGACACTCACCTTTTCATGCAGTATAAATGTTGGATTTCCCCATGAATTGTCCTGATGAGTGCAAGACACAACTTTTTTTCTCAGCAACCCTTAATAATATTTTATTGACTGTAAAATGTGAAGAACTTGTAGCTGTGGAAGATCCTATATAACTGAGCTTTTCTTTTAAAAGCTTCTGAAATGTGTTTGCATGCTGCATTAATCATTTACTACTGGGTTTTGATGGCATGGACTTGATACTATTTCCCTATCTTTTACTTTTGAAGGGTGGACAAAACCACCAACGTACCAGACTTATTTTGTTTCCTATATTTAAACATTTTGTAAGTTGAGTTGATGGAAGCAAAGTTAACACAATTTTAAATTTGTGCATTGTGTATTCCTTGGCTTGGAAACAAAACTGTAGACAAAGTTCTTAATGTGTCTTTGATGTTCTGTTTCACTGTTGTGTGGGAGTGCAAATGAACTAACAATAGATGAATGGCTATTGCTGAGCTTCTCTGGCAAAACAAACCCTTGATGTCAAGGATAGTTTTGACGTGATCCCTTAGAACTCCTCATGCATTGACAAATGTTCTCTTTGATCATAGAATCCCTACAGTGTGGAAACAGGCCCTTCGGCCCAACAAGTCCACACTGACCCTCAGAGCATCCCACCCAGACCCATCCCCCTATAACCCACCTAATCTAGGCATCCCTGAACACTACAGGTGATTTTAGCATGGCCAATCCACCTAGTCTGCACATCTTTGGACTGTGGCAGGAAACCGGAGCACCCGGAGGAAACCCACGCAGACACGGGGAGAATGTGCAAACTCCACACAGACAGTCGCCCGAGGCTGGAATCGAACCCGGGTCCCCAGCGCAGTGAGGCAGCAGTGCTAACCAGTGAGCCACTAACCTTCCACATCAGACAGATGTTCACCTCCACATCCGCTGCTCCTGATGTGGCTTCCTCTACATTGATGAGACCAAGTGGAGACTTGGGGACTGTTTTGTAGAGCACCTGTGCTCTGTTCACGACAAACAACAATACCTTCCAGTCGCGAACCACTTCAACTCCCCCTCGCACTCCCTGGACGACATGCCCATTCTGGGCCACCTCCAGTGTCATATTGAGGCCACCTGGAAACTGGAGGAGCAGCACCCCATATTCTGCCTTGGGAGCCTACAACCCAATGGTCTCAATGTGGACTTTACTAGTTTCAAAATCTCCCCACCCCTGGCTCATCTCATGACCAACCCTCCCTCTCATCCCCACCTCCTTGACCTGCCCGTCTTCTCTCCCACCTATCTGCTCCTCCCACCTCACTGACCAATCCCCACAAATGCCTAACTGCACTCCCCTATCACCATCCACCTACCTTCCCCTGCCCCACCCCTCCTCTCTATTTATTTCAGCGCTCCCTTCCCCCTCCCCCATTTCTCAAGAAGGTCAGCTTTCCTGCTCCCTAATGCTGCCTAGCCTGCTGTGTTCCTCCAGTTCCACACTGTCATGTCTGACTCCAGCATCAGCAGTTCTTACTATCTCTGAGCATCCCCAGTAAGTTGGATTACTGATACTTCATTGTACAACTGTGTGATCTGATAGCAACAATGCCCACCTCCTGTGTACAGCTGCCTACTAGAAAAGGTATCCCTCTCTGAGGGTCAAACATTGTAGTCAGTGGTCAGTTTGGTAAATTCCTGACCATACAAGTATTGGTGGAATTGTCTAACGCCAAAAATGATTCCGAGAAGTATTCTTCCTCGATCTGTGCAGTGTTCAGTTTTTGCTTTGCTTAACTATCTTGATGGAAAAGCATTTTGCTTCTCTTCGCTATTGAGTAATAGCTGAGAAACAATTGCTCCCATTCCATATGATGCACAACATGATGGTTGCAAAGGCTTGAGAATTGTTGCAAGATTTGGGGCGAACCTATTGTAATTTCACAGCCCCCAACATTCGTTGTCGTTACTTAACATTTTTAGATGCAGGTGCCTCATTTATGGCTTTTATTTTTGAAGGTGACTTGTCTTGTCCCTTTTAATGTCAATGACGTGGCGTAAATAGTCAATGGAATCCTTTTTAAAATTTAAAAAAAACACTTGTCTTTCCTCACTTTTAAGCCATAATTTTTAAGCTTCCTGAGAGTAGCGTCTAAATTGTGGAGATGCTGTCTTTTTGTTTCTTTTCGTGACTGAAATATTGTGTAACACTGGACTCCTTCAAATCCACTTAAAATCAGATGTGTGGTATATGGAATAATGCAGATGTGATTCCCAATGGAAGTCTGTTGTTTTTTGAGTAGACCTTTACATGTTACAACTGTCAAGTATTTCTGTAACTCCAGATTTGCTTTCATCTGGGGAAAGGCTTACCTAAAGTCAATTTTACTGAAAAGCTGACCTCTAGCTGGTCTAGCAAATAGGCCATTGATTAAAGGCATCCTTTGCCTCAACCTTCTGTTCTGATTGCAAAATGATCTAACTTCATAACATTTTGCTTGATTTCTCGTCCTTGATTTACAGTTTCACAGAAATCTATTCCATGATTCCCAGACCCCCCTGGAAAACAGTGGCATGTTTCTTTAGAATTTGTGATAGATCTGTTCCCGAATTTAATAAAGTGATTTACTTCAGCCCATTGAGTTTGTTGTTTTTCCCCAAACTTTTCCCCATTAAAGCTGGAAAATTTACTTTTAATGTGCAAGTACACATACTCAGACTGATCATATAACAACATTCACATTGAAACAACCTCTTTTAAAGGCACCACTTTACCAGTGTATGTTCTTATTGCACTACAACTCTCAAAAATTGTACTGTGATCATCTCCTCCTTATAAACACTTAGAGGTATCAATGAAACCATTGTTCCAGTGTCTGCCTCCATTCATGCCAGCTTGCCATTCAGTACGGGAGTGACCCCAATATTGATTGGTGATACCAGCAATGTCCGGTATGTTTAATAATAACTCCTTCGAGCTGAGAGTGTGGGCTTTTCTCATGCCCTTTTTTTTGTAAACTGTAGATTTTCTTACTGCTCTTTGGTTTCTGTACTTTTGCTGTATGTTGTTTGTTTCTCCCTTAGACATGCTCATTCAAGTTGCCCTTTTTGCTGGGTAGTTTCTGCATAGTTTCTTTCAGTGAATTGCTGCTGCAAGACCTGTTTTTCCACACTGATGCTTTTTTGAGTCTGTATTGATGCTTGATGCTCAGCTGCAATTTTGTGAACTCTCATACTTGAGATTAGCTGTTGAGCCTTATTTTGGTGCTATTTCAAAAGTTTTTGTCTTTATCTCTTCTGGATTGCTTCACATCTTGAACCACACAGCAGACCAATTGTCTCTGTTAGCAACCTTCAAGTTGTCTCTGAATTTTCAGGATTCTGTTAACTTTACCCTCATGCTGATTTGTTAAATCTGAACCATTCAGCAAAACCAGTAGTTTTGGTGGAAAAAAAGTTCTGTAGGATTCCTCCTACCGCATCGTAGGTTTTTGAACCCAACTCCTCAGAAGGCAAAAGAGAGAATAGTAAGGAGTTATTGGCAAAGGGACAGAGTTTGTGGTGGATGTTCCAAGTACTTAAGTTAGGAAAAGAAATTCATTCAGGAGAATTCCTCTGTCTCCCTCTGTGATAATTAGGAACTTGGGTGACTATATCTGTTTCAATTTTGTTAACTAGAACAAAATAATGGAATCTATTTGTGTTGGAGTTACAGCTCTATATTTTCATCGTACAGTCCCATGGAGGCAAAAATTCCTGCCATTTTTTCTTCCAAATTGTAAGGGCTTGCATAGCACGGTATGCATTCAAACTTTACCACTACCTTGAGGGTGGCATGGTGGTTAGCACTGCTGCCTCAGTGTCAGGGACCCAAGTTTGTTTCCAGTCCCTGGCAACGGTCTGCGTGAAGTTCTCCCCATGTCTGTGCAGGTTTCTGCTGGTACTCTGGTTTCCTCCCCGAGTCCAAAGAAATGCAGGTTAGGTGGATTGGCCATGTTAAATTGCCGTTAGTGCCCAGGGATGTGCAGGTGAGGTAGGTTAGCCATGGGAAATTCAGGGTTAAGGGGGTGGTGTAGGTGGAATGCTGTTTATGGGGTCAGTGTAAACTGACAGGGCTGAATAGCCTGCTTCCACGCTGTAGGAATTCTACGATTCTACCTTGCTGCTTTCCATTTAATAATAATTTAAATCCAGGTATTTCTGAGGCTGAGAGAGATAGTAGGAACTGCAGATGCTGGAGAATCCGAGACAACAAGGTGCAGGGCTGGATGAACACAGCAGGCCAAGCAGCATCATAGGAGCAGAGAGGTGGGGAGTTAGGAAGGTCCTACCGACCAACCTCATCCCGCCCCCTTGACCTGTCCGTCCTCCCTGGACTGACCTATCCCCTTCCTAACTCCCTACCTACACTCACCTTTCCTGGCTCCATCCCCGCCTCTTCGACCTGTTTTTTTTCCTCTCCACCTATCCTCTCCTCTATCCCTCTTCTATCCGCCTCCCACTCTCTCCCTATTTATTTCAGAACCCCCTTCCCCTCCCCCTTTTCTGATGAAGGGTCTAGGCCCGAAACATCAGCCTCTCTGCTCCTATGATGCTGCTTGGCCTGCTGTGTTCATCCAGCCCTGCACCTTGTTATTTCTGAGGTTGCCTGTTTTTCTTAGTCTATACCCCTAGCTCAAAAGATTTCCCTATGTGTTGGATACCAGTTCCTCACTGTTCCTTCAGAGTGGAGCATGTAGCAAGTTACTACTTTACTGTTCACCTCTTCCCTGAGGTGAATTCTTCTTTCTACCTCTGACTATACCTTTTTCAGTGCAGTGATGTATTTTGATTTCTTTCCTCTTTCTTTTTTTTTATCCAAAATCCTTTTTTGTTATTTTGGAGGACCAGTGCAGATACAATAGTTGAATGTCCTCCTTCTACACCGTAACAATTTCCTGGTTATGTGAATTATTGACTCTGAAACATTAAGTCTCTAGATTACTGGTCAAATAACATTACCGCTATGCTCTGCAGTCTACTTGTTTCCTGCACCATTTTCTGTTGTTGTGATAGATTCAACAAAGTTCTCTTGAACAATTTTTTTAATTTCTTGAATTAAGTATTTGGAACATCCGCCACAAACTCTGGCCCTTGGCCATTAACTGTTTGTCCTTCCCTCCATTTTCTCCAGAAATGTACCTGCTTCATTGCATCTGTTGAAACCTTCTTCATGTCTTTGTCATGGAGCCATACAGCACAGAAACAGACCCTTTGGTCCAACTTGTCCATGCTGACGAAGATTCCGGAGCTAAACTGGTCCCATTTCCCTCTTAAACCTTTTCCTAGTACCTGTCCAAATGTCTTAAATGTTGTAACTGTACCTGTATCTACCACTTCCTTTTGGCAGTTCACTCCACATACGAACCACCTTCTGTGAAAAGTTGGCCCTCGGATCCATTTTAAATCTTTCTTCTCTCACTTTTAAAAATATGCCCCCTAGTTTTGAATTCCTTTACCCTGGGGAAAAGACTGTTGCTATTCGTCTTATCTATGCCCCTCATGATTTTATAAACCTCTAAGGTCACCCCTCCACCACCTATGCTGCAGTGAAAAAAGTCCCAGCCTACCCAGTCTCCTCTTCTACTCAAGCCAAGAGTCTAGTGAGAATTAGGAACTAAAATAAAGCGGTACAAGTATAGAAATAGTACCAAGTTGAATGGGACTAAGTGATACAAACCTGGATCTGATGACTTCTATCCTAAGATTTGAAAAGAGAAACTACATCATTAGTGGACTTATTGCCCTTGGTCTTCCAGAATTCCTAAAACAGCTTGCAAAAGCCTGCCATATAAGCAGTGAGGAAAATTTTAAAAACGGAATTAAAGGCTAGTTATCCTGGCAGCAGCAGGAAGGAAATACTGTAATCCATTATTGGTGACATTGGATGGAATCTTCTTCTTTTTCTGGTGCTGAACTTAAACTTTATTGGCCCATTCTTTTTCCTGCTGGCCATCTAACAGGTAAGAATCAACTGATCAAAAATTCTAATGTTGGCTTTTGTGCGCTGAGTCCTGCTCCATCATTACACCAATTTTTATTTTAACTTCTTCTGGCTATTGATCTCTCAATCACTTGGTCTTCTCTGTTTAAGTTTCTAAACTTGTGCTACATTGCATTCCCTTCTCTCTTTCTAAACTGTGTTTTTCAAACCACATCATTACAAAATACTTTTAGAATTGAACTTATTATGCATGCACCTACTCTGGTGACCTGTCTTGATTTGCCTACACCCCACACAATGGAATTCTTAATGATGAATCTCTGCTTCTTCACTTTGCAGTTCTTAAAATTCTTTTGTACACCAATCTCTTTGAGCAAGCTTTTGGTCAATTCCCAATATTCCCCTTTTTTTTAAACCTGACATCCATTTCTCCTGTACCTCTGGAGCATTTTGAGGTGTATTGCTAATATAATAGAGAATTTTATTTTAGGTGTACTTTGACAAAATCCACATGATATACTACTATGTAATGAAAGAAACATAATTCAGAAGATTGCATTTTATCACAGGGCGTATTCTCTGAAGTTGTCTTGAGATTGACAGGGGGAGAAAATTGTGGTTGGTATTTTAGATTCGGTTGCTGTGCAATATAAACCCCTGTCCTCCTCCATAACCTTTGTGCTGGTTGGGAGAGCAGTTTGCACGGTTGCTGTTGCATCTATTCCTAATCAAGCCGACATTCACTCAGCCACTGAAGAAATTTAAGAACATGCAGTCCACGCATTATTTCTTGATGCCGCCAAAACGACAAGTACTAAATTTTTTCATTAATATCTACAAATTTTATAATAATAATATGGAATTTACTTTAATCTGCATAGATTGACTAATCAGCCAGTTTGTTCTTTGTCCAAAAATTGTTGATGTATCCTTGACAAAAGCCTAATCTATTAAAGTACACCAAGTTCTTGTACGTTCAGGCTTATTTCAAATTAGAAACGGTATTTTAAACTTTTTTTTGTTACGAGTGAGAAGGTTGATTGACATTTTGCCAACCATAAATATTGTGGATTATGTAAATTTATATCAAATAGATATTATTTGATTAAATCTTTGCAGCTGTAACTTTGTATATTAAACTGTGTCCCAAAAAGAGGCAAAACTGAAAATGTTGTCAGACACTTGACTTTGGTTATTTATACGCTTAATGTAAATTCAGCTGGAGGATATTACTTTTAAAAACCATTTCTTCTCATATGAGATGCATTATTGGAATAATATAAGGTATTGAAGCTTTCAAATTAACTAATGAATTATCATGACTATTTTTTTTCTTGTGAATTTCAGTCAATGCTTATGAAATAATCGTGCGTGCCAGATTAACAGTTTTGTAATTTTAGACAGATCACTTAAGGATGCAATTTTTCATTTTTTTGCTGATGTATTGGTTCAAGAAAATCAGAGTTGCCAACAAAGTTGATAACCCTATAGTCTGGTATGGTGTGATAATGTCTGGGTCACTTTTAAATTGGATTTGTTATTTCAGCAACATTGCAACTGATTTTATCATATTCAGTCTTAATTGTACGTATTCGTGACTTTAAAAGGAAGCTTGCATTTCTAAGCGAAAAGTTGGTATAATATCACTAATTTTACAATTATCAGGTTATTTGTGCTCTTAAAGTGCTGATTTATGCCTGGCATCATCATGTAATAAATTGCAGGAAAGAAGATGAAGTTGTCCCTTGAAGCTGATTTTAGAGGGATTACTGCCAAGGTTGGAACCAAAGCCGCAAAAGCTGTTCTCTGATCCACACTGCTGTGAAATCAAGCTGGTCAAACTCGTGACAGGAAAAAACAAACAATGCGCCTTTTTTTTAAAAATAGCTCATTCCTCCATTTCTTTGTATCTGCTCTGTCCGTTCCTCCCCATCATTCAGTCTCCCCAAACCTGTTTGATTTTCTACCTATCTCTCTGCCAAGACACTTAACTATTTGTCTGTTTGACCAGGTTTTTCTTCTTTTTCCTGAATATATTGGTAGTAATTTGGGGTCAAATTTTGTTGCGTGAAAATTTTAGTCCGTAAAATATGCCACATAATTTGCGTATTCCAGTGTGTAGATGGAATAAAGTAAAATTCTACATGAGAATGATGCTTATTGAAAACTGCCTATATAGATAACCTTCTGCATAACCAGCATTTTTAAAGTTTATCTGGGATAAATGAATTTAAAACCTTCAACTATGGTTGCCAACACTTTTGGCAAATAGATAAAAGAAAATGCTAGAATAGCCATTTTTCTATGAAGAGAGCACATAGGAGCAAGTTACCCTGTAACAACCAAAGCATTAGGCAACGTGAAAGCTCTTCAAAAGTGAATGGTTTTGACAGTTGAGGTCAAACTATTTTTGGTTTTCCTCAAGGAGAGTTTAGAAACATACACACCCAGTTGAAGAAACATCTAAATATAGAGGCAAATGAACTGACAATGATTTAGCGTATGACATTTATTGGCTCTGAAATTGAAAGACTTTCAGGGTCATGAGCTTCTGTGATGAAGCTTTTGAAACTTTTTAAGATGAGGGACCTAGCTTTGCAAGGACAAATGGTGAGGCATTGATGCAAGCAACCTTGTGCAAATTAGTTGACTCCTTTTGAAAATCTGCACGTATACTAGCATTCTTCTTGTCTCTGAGGCATTTTCTACGTAAGTTAAAGAAGCTATGAATAACTTTTTAAATGCTTAAAATGCAATAATTTAAAATTGTCTGAAAAAGTACTGGGTATGGAAGAAAGACTTTGCCAAAGGAAACCGGCATCCCAAATTGTGTGTACAACAGGACAAATCTGAAGAAACAGAATCCATGAAAAATGAATCATGCAGAAATTGCAAGCCTGATTAAAGACAAAAATTACTTGAATTTAGAATTTACCTATTTAAACTTGATTGGGTGCTTCAGATGTTAAATTTACATCGTTCTAAGAGCAGATTTTGATCATGGTGTTGCTTTGACAGTTTGCTTAAGTGATACTATTAAGCAAATAAAAGAATATAGATGCTTTGAACAACACAGAACCTATTTTGGTCTCCAGAACCTTATTTTGGTTCCCTATACAAAGAAGTAATTGAATGGATAGCATTCATAACTTCCTGCTGTTTTTAGCTGCTGTTAAAATTGGCTGCTTGTAAACCGTTGATATTTGTGAGATTGCTCATTTCCACCCTTGTCTCAACTGTTGAATCCCTCATCCATGCCTTACTTAACTCCCCACTTGACTATTCAAATTCTCTCCTAACTGGGCTGTTCATGTTCACTGTTAGCCTTACACTGCCTCAGGTTTAAAATTCTTTAAGCTGTCTCCATGCCCTTTCCCTTATATCTGTAACTTCATCCAATACTATAATCCTTTTGAAATCCCTCCCTTCCTCCAATTCTGCCATCTTCCATGTGCCTAAATTTAATTGCTCCATGATTGGGTGTACTCTTAGCTATCTTGGCCTTAA
>NC_063333.1:92190740-92215740 GCF_021869965.1 Rhincodon typus | reverse complement strand
AGTACCTAATTAATGCCATGCGACCAATAAACTAAGAATTTTCATTAAAAAAAATGAGGACCTCTTTAATTAAACAAAGTTCACGTCACCAGTTACTTGGCCCGATAATTCTTCTGGTGTTTGAGAATCATTTACAATTTAACTTGGAGCTGCTTTATTAGACAGCTTAAAAATACCAATTGTTCAAAGGGCTATTTCTTGTGCAGTCTGACTTATTTACATCTCTACTGATGTAATGTTACCATGCAATGATTTGTGCAAAACTGTAGTAACTGACAATCACAAATAAGCTTCAACAATTTAAATAAATGCTTAATCAATCGAAACGCAATATTTGTGGTGAACATACTCATCTATTGTCATCATTGCTATTTAAAAATTAAAAAAAAAAATGACAGCAGGAGAGGTTTTTCCACATGGGTGAAGGCTGGTATGCAGTGGGGATAAAAGGAAGGTGGGACTAAAAGCACCAATATAGTGACCACTGTCAAACGTAGTAAGCATGCTTCAGACTTCAAAAAAGAGAGAGTGCCAAACTCAAACTTAACCACATAAGGAAAAGCTAGGAGGGAGAACTAAATGTTTCACCAAAGAAGTAGGTTTTAAGGGAAATCATAAGAGAAGAACAGGGAATTCCAGAGTTTAAAACCTAGGCAGCAGACAGTTCAACTTTCAATGGTGCAGCCAATAAAATAGGAGATGCGGGATGTGCAAGAGGCCAGAATTGGGGACAACAGATACCCAAGAGTTTTGGGGCTGCAGGAAGTTATAGAGGTAATGGTAGAAGAGGATTTGAATACAGGGTTGAGTTTTTTTTTTTTAAAAACCTGAGCTAATGCTTACCCAGGAGCCCGATAGAACTTGGTGCAAAGAAGGACAAACAGAATTATGGATGCCCTCAAATTTATGGAAGCTGCAAAATTGGGTGGCTCACCAACAGTGCATTAGATTATTCAAATCCAGCAGGCAAAAAAGACAGGGCAAAGGTCCGAGAGACAGACGAGCTGAGGCAAGCAAAAGTCAGCTGACATCACAGATGGAATAGGACCGCTGGGATAGTCCGAGGAATGTTTTGGAAGCTTATCTTGGGATCCAACATAACAGATGATGAAATAGAATAGACAATGGAACCTGACACTGTTTTCAGACAATACTGTCAAGGGATAGCATATAGATAAGAAATTTCATGAGGCCAAGGATAGATTCTTTGGAGACATAACTGTTTAGCAGATTGAAACAAATGATTTTCAGGCTACAACTAGATAGATAAGAATGGAAACATACAAGTGCAGATCCACCAAGCTGAATGATAGACGATAGGCAAGATGGCTTGATTAACTATCAAAAGCTGCAGACAGATTGAGAAGCAGCACACAATAGACAGTTCAGTAATTCCACAACCATAGATCACATCTAAGCTCCGCAGTCCTGCCACATTTAATTGTGAATAGTGCTGGACAATTAAGTAACTAACTGAAGGAGAAGGTTCCACAAATATCCCCATCCTCAAGATGGGGAAGCTAAGCACCTCAACACAAAAAAAAAGGCTGCAGCATTTGCAAACCCCTTCAGCCAGAAGTGACTAGTGGATGACCTATCTTGGGGCTTCCTCAAAGTCCCCAGCATGACTGATGTCTTTAGCCAATTAAATTTGTTTCTTGTGATAACAAAATGACTGAAGGAAACAGATATTGAAAAGACCACAGGTCTTGCCAATAATCTTACAATGGTATTGAAAATTTCAGCTCCAAAACTAGGACCTTACTTCCTCACTTCCCAAAGTGTATCACAATTTACAAGGTACAAATCAGGAGTGTGATGGAAAACTATACACAGTACCATAAATCTGCAGGACTACGGGCTAAACGTCAGAGACAGTGACATTAAGCTATAAATGCTTCATTTCTCGGCAACCAGACCCATTGGGCCAAGTGACCTATTTCTTTGACTTAAATGTTGTACAGTTCTACGTTCTCCACTTCCCTGTATGGGCACAGCTTCAACCATATTTAAGTAGTTCAATACTATCCAGGACAAAACAGCATATCATACAAGTGCCATCCACCACCTTCATCATTCACTCCCTTCACCACCAAGTGGCTGCAGCCTACAAAGTGCACTACAGCAACTTACCAGGCTCCTTCAGCAGCATCTTCCAAGCCCATGACCCATACCTAGAGGGTATAGATATACGAGAACAGTAAATGCTGAAAATGCCCACCCAAGCCATAGATCACCACGACGTGGAACTATATCACTGTTCCTTCATTGTAGCTGGGTCAAAGTCCTGGAACTCTGTCCCACATCTCATTTACTGCACTGGTCCAAAAAAGGTAGCTCAAGGAATATTAGGGCTGTGCAATAAATACCGGCCTAATCAGCAACATCCAGATCTCATGGTAAATGTACTTTTTTTTTTAAGAAAAAGGTCAAAGAAGAATCTATTACCACAGTCAAGTTATAGAGATTTCCATTTGTAACTCAAAGCAAAGCAGTTATTTCAAGGTAATGGCAGGAGTGGGAACCTAGCTGGAAAGACTCATATTCTGTGAAACAAAGACACAAATTTGGAAAGAAACAAGTTCAATAACTGAAAGACAGGTTAAAGAAGGGACAGTAATTTGTAAGGAAAGTTTTTTAAAAAAGAAAATGTGAAATAAAAGGTAGATTTGAAGAGAAGGCCAATACCTAAAGACACAATGGTTAACAAGCAGAATGGAAGGAAGAAAGAGAAGAAAGGGAGAAGCAGAGAGGAATTGAGAAAAAAAAAGCACAGCAAGCAATAAAGATTCCCCATAACAGAAACATTGCTCCTACTTGCACACACACACCTCGTAAACTAACTGAGCACATTTCTAATAAGTGCAACATCATAAATTAGAGGTACCATCAGGCTTTTAAGCTACTTGGATAAAAGTATTCAACCTCTATACAGGTGCTTAATCTGGCGAAACATCACTTTTTGGGTAATTGTTTTATCCAAACTAATGATGTGATATACCAAAAAATAAAATTTGCACATTGCCCATATCTCAGCTTAATAAAACACTGCATGCACACACTTTATTCCAATGTTAGATTAAACTTGTAAATCTTAATTCAAGTAATTAATGGCATATTACATATACAGGATTCAGTTGCCATTTGTAAAATGGTGCACTTGCTGCATGCAAAAGGCATGGGAAGTGACACTTGAGTACTAATGAAACCATGTGCAAAAGTATTTTCAATTTATTTCACTGTGGAATCAGTTGACTGCAATAAACTGCTTTCAGACCATTACTAATGCATGCTATGTGGCATAGCTATATTCCACTACTCGTGCTCCACATGCACAAAAGTATCACAACCATGTGATATTTGCCTGCTTTATGTTCAGCATATTCTTCATGTGCTTTCACCTGTCCTTCTTGCACCTCAAATTCTTCATCAGGGGGATGAACTATTACATCAGGAATATCCTCACCGGCACAAGACACCAGCAAGCGACTTTGACCCTGATAGCGATGCTCCAGTTTTGGAGTGGAGGGTGGCGTGTTTTGAGGGGTGGGAACAGGACTTGCACACCTTGAACCTGCTAATGATCCACCTTTGGAACCAGGCATAAAGGAGCCAAATGGAACAGAAAAACGAGAACTTCCTCTTAACGAAAGGCTTGAAGCAGAGAGACCAGCACGGAGTGAAAGGCGGGAGGCAGAAAGGCCTTCCCCTATCATCAAAATGAAAAAAAAAACACAAAATAAAATACAAACTAGGATTTAAGAAGCCACAAGAGTTCCACGCAAGCAAAAAGTAAATCGGTTAAAGCACAAGTTGCTTTTGGCTAGTTGAATCATGCTTTGAAAATATGAAAGCACAACTGAGTAAGTGAGCAATAAAAACAATTGCATAAAATGATCGAAAGCAAATCATTAGATGAAGTAATAGCTGGTCTTTTCAAAAGGTGACACAGCACTAAAAGGCTGGTGAATATTGAGCGTATCTGTATGTTGTCATTTCATTTGCAATTAAAAGTTAGTTTACAATTTCTACAAATCGTAAGTTAAATTTTGTACACCTTGCCACTTTTCATTGAAAATTTGTCTGTAACACCTTTCACATTAGATAAATGTTGGATTAGTAGAACTTCCCAAATTGTTCGAACATTATCTGCAATAATCAGTAATGCAGTCTGGTTGCTTCAATTGTGACTGTTGCAGATCTGCTTTTTTCAGGTTTTCAAACTCCAATGCATTATATACTTTGGCAGAAATGCTCATCCTTCTGGATATTGGTGTTAATTTTTCCTCCTTCATATCTTTTGCCAGGTCTTTGATTCCCCATTTCATGCAATAGAGCCCCTCATCTTCCAATTTAATCTTGTCAATAGCCCCTTGCTTCCAATTTGGGTTTACTGGTCTCTCCAATCTGGTTACTTTTGTTCCCTCAGGAGCTGTCAAACCTTTCTCACCCTGCTGTAAATTAGGCCCATCCTGCTCTGGCCTACTTACAGGACGATGCTACCACACTAGCAGTACAATTTTGTGTTTGAAAATCAATCATTTAATTGCATCATCTCCTTCCAATCGACTGTTTCACCTTTTACTTTCACTACTATTTGGTCTCTAACTTGAGAATTGCTGTTTAGGGCTGTCGTAATTACCTTGTGACTTTTCATTCTACTTAATCTAAATAAAGGAACATAATCTTAAATACTCTGCACACAACAGCACTCATTTAAAAACAAAATACCATTTAAAATGGACATAGATAGAAATTGTAAATAAGTAATTGTTTTAAAATCGGTTTTTGATATCTCTTACACAATTTAAAGAAAGTCAACGTTACCATTATCATACAAGCAGTTATTCAGTCTTTCCAAGTAATTTCAAATTTAAAAGACTTGTCAAAACAAGTTAGACGAGCTTTCAGAGGACTACTCGGTATTAAAACAAGTGTCATACAAATAAAAGTAGTGACAAGCAAATCACATTTACTTCTCAGCAAAATTGATCAAGGACAATTCACTAGTTACTTCCTCTGAAATAACTTTCCTAAGCACCTTCCATTCTCGAATAAAAAGGTATGTGGAGACAAAGCAAAAAAAGGTCCTGTCTACTGTTATTCTGTGAATTTGAAGTTATTTTGGCATTCATTTCTGCATAGGTAGGTTGTTGTTAGCAGCAGAGATGCAATCTGTGCAAACTAAGAGAAATACATGAATTGTTCACAGACTTTGTTGCATTACTGAATAAACAGATTGTGTAGTAAATCTGAATAAAAAAGATAAATAGGTTCAAGCAGCAAGTTCAAAGTATTAGACTTTCCAAAATCCAGAATAATATTTGCAAAACATAAATACCAGCAGCATATTTTGTCAGGTTTCATTTATGACCAACTGGCAAAATAACATGGCCAATCAACAAAAGATATTTAGACACCTTGTTCACACAGCAATACCAGAACAGCAGACACACATGATTGCCTGCCACATAAGGAATTCTACCTACATGACAATAAAAAAGTGGAAACAAAAAGGACTATTCAATACACAACAAAACCCAGCCAAAAGCAGTCTTTATGATCAAAAGTTTGCAAATACCAGTTTTTATTCTGGTGCCATTATTCTGGAAACATTAAGAAATTGGAGACTACAAAACATCTCACCATTTCGCTCAAGCAAGTGAGGATCAGAATGTTTCTTGCCTATATCTGCAAAGGAGCGGACGATAGGGATTCGATTACTCAATTTCTTTTCGCTCTGGTGATGATGTTTTTTCAGTAAAGCTTCCTTCACTTTGTCCCGCATGTTCTTATCCAGCTGATCAGATGCTATCATGTTGTCCAGTACCATATCTGCAGTACAAATTAAAAAGCAAGCAAGAAGGAGAGAAGAAAGCAAGTGAGCAGTTAACAAAGGAAAAACATGCAAACAAAAATTGTAACAATAAAGAAAATGGGTGCCAAGTGCCTCAGATATAACAATGAAACCAATAGAAACAAGTGAAGAAACACAAGAGAGCAAATTCAACCTTTAACTGGAATTACTAAGCTAAAAGCCATGAAAAGAAAATTCTCCCTAGATATTTCAGATAACAGGAAAAGAAAAACAGCAACTTAAAATTTACCACGCTTCTAATTTCTCATCCTATTGAACACATCTGCACACCCTACAGTTGTTCAAATCCTTATATGGGGTGATCGAGGAATGAATATAAACAAAGTGTAAAAAAGACCTGCTCAAGATAACTGAATTTCTGAACATCATAACAGTAATCTGAAATTTCCAAATTGACAAGAACAGTAGCAATTTATTCAATCCTCTAATTTGTATTAATAATAAAATGGTATTGACACTCCAATATTTGAACGGCTTTCAAGCTGAGAGGTCTTACTTGGCAGCAGTGGTATGTTCAATTCAAAACGTGCTGAACAAAATAATAAAGGCTACACTTTTTATAAATGTGAGCATGAAAAGTAAGTATCAGGTTTAACAGTTTCATTCTAACAAATTATGTTAATTGTGTACTATTTAAAAAGAAAAAAATCTATGAGTAAAAAGGTAAGCAAAACATCCGTGATTACGTACACACCTGCTATCTCCTCTGTGGTGCTAGCTCTCATATCCAACATGACAGTCCCATTTAGTATACAGCTTCTCAACTCAAACAGACTGTGTAAAGACAGGGTAGCCACATAGGGTTTACTCCATCGTTCCCCACCATCTTCCACATCCTCCTCAAATTTCAACCACCTGAGATGAGAAACAGACTGTTTAGAAATGCATTTATATTTGAAGGAAGGGGACTGGCTAGCTCAGTTGGCAGGACAGCTAGTTTGGGATGCAGAGTGATGCCAATAGCGCAAATTCAATTCCTGTGCTGACATGATGAACTCTCCTTATTAACCTGATAGTATCAGGGGCAACACGGGAGAATATACACAATTCTCTATAGTGGAGAGTTCAAGTCTCAAAAGCTGTGTTGTCTGCCTAGTGCTAGCGTTAGTGTTAAAGACGACTATAGGGTTGAAGAGGAAAAGTTTACATATCATCATGGTCAATGTGGTTATCATTAATAGACAGGACTTCTTTAAAAAGAACTTTTTAATAAGTTGTTCTGTTCAATCAGTATGAAGAGATATATCCCAAGGAAGTTAAGGTGTCAATTGAAAGAAAGTGTGTAAAATATTATGACAATTAGTAACAGGACGTTTTTTCAAAACGAAAAAAAAGGCCAGCCAAGGAAGACTGAAAAATGAAGGGAGAAGTTGGAGCATATGAGAAAACAAGCAAGAAGTGTAAGAATAGGCAGAAGACAGTACTCAAACACTGGTCTTTTAGAGAATGGTGAATTAATAATTGAAAAGAGTGAAGAGTGAAATGTCAGAGACTTTGAACAAGTTTTGTCTTCACAGTAAAAGAACCAAAAAAAATTAAAAGTAGATAGATAATCTAGTTAGAGAAGGGAGAAAGGAACAAAAAGCTGTCAAGTCCTCTGCACCTGATGGTCTGCATCAAGGAGTGCTACAGAGATAGTGTATTGCTGGAGGTCTACCAAAATTCCCTATATTCTGTAATAGTACCAATGGATTCCAACACCTTTAAAGAAAGGAGGGAGAATAAAAGCAGGAAACTGAAGACCAATTAGTCTAATTTCTGTCATTGAGAAAATGCTACAATCTATTATTAATAGCAAGTAATAACAAGATATTTAGAAAATCATAATTCAATCAAACTGAGTCAATATGAATTTATGAAAAGCAAAGAATGTTTGACTAATTTATTACAGCTTGTCCTACAAAATAGGCAAACTCATTCTCCCCACAGGTGGCAGATCATGTACAAAAATAGGTCACCTACTTTGCAGGAAGAATAGACAGGCAGCTTATCTTTTAACAGAGACAGACTGCAGAATACTGCAGTACTGAGAGATCTGGGTATCCTTGTAAAGCAATCACAACAATGATAGTGCAGCAAGTAAATAACACGGCAATTCAATATAGGCTTTTACAGTAAGGGTACAGAGCGTAAAAAGTGGTACATTTTGCTACAGTTGTACACAGTACTTTAAGAACACATCTGAGCAATACTCCCTCTATTCAGTTGGTGTTCTACACAGACCTCAGGCGGTGTATGCATGGCTGTAGCTTACAAAGCTGGAATTCAATGCTTGGAACAGCATCAGCAAAACCACTGAGTGACTGCATAGCCATTCAGCTTACAGTGAACATCGACCGGCAGTACCGTACAGAGTTTTGGTCTCCTTCTGGAGACAGGGACATACTTGCATTGGAGGCAGTTCAGGGAAAGCTCAGCAGGACAATTTGAGATGAACAGGGTTGCCTTATGAGCAAAGATTAAACAGTTTGGTCAATACTCATACTCAGAAGAATGAGCAATTTTATTGAAAACTACAAGATTCAGAGGTTTGACACGATTGATTTTCAATCCTAGGAGAATCTATAATGAGGTGGTACAGTTTAAAAATAAGCATCTCCCATTTAAGACTGAGATGAGGAGAAATTCTTTCACTCAGCTCATTTAACTTGTGGAATTCTCTTCCTCAGAAAGCAGTGGCAGCTGGGTTATGGAATATATTCAAAGCTGACTTTTGATTGACAAATAAGTAAAGCGTTATGGGGAGGGCAGACTGGAAAGTGCAGTTGAAATGGAGTGGCAGAGTATGCTCACTAAGCCAAATGGCTCATTTCTGCTCTTATTTCTTATATTTCCTATTTCTAAATTGTACAAAGCAGAGAAGTGTATAGAACGTGCAGGAAACCAGGATGGAATAAACAAACACCTAGTTGATAATGATCTGATTAGGAATATTCAGTATGGGCTTTTGAAAGGAAAAGAGAGTGTTTGACATGTTTGGAAAGTCGTTACTGACAAAATTGATGAGGACTGCAAATGGACTTCATATACTTATTTTTAGAAGGCTTTTGCTAAAGTCTGGTTAGTAACACTAAAACGAATGGTAAGGGAAGCAATATGCTGGCAGAGATTAATATTTGTTTTCCATCTGTTATCCACAGCAAGAATAAATGGGTCATTCTTGCTTTGCAGGTGGTGACTAGTGAGTAACTGCAAGATTAGTGTTTGGGCCCCAGCATTCACAATATATATCAATGATTTGGAGATGGCATACCAAATGTAAGATTTCTAAATTTGCACATGGTACAAAGTTAAGTGGGAACATATGTTGCGAGGATGATGGAAAATGGCTTCCGGAGGATTTGAACAGGTTTAGTGAACAGGCAAGAACATGGTAAATGGAATATAATGCAGAAAAGTGGTGTAGAAATGATGAGGTTATCCACTTTGGTAGGAGAAACAAATATGCAGGGTATTTCTTAAATTGTAAAAAAGGTAAGAAAGTACAGATCATAGAGATCATAGAATCCTTGCAGTGTGGAAACAAGCTCGTCGGCCCAACAAGTCCACACCAAACCACAGAGCATCCCACCCAGACCCATTCTCCTATAAGCCACCTAACCTACACATGCCTGAACACAATGGGCAATTTAGCACAGCCAATCCATCTAGCCTGCACATCTTTAGACTGTGGGAGGAAACCAGAGCATCAGGAGGAAACTCACACAGACACGGGGAGAACACGCGCAAATTCCACAGAGACAGAGACAGTCACCCAAGGGTGGAATTGAACCGGAGTTCCTGGCGCTGTGAGGCAGTAGTGCTAACCACTGAGCCAATGTGCAAAGGGTGTTTTTGGCAATAAGTCACAGAAAGCTTGCTGCACCTGCATGTTAGCTATGAAGGCAGCCAATGGAATGTTTCCCTTTATTGCGTGAGGATTTGAGTACAGGAGCAGTAGAGTCTTGCTTTAATTGTATAAGAGCTGGGGGTGGGGAGTGGTTAGAGCGCATCAGCACTAGTTTGGTCTCATCTCAAAAGATATCACTGCCCTAGAGGGGAGTGCCACAAAACTTCACCAGACTTATTCCCAGGATGACACGACTGTCCTATGAGGACGGACTAAGCAAACTGTACACTGGTATTTCAAAGAATGAGAGCTGATCTCATTGAAACTTACAAAACACTCAGGTAGACAGGACATTTGATGCCCTTGGTTGAGAATCCGAAACCAAAGGGCACAATTTTGAAAAAATAAGGATGAGGCCACTCAAATCTGAGATGAGCAGACTTTTTTTTAAATACTCAGAAGCTTGTGAACCTTTGGAATTCTGTACCACTGAAGGCTGTGCAAGCTTAGTCTTTGACTATGTTTAAAGATAGACACTGATAGATTCCTCAATACCAATGACATTCAGGATTTTGGGGATGCATTGAGTGAAAGCATGGAAGCGTTTGATCAGACATGATTGTATTGCACAGTGGGCAGGCTCTACAGGCTGAATGGCCTACTCCTGTTTCTACGTACCTAAGTAGAAATGATACACAACCTTTAGAGCTGCAAACAAGATTGCTGCTTGTACAAGCAGCAACAGCAATGGAACATTACTCTTGTTAAAGTAACAGTGAATTCAGCTGTAAGACACCAAATTGCATTCTTTTGTGGCGATGCTAACTCCTCAGAGATTCACTCAGTTAGCTGCATGGCAGTAATTCCGTATTGTTTTCTCCATCATAAGAGGATTGAAAAGGCATCCCTGAACTAAGTACAGATATGCAATTAGGATTATGTGATACTCATTGTCATCTAGACAGGCTGGTTTGTGGCAATCAATGCACGTTGAGCTTGGTTATACCAATTACACACTTTTGTACAACCAGTAAAAAAATTTACCTGGTGCAAGTGAAGTGACAGAAGATGCTCATCAATTACACCACAAGATCATAAATAACAAGGATATAATGGCATAAACTGGACAGTACGTGAATAGTTGTACTTTATAAAGAAATTGTACTTCCAACATTACAAAAGTAACTGCAGTTCCAAATTATTTCATTATCTATAAAGTGCTTTGAAGTATTGAGCAGTTAGTGAAAAGTACTGAAAATTGAATTTATATATTCTCCTTTCATTCTGGTTGTAGAAAAAGTAAAGATAAAACCTAAAAACTTCCATAGAGCGTCACTGAATATCAATAGTTAAATATGCAACGTCTTTTTTCAAACAAAAAAACTAAAAAGAATTGCAGATGCTTTAAGTCCGGAAAAAAAAAACAAAAATTATTGGAAAAGCTCAGCAAGTCTGGCAGCATCTGTGAAGAGAAATCAGTTAACGTTTCAGGTCACTAGACAGATTCTTTTCACAGATGCTGCCAGACCTGCTGAGCTTTTCCAGCAATTTCTGTTTTTATCGCTTTTAAACAGTTCAGGTTTCACAACTCCAAGAGACCAAAGCACAAATGACGTACTTGTGGTGGACAAAAAAATTGAACTTTTTCTTTGCTAATCATGACATAGCTTAAGACATATAACATCACCCTCAAAAACGGGATTTTATATTCTCAATCACTAAAAGAACCCATTACATAAATAGAATTAGAAACAGAGAAAGTATGATGGAGAGTGTGTAAATTGGGTTAAATCTCCAGTGGTGAACAAGACAAGATTGCAAACCATTTGATTCCAATCAAAGAAAACAACTGAAGGAGGGAGGAAGAATCAGTGACAAGGGAAAGTTGTTTGAAGAGCAGAGAAATATTTAATTATGGCTCTTCAAAGCACAAATATTGGACAAGCTTCCTGATAATACTAAGTCTGGAAGAATATGCTGGAAACGTGGATTCAGTGTCACCAGTAAACTTGAAAACTGACCCAAAAACAGGGACAATACTTCTACAAGACAGCAATTTCTGAGGTGGGACAAAGTACAGAACTTTGCCCAACTTTAAGCATAATGGTGACAAGAAATATAATGGGAGGCACAGCTATTGCTGGAAATGCTCTGGCTAATTGGCTTTTAAAACTGTAGGCAAGAAGTCGTCCACCAAGCCAGGTAACCTAATAAATCTGTATGCGCCAGTTAGCAGGAAGTTCTTTTGTCAGTCTGTTCTGCAGTTCCTCCAAAATCAGAACACTTACTTCCTATTGTTCACTCGTGTGAAAAAACAGCACAATTGTTAAGCAAGAATCTGTTAGCATAGTTGATGACAATGCATATTTTAGACTGCAACTAAAAGTTTAAAGTCAGCAAAATTAATTTACACAAACCAAATTGTTCAAGTTTCTCATGAAAATTAATTGGATAAAACTAGACAAATTTCTAGAAAAAAAGGAAAATGAGTGATTTTTGGAAATTCCCTTTCAGTTGCTCCAAATCACTGAGAACATAGAGCAGTACAGCACAGTACAGGCCCTTCAGACCATGATGTTGTGCCAACCTATTATCCCTTGATCAATCTACCCTGCATACCCTACATTTTACTATCCGCCATGTGCCTATCCAAGAGTCGCTTAAGTGTCCCTAATGTATCTGACTGCACTACTACTGCCGGCAGCGCATTCCACACGCCCATCACTCTGTGTAAAGAACCTACCTCTGACATCTCCCCTATAGTTTCCTCCAATCACCTTAAAATTATGCCCCCTCGTCACAGTCATTTCCACCCTGGGAAAAAGTCTCCGACTATCCACTCTATCTATGCCTCTCATCATCTTGTACACCTCTATCAAGTCACCTCTCATCCTTCTTCGCTCCAATGAAAAAAGCCCTAGCTCCCTCAACGTTTCCTCATAAGATGTGCTCTCCATTCCAGGCAGCATCCTGGTAAATCTCCTCTGCACCCTCTCTAAAGCTTCCACACCTTTCCTATAATGAGGTGACCAGAACTGAACACAATATTCAAAGTGTGGTCTAACCAGAGTTTTATAGAGCTGCAGCATAACCTCACAGCTCAAAATCAATTGCCCTGCCAATGAAAGCCAACACACCATATGCCTTCTTTACAACCCTATCAACTTGGGTGACAACTTTGAGGGATCTATGGACATGGACCTCAAGATCCCCCTGTTCCTCCACACTGCTGAGAATCCTGCCATTAACCCTGTATTCTGCATTCAAATTCGATCTTCCAAAATGAATCACTTCACACTTTTCTGGGTTGAATTCCATCTGCCACTTCTTTGCCCAGCTCTGCATCCTGTCAATGTCCCGTTGCAACCTACAACAGCCCTCCATGCTGTCCACAACTCCACCAACCTTTGTGTCATCGGCAAACTTACTAACCCACCCTTCCACTTCCTCATCCAATTCATTTATAAAGATCACAAACAGCAGAGGTCGCAGAACAGATCTTTGCGGCACACCAGTGGTCACCGAGCTCCAGGCTGAATACTTTCCATCTACTACCACCCTCTGTCTTCTATTGGACAGCCAATTCTGTATCCAGATAGCCAAATTTCCCTGAATCCCATGCCTCCTTACTTTCTGAATGAGCCTACCATGTGGAACCTTATCGAATGCCTTGCTAAAATCCAGATACACCACATCCACTGCTCTACCTTCATTGATGAGTTTTGTCACATCCTCGAAGAATTCAACAAGACTTGGAGGCATGATCTGCTGCTCACAAAGCCACAGCAATACAAATTTGTTCCAAAAAAAAAAGTAGAAGAATACAACATAAAGGGACTTAATAAATCAAAGTTCCTGAAGCAAAAAAACAAGCTTACCCAACATCAGGAGAAAGGTTATTCATAGAATCCCTACAGTATGGAAGCAGGTCATTCAGCCCATCGGGTCCTCATCACCCCTCTGAAGAGCATCCCGAGGCTCACCCCCTTACCCTATTCCTGTAACTCTGCAATTCCCATGACTAATCCACCCAACCTGCACATTCCTGAATACTATGGACAATTTAGTATAGCCAATCCACCTTACTTTCACATTTCGGCCTACGGGAGAAAACCGGAGTATTCAGGCGAAACACACGCAGACACAGGGAGAATGTACAAACTCCACAGAGAGTTGTCCAAGGGTGAAATAATCCCAGGTCCCTGGCGCTGTGCAGTAACAGTGCTAACCACTGAGCCACCGTGCTGCCTTAAATTATTGGTATAATCTAATAGTTATTGGTAATCAGCATCGAAATGAACATCCAGTGACAGGTAAAAGTCTTTCTTACATATGCTATGCAAACGTTACAAGAAATACTATTCTGTACATTAGGAAATATACCCCCCACAAAACAGTAGTATACATGAATGTACACAAACACTCAAGGTAACCAGAAATTAAAATGCTCACACTTACCGGGCAGTTTCTTTCCACTCACAATCTTCTCCATCACGGAAGCAAAGCTCATCTAGTTCTGTAAAGAGATCATGTGGCATATGCTCCTCATCATCATCCTCTATCCCCAGGATAAACTGGACACGTTGAGATGGGGTATCTGCATTTTTTTTTTTAAAGGAATAGACAAAAATCAGGTTAAATTAGTTATTGTATTCATTCAAACATGCTGCTACTTTATTCTTAAATCAATTGAACTTGTGCATCAGAAAATTTAGATCAACATCTGGTTTATATTTTGCTCTATAAAAGAGCAAGTCAATATTTTTATAAAAACTGAAGAAGTCCCTTAAAAGTTTAATGATTCTACTCTATTAGAAGCACAAATGATGAAATCAGAGTGTGTTTTGGTTTTATGCAGATTATATGCAGTTTTTGCTATTTTCTCAAATCTGCATTTAAAGCTTTAGTCTGTTTTTAGGTTTTTTTAAAAAAAAGTATTGTTTTCTTTAAAGAAAGGAATGTTTATTTTTGAAATAACTGCACAGAGGCCAATATTCCATCACCAAGTCACCCTTCATTTACACATGCACAGTACATAGTCTCTGACCGGTTAGCTCAGAGGCAGTCCCCAAAGTGAGGAGACTCAGACTCTTGTTTATATCCGTTAGCAGGACTCCCTGAATGGGCTGTTAAACTGAGCCAATCAGGGATCTCATACTCAGCGAGATCCACCTGGCAAACCTCATTCCAATCACAACATTTCCTGTATCCAATCCTACCCACCAGACATAACTTCTGCCAACATTTCATTTTGGAAACCCCTGGATGACTCTGGTTGAGTTCAGCCAGTATCTGGTGGGATATTTACTCTTGCTCCCCATAACATACCATCCTCTCCAGTGATCTGGTTTCATCAGGTCCAGAAGGTTTCAATTCTGTGGTGACCCTTTTGGTTTCCCATCACCACCAGCCGTTTTAGTTTTTCCAGAATTGGATCTTGTGTGTCCACAGTCAGATACTGTGGGAAGGGTGTCCGGAAAGTTTAAAACCAGAACAGACCTCTTCCAGGAGAGGTACCACCAGTGGTATATCTGCCAGTGGGAGGCGGCTCAAGGCATCCGCATTTGCCACTTGGCCTCCTGGACAGTGTTCCAACTTGTAATTCTCAGTGTGTACAATAAGGTTATTAGCATGTCATCCAGATAAATGGCAACCCTGTAAAATGTTCTCCATTGTTCACTGGAAAAGGGTGCAGGCTGATGATACCCCAAATGCCAGTCTTGTATATTGGTACAAACCCTTATGGTATTAATTGTGGCATACTTCTGGGGATCCTCACCTAACCACAACTGCAGGTCTGCATGGCTCATGTCCAACTTCATGAAGGACAGCACCCCCACCACTTCCTTATTTACACCTGCACAGTACACAGACTGACCAGTTTGCTCAGAATAATCCCTAGAGTGAGGAGACTCCGAGGCTTCTATTTATATTTGTCAGCCAGGGGTCCTTGATTGGGGTCAATCAGGGATCTCATACTCGAGAACATCCATCTAGCCAACCCCATTCCAATCACTACACTTTTGTAGGCACATTTCACTAGTAGACGAAACAAAGATTATCCATTAAATCGACAGGAAATAGTTGCTGTCGACCAGGACTGAAAATCCTAGAATGTTTGCTGGTATCAAAATATAATCATGCAAACCTAAACTGAAAACAAGGATCTCTGCTAAAGGGTCATAATTCTTAAACGCAGAATCTATAGTCAAGCTCAACATGCTTATTGTAGTGCACTCGTGGGGGATGTAAACACACGTGCACATACATGCCAGCTAACTTCAGTTAATTATCCAAAGTTTTAACAATAATTTTTTCTAATTACTTACATTTTACACTATATAGGAATGTCAGAACATGTCTGAAGTTAGTTTGTGCATTGTTAGTATCCCACAATTTGATGACAAACAACACAAAACATCAAGCAGGCTTGGACACACATTATCTCAGTCTTGGCAAATGTCCCCTCTCCATCAACCATTCACCTGACTTCATCTGGCATGAACATGATCCTTGAATGGCTTTTTGAGGCACCCAAAGGCTAAACTACAGACGTCATATTGTCAATTCAAAACTTCACTCCATTCCCATCCATCAACTACTGCTATGGAGATATACAAACAGTCCTGAAGGGAATATGTTTTAGACATCGTTTCATGTTTCAAGATCAGCAGAAGCTTAAATTTCATTCCTTTGGCCATAGAGGCTCATACCAAAGTGAACCTCAGCTCCTTAGATTCTGTGGTTTTCACACATTTCCACTCAACAGTTCAACTGCTGGGCGTATAGAAATTAACAGGCATTTCATCCATGTTGTCACTAAAGACACAAGTACTCCTGTTTTTGCTCGTCTAATGAAAAAAATGAGTAGTTCTGGCAAAGTCATCCAGTTGTCCCAGACTGATCTTGATCTTCTGCCTCAACACTAGATATTTTCATTCCATGAAGTGCTTACATTAACTAGCTGTTGCTCTCAAATCTTTGCAGGAACCAGTTTGGTTAGGCCCCACTTAAGTGTGTACACATGCACTGTATTTCTGATGACAACATATTCTGACAGGTGAGGATTTATTCAAATATATATTTTGCATGATGAAACCAGTGATCAGTCCTTGTTCTCACAATCCATTATCCCTAGGCTTCTTTCTAAGGCCAGTTTTATTTAAAAATTAACAAAACGTTTTACTGCAGCAGGATTTTGAATATCGTCATTTTGACTATCAAATTACATTTCTTCTTAAATGCCTCCTCTCCAAGGATAACTCTCTATTACAATTTCAGACTGAACAAACTTTACAATAAAAGTGAAGTGATTTTAGATTTAAACAAAACGAAAAGAAGGTTAAAAAAAATCAAAGCAGGGAAAATGGAAATAAAACTAAAATCTACATTAACCAAATACAATTTATATTATATACATAGCAATCTTACTGGTATTTAGCCATTCATGAATAGAAACATGTACCTGATCCTTAATTTAGCCCACCCTAGATTTAGAAAGTGAATTATCAAACATCAGTAATTTATGAGGATTACATTTCTGAAGAAACATGGCTGAAGGTGGAGTCAACAAACTGGAAGAATGTTATTTTAAAGCTTACTGACTCTGAGATAACATCTACACTGTGTAGAGTAAACATTCTTTAGGAAGTAAAGGAAAAGTGTAAATTAGCATTATTTTCCTATTAAAAACATATGAGTTGATGCAGTCTATTCCTCCATCCAGTAGAATCATCACAACATGCACATTTTTACACAGATGCGAAATATTAAATTATTCAACTCTTGTCAATACATAAGAACAAGCAGATGCTTATAGGATGTGAAGTCAAGAGGATTCACAGAAATTTAAGACAAGCAGCATCTGGCTCTGGCAGTTAAACAATGAAACTTCTGTCTGACTTAAACAGCATGAAGTGGATGGTTCCGACTGAACAAAATCAAACCAACACAGAGCAAAAAAAATTATTCAACTACAGATAATAAATAGTAGACTGAAAACCAGGTTACTAGCCCAGTCGCAAAATATCAGCCTTTATTTCGAAGTGAATGGCATATAAAAATAGGGAGGTTTCGCTAATACTATACAAACTAGACAGACCACAGCTGGAATACTGTGAACAGTTTTGGACTGCTTATCTGAAGGAACTAGGCATGGGCGTCAGTCCAGAGAAGGTTCATGAAGCTGAAACCAGGTTTGGAGATATTGTTCAATGAGGAGGGATTGAGTAGATTGGGCCTGTACTTGTTGGAATATGGAAGAACCAAGAGACAACCTTATTGAAACATACAAAGGTTCTTAGAGGACTTGACAGCTTTTATGTGGATTCCCCTTATGGGAGAGCCTAGGGACAGAGGGCAGAATCTCAGAATAAGGGATTGCACATTTAAGACACCAAAGGAGGAGGAATTTCTTTTGTAGGGCAGTGAATTTGTGGAATTCTTTACTGCAAAGGACTGTAGAGACTGGGTCTTTAGATATATTCAAGGATGAGATACATTTTTAATCAGTAAAGGGAAAGAGAGTTACGGGGAAGAGACAGGAAAGTTGTTTTGAAGATTATCAGACTAGCCATGATCCCATTGAATGGCATACAGACGTGACGGTCTATTTCTGATCCTGCCTTATGATTGTATGAGGAGAGGTTGAGTAGGATGGGCCTGTACTCATTGGAGTTTAGAAGAAGAATATACGTGCGCATGCATGTGCGTGCTCGTGTGTCAGAGAGCAGAAGACCAAGGGAGAAAAGAAAGATGAAGGGTTAAAAAGACCAGTAACAAGAAGAAATTATATGGCAAGGAGCAAATCAGGAAACCAAGTTAAACAGAAAACAAATGAAGGAAATAAGAAGTGGAATGCACAAGAACAAGGAGGAGAAGCTGAAAAGAAAGAAATGAAAAGAAATTAGCTTAAAGTGGGGAAAAAAACAGAACAATAAAATGAATTATCAAACGGAGGCTAAAAAGATGAAAGGCAGTGTAAAGAACTAGCCAATACACAACACTAAGTAAGTTTCCAATCTATCACTAAAGTCGGAATTATTTTTCTTGGTCCATTCATTCTTAGTCATACAATAATTAAGCCAAGATTAGAGTTAAAATATTGGAAATATTGCTGGCATATCATTTATTCTCTATTTACATAATACCATTAATTTAGCATTAACAACTGTTGTTACCAATTCTTACCATATAAGGGAGACTCTCTTCCATCATCTTTATCAGATTCCTTCTCTTTTCCCTTTTTTCTATGATGATGCTTATGACCACGATGCTTGTGTCGCCTTCGGCTTTGTCTACCAAGAGGAACATGAACCCCTATGTACACCGCCCTATGACCTGGAAGTAAAACAAAAAACATAAATCACAAAGTTTCTTATTTAACATAGAAGCCAATGTTAATTTCTAAAAAGCAGGAACTTCAGAAGGACAAGAATAAAGTAGATTTCCTGTAGAACTACTGTTAGAAGAGCTTACACGTATAAGAGGACTTCACAGTAAACTAACGTTCCCAATAAAAGTATTGAACGGTCTCTGCAGCAATGTCAAAAGATGGCAATATTATGCAGTAAGCTACTTAATCTTTCATATGCTGCTCACTGTTACAACACTCACTATTTTATAATAGAACACTCGTGCCATGCAGACCCTTTTAACAAGGCCATTTAAATGACAGAATTACTGAAGATACATAACATGATTTTTATTTTAACTGTATTTTACTGTACTGTTCATGATGTTGTGGAGTATAATAAGCATTCTTCAAACTATACATACCTTTTATTAAATCTCAAGATTCACACTAGAAGGTAAATTTGGTAAAAAAATTCCAAGCCACTTGGCATGCTACCAGAAGGATAATAAAAATCTAATCCACTGCAGATGCTAGAAATCTGAAGCAAAAACAGAGAATGCTGGAGAAACTCAGCAGGTTTGGCAGCATCTGTGGAGAGAGAAACAAAGCTAAAACTTCAAGTTAGGTATGACTTCTTCATAGCTCTTCAATTCTAAAGAAAAAAAATAATTGGACTTGAAACATTACTTCAGTTTCTCCACAGGTTGTCTGACCTGCTGAATTACTCGAACATTTGCTGTTTTGAATCTAATTTCCACCACATGCCCACCAAAATCAGCTTAATTGCAGGATCAGAAAATTTTTCAAAATGGAAAGACAGAGCTAAGATTCCCCAGTAAAGATGGAAACTCTGCTCTTGAACCTGTACAGTTATACAACTAAAAAAGGAACATTAAGCATCAAAGTTTCTGCATGATCAAAGAGAATGATTCTGGCTAAAAGTAGTTATGGATGGAAGAGATTGGACAGTGGAAGTGGGGACCAAGGTACGTGTTAAATTACTACTTGGATCACATGGAAGCAAGCAGCACTAGTTTGCAGAGTTATAATTGCCCAACTCCCAGGAACTTTAACATAGGGTGAAGTTTAAATACCCTATAAACAAAAATAATGAACAACAAACATAAGCTATGATGAATGCATAAAGTAAAAGCAAAATACTGTGCATTCTGGAAATCAAAAATGAAACTAGGAAGTTTTGGAGAAATTCAGCAGGTCTAAAAGCATCTGTGGAGAGAAAGACAAGAGTTAATGTTTCAAGTCCAATGAGGCTTTTTTTGGCAGGGTCATAATTGGTGTCAAAACATGAACTGTTTTTCTCTCCATAGATGCTGCCATATGTGCTAAGTTTTTTCAGCACTTTCTATTTTGACTGCAGTAAATGAGGGAAAAAAGGTCAGGAGAATTAGAAGTTTTCTGAATAGTACCTGTTAATCTAAATTATCTGCTATGCACTACATGGTCTATAGTGCCACCTACATATGGCTACAGCATCCTGAAATGCAGACATGTTCATCAAAATGTCACTATTTCCCCAAGTTCCAGGAAAAAAATTAGCATTCACAAATTATCCATTTTAACAGCATTGATTAACCGTAAGTATTTTCTGTCATGCAGGATATGGTTACGTGCTATTCCCAAGAATGGTAAAACTACAGGAGACAACAGCAGAAAGCAAAAGATATTCTAAACACCCACGCCACATAATATTGTAATGAATGAATATGTTCAAGAGCTGTTGCAAAGTGCCAGTCAAAAATCAACCATACTGTTGAGATGACATTTTCACGAAATTGACATGAAGTAAAAAATTAAACCATCTGAACCTTATTAATTTCTTAGCCCAGGGAGAAAAAAGGAGGGGTGGAAAGAGCCAATAAAAGAATCTTCAAAAATTAGACAGAACAGAAATTGGAAGATTCAATCATAAAACTAATTATTTGGACTTAATCATCCAGACTGTCTGTCTCTTGTATTGGTCAACTCAACAATACAAGAGACAGTCTGGATGAAGCATCCTAAGTGATTTACAATTTACTGGGAAATCAGAGCGGAGATCAAGAGTAAGTATCTGGGCAGAGATTTAAACAACGGTCAAGACCCTGGCTCCTGAATATTCATTGGTTTCCTGGTTCCTGCCTTAAAAAGACAAATATGGGGAATCAAGAGACATTAGTGAACCAGATGGGTCTTTGCAACGATCAACAACAGTTTCATGATCATTATTGGACTCTTAATTCCAGATTTTTGTTGAATTTAAATTCCATCTTGCATGGTAGGATTTGAATCAGATCCTTAGAACATTACCTGGGTATCTGGATTAATAGCCTAGTAAATACACCACTAGGCCACTGCCTCCCTGTATATCTTCCTGTGCAAGTTTTTGCCCTTGACCAAGTGTTGCAGACTGGCACATCCCAAGGTCCAGAACTACATGCTGAGGGTCAAACGAAAGCAGTGGCAGCTGCCCAACAGCACAATAGGGAAAGGTTGTCGCCTAAAGCCTTGCAGCTATAGCACACCGAACGGCTGGAAGCTATTATTGTACCCTTCAGGCTGTTTGCTTCACAAAGAATCTCAGAATGAAGCATGTCATAAACTTTATATCTATTACACTCACTGTAATTTCCAATTTGAAATATTTCACCCTTGGGCTTCCATGAAATATGAAATTGCTAATATGAAATGCAGTTTGTAAATATTAAGACAGTTAAAATCAAGTGTGTGGAACATGTATTCTTGGGATGTGCTGAATTTGCTTGCAAATTGTAATAATCAAGCCAAAATGTTTTTGTAATGTCTCCCTTGCAAATTTTATTTAAAAAGTACACGTTTAGTATGTTTTAGAAATTGTGCTTGAGACAACTTGACACAATAGGAATAAAAAAAAATCACAAAAGTTTTCAAAATCCTTCACACTCAAATTGCAACAGGCAGCAGTCCTAAGAATTTAGTTTTTGACATTACTAGTTTGTATGCTACATTCAAAATAACACACGGAATTCAAAACGGTATAGCAATGCGAGGTGTTGAACGCAAAAATAGCAGTGCACACTGTGGAACTCTGAGTTATAACAGCTACGCTCCTGCTCTAAAAAAAGACCCTCGCTTTCACAAAAACCCCATCCCCTTCCCAACATGCCGTTCTCAATCAGGGGTACCAGCAATTTTCATGAGTCAAAATGGGTAAACATTTGGGAAGCACTGCCACAAAGCATAATTTGCCACTTCTGTTTTTATGGATTCACAATTCTGCCAGTTTCAGAAATGTACATACAAGGAGTAACGTAGATGTCACCTGCCATTGACATGAAAGACTGATACACTAAGTCACAAGGTGACAACTATGAATCCATTATTTTCCCTCACCGAAAACAGTTACACAATTGTAGGAATAAGTATGTTTTTAAAAAAAGTTGGGTGTGTGCACCCGCTGTATTTTAGATAAACAGTGAACTTTAGTGCACAATAGCAACTTCAGTTGCAAAGGAAGTGACTAATCCTGAAAAGAACAAATTTTGTGGTGTGCCAATCCTGAATTGACTGAAAACTGAGAAAGCAAAAAGGAGCATGAAGACAAAAGAAAACAAACTGCAACATTCCCGCTTAATATATTGCATGTACTGTTGTAGATACGTTGTGTTGTTTGGCACTTCAGTTATTCCGATCAACAGATGGTGATATCCATATTCTCATTGCTCACATTTATATTGAAGCTAGTAGAAATCTAAACCCACAAAAACGGAAGCAAATATGCCATGTGAAGAACATCTTGCATCAATCAAAACAACTTATTAGATTGCTAACCAATCTCCAATGAATGTTCACGTCTGGAATATAATTTAGAACTTTTCCCTGAAAGTGAAGCAACTTCAAGATTAAGAAATTTTAACCATTAAACAGGCTTCCATGTGTTGAAAAGATCAAATTGAAAAATGTAAATAGTCATCTTGAAATTACAATTGAAATGTAAGCTTCAAAATTAGAGAATAAATTTTGAAAGATAACATTTTTAGCCAACTTACTCTCTAGTTCTTCTTTCTCAAAGTTTGTATTGACAATTGTGCTTGTTTTGCCCAAATCCACAATAGCTTCTTCATCATGTCGCTACAAAGAGAAATGCAACACAATTAGAAATTAGTCTTATCTACAATTCTGAAATAACTTCAAAATGCAATGTTGTGAATATTGCTAACAGAGTACTTAATGTACTCATAGATAAGCACTCAATGTAATTCCTTTAATGCAAGAGTGTACCAACTGCAACAAGTCATCAGCACCCAACCCTTGAAGTCCAAGAAATTGCCTCACTTGCACTGTTTTCTTTACAGGCTAAAGCTCAAGGGATAGCACAATCTTTCAATTTCACACTTCACAACATTTCAGACAAAATTGAGACCAATAATATCAGATCATAATCTCTGCTATTATTATTTTGTTGGCTTTTGGGTGCCAACTGCAGTTTAGGATTTGGCTTCATATTTACATCCTGTCGGCATGGCCTTTGCTTATTTACTTATCTTCTTCTCAGGCACTATCATTCCTTCATCATCATTTAATCTCTCCTGTCTTCTACTGTATCACAAGCATTTGCTTCCCCACACTCCCTCCCCTGCTTCTACATTTGCTTCAAACTTGTTACATCTACTTTTTGTATAGCTCAGATGAAATGTCAACAATCTGAAATGTTAACCAGTCTCTCTCGTCACAGATGCTGCCGGATCTGCTGTGCATTTCCAGCATTTTTTGTTTCAAAACACAATATTCGCACTCTGCGCAAAACTGAAGATTAATGAGTTGTCTCAAAATATTCCAGATACAAGAAAAATTTTGAACTCAATTTTAAATTTAATAAAAGTAGGAAGCAATGAGTTTTTTTTTGGGCCAGAGAAACAGACAAGTGAAGCTCCACGTAGAAGCACTTTTTTTTGATATACAAGGTCATCTCACAGAAAAACAGGGTTGCATTCTTAAAATTACAACTTTGAGTGCAGGCTTTAATTGAAGCATGGTTTCCCATCAAAATAAAGTTTAAAGCCAGAGTTAGGTTCCTGAGGCCAATTTGTGCTGTGAGCCTAGAGTCACATGTAGGCCAGACCAGGTAAGAATGGCAGATTTCCTTCCCAAAATAGACATTAGCAAACCAGATGGGTGTTTACAACAAATCAACAGTAGTTACATGGCTACCCTCAGGCTATCTTGTAATTCCAGATTTTATTTTTGAATTCAAACTTTCCATGGTGGAATTCAAATACAAAGTCTCCATAACATTAGCCTAGGGCTCTGGATTACAGGTCTAATGAAATCACCAATAAGCCACTGTCTCCGCTAAAGACCAACCAAGCTGTTCTTTCAGGAAGCTGGTGTGGACATGGAGAATAATCATTTTTTGCACTATAACCCTGTGATGAAATGCATTCTTATTCTGATCTAAAGCAATGTTCATTAGGAGCTCCTCTTCACTTGTTTGGAAAACAAGAATCGCGACTCAGTTAGACTAGAGCACACAGGGTCAGAAGGTCCCTTGCCTGAAGTGGCAAAAGCAAACTAGTTGGGTTCACAGTATCACACTACAAAATTGCTAGATCTGTAGAATATTAGTTGCAAAAAATACCTGCCAAAGATGTTCTTAGACTACAATCTCTGATTAAACAGGAGGTGGAGGTTAATCGGTCTTACTCATCCCAACATCAAATTAGTGACTTATAAAATAGGCAAGAGGATATCAGCAATTTATTTACACCACACCTACAGAATACCGAAACATTTCACGGCATTTAACAGGAGTGTCATAAATAAACATTTTTGACTCCAAGCCACGAGATATTAAGACAGATGAGAGAAGGTTGGCCACAACGGGCAATGTCGAGGGATCAGCGTAAAAGGAAGACAGAAAATGTAGCGTGGCAAAGAAGTTTAGTAAGGCAATTTCCAACTT
>NC_063333.1:92168837-92190240 GCF_021869965.1 Rhincodon typus | reverse complement strand
AAACGTCAGCCTTTCTGCTCCTATGATGCTGCTTGGCCTGCTGTGTTCATCAAGCCCTGCACCTTGTTGTCTCACATTCCTCAGTGACTGCCTCCGGCTCAGACTCACGCCACATGGATTCCAACTGAAGTTTCATCCCTCATGATTGAATCCTCCCAGGATCACATATATCTCCGTGATGTTCAACGTTGCATGGACAGCTGTTCTCTCCGCATCCTGAGATCCATACTTAGTGCCATGTGGTGCCACATGCACACTCTCAACCTTTCTCTCCGACAGCTTCGCAACACATTGGCTCAGGGCTGCACCACTCCGCAGTTCCACTTCATCCTCTGGCTCATTCGTCGTGCTAATAAGAAACTTTTTCTTGTCCTTTGAGGCATCAAGTCCCACAAGATGCAACAACTCAGAGATACCCATGGCTCTCTGGAACCTTCCTCTCCTCCCCTTCCCTCTGACTCCATCCCTTCCCCCGACCCCAGCTCCTGTCGGATATTCACCATTCTTCCTAACCTTCCGCTCTCCGATGCTGAACGTTCTGTACTCAGCAAAGGCCTCAGATTTATTCTCTGCGTTCCCACCTTAATGAATTTCAGGCACAACATGATGTCAAACTGTCTTCGCCTCTGTGCCCATTTCTTTGGATTAGAGTCCTCTCCCCATCCCACAGACCCCTTTACCCCGATCCAACACTCTCCCTCCACCTGGACCCCTCCCTCTGCCTTTTACCTGCATTCAGTCTGTTCATTGAGGACTGTTGGCATGATATTGGTTGCCTCAATTTCTCTGCACCCCCCTCACCAAATCCAACCTATCTCCCTCCAAACTGACTGCACTCCGTGCACATAAATCTAACCCTGACTTTGTTATTAAGCCTGCCGATAAGGGTGGTGCTGTTGTAGTCTGGTACACTGACCTCAACACTGCAGAGGCTGAGCGCCAGCTCTAAGATACCTCCTCTTATTTTCCCCTGGACCTCTATCCTATCGTTTACTCCCCACCCCATCCCCCTCCCTATTTTCTGCATATAATTCCAAATTGTGTTGCTCTTTCTGTTAACCCCATTAGCTTTGAGATCCCCACATTCCCATTTAACCCTTTCATTTGACAATTAATATTCCCTATTTCCTGCCTCAGACTCTATTGCTGTGTCCACGATTGTTAACTATTGTTTTCCCATTGAAACCAAGCTGGTGGTGAGTCACAGAAAGTGCCTCTCCCTCCTGTGTAGTATCAGATCCCACCCTTACATTTGGAGTTGACCCCCTCCCCCACTTCACTCTTATTATTCCATCAGTCAGAAGTCACACAACACCAGGTTATAGTCCAACGGGTTTATTTGATATCACAAGCTTTCAGAGCGCTGTTCCTTCATCAGGTGAAGTCTTCATGTCACTGGTGTTGTGCGACTTCTGACTTTGTCCACCCCAGTCCAAAACCAGCACGTCCACATCATGTATTCCATCAGTGACACGGTATCATTCAGTCCATTCCCAGATCTGAATTTTGCACTTGTCATTACAACGTATGGACTACCCTCTGATTAACCTTGTGATGTTCACCGGCCCAAACACCCCCACTCCCCCCAGGCTGACCGTGGCCAATCCATGGACTGACTCCTTAGCGCAGCCCCATCTGAGCCCGGCCCAGTTCCCTGACTGATGTCTCCACAGTTCCCTGATTGCTTACCAGTAAGCCCAGAACTGGTGGGACTTGACCTGCAAGACCAACCATAGCTCCAATCCTGGGGTGGAAGGCATAGATACCCAGACCCTGATTGCCCCAAGTGCCTGACAGACCATGGCCAACCCCTTGGACTGAGATCAGATGATGTCCTTGACTAAGTGGGGTGAACAGAGGGTGATCACTGTGGAAGCAAACTGATAGCCATAACTTATGTCTTGTGCAAATGCATGAGACAGGTGTGCGTTCCAGTGTGCAGGGTGACCTGGCAAGAGGATTACAATGTAAGGTGCCCGTGAGCTCTAAAAGGCAGCGATGAATTACTGAAGGGAGATAAAGTTAGATCTAAATCAGCCATGATGATGTGGTGAGGCTGATGTTTTGATGATGCTCACTTCGGGTGCATGAAAGGTGGGGGCAGTCACTGTCCCATGGACCATGCAATAAGATGTTGATGAATGGACCTAAAGATAAAGGTCAAAAAAAGCAACCAGCAAGCTTCATCTCCCAGGTAGTTGTTCTGACCTTCCTGCTAGGAATTGGACTTGGAATTAGCCTTATTGTCACATGTACTCAAATGAGTATAGTGAAAAGTGTACAAGTCATCACTTATGGTGCCATCTCAGGTACAAAGATGCCTGGGTACAGATTCTTCAGTACAAATTCTTAGGGGAAAACCAATTAGAAAAATAAAGAAATAAAAAATCCAGCATTACAGTTCATAGGAATAAATTAGAAAACTGGAGAAATAAAAAGTTCATAATAATATCTTCTAGCACCTTCTAATTTCTCAACTGTGCATAGGAGAAATGCAAACTTCATATATATGAGGTGTGATTAATCAATAATGAGGTACTAATGCACAGAAATAAGAAACTTCTTTCCTACAAGGGAGATTCTTATCTAACCATTGAAACTTAAGGGGAAAATCAGATATTTTCTTTTCAAAGTCAAAAATCAGACCTTTTTCATTCTACCATCTTTTCTATAATTTTTCACCAATGCCATAGTCACTCAAAGACTGGTAAAATGCTGTCCTTTAAGTGTGTTCTGATAGCTATTACAGAGGCATGGCTGCAGATGATATAGATTGGAACCTGAATATTGAAGGGCATGTGGCATTTAGTAAGTATTAATACAATGGAGAGAGAGGACCTAAGTTTTGGAAGTCAAGATGTAGAGTGGGTCTGGTAGAAATGAATAATAATAAAGGCAAGAATCATTCATGGGAGTGGTGTACAGGCTCCTAACAGTAATTACAGGGAGGATGGAGTATGAAGGAAGAAATCAATAGGATTTGTCAGAAAGATATGGTAATAACCTGGAGGAGGGCGGAGTTTTAATCTATACAAAAACTGAAAAAATCAGATGGGCGAAGGCAGCATAGATAAGGAAATTAAAGAATGTTTTTTGTATAGTTTCTTACAACAACACATTCAGGAGTCAACCTGAGAGCAGGTGTAACAGATCCGGTGTGTGCAACTGGATAGGATTAATTAACAATCTTGTAATGAAAGCATGCCTAGGTATCAGTGAACATAATATGATTGAATTTTATGTCCAGTTTGAGGGAGGGAAGAGTTGGTCCAAGACTAGTATTTTTAAACTTAAATAAGGGCATTTATGAGGGCATGAAAGCTGATCTAGCTAAAGTGAACTGGCAGGTTAGGTTAAGAGATCGTTAAATAGAAATTCAATGTTTAAGGGAATATTTCAGAATACACAGAATGGTTAATTTCCAATGAGAAAGAAAAGTTCTAAATGGAGGACCCACCACCTATGGCTAATTTAAAAAATGTAAAGGTCATATCAAAATTAAGGAAAAACAATTACTTGTGCAAAGATGGGTGACAGGTCAGAAAGTTAGACAGGCAAAGTTCAACTAAAAGCTTAATAAGGATTTTAAAAAGTTTGAGAGAAAGTTGGCTAGAAATACACAAACAGTTAGTAAGAATATTGACAAATAGTTTAAAAAAGAAAATAATTAACAAAGTGAGTGCTGGTCTTATGGAAAGTTGAGTCTGGGGAATAAATAAGGAAAAATAAGGAGATGGCAGATGAGTTGGGCAAATATTTTGCATTGGTCTTATCTATATAGGATTCAAGTAACATGCCAAAAGTAGCTATCAATCAGAAAATGGAAGTGAGGGAGGAATGGAAGAAAATTACAGTTACCAGAGAAGTGGCACTGGGCAAATTGTTGGAGCTGCAGGCTAACAAGTCTTTGCATCCTTATGAACTTTACCCTAGGGTATTAAACAAAGTGGCTCATAAGACAACTGATGTGCTGGTTTTACTTTTCCAAAATTCTTTATATTTGGGGAAGGTTCCTTTCGATTTAAAAATAGTGATTATGACTCCATTGTTGAAAAAGGGAGATAGAAAGCAGCAAACTACATGCCAGTTAGCAGGTATGACAGCATCTATGGAGTGAAATCAGAGTTAACATTTCAGGTCCAGTGACCTGTTCTGAAAAAGTTCAGAGTTTTTCCGACAATTTCTGTTTTTTGTTTCTGATTTCCAGCATGTGCAGTTCATTTGCTTTTTTTTTAACTAGACTGATATCTGGAATGGGCAAGTTGCCTCGTGCTGGGAAGGTTGGACAGTCTGAGCTTGTACCTGCTGGAATGTAGAAGAATAAGAGGCAACTTGACTGAAACATATACAATCCTGAGGGATCTTGACTGCTTGATGCGGGAAAAATGTTTTCTTTTTTGACATGACCTAAAACTAGCGGTCACTTTTTCAAAATAAGGGTTTACCCATTCAAGACAGAGTTAAGGAGAATTTTTTTTCTCTCAGAGGGTCATGAGCCTTTGGAATTCTCTTTCTGGAAAGTGGTGCCAACAGAATCATTGAATATTTTTAAGGCAGAGGCAGATGGAATCTTGATAAGCCAGTGGGTGAAAGGTTATGAAGGGTATACTGGAATATGGAATAATCAGATCAGTCACAATCTAATCGAATGATGGTGCAGGCTCAAGGGGTATGAGTGATCTATTCTTGCTATTTATTTGTATGTTGTTGTCTTATCTGATCATTCATCTCAATTAGGCAATTTCCATACAACTCCAATAATTAACCAACATATCCACCTGAAGGTCATGCCAGAGAGCTGAACATTACTGTCTGCACTGCAGACGTTGAATTTTGATTTACTGCTTGATGAACAGCAACTGTAGTTTTTAATTTTTGTTTTGTTTCTGTTCCTATCTCTTTTCCCTGTTTCCCACACACACTGTGGTATTTAATATGGACTCCAGATCAAGTTAATTGTTAACGTAATTATCTTTTTCATTCATCTTCTCTTAACAATTAAGCAATCAGAACCAAAGGAACAGTTCCATGCTCTATCTTGCTCTGCCTGAACCATCCATGTACAGAATTAAAGGTGAGCAAGAAACCCCTACTTTCTTATTCTATAGAAGCTCACCGAATAAAGCCTAACTTTTGATTAGAGACTCCTGGTCATGAGTATAAAATATTGAATGGCTGTTTAATTATTAATAAAGAATCCAAAATGAATTGATCACAAACTAAAAGCAGACACAATAGCGGCATTCAAGAAGCACTCAGATGAATACATGAATAGGAAGGGAATAGAGGGATACAGATCCTGTAAGTGAAGACAGTTTTAGTGTGGAAGGGCAAAATGTGTCGGCACAGGCTTAGAGGGCTGAAGGGCCTGTTCCCGTGCTGTATTGTTGTTTGTCGTTAGTTCTTTGTTCATTCTTTAGAATCCCAGCAGTCGCTTGTGTGTGGCACTTTTGTAGAAGCTTTTGAATCCTCAAACTGATATCCTCAAGTAATCATCCTGCAAACATGCATTCTATGCAGAATACTTCTAAATTCACATGCATTCATGACATGACTCAGTACCAAAGCTACATTGCTAACTACTTCAATAATTATGCTATTGGTACTGTAGTATTTTAAATATGTTTCAAATTAGAATTAATTATATTCCTCATATCACATGAAAATCACACAATCTTGGATAGCTTTCTTTTTATGGTAAAGCATGTTTGATATCAGAATTTCATTTACAGGAGAATGCTTCCAATCAGGTTCTGTGGCTAGAAAGCAATTTCTCAGCCATTATTTGGATTTTTGCACAAGCTACCTGTGATTTGGAGCCTCAGTTTCTGTAATCTGATTTTGTTAAACAGGAAAAGAAAAACATGATTTTGCAGGTGTCACTCTCATATCACAGGCATTTGAAGGTTTCTTTTCTCATTTCTCTTTATGCCCAACCTGAGTCAAACAGAGTTACAATTGTACTGAGATAGTAGGAACTGCAGATGCTGGAGAATCCGAGACAACAAGGTGCAGGGCTGGATGAACACAGCAGGCCAAGCAGCATCAGAAGGGTCTAGGCCCGAAACGTCAGCCTCTCTGCTCCTATGATGCTGCTTGGCCTGCTGTGTTCATCCAGCCCTGCACCTTGTTGTCTCTTACAATTGTACTGATGTCAGTAGCTTCCAGTGTTGCAAAAAATAGCGATTTTTCATCATTATGTATGGGAATTAGCTGGCAAGAAGATCAGTGTTTGGCAAGTAGAGGAAAATTAGTGTCTGGGAGGTATTCAGATAAGCAGGAAGACAAAGCAGAATTCTATCTGATGTCAGAATGAGGCTAATGTTGGAGTAAATAAAGACTAAAGATGGAGTTGTTAATGATGCAAAGTGATATCTATTCAATAGACTTAGAAACAACATGCAGAAATTGAAAGCTTCAAGAAAGGGGAAAACATTTGTATTGAGATCAAGGCACTTGGGCAATGATCAACATATACTTTAATTCTTACTGGGACGTTGTATTGTATCTCTTCCCTTGACAGCTGGATCTAGCACAATTAAATATGCAGGAGGGAAAGTGTGGCAAATTATTCAAATGGAATTCATTACAGGCCACTTTACAGATCCCCCAGTTTTTGGTTGATTCATCTTGCAGCAATGATTGGGTTGTGGAGGCAGAGGGGAAATGGCAGCACTACCAGAATTATGTTCAAACAGTGCGTACAGATGCACAGCACAGCAATGACCATTACATACGAATCAGGAGTTCATTGTTTTCCCTTCCTCCTAGTCAAGAAAGCCACTTGTAAGGCCCCTTCTCTCTACCAGATGGAGACCAACAAATATAACGAAAGACAACTCTGTGACCATTTGGAGTTGACTTATCACTCCTGGTTGGTATATTCGAAGTTGGGGCCTCACTAAATCTAATGGTAACCTGTTCTGCAACTGGAACAATTGAATCCCTTAAGTGAGCAATTAATTTCCACTAAAGACCTCAGCAGACCTGCTCATATATGCTCAACAACAACAACAACAACAAAAACAGAAGTTGCTGGAAAAGCTCAACAGGTCTGGCAGCATCTGTGAAAAAAAATCAGAGTTAACGTTTCAGGTCTGGTGACCCTTCCTCAGAATTGATGGAAGCTAGGAAAACATTGGTTTATATGCAGAAGATAGGGAGGAGGATGGGGTAGGGAGTAAATGATAGGATAAAGGATACAGCTCAAACAGAGAGAAGGGCAGTTGGATAGACGAAGGAGTTGATACTGAACTGACTAGGAGGGTGAATAGCTGTTAATGGAGATTGTTAGTGACTAACAATAGGTAGTGTGTAATGGCAGACTATGTGACAACAAGGCCTGGTGTGTGGGGTAGGGGGCTAGGACATGGGAGAGTTTAGGCCCTAAAGTTATTGAACTTGATATTGAGTCCAGAGGACTGCAGGGTCCACAAGCAGAAAATGAGGTGTTGTTTTTCCAGCTTGTGCTGAGCTTCGTTGGAACACTGCAGCAAATCTGAGACACAGATTTTGGCCAAGGAATAAGGTGGTGTGTTAGTGGCAGGCAACTGGAGGCCTATGGTTTTATTTGCGAGCAGAATGTAGAACCCAGTCTATGCTTCATTTCCCCACTTCATACTGCAGTGAATGCAGTAGACTAGATTCTGAGAAGTGCAGGTGAAGTGTTGCTTCTCCTAGAAGGTATGTTTGGGCCCTTGGATACTGGGGAGGGAGGAGGTAAATGGGCAGGTGTTGCACCTTCATCGTTGCAGGGGAAAGTGCCATAGGGCTGTGGGGGGTATTGGGAGTGAAGGAAGAGAGGACCAGTGTGTCCCGGAGGGAACAGTCCCTATGGAATGCAGACAAGGAAGGGGAGGGGACTATGTGTCTGGTGGTGGCATCTCGCTGGAGGTGGCGGAAATGGCGTCTGATGATCTTCTGGATGTGGATGCCGGTGGGATGGTAGGTAAGGACAAGGGGAACCCTATCGCTAGTGCAGAGGGAAGAGAGGGTTCGAGGGTGGAAGTGTGGGAGATGGCTTGGACGCACTTGAGGGCCCTGTCGACAACAGTGCTGGGGAATCCTCAGTTGAGGAAGACATTTCAGAGGCTCCCTTGTCGAAGTTGGCTTGATCTGAACATATGCAACAGAGACATATTGGGGCCATGCGGGAAACAAAGCGTATACTGTGTGACTGCTTTGCAGAACATCTACGTTCTGCTCGCAAAAAAGACCCTGAGCTTCCAGTTGCCTGCCACTTTAACATGCCACCCTGTTCCCTGGTCAACATCTCTATCTTAGGCTTGCTGCAGTGTTGGAGCAAAGCTCACTGCAAGCTGGAAGTACAACATGTCACTCTCCGCTTGGGGATCCTGCAGCCCTCTGGATTCAATATCAAAAGTTCAATAATTTTAGGACCTAAACTCTCCCATGTCCTAGCCCCCTACCCCACACACTAAGCCTCGTTATCACATAGCCTGCCGTTACACACCACTTATTTTAGTCACTAACAATCCCCATTAACAACTATTCACCCTCCTAGCCAGATCATTATCAATTCCTTTGTCTATCCAACTGCTCTCCTCTCTCTTTGGGCTCTATCCTATCATTTACTCCTTATCCCATCCCCCTCCGTATCTTCTGCATATAAAGTGACATTTTCATACCTACCATCAGTTCTGAGGAAAGGTCACTGGACCCAAAACATTAACTCTGATTTTTTTTCACAGCTTTTCCAGCAACTTCTGTTTTTGTTCCTGATTTACAGAATTCGCAGTTCTTTCAGTTTTTGTTCAGTATTTTGCTTAATTATGCTTTCTCAGCCTGCTCATCTGTCCTCACCCCTGGATGCAGATTTTTTGGCCATGATTAAGCAGAAGCTGTAAGGAGATCTGGATCTGAGTGTCCCTGGCAAAATCTAAATTGAACATGGTGGAGGGGCAGATTGTTCCTGAGTTAATTGTTCTTGGTAGCACTATCAAACATAATTTATATCACAATGCTGATGGTTGAAAGGGATTAATGGGGTGATAATGGGCCATCTTAGATTTGTCCTGCTTTGTGTGGATAAAACATAACTGAATAACTTTTCACATTACAGCATCTTTGGTACTTTGATTTTGATCTTCTACATTGTCAGGTGCCTGCCTTATAGCTGTACTTGAACAGCTTGGTCCAGGACAAAGGTTGTTTTGGGGCATGAACTTTCTGTGCCACAAGTAGAATGAAGGTCCATAGCTTCTATTTCATCCAGTGCCTTCAGATGTATTTTTTATTATTGATAAGATGTGGATTGAATCCAATTGTCTGAAGAATGGCATCTATAATAATGAGATCCTGAGACAGAAAATCTATTCAGTGTTTTGAATTGAAGGCTATTGTAAGTGATTCAACCTTGCTTTTTTTCACATTGACACCCTGGTCTCCCCCATTGAGATTAAGTTTGTTTTTGGATCTTCCTCCACTGGTTTGTTCATCAGCATCCATGATATGTGCCAGGACTGCAGAGCTTGCATCTGATCAAACCATCACTTTGTCTATTTCAACCTACATCTGCTGCTTTGCATGCAGTCTTGTGTTGTAGTTTCATCAGATTGGCATCTCTTTTTAAGGCATACACTAGTGCCACACACCTGGTATGCCTTCCTGTACTCATATTGGACCAGGGTTGAACCCTTGTCTTGATGGTAATGGTCAAGTAAGGAACATGCTGGGCCATGAGATTATAGATTATGGCTGAATACAATTCTACTGCAGCTGATAGTTCACAGTGCCTGATAGATACACAGCTTTGAGCCACTACTCCTGCACTACTCTATCCTGTTAAGCACACTAGCAGTATTACATAACATGATAGACGTTGTTCTCAACATGAAGGCAGAACTTGACCTGCAGAAGGACTTTGTGGTGGTCATTCCTACCAATACTGTGGCCAGGTACCAAATTTTGTTGATAAGATTTGGGATGTTTGTCCAATATTAAAGGTGCTTTATTTATGCAATTAGTTGCTGTTGATTTAGCAGATGCACACCCACGGCATACAACTGATGGTATAGGTGTTACAATTGGGCTTATCACAACTGTTCCAAGGAGTGGGGTGGGGTTTGTTGGAGGAAATAGCAGCATGGGATCTGCCCCAGAAATATCACCTGCACTTGCAGATGTTGGGTGAAAACAGAATTGGTCTACCCGTTATATCCTGTCATCTAGGTCAAGTCCTGTTCTAGTGTACACAGAGGTGAATTTATTGGGACCAACTGAAGAAAATGCAGGTCTCCAACGAGCTATTGTCAAGATCACTGCCCACTTTCCCAAAGAGAAAAGTTGAATTCAAAAGCATGCTAATTTGAAGGGGATTGGGATAAACAAAGTAAACTTTCCCGAACAGTTTAATATAAATAAAAGAGCAGTGTACATAATTCTGCACTCTTGGATGCTGCTCTGTGAAGTACAGGGTTTTGTGACTGCTAGTGTAGAGTAGTATTTTTAATTGATAAAACTAGTTGGTAGTAAGTAGTAGCCATCATTACTCTGCTACTATAAATAAAATGCAAAAGGGAACCTCTGATTACTCAACTAATGACTCAACCAAATGACTCAATATAATTATGTCTTAGATGACAAGCGAATTGCAGCCAAGTTTGTGAATGACACAAAAATAGGTGATTAGGCAAATGGTGAGGATAACACAAGGAATCTACAGAAAGATACAGACAGCTTAAGTGAATGGGCAAAAACTTGGTGCATGGAAAATAATGTGGGAAAATGTGAAGTTGTGCTCTTTGGGAGGAAGAATACAGGAGTTGAATATTATTTTAAAAGTTGCAGCACAAAGGGACTTGAGGATCCTAGTGCATGAGTCACAAAAGTCAGAATACAAATTCGATGGGGAGTAGAGAAGGCAAATGGAATGCTGTTTCAGAGACAGTAGGAACTGCAGATGCTGGAGAATCTGAGGTAACAAGGTGTAGAGCTGGATGAACACAGCAGGCCAAGCAGACCCTGAAGAAGGGTCTAGGCCCGAAACATCAGCCTTCCTGCTCCTCTGATGCTGCTTGGCCTGCTGTGTTCATCCAGCTCTACACCTTGTTATCTCAGTGGAATGCTGCTTTTTGTTTCAAAAGAGAATGGAGTATAAAAATAGGGACTCTTGCTAAAACTATACAAAGCACTTATCAGACTGTAGTTGGAATATTGTGAATAGTTTTGGTCCCCTTAGCTTAGGAAAAATATACTGGTATGGCAGGCATCCAGAGAGAAGTTTATTAGATTGATTCTGGGTATGGAGGGATTTTCTTTTGAAGAAAGATTAGGTAAATTGGGCCTGTCATCATTATAGATAAAAGAACAAGAGGAGACCTTATTGAAATATTTAAGATTCTTAGGGGACTTGACATGGTAGATGCAGAAAAGTTATCTCATATTGTAGGAGAGTCTAGGACCAGAGGGTGTAATCACAGAATAAGGGGACACCCATTAAGAGAGGGATGGGATGGATTAGAAGGACTTTTATTTCTCTAAGAGGATGGTGAATCTGTGAATGCTTTACCATAGACGGCTACAGAGGCTGAGACATAAAGTATATTCAAGACTGAGATGGATAGATTTTAAAGGGGATGAAGAGAATCAAAACTTATGAAGAAAAGGTGGGAAAGTAAGGTGAGGATTAGCAGATCAGCCATGATCTCACTGAATGGCGTAGCAGCTTTAATGGACCTAAATGACCCACTTCTGTTCCTATGTCTTAAGGTCTTAACCCATATAGGAGTTTATCCAATGCCACTTAGACAAGTCTCCACCAATAACTGATCTTTTAATTTAAATCTTCCATTTTAAATCTTAATTGGGTGAATGGCAGCATTACAAAGGTCAGAACAACAATGAAAAATTGCTAAAGGAAATAAATGGAATAGTGTATTTTCAACAAAATCTGAATTTCACAAGAAAGGTCAGGAAGTCTTCGCAATTAAAATTGTAAACAATGCTGAACCTTATGATATCAGTTAATTGTATTCGAATTATGTATTGTAATAAATGAGTCTACAGGCTGACAGTTTGTCCACAGCTCTAAAATCTAGAACACGCATTTGTGTTTCTTAGTGGTTCCTTCTAAACTGGTGATTGGCAGTGACAAGAGCAACACCAGTCGCCCACATAACAACTGAAGATTGCGTAAGACTTATATATTGTTTAAAATGCAGTTGGAGATCACAATCTCAAGCCTCATTGGAAAATGAAATGAATGACCCATTAAGCATACAAACACATTCATTGAGCTCAAAAGCACGTCAAGGAATGAGCTAAATTTTGAAGATTGGGTGAGTTAAAGGTGCATGCCATGTGACTGTGAGGTTTCTACTGTTGCTAAACCTAGCCCGATCAATTGCTGTTTTAGTCATAGAAAATGCACATGCATTGCCACATTTTGGTGATGATGACAGCAGAAGTATAAGACTGTGAACACCACTTCAAAGCATCGGATCTTACTCTATAATATTATGGAACTTATGAACTGTTGAAACTGACCAAATCACACCTTTTGGATCTAAATGGAAATGATTTGCATAGTACAATTAAATCATAGTGAATGATGAGTTTGCAAAGTAGTCCATGGAGAAGATATGTTTCAATCTGTTCAAATAAAATCTATTAATCAGAGTTACAAAGAGAGGAACAAAGTTCCAGTTGAGTTAAAAATTTGTGAGTGCTTTCTTCGGAACTCACAAATACCAAGTTGTGGCTGCACTGCAAAGTGGATTTGGCAACTGAAATACCTGAACCATGAAGAAGGTTTCTGGGAATCAGTCTCTGACAGAAAGCAGCCTTCAGCAAGCTACAATCAGTGAGCTTCCCCATCAAAGTCAGGCTGCCCACTCTCTCTTGCTTTGTTTGTGTGGTGTATAGAGCCTTTTTTGAGTCCATCAAGAAGGATGTGAGCCAGAGAGTGGTGACTATTCCAGGCAGCAGAAGCCTGCAGGTCAAAGCTTCCCTGTACATGGATGACGTTGCTGTTTTCTGCTTGGATCAGCTATTAGTGCGCAGACTCATGATCATCTGCAATCAGTTCGAACTGGCCTCAGAAGCCAGGGTAAATCGAGACAAGAACAAAGCCATGTTCTTTGGGACCTGGATGACTCTGTCACTGTTGCTGTCAGGACAGATTACCTGAAGGTGCTGGGAATATGGTTCGGAGGTGCCGGGGCGTGCGCAAAATCATGAGAGGGGCGCATCGCCAAGGTGAGGCAGAAACTGGACTTTTGGGAGCACAACTCCATCTCCATTGCAGGTAAAAATCTGGTCATCAGGTGTGAGGCACTCTGTCTGTTGTACATGGCTTAGGTCTGGCCCATTCCCAAAACCTGTGCCGTCGCAGTCACCTGAGCCATCTTCCACTTCATCTGGAGGTCTAAGAATGTCCGTGTCAGCAGGGACACCATGTACAAAACTCTGGGTAAGGGGGGGAAGAACATATCCAATGCCACCTTCACCCTGATGGTCACCTTTGTGTGTAGCTGCATCGAGGTGTGCGTAAACGCTTGGTACATAAACACCACCATGTACTGAGGTTCTACCTGCACCTGGTGTTGCGAAGAATGGGACTGGTTTCATGACCACGGCATGCCCCAAGTAGTTGGACCATTCCATATCACCTGTCCTTCATGGAGAAATTTGCAAAGGAAAACACGTTTGACCACAACTCCATCAGGAAGTAGTTAGCATGTAGTGTTGAGACCCTGTGAGGGATCCTGTAGGGTTGCTCCCTGAGGAGACTGGCAAAGTCATTTGGCAGAATGCCTCATCACCAGAACTTTCTAACCAGTACCAAGACATCGCTTCGCTGGTGGTGAGAGGGGCATTACCTGTGAGATCCTTCTTGTAGCCGCGTTCTGTCTGCACTACTGCACACTGCCCTTGAGTGGGAGGCTAGAGACTGTCACACACTTCCTTCTGGAATGTGCCTTTGTAAAGTATGTCTGGAGAAAGATACAGTAGTTTTTGTTGACGTTTGCCCCCTGCAGCTCTGTGATGCACGACTCTGTGCTCTACGGTCTGTTTCCCGGGACGCACACTAAGACAAACATCAATTGCTCCTGGAGGACCATCAACTCAGTGAAAGACACTGTTTGGTCCGCCCAAAACTTGTTGGTCTTCCAGAGCAAGGAGTTGACCTTGACCGCGTATTGCAGACTGGCACTTTCCAAGGTCCAGGACAAAGCGCTCTGGGATGCACTAAAGCTTGGAGCAGCTGCCGCCAATGCACAGTGGGAAAAGACCACCTTCTGAGGTCTTTTGGCCAAAGTTAAATGAGGGTCCATTCAGTTATCAGACACCATGGTGCCTCAAATGCATGGAATTATGTCTTGTACAGGTAACAAATGCCTTGGGTTTGCTTGTTGGATAGTCAACCTCCAAAATTTATTTGTTCCTTAATACGCTACTGTACAGAATCAAACTGCGTTAGTGACTATGTATGTATATAAAGATATTTTTATGAATGAAATATATTTTTGAAATAAAAAAAGGCTACAATTACATTTGCTGCAGGATCTTTCCAGCTATACCTCAATATGAAGTAGCCTAAACTGAGGTTCTCTTGCTGCAAAATATTATGTCCAGCACAAAGTAGAACAGAGTCAATATTATGATGAGTTACTGGGAACTACAGACTGGGGTGAAGCTGACATCGGTGGTGGGTAAGCTGTTGAAGGGAATCCTCAGGGACAGGATTTACATGTATTTGGAAAGGCAGGGACTGATTAGGTATTGTCAACATGGCTTTGTACATGGGAAATCATATCTCACTAACTTGATTGAGTCTTTTGAGGAAGTGGGTGACACGGTGGCTCAGTGGTTAGCACTGCTGCCTCATGGCACTAGGGACTCAGGTTCAATTCAACCTTGGGCAACTGTCTGTGTGGAGTTTGCACACTCTCCCCATGTCTGCTCGGGTTTCCTCAGGGTGCTCTGATTTCCTCCCATTGTCCAAAGATGTGCAAGTTAGGTGGCTTGGCCATGCAAAATTACCCTGTAGTGTTCAGGGATGTATAAGTTAGATGGTTAGCCATGGGAAATGCAGGCATATGGGCCTGGGTGGGATACTGTTTGGAGAGTTAGTGTGAACTTGTTGGGCCAAATGGCCTGTTTCCACACTGTAGGGTTTCTATGGATTTCTGTGAAGTCACAAAGAGGATTGGTGAGGGCAGAGAGGTGGATGTGATCTATATGGAACAAAAACAAAGTTGCTGGAAAAGCTCAGCAGGTCTGGCAGCATCTATGAAGGAAAAAACAGAGTTAATGTTTCGGGTACGGTGACCCTTCCTCAGAACTTCCTCTATATGGACTTCAGTAAGGTGTTTGACAAGGTTCCTCATGGTAGACTGGTTAGCAAGGTTAGATCACACGGAATACAGGGAGAACTAGATTTTTGGATACAGAACTGGCTCAAAGGTAGAAGACAGAGCATGGTGGTGGAGGATTGCTTTTCAGACTGGAGGCCTGTAACCAGCAGTGTAGCACAAGGATCAGTGCTGGGTCCAGTGCTTTTTGTCACTTACATAAATGATTTGGATGTGAACTTAGGAGACACGGTTAGTAAGTTTGCAGATGACACTAAAATTGGAGGTGTAGTGGACAGCAAAGAAAGTTACCTGAGTACATTTTGATCAGATGGGCCAATGAGCCGAGGAATGGCAGACGGAGTTTGATTTCGATAAATGTGAGATGCGGCATTTTGGAAAGGCAAATCAGCGCAGGACTTATACACTTAATGGGAAGGTCCTGGGGAGTATCGCTGAACAAAGAGATCTTGGAGTGCAGGTTCATAGTTCCTTGAAAGTGGAGTCACAGGCAGTTAGGATAGTGAAGAAGACATTTAGTATACTTGCTTTCATTGGTCCATTGAGTATAGGAGTTGGGAGGTCATGTTGCGGCTGTACAGGACATTGGTTCGAGCATTTTTGGAATATTGCGTGCAGTTCTGGTCTCCCTCCTTTATGAAGGGGGTTGTGAAACTTGAAAGGATTCAGAAGAGATTTACAAGGATGTTGCTAGGCATGGAATGTTAGAGCTATAAGGAGAGGCTGAATAGGCTGGGGCTATTTTCCCTGGAGTATCGGAGGCTGAGGAGTGAACTTATGGATGTTTATAAAATCATGAAGGGCATGGATGGGGTAAATAGGCAATGTCTTTTCCCCAGGGTGAGGGAGTCCAAAGCTAGAGGGCATAGGTTTAAGGTGAGAGGGAAAAGATATAAAAGGGACCTAAGAGGCAACATTTTCACAGAGGGTGGTGCATGTATGGAATGAGCTGCCAGAGGAAGTGGTGGAGTCTGTTACGATTACATTTAAAAGGCATCTGGATGGGTATATGAATTGGAAAGGTTCGAGGGATATGGGCCAAATGTTGGCAAATGGGACTAGATTTATTTAAGATATCTGGTCAGCATGGACAAGTTGCACTGAAGGGTCTGCTTCCTTGCTGTATATCTCTATAACTCTATATAATTAGCCAGGAAGGTTGAAAAATTCAGTAAAGCAGATCTTAGTCATCTTTTACTTTAAGAACAATAAATCTTTATTTTATTTGGATTTTGATGCAGGGATTTGTTTGCATGGTGAGATCGCAATGTGTGTTTCAAAATGTTTTCATTGCCGTTTTAAAAAATGTTTTATTTATAATTTGGTGCAAATTTGAAAATCCAATCATAACTTAAAGTGTTGTTAACCTAAGGTTTTAGCTTGATCATATTAAAGTCAGTGTAAAATGCTAATTTGGCAACGTACTTAAACATGTATACTTCATTTACTTGTAGAAATAAAAAGGAATCTATAAGTTCACATACCAGCCTTACGGCACTAATATAACTTACAACTTTACTATATATTGATTTTATGCTAAAAAGTAATTACTGAATGTCTTTTTAAAATTTTATCAAGCTCCAAAAAGATTAATGCATCGTATGTAGATTACTGACAGAAACTAATGCATGTTTATATGGTTCTGTGCCTACTTTATATAGTTCTCACTTTAGAATTGATAAGAAAATAAAATAATCCTCAATTAAATGTTATGTATATCTTGTAAAAGACTAAATATGATGGATATAAATTTTCAGAATATTTTTGTTTGCAAATTGAAGATATAAATTAAGAAACAATAATTCAAGTATAGAAGTGGATAGTGAGCTGGATTATTCTAATTGTAGGATTCATTGAAGGGCAATGATATCTGGGCACCTATTTTACATTGGGGAGACATTTAATAACAATTGATCTATGCAAAACTTTTAGTTTTCCTAGTTAATGAAGCATTCCCATTGAGATTAAAAGTATGCTAAGGTAGAGGAGGGTTGAAAATGAATCATGTTAGAGCATTCATGTAAAATATAGATGAATCCATACTTATTCACACTTTATAGATTTATCTCTTTGTTTGAGCAAATATACATATTACAGAATGAAAAGCCTTAATATTTTAATCTCACTCTATAATTTGGTGGTTTAGGGCTGTGTATTGGATTTCAAAATTATATTTTGACTAACTAACAAGTGGATAAAAATGTTGACTATTGTTGTAAGAAGGAGAGTAAGAGATCTTGGTTCAATTATGAAAGTAAATGAAGCACATAGTCACAGAGCCTGGAGATCTTGCATGTTTGACCTCTGATCTATGTATGTATAGAATCCCTACAGTGTGGAAATAGGCCCTTTGGCCCAAACAAGTCCACACTGACCCTCAGATATCCCACCCAGACCCATCCCACTAATCTACACATCCCTGAACACTATGGGCAATTTAGCACAGCCAATCCACCCACCCTACACATCTTTGGACTATGGAAGGAAACTGGAGCACCTGGAGAAAATCCACATGCAAACTCCACACAGACAGTTGCCCAAGGATGGAATTGAACCCAGGTTCCTGGTGCTGTGAGGCAGCAGTGCTAACCACTGAGCCACTGTGACACCTAATGGGTTAGCCAGTCTTTGCTGTATCAGCATTTAGGGCACTTGGTCTCAAGAACTAAAATTTCAGTTGTGTTCCCATGAGTCACTGCTCTCAAAAAGGGAGGGGAGAATGATGGATAGAAAGAAGATGAAAGACAGAATGTTTCCATGCTGAATCACACAGGCAATGGCAAGAAATTTGGGAGAATTGCCAGTCAGGTATTTCCTGACATTGAGAGCAAGAAGTACCATTTTTCAACCAACTGTTGAACGGTGAGTTGAGGTTTTCGTTAGTGAATGGTGAGAAACCTACTTACATGCATTAATATCCTCATTATTTTGTCATTTTCCTCAATGAGCTTCAGTTTCCTGTTCTCCCACCTGCCAGATTGAAACTAGATGGAGACAATTTTCAAAATGTAAGTCAGACAGATAACCTGGTGACTTTAGCTTGGTGCTTGCTCATCAGGCCCTTAATCAGTCACCAACATCTCAGCAGCTTCATGGGCAGCTGCTACACCATCCACTTGGACCTCCAGTTGGTACAGCAGGCTGCCAATCTGTTGACATGTCGGGGGCAACTGAAAGGAAGCTTGCAGGGCAGCAGTGGACTGCCAGTCTTTGACTGGGTGCACGGCTGGCCTTTAAAGATGGCGCGGGCTGGAAATCCTGAGATGTGATGGGAGTGAGAGGATAGAATAAACAGGGTGCCATAGAATCATTGTGCATAGGTAATGACATGAGTTTTGGGACGATGGTGTGACAAAACTCGTGAAGACACATGGAGAGAAGCCCTCCATGAAACTTTCCAAATTTGGCACTTTTGTCAATTTCTGATCAGATTCTGCCCAACAAATTTAAGAATTTCATAAATATGCATCTAATTATTTTCCTATTTTGTTAAATTGATTCAAAAAGTTTCTTCACAAAAGGAAAGTATTTTAATAGTTATTGCATTGAAAACAACACTTCTGAGTTGATTAAAATGATTGCTAATTAGTTATTCATATTCACCCTCCTTGTCTTGCACTCGGAATTAATGGAGCAGAATACTCAATTAGAGCTCAACAGCTAAGGTAGAAGAAATGAATTGCATTGCTGTTATTTTCAATGCTTTCTGCAAAGCTGCTGCATGAAACTGGCAGCTTGAAACAGATATGTATGTTCCAAGCATTCTCACCCAGCAGTTGGACTTCCTTCACATGCCTAGCATTGTCTGTGCTGGTGAGTCAAAATTAAAAGGAATATAAATTGATTTTTTTTAAAAAAAAAACTACATTGACTGTGTGTTTATTCTGATGGGCTTTCAGTTTACTTTTAAATTTGAATGTCAATGCTGTCACCTTTATGTTAGCAATGACAGTTACAAGCGTGTTAAACACTGCAAGCTAGCTTAAATACAGGGGCTAAGTTCTGGAATTCTTAGCTTCAAAAGAAGTCATTTCTTCATAACATTGGACCTTCATTTAGCATGAATGACTCTAGTAGGTCTATGGCACAGGAAAGAGACAGTGCCAGCTGTCAAGTGAGAGAATAGAAGTCATTTATTGTCATTTGTATTTTTTACAAAAAAAAACATGGCGCCTATAATAATAACAGTAGGCATAGATAAGACAAGAATAAAAAAAATTAAGATAAAGTCCAGTTTAGTTAAATTCACGGCTACTGGGTTTGGGAAAAGACAGCACCGCTGCAAGACGACCATACCGGTTTGCTGGAATACTGGGCTGGAAGCCACTGCTGAAGCAGATCATCCACACCAGGCTGCTGGAATCCCAGGCCGTAAAACTCTGCAGATGGCATGCCAAGAACCAATCTCATTGCCGGTCTCTGATCCTGGGAAGGGAGATGTCGCAAAGTCCACCCAAATGAATCTAGATGCCAGGCTGAAACCACCCCACCACTGAAGCCACTGCCGACCTGTCCATTGGAATCCCGCGCTGTGCTGCCGAAGAAGTAAACCACCACCAGACATAGCCACAATGGCCATGAGGAACTGCCAAGGCCACCGCAGCAGCTGCCCAAAACATGCCTCTACCAGCTCCAACGTAGCAGCCGACACCGGGACTCCATGACCACCCGTCCGCCAGCCATCTCCTCGCCATCATCCATCAGAGTCCCACTCTGGCCTCACCAGTCATTGCCACCTTCTGCCAAAAGATGAGGAAAGTAAGAGCGAGAGTGAAAAAAGAAAAGAATAAAAGAAGAAAAGAAAAGTGGACGGAGTGGATGAGCCCCGGGCACAGGAGCCCGGACACTGGCTACTCTGCCGCCGCCATCTTGATTCAGTGTCGGGGCAAGAGGTTAAATGTGGAGGGATGTGAGATATCAAACAGTGGAGACAGTAATGTGGGAATTAAGAGTTACAGACTGGCAGGAAGGGACAGAAAGAAAAAGAACAGAACACAACAACAATCAAGGCTTGATATTTCAAAGATAACAAAAAGACAGAAGTAAAGGCTTTACATTTGAATGCAGGTAGCATTCAGAACCAGGTCAACAAAATGACAGTATACACTGAAGTAAATAAATACACAGAGTAACTAGGAGGCCAATGCACAGACAGGAGGTTAAACTAGCAATAGAAGGTCAAGAGGGCAATGTCAGAGAGGAAATGGTCTGTCAGTTTCTGCTTGCTGGTCACCACATGAGGCCTTTGGCATTGGGATGTACCATATTTCCACATATGCACAGGTCCTGTCATGAACAACATAGTCTGCATCAGACTAAATATCTAAGCCACTTTACAGAAATGAAACAGGAAATATTTCTATACCCAGGATAGTGTGTCTCAGATTTTGAAATCTACTATTGCATTTAGAATGGAAAAAGCAGAGGAAGTGAGGAGGAAACAGACATGTTCTACATTTGCTGTGTGTCATCCTCTGCATTTGTGTCTGTCTTTGAATCTGACAATATTGTCTGTGTCTGGCACTATCTATGTATTGTACCTACGTCGACATGTTGAAATGAACAAAACACATTTAAATCTATGTAAATGCAGCAACAGGTTAGTTCGTAACAAGACAAGAGTGCCCTCTTGTGGACTATTACATGAGGGTGACTCCATCACCTGTCAGAATGTTAAGTAATGCAATTAAATTCAACAGAAGGAAGCTTTTTAAAAAAAAAGTAAAATACGCAGGCCAGAATCTCCACGTTTCTGAACAGGACTTCTAACTATGGGCACTTCAGAAATCCAAAGTGTTCTTCCATTGGAATCTGTCTTTGTAACACGGAAAGGAAGGCTGCACTCCTTGGATTTTTGTAGAGTTATCTGAGGGGATCTGACGGCCAGGACTATTAATCCAGAGACAAAGGTAATGTCCTGGGAACCTGGGTTCAAATCTCACGATGCCAGAGGGTGGAATTTGAATCCAATCAAAAAAAAATCTGGAGTTAAGAGATAGTAGGAACTGCCGATGCTGGAGAATCTGAAATAACAAGGTGTAGAGCTGGATGAACACAGCAGGCCA
>NC_063333.1:92114254-92168337 GCF_021869965.1 Rhincodon typus | reverse complement strand
GTAGGAGTTTTTAATTAGTAGGTAAAAATTGTTGTCGACTTCAATGTGTGTGGCAGTGCATGACTGGAAATATGATATTGCTTAGTTAACAATAGTTGGATCATCCAAAAGCAAAGAAATTTATCATTACCTTGTTCACAGAAAATTTCAAGTCCTGCTTCTTGTGTCGATTTTTCATCACTTCACTTTACTTGCACACTAGCACATTTAAATCTGGTTTCATGTTTGATGTTACTTCTTAACTAAAGGCAAATATTTGCAACATTGAGCAATGTTCTAATGGTAGGGTGAATTGGAAGCATACTTATCCTGTTGATTGATATATGGGACTGTGCTGCATGTATTTGGAGTTGAGACAGCTCTGCGACAGCTTCATTCTGAAGTAACCTGTACCAAAGTAAAGAAAGTCAAATGACTGACTTATCCAATATTCATGTGTAAAATGATGTCATCTATTTCTATTTAGGAGGACTGATCTCCTGTAGTCTATTTGGCCCTTTTGAGCCTGCTTCACTGCTCAGTAAGATGATGGCTGGTTTGCTGGGGAAATATCCTCTCAGCATCTGCTCAATTAAGACCCCTTACTATCCAATTTATTTATGTTAGAAGAAAAGGCCCAACTGTTTGACTTTTTGTCATAAGAAAACATCTTCAAAATTCCTTCTCTGGAATCAACCTAGTGACTGTTCTATGAACTACTTCTAACACAAATATTTCCCATATGGAAACAAAATTGTAAGCAGTACTCTACATGTGGTTTCACAATGCTTTGTGTGGCTGCAGGAAGACTTTGTTACTTCATCCTCCTTGCAATAAAGGGGGAACATTCAATTTCTCTGCTTAATTATGTTCTGTATGTGCAGGCTATCTTGTGATTCATATGAAAGGATATTCAGATCCCTCTCTACTGTAGCATTCTATGGTATTCTCTGTTTAAATAAAACTGCTTTTGAATTCTTGCTAATGTGGAAAAACTCATTCCTGCTGACTCACTTGACTTATCAATAATCATTCAGATTCTTACTATATCTTTATCTTTACAATTTGCTTCCCTACCTATCTTTGTATCAGCAAATTGGACTGCAACACAACTGATACCTTCCAGGTTACTGATGTAGATTATAAACTGTTGAGGGTCTTGCATTGATTCTTGCAACACTCCCCTTGTGATCATGTGCCAATCTGATCTTTTTTAAACCCTACTCCATCTCCTGTTAGCCAGTTCCTTATCCATGCTAATATATATTTCCAAAACATGAGATCTTCTCTTGTACAGTAACCTTTCTTATCTGGCACCTTGTCAAATGGCTTTTGAAAATCCAGATAATCTACATCTTCTAATTTTCCCTTTTTTTTTTAGCTAACCTGCTTACATCCTGAAAAAGCTCTAATAGATTTATTAAACATGTTTTCCCTTTCTGACTGTACCAGACTCTGTATTAAGATTTTTTAAAATATCCTGTTACTACCTTCCTTCTTTAATGGCTTCTAGCATTTTTCCAATGATCTACATTTGTTTATCATTTGCTGCTTCCTAGCTCTCATCTTCTCTTGACAGAGGTGTTACATTCGTAGCTTTCAAATCTGGTAGGATTTTTCTATAATCCATGGAATTTTGGAAGAATATAACGAATGTGTCTACCATCTCAGCATCCTGTATCTCTGCAGTAACTTCCTTTTATAGACCCTTGTAATTGCCTATATTTTAAGATACTAGTTTCAAAACCAAATTTCTTGCTGTCAAAATGAATGTGAAACACTCTCATGTTATCATGTACTAAGAGGATGCTTCGGGAGGTCATTGTATAACCCTGTCGCTGTAGACCTTGCAGAGCCTGACTTAACTAAATCATGAGTTGTTCCAGAACAGTCTTAAATTCTCCCAAATGCATTCTATGAACTCATCCTTCAGGTTACCTTCGTCCATTTGGTTCATAAAATCTCCAATGACTATTGCATTACCTTCTTTTCCACAGCACTATTAGTTCTTGATTTTGTATGTTGACCTACAGTATAGTTTTCTCATAGTAGATGATTTGGGCCAGGTGGCCTGGAGCTCTTACAGTAAGGAAGTAGGTAAGCACTTAATTATTTGAAAAGGCAGTAACAGTCAATGCTATTTTTATTACAATAGACCAAATCTCAATTTTGTCATAATTCTTTAAATATGTCTATAAATACTAGTCAACAGCTTCCAATTATATATAACATCCATTGGCAGTGACTAAAATTCTTTTAAATTGAGGTGTCTGAAGGTGATCAGGTCTCCAAAGATGGTATATTCACCTGGATTGAAAATTGATAGGTGGATAGGTTGCTGTTGAACCTCATGTCGATATGCGAGTAGACGATTCTGTCATTTCCTGACTTTCATTTCTCATGTATTTCTCCTGCAAATGTACAAATAAGCGATGAACTCTTTTTGTACTTCAGTTTGAAACCTGATTTTGTTTTATATACGGCCTTATATCTCAGCTTATTGTTAACTCTTGTACAAATTTTTATATTAATGAATGGCACTCAAGGGAGAGAAAAGAACTGGAATGGCTTATACATTGAGATAATACAACACATTTGCGACAAGCACCAAACTATCTTTGTTGATTCACTATAAAGTGAATCACTTTATACTGCCATTAATCACTTTTTAACAAACACATATATTCTACAGATTGCTGCAACACATTTCTAACATGGTTTGGTTTGTGACAAGTTCAGATATATGTATATACATTTAATGTAAACTTTGCTAAATGTTCTTCTTCATATATCTTAATATAACAGGACTTCTAGCATCTCCCCAATCTGCACCAGGTATCTTGGAGACTAAGAGCATTGAAAAAACAATGGGTAATAGTGCAAGTAGAGAAAACAGCACAGTGGACTTCAGCAAGGTACTTACTTAGACAGTGAAAAAAGTAATTATATAGAAGTACTGAAACTTTTTCATTGTTAAATGTTTCTATAATATTGAAGCTACTTTTAATCAGAGTTTGATCTCAAAGATAGTCTATTTCCTCATGAGACAACAAGGTGCAGGGCTGGATGAACACAGCAGGCCAAGCAGCATCGTAGGAGCAGAAAGGCTGACGTTTCGGGCCTAGACCCTTCATCAGAAAAGGGAGTTCTGAAATAAATAGGGAGAGAGTGGGAGGCAGATAGAAGATGGAGAGGATAGGTGGAGAGGAAACAGACAGGTCAAAGAGGCGGGGATGGAGCCAGTAAAGGTGAGTGTAGGTGGGGAGTTAGGGAGGGGATAGGTCAGTCCAGGGAGGACGGACAGGTCAAGGGGGTGGGATGAGGTTAGTCGGTAGGAGATGGGGGTGCGCTTGACGGGGGAGGAGGGGATAGGTGGGAGGAAGAACAGGTTAGGGAGGCTGGGACGAGCTGGACTGGTTTTGGGATGCGGTAGGGGGAGGGGAGATTTTGAAGCTTGTGAAATCCACATTGATACCATTGGGCTGCAGGGTTCCCAAGCGGAATATGAGTTGCTGTTCCTGCAACCTTCGGGTGGCATCGTTGTGGCACTGCAGGAGACCCAGGATGGACATGTCGTCTGAGGAATGGGAGGGGGAGTTGAAATGGTTCGCGACTGGGAGGTGCAGTTGTTTATTGCGAACCGAGCGGAGGTGTTCTGCATCACCTTTCTTAGCTCCTGCCTACGGGACCAGATCATCCCCAATGGACTACAATCCACATTCAAGCCTTCCCAATTTGGCCCCAACCGTGATAATATCTACACTCATGGCATTGAGATCCTTCAGAAGCGTTTCTCTCTGTGACTCCTGAAACACACACTTGCAGCAATGCACTGGCATTTCCAGGCACTACAATCAAGCCTACCCCAGCTCAGAGCCTCCCTCTCCCAGACCTGCAAAGGACCTCTCCTGTTTTTTATTCTTCGTAGGATCCACAACCTTAACTCACAATTCTACTCAGCTTTATTGGACACTAAAAACCGTAAGTACAGTAAACTTACTGGTGCCTACCACCCAAAACGGGCTTTCTCCATCCCCCAAATCCCCAGCCATAACCAGGACCTTCCCCACAATGTGCCCGCCGCCATTGGCCATGAGGCCACTGTCGGAGAACCCACAGATGACATCACATCCGCCACCGCCGGGTTCCCCACTTCCGGGACAGCGAACACCATCGCTGCCGTTGCCGCCGCCTCCATTTCTGAGACCAACACCACCGACACTGAAGTCACGACTACCATTACTGCTACTGCTGCCACCTACCCCACTCCCCCCACTGCCGACGCCGCTCCACCCATCACCGACGCGGGTACAACTCCGCTCGCCGCCGACGTCGCTCCACCCACAGCCAGCAGCTCCAGAGGGGACAATAGCACCCAGCCCTGCCGAGTCTTCACCATCCCCCCAGACCTCCCCCTTACTGATGACGAACGGTCAGTCCTCAGTAAAGGGCTCACCTTTGTCCCCCTCCACCCACAGATCAACGAAGTCCTCAGTAAAGGGCTCACCTTTGTCCCCCTCCACCCACAGATCAACGAATACCGCTCACGCTTGGACATAGAGCAGTTTTTCCGTCGCCTCCGCCTCCACGCTTACTTCTTCAACCGTGAACCTAACCCTCCCTCTACTGACCCCTTCTCCCGCTTCCAACACACCCCCTCCTCCTGGACACCACCCCAAGGCCTCCGACCCTCCCTTGACCTCTTCATCTCCAACTGCCGTCGAGACATCAATCGCCTCAACCTCTCCACCCCTCTCACCCACTCCAGCCTCTCCCCCGCAGAACGTGCAGCCCTTCGCTCCCTCCGCTCCAATCCCAACCTCACCATAAAACCCGCGGACAAGGGAGGCACAGTTGTAGTATGGCGCACTGACCTCTACATTGCCGAGGCCAGACGCCAACTCTCCGACACCACCTCCTACCGCCCCCTTGATCATGACCCCACCCCTGAGCACCAAACCATCATCTCCCAAACCATCCACAACCTCATCACCTCAGGTGACCTCTCATCCACTGCCTCCAACCTCATCGTTGCCCAACCCCGCACTGCTCACTTCTTTCTCCTTCCCAAAATCCACAAACCTGAATGCCCTGGTCGACCCATTGTCTCCGCCTGCTCCTGCTCCACCGAACTGATTTCCAACTATCTGGACTCCATTTTCTCCCCCTTGGTCCAGGAACTCCCTACCTATGTCCGTGACACCACCCACGCTTTCCACCTCCTCCAGAACTTCCAATTCCCCGGTCCCCAACACCTCATCTTTACCATGGACGTCCAGTCCCTCTACACCTGCATTCCCCATGCAGATGGCCGAAAGGCCCTCCACTTCTTCCTGTCCCGCAGGCCCGACCAGTCCCCCTCCACTGACACCCTCATCCACTTAGCCAAACTTGTCCTCACCCTCAACAACTTCTCTTTCAATTCCTCCCACTTCCTACAGACAAAGTGGGTGGCCATGGGTACCCGCATGGGCCCAAACTACGCCTGCCTCTTTGTAGGTTACGTGGAACAATCCCTCTTCCGTACCTACACCGGCCCTAAACACCAGCTCTTCCTCCGTTACATTGATGACTGTATCGGCGCCGCCTCGTGCTCCCACGAGGAGCTCGAACAGTTCATCCACTTCACCAACACCTTCCACCCCAACCTTAAGTTTACCTGGACCATCTCTAATACCTCTCTCCCCTTCCTGGACCTCTCTGTCTCCATATCGGGCAACCACCCTAGAAACCGATATTCATTTCAAGCCCACCGACTCCCACAGCTACCTAGAATACTCCTCCTCCCACTCACCTTCCTGCAAAAATGCTATCCCCTATTCCCAATTCCTTCGCCTCCGCCTCATCTGCTCCCAAGATGAGGCATTCCACTCCCGTACATCTCAGATGTCCTCGTTTTTCAAGGACCGTAACTCCGCCCCCCCCCCCCCACCCCCCAAGCGGTTGAGGGTGTCCTCGACCATGTTTCCCATATCTCCCGCAACTCATCCCTCACACCCCGTCCACGCAATAAGAACCAAAAAAGAATCCCCCTCGTCCTCACGTACCACCCCACCAACCTCCGGATCCAACGCATCATCCTCCGACACTTCCGGCATCTGCAATCCGACCCCACCACCAAAGACATCTTTCCCTCCCCACCCTTATCTGCTTTCCGGAGGGACCATTCTCTCCATGACTCCCTTGTCCGCTCCACACTCCCCTCCAGCTCCACCACACCCAGCACTTTTGCCTGCAACCGCAGGAAGTGCTACACCTGCCCCCATACCTCCTCCCTCACCCCCATCCCAGGCCCCAAGAAGACTTTACACATCAAGCAGATGTTCACCTGCACATCTGCCAATGTGGTATACTGCATCCACTGTACCCGGTGTGGCTTCCTCTACATCCGGGAAACCAAGCGGAGGCTCAGGGACCGCTTTGCAGAACACCTACGCTCGGTTCGCAATAAACAACTGCACCTCCCAGTCGCAAACCATTTCAACTCCCCCTCCCTTTCCGCAGACGACATGTCCATCCTGGGCCTCCTGCAGTGCCACAACGATGCCACCCAAAGGTTGCAGGAACAGCAACTCATATTCCGCTTGGGAACCCTGCAGCCCAATGGTATCAATGTGGATTTCACAAGCTTCAAAATCTCCCCTCCCCCTACCGCATCCCAAAACCAGTCCAGCTCGTCCCCGCCTCCCTAACCTGTTCTTCCTCCCACCTATCCCCTCCTCCCACCTCAAGCCACACCCCCAACTCCTACCGAATAACCTCATCCCACCCCCTTGACCTGTCCGTCCTCCCTGGACTGACCTATCCCCTCCCTAACTCCCCACCTACACTCACCTTTACTGGCGCCATCCCCGCCTCTTTGACCTGTTTGTTTCCTCTCCACCTATCCTCTCCTCTATCCATCTTCTATCCGCCTCCCACTCTCTCCCTATTTATTTCAGAACCCCCTTCCCCTCCTCCTTTTCTGATGAAGGGTCTAGGCCCGAAACGTCAGCCTTTCTGCTCCTTGGTGCTTCTGATGCTGCTTGGCCTGCTGTGTTCATCCAGCCCTGCACCTTGTTGTCTCAGATTCTCCAGCATCTGCAGTTCCTACTATCTCTATTTCCTTATGAGCTGTATTTCATTTCATCGGCTATTGCATGAATATGAAACATTGGTGAGTTGTTAGTAAAATAAATCCCTGTGTGTCATTGTTAATTCTGCCTGAATGACGTCCTTGGACACTTTGACTGGAGAGTTTGGGAGATCATGCACTTTCTAGATTTTGATAAGGAAGTTTGAGAGTCAGTTGACTCATGTAGATGACCAGATCTGCCATGGACGACAAGTTTTATGTTTAGTGTCTGTCTTGAGTAAAAGTTTACATTAATTATTTTCCACTGGACTTCTCCAAAATCCAAGGAATTTTGAAGATTCTAACCAATGCAACCGCTATCTCTGTAACCATTGTGTTCGAAGCTCTCGGGTGCAGGCTGCGTGGTCCTTCAGAGTTGTGAAGTCTCTGGTCTAATACTTTTCTGAGCACCTTTTTCCTTGGTGGTTTTTGTTTTTTTAAGTTCCTCCCTCCCATTCACTTCTTGATTCCAGTATGTTTGAAAAGTTTTTGAAGTCTTCTACAGAAAACTATGGAGACTCGGTTATTGAATTTATTCAAGATAGAGTTGGATAACTTCTTGAGTCTAGGGTTATGGGGCGGTGGGGGAAGGGGCAGACAAACAAGTGGAGTTGAGATCATAACCAGATCAGCTGTGATTTCATTTATAAAAAATCCTTGTGTTGCCATTGCTTCTTTGGCCAGCAATCTTTAAATCTTTGCCATCTGGTTCTTGATCCTTCCAGTTTTTCCTGTCTACTGTCTATGTCCTCTTGTGAGTTTGGATATCTCTTTCAAACTCTTTTCAACTTTCCAAGAACAGCCTAATTTCTTCAATCTAATTATGTAACTGAAGTTCATCGTCCTTTGAAATATTCTCGTGAATCTTTTCTGCACCTCTCTAATCCCTCTTAAAGTGCGATTGTCAGAACTCTGGTTGAGGTCAACGCAGTGTTCTGTTTAAGTTCTGATGTCACATCCTTGATTTTCATACACCATGCACTTATTAAAATCGCTTGCATGCTGTATACTTTAAGTGCTACTTCAACCTATTCTGCTATCTTTGGTAATTTTTATGCAGGTATGCATCCAGATCCCTCGGGAACCTTTTTGAGAACTGTTCATTTTCTTTTGTGTCGCTGCGTTCCTCTTACCAAAATGAACCCCCGTCACCTCTTTATGTTAAATTTCTTCTGCTTGTCTGCTCATTTCACAACTGGCCTATGTCCTTTTTCCTTTTATTCTGTCATCCTCTCAGTTCACAGTGCTTCTGGGTTTGATATCATCTGCAAATGTTAAAATTGTCCTCTGCATGTCATTAGTGCATATTGGAAAGAGCAAGAACTCCAACATTAACTTCGGAAAACTCCACTAAAATCCTTCCTCCAGTTGGAAAAATAGCCATTGGCCACTGTTTCCTGTTACTCGGTCCATTTGTTAACAGTCCATATTTGGAAAGACTCCCAGTTTGGATAATTAAACCTCTTTCTTTGTAAGAGAAAGGAATGTGGTCTAATTTGCTAAGCAACCTCTGATGTAAATCCTGGTATACATTGCAAAAAAAAACATGCTTCATTACAGAATAAACGAAAAATTTCCTTTAATGTTTTAATTTTGCTTGCTAAATACAATTTATTAATTGATCTTGCCCAGATTCTCAGTTCAGTCACTCATTAATTGACTCTTGTTTTTCTGACGGAACCCCAAATGACTCTAATTACTATACAGCAACACAATGCTAAATTGTATGTTGCAATTTATAATGCTGTGGCACTTTAAAGCTCAGTTTCCTCTGATTTGCTGCTGGTAGCATCATGGAACACATTGCTTGTAACTACCTTTCTAGCTGTGACATTTGCATACATTTTGTGTCATGATCAAGTAATGGATATCAGAAATTAAGTGGGACAGAGCACACAATAGTTGGAAGGAATTTCCCCACATGTTAAATTAAAGAAAATTTGGATAGTTTTGTTTTAATGGTAGGTTAGGTTAAAAATCATTATGGTATTTTGCAATTATTGATTTTTGGATCATGTGACTTGGAACTATTGTAGTCATTTAGGTTTGGATAACTTTGAGATTTTGAAGTGTTTTCATTTGATCATCTTTAGAGATTTGACAATGGGAGGAACAAATTAATTTTTATCTTTCTTCAAATTTTAACTTTTTTGTATCTAACAAAGTACTTTTTTGTAATTCGTTTTCAAAAATACACTAGGATAAAGACAGAAACTTATTTCATTATTTGAATAGAATTCATGTAAATAAAGTTTAAATGCATTCACAAAATGCAAGCGTAGCGATACTTTTATTACACTTTTTTTGCTGCTGTGACTCATTGTAGGAGTTAGATGATATTTGTTACTTTGGATCATACCAAGAATAAAAATTAATGATTTGTGCTTACAAACAAAAATATGTTGTTCATTGTGCTAAAACTATTTTGTTGATTATTGAAATAACGTCTTTGTTAGTATGTTTTACAGCTATTCCCAGAATTGGCTTAAAATTTCATGTTTTGACTTCTGAAACGTTTTCTTACCTGTACTTGCATCATGGAAATTTGCTTACTTTTTGTAAACTATTTGGGTTGCAGTTTGAAGCAGGTATTTGTGCCTGCATCTCTATCATGACTTTTTCTTGTTTTTTCCCTTTTTTTTTGCTTTGCTTTTCTTTTGTTGACCTTTTTTCTGTTTAAAATGTGCCTTCCTTGACTCCTGATTGGACTGGAGTCTGAGTCCTGGCACTGTAATTGTGTCACGCTTGGTATGAGACTCAGGAGGTCAACAGTAAGTTTTTTTTTTTTAGTTCTTTTGGCTTCTGATGTACTACTGTTGTGTACATTGTGTGTGTTTGTGTGTGCGCGCTTTTCATGATATTGGCCAGTGTTGAATCTTCAGTTTCGCGTGGTGTTGGTTATCTATCAGCATGAGAATATATGCAGCAATTATTAATTCAGCACAGCTAAACTAATGTGAGTTTTAGTTAAAAATTGGACTTCTAGCAGTTAACACTAGAGATTTGTCGACTCAAATATTGGAAATTAAACATAATGTGAAGATCTTAACCTATTTCCTCACCATATAAAATTGTGCCTTTAAATTGGATTAAGACAAATGCTACTTTAAAAAATTTTCAGTTTATATTTTCTAAAAAAATTAACATTTTTAGATAACATATTAAGACTTGAGTTCCAAAGATGCCCAGTGTTTGGATCTGACTCCAAATTTTCATGTTTCCTGATTTTTATACCTGATTGAAACTATAATCAGTGCTTTGCAATCTATGCTGCCTATAGAAGTAAGAAAAAATCATTTCCAGAAGGTCCGAGCTTAGTACATCTGAATTGCTTTATGCACAACAAAAGCATTCAAGTTGAAATTAATTTAGGTTAGACTTGTGCATCATTTCATGTTCAAGTATTAGCTAAATATGTTTAGATAATTTCGAACTGCTTAAAATGTTGTCGCATCCCATCAATGTTATTTGTAGGTGGACATGAATTTCATGAAAAAGATTCCACCTGGTGCTGAGGCTTCCAATGTCTTGGTGGGAGAAGTGAACTTCCTTGAGAGACCCATCATTGCCTTTGTTCGTCTGTCTCCTGCTATTCTTCTTACAGGACTTACAGAAGTTCCAATTCCAACCAGGTGAAACTGAAATGAAAGATTTATCATTATTTTATCAGATATATACTTAACTTTGATTCACTCATGGTTAAATTGTTCATTCTTTGCAATAAGAAAATATTTTCACCTTTCCAGATCCATCAACAATACTTTGAAAATGCTTAATCATATAAGCATTGAAATACACAGTTTTTCAATTACTCTTACAAAGTGTGCTGTGCACAAAATATATATTGAAGAAGATTTTGTTCTCCCAAGTGATGCAGTCAGTCAGGGAGATGCGGTATTGGCCTTATCAATCCAAAAAAGTGCATCTTACACTAATACCACAATTTCCGACATGCATGTGTGGAGAATAATTTGTGAACTTGATGTTGAAAGGAGTAATTCTTAACTGCAATAAGAGTGTAATATGCTAAATCGCTTTTAGTTGCAAGGAGAAACCAGTAATTTGATCACATTTTGAGTGATACCTGGAAAACTAATGTTTTATTTTCTAACATTCATTTTTCTACCCTCTTAGGTTTTTGTTTCTTATGTTGGGACCATCTGGTAAAGCACAGCAGTACCATGAAATTGGTAGATCAATAGCTACCTTAATGACAGATGAGGCAAGTTGGCATTTTGAAGGTGGTGTCTACTAGAATTATACTGGAACAAAAACAAAGTTGCTGGAAAAACTCGGCAGATCTGGCAGCATCTGTGAAGGAAAAATCAGTTAATGTTTCGGGTCCAGTGACCCTTCCTTAGAACTGGATCCGAAACGTTAACTCTGATTTCTTTTCTTCACATGCTGCCAGACCTGCTAAGCTTTTCCAGCAACTTTGTTTTTGTTCCTGATTTGCAGCATCCGCAGTTCTTTCAGTTTTTATTTAAAACTATACTGGAGCCTTGCTCGGAGCTATAATTGATCCTAATTCAAATATTGGGAAGATCAGATCTTTTTAGATGACTGCTTGTTATTTTAAAAAATTTAGGCAATTATAATGGAAAATAAACTACTTTAGAAATACTGGATGTCACTGGTTCAGCAGTCAGGTGAAGTCTGCTGAACCACATTGTAGTCTTTAAAATTTAAAGTTAATAATCACAGAGACTTTTAAAAACTACTGTTAATGTAAGAATGTAACCACATTCCTCATAAATGTGTGCATGCATGTTTCTATTAAGATTTTCCATGATGTTGCTTATAAAGCAAAAGATCGAACAGACTTGCTGGCAGGAATAGATGAATTTTTAGATCAAGTTACTGTTCTTCCACCCGGAGAGTGGGATCCTTCAATCCGAATTGAACCACCAAAAAATGTTCCTTCACAGGTGAGAATCATCTTTGAAGCCTAATAAAATTCAAATTTCTTCTTTTATAATATAATGCTTTTGAAAACTTTCACCTCAAAATTGATTTTTAAGTTGCTTTTTAGCAAGTACATAACCGCAACATTCAGATATTAAAACTTGAGTTGTGCTTTCCTTTGTCCTATAATTTGCTTGCAAGTTAATGTGCAAAATCTTGGGCACTCACTTCCTGCACTCAAAAGTTTGAATGCACCCTAGTAAAATGCAAAAAAAAACAAATTGCAAATATTTGATTCAAGTTATGAGCAGACAATGTTGTAAGAACTCAACAGGCCAGTCAACATGTCTTTAAAGAAAGGCTTGTTATTCTATTTTAGATGTGTATCCTCCTTCAGATTGCTGACCAAAATGCTATTTCCAGTAAAGTTTGCTATTCCAACAACATATATGGTGTTGAAATCTGAGTACTGAATGGGTTCAATTTGGTTAAAATGGTGTTGCTGGCACTACAATTTGCTGCAGAGTACCTGTGCTTCAGTGTAAATGTTTAACCAGCACCTTTTTTGTTTCTGATACCAATTCACTGACTCCTGCATGGAAAGAAATCTCGTGAGTATGGGATTGGGTTAACTGAACTGAATACCCAGTTCTTCACCTTGTACGTCAATAATAGCTGACTGTATTTTGTTTATACTTATACACAGGATTGCGGATATCATTTATTGACCATCTCCAGTTACTTGGAGGGCAGTTAAGAGTTAACCCAGATGGGTTTTTATGACAATTAACCATGGTTTTGTGGTCCATTATCATTACATGCTTCTAGACTTTTATTGATTTGAAATTTCATCATCTACCATTGGGCATCTAGGTTCAAATCCCACTGAGTGTTGCTCAAGTCATTGCATTAATAGTCTAGTGACAATACCACCAGGTCATCATCTTCCCTAATGTGTAGGGAGCCATCTACATCAATGGAACTAAGGTTGAGAGGATGGAGAGCATCAAGTTCCTCGGAGTGACGAAAACTGACGAACTGTCCTGGACTTCCCACGTAGATGAAGGCACAACAACGCCTCTTCTTCCTCTGGCGGCTCAAGAAAATCAGCGTGGCCATAAGGTCCCTCATGAATTTCGACAGATGCAAAATTGAAGGCATACTGACTGGGCGCGTAACTGTCTGCTCTGCCCAGGACCGTAAGAAACTACAGAAGGTGATGTGCACAATCCAGACCATCACGGAAGCCAATCTTCCATCCATAGACTCAATTTACACTGCTCACCACAGAAAGGCAACCAACATCAAAGACCCATCTCACCCTGGTAATGACCACCTACAACATCTGCCGTTGGGCAGAAGATACAGAAGCTTGAACAGGTCCACAAGCAGGTTCAGGAACTGCTTCTTTCTGGCCATTATAAGAATGTTGAATGGACTCTAGCCTCAAATAATGTAACCTGTATGCCTCTAAGTCTTTTTGATCTGTACATCCTTTACAAGCAGTACAGGAAGATCATAACAAGCAAACAAAGCTTTTCAGTACATGTGACAATAAAATCAATCATTCTGAAGAAGGGTCTAGGCCCGAAACGTCAGCTTTCCTGCTCCTCTGATGCTGCTTGGCCTGCTGTGTTCATCCAGCTCTACACCTTGTTATCTTGTATGAAAGTGGATGTGTTTTTGGATGTTTTATGGTGTTGTCCCTCTTTCTTCCATCTACAGTGGTACATCCGAGTTAGTTTACAGTCAATAACTTGTAAGAAAATGAATTACATTTAGATTTGTCTCTCTTTACCAGACAGCAGTTTAAACACTAATCTGAATAGCTAATTTCCCCATGATAAATACTTCCCTATATTAGCTCCTTTATCCATGCTTTGGTGTTGCATAGACTGCTTTTTCCCAGACTGTGTTTCTACAACTTGTTGTATGCCTTGCAATCCGACTATTCAAGCTAATTAATTGTTTTCTGCCAAAAGGCTCTTTAAAAACTCTCTTTAAATTTCTTCTAATTGCAAGCTAAAGCAGATCTTCTAGATGCAGTTCAACTTGGATTTCATGAGGGAAACGCTTTTTTTTTCTGTCAAACAAGCAGTTCAACAGAAAAACCTTCTAAATAAGACTCTGCCCTTAATCACTATCCCTAAACAAATGAGCATGCTTTGGAATGATTCAAACAGAAATGCCATCAAACTTTCTTCCTTCAAGACAATCCTGTTTCTGCAACTTATATGAATAGTTCATACTGCTAGTAACCTTTATTTGCAAAATTGCTAACTTTTACATCTTGGCCTTATAATTGGGTGATCCTTTGTTTAACATTAACATTTCTAACTGTGACATTGAAGATAAATTAAAGTTAGAAGCTAAACAATGTTTATCTACAAGCTTGTTCAAATTGCATTTACTCTAGAGTTGCTTATCACTTTCTCAATCCATGCCCCTCCCATCCTACCATTTATCAACAGTTATGCTCTAAATCATGTGAATTATGATCTAGCCGTTTGTGACACTGATTTCTCCCCACCTCCACACCATCATTCCCTTTTATCAGGTGCATTTAAAAGTTGAACTTGTGACTGAATGCTGACCTGAATGCTGGTGGATTGTACTTATCCCAGAAAACTTCTCAAATTTATCGTGATAGCTGAACTTGGACTTTGAATTGTCAGACCAGAATATATTCTGTGAATCTTTGTGTAAAGCTTATTTGTAAAATAATCGTTTCTCCCCTTTATCTGCTATGTAAAGGAAAAACGGAAGTGCCCTCCTCCTCTTCCAAATGGTCCACCAATCACCAATGGAACTACAAATCATGAAGAACATCACACTGGACCAGAACTTGAGCGCACTGGAAGGTTTGTTTTGCATATTGCCTCAAAGGTTTTCTTTCCTTTCAAAGTTAGTCAGCATGACACAACATCTGCTGGAGTATAGAATTGAAAGCCAGTTCTGCAGAGTTCTGAAGCCTTTTTCAGGTTCTAGGTTTTGTTTTATGTGCAATCTTGAATACCAGTATTACAGGTAAAATGGCTTTGAGAGCTTTGGGAAGGGGAGATTTTGATGAGATCTTGGAAAGGGAGAGCAGTCATTTGTTTCCTGTCCCTAATGCTTCCTTGTACAGTTACTGCTTTCCATCTGTTCTTTCAAAAGTATAAAGTTCAAAATGTTTGTAAATAATGTTTGATATTTATTGCCATATAAATTAGTTTTACGTGGTGCTAGCTTCTGACTTCTGGGGCATGGGTGAGTGATATCCAATCAGCTGCATTTACACAGCCTGATTGTGAAAGTGAATGAAGAAAAAACTTGGATGGGTTTTATAACCTTACAGCATGGCCACATTCATGATTCACTGCATAATCTTGTGTGGTTTTTGATTTTAAATGCCATTGATTATGATGTTTGTAGAGCTCACTTTCTTTGATTTGTTCATTTATTTCATCTGTACACTTGAAAGTAAAGATAAAGTTGCCACGGTCTCAGAGGACCGTTATATGGTTGCGCTGTCATTAGAAAGAGATTTCTGGTGGCGGTTTAACCGGAGGGTCATGTGCCTTAAGCGAAGGGAAAGGTTGAGAAGGAGAGTCCTTCATGGTCACGTCAGCCAGTGTGGAAATTGAACCCACGTTATGAATGATACTCGGCCAACTGGTGACCCTCAGGAGAAACCATCACCAATCGTCTCTCTTTAATGAGAGAGCAGCCCAGTGGTCTTCTGGGATTATGGTAAGTACATAAGTATTTGCATGATCTCTTTTTTTTTTTTTTTTTCCAATCTTTTCAGCTTGTAACCTCATGGATAAATACAAATGAGCCTAAGTAGTTAGTACTTTGTAACCTGTGGTATTGTATTAGATCAGTGTTACCCAAATTATATTTAACTTCCAGGAGGATAAAAATATGGTAGCACAAGGAGATTGAAAAAAGCATTGCAGATTTTTCTGGGGACATGGAGGAAGGTTTCTTTTAACATGGGAGGCAATTTTCTGCTTAAGATATGTTCTGTTAAAATGTTTAAGACACAATTCCCAGAGGTGGTCTCTAAAGTTTGAGTTAATTTTCACACCATATTTATTAGTAGACTTTAACATCTATTTCCACTCTACAGTAATCAACTATCTTCAAATAAAATTCCATTAGCTCTGACAAGTTCCAGGGCCATCAAAAACTGAATTATTGATCTGTATTTACTCCAATCCTTTCGGTGGAACGTTGTCAATCTTAGTGTAGAAGGAAATCATTCAGCCCCTTGACTGTGCCAGTTCTCTGCCAGAGCCATTCGACAAGTCTTAATACCTTGTCTTTTTCCCCATAGTCTGAAAAAAGATTTTCAGTTCTATCTTCCAATTCTTTTTGAGAACCAATTTCGAATCTACCTGTACCAGATACACTCTGGCATTCCAGATCCTACTCACGTGTTGCATTGCAAAAAAAAAAGTTCTCATTTCTGTGTTGTAATTGCTTCCTTTATGATAGCAATTGCTATTGTCTAGTCCTTGACTTTTCTGTGAATAGAAACCGTTCCTTCCCACCTAAACCAGCTGCCTGAGTTTTGACCAACTCCTCTCAACGTGGTGACTCCGACTTTCTCTAATGAGAACAGCATCAGCTTCTCCAGCCTATCAGTATGACCAAAGTTTCTCAAGCCGTGGAATCCTTTCCTTGGATCTCCCCCACTCTGCCTCCAGTATCTTCATACCCTCTCAGGTGTATGACATTCGGGATTAGACAGAATACTCCCATTGAGGCCAAATCGTTATTTTATAATGCAAGAAAACTGGATGCTTGTCTTAACTTCATTCCAGATCAACTTTTTCAACAATTACAACATTAAGGCAAATGTTTTTCCAAATGCATCAAACTTAAGTCCAGTTCCAGATATGCTTTCGGCAGTGCCTGTAGTGACACAATTCCATAATTTTTCTTGAAAAGCTAAATCAATGAACAATACAGTTCTCCTCGATCAACGTTCTTGACATCCCCTGATTTCTGATTAAAATCCAGGTTGTTTCCAAAAAGTGAAAACGCAAAGTGCTCAAAAAGCTGCGCTTGGATGAAATGAGCAGTCACAGACTAGAAATGTTAACTATACTAATCTCTCCACACAGATGCTGTCTAACCTGTTTAGGAGAGAGCAGGAACTGCAGATGCTGGAGAATCTGAGATAACAAGGTGTAGAGCTGGATGAACACAATAGGCCAAGCAGCATCAGAGGAGCAAGAAGGCTGACGTTTCGGGCCTAGACCCTTCTTCAGAAATGGGGGAGGGGAAGGGGGTTCTGAAATAAATAGGGAGAGATGGGGAGGTGGATAGAAGATAGATAGAGGAGAAGATAGGTGGAGAGGAGACAGACAGGTCAAAGAGGCGGGGATGGAGCCAGTAGAGGTGAGTGTAGGTGGGGAGGTAATAGGTCAGTCCAGGGAGGACGGACAGGTCAAGGGGGCGGGATGAGGTTAGTAGGTAGGAGATGGGGGTGGGGCTTGAGGTGGGAGAAGGGGATAGGTGGGAGGAAGGACAGGTTAGGGAGGTGGGGACAAGCTGGGCTGGTTTTGGGATGCGGTAGGGGGAGGGGAGATTTTGAAGCTTGTGAAGTCCACATTGATACCATTGGGCTGCAGGGTTCCCAAGCGGAATAGGAGTTGCTGTTCCTGCAACCTTCGGATAGCATCGTTGTGGCACTGCAGGAGGCCCAGGATGGGCATGTCGTCTGAGGAATGGGAGGGGGAGTTGAAATGGTTCGCGACTGGGAGGCGCAGTTTAGTGCGAACCGAGCGTAGGTGTTCTGCAAAGTGGTCCCTAAGCCTCCGCTTGGTTTCCCCGATGTAGAGGAGGCCACAACGGGAACAGCGGATGCAGTACACCACATTAGCAGATGTGCAGGTGAACATCTGCTTGATGTGGAAAGTCGTCTTGGGGCCTGGGATGGGGGTGAGGGGGGGAGGTATAGAGGCAGGTGTAGCACTTCCTGCAGTTGTAGGGAAAAGTGCCGGGTGTGGTGGGGCTGGAGGGGAGTGTGGAGCGGACAAGGAGTCCCGGAGAGAGTCGTCCCTCTGGAAAGCAGATAAGGGTGGGGAGGGAAAAATGTCTTGGTGGTGGGGTCGGATTGCAGATGGCGGAAGTGTCGGAGGATGATGCGTTGGATCCAGAGGTTGGTGGGGTGGTACGTGAGGATGAGGGGGATTCTGTTTTGGGTGTTATTGCGGGGAGGGGGTGTGAGGGATGAGTTGCGGGAAATGCGGGAGACACGGTCGAGGGCGTTCTTGACCACTGAGGGGGGAGGAAGTTGCAGTCCTTGAAAAATGAGGACATCTGAGATGTACGGGAGTGGATGCCTTATCCTGGGAGCAGATGCGGCGGAGGCGAAGGAATTGGGAATAGGGGATAGCATTTTTGCAGGATGGTGGGTGGGAGGAGGTGTATTCTAGGTAGCTGTGGGAGTTGGTGGGCTTGAAATGGATATCGGTTTCTAGGTGGTTGCCAGAGATGGAGACAGAGAGCGGTCCAGGAAGGAGAGAGAGGCATTGGAGATGGTCCAGGTGAACTTAAGGTTAGGGTGCAATGTGTTGAAGTGGGAGCACGAGGCAGCGCTGATACAGTCATCAATGTAACAGAGGAAGAGGTGGGGTTTAGGGCCAGTGTAGGTACGGAAGAGAGATTGTTCCACGTAACCTTCAAAGAGGCAGGCATAGCTTGGGCCCATGCGGGTACCCATGGCCACCCCCTTTGTCTGTAGGAATTGTAAGAGAAGTTGTTGAGGGTGAGGATGAGTTTGGCTAAGCGGATGAGGGTGTCGGTGGAGGGGGACTGGTCGGGCCTGCGGGACCTGTTTAGTGTCCTTTCATTGATAAAGTGAAGACACTACTGTCTAGGCCAGCATATATTGCCCATCCCTAATTTGCCTACAGCCATTGTAAACAATGTGTATTATCTTTGCGCACACAGAGGGGAAGTTCCAGGATTTTGACCCAGCAATAATTCCAAATTGGGATAGTGCGGTCTTTGGAGGAAAACTAGCATGTCGTGGTGTTCCCATGCATCCACTGCCCTTGTCCTTCTGAATGGTAGAGATGACGGTTTGAGTGGTGTTGAAGAAACTCACTTTAAAGATTGCAATGTGTCTTGTATACGGTTAACACTGTGCATCAGGGGTGGATGGAGTTAATGTTGAAATGTTAGTGTTGCTCAAGCCAGCTGCTTTGTGCTGGATATTGTCAAGCTGCATGTATATTTTTGAAACGCCACTCATCCAGGTAAATGGAGGATATTCCATCACATTCTCAATTTGTGCCTTGCAGATAGTGGACAGCCACTGGCGAGTCTGGAGGTGAGTTACCTGTCGCATAACTCCTAATTTATGCCCAGCCTTTGCAACCACAGAATTTATATGGCTGGTCTGGTTTAATTAATGGTTAGTTGTAACCTCCCAGGAGGTTAACGGTCGCGCATTCAGTGATGACAGTGATTGCCTGGCATTAGGTTGTCTTTTATTGGAAATGGTCATTATCTGGGGCATTTGTGGCATGAATGTTTCTTGCCATGTCAGACCAAACCTAGGTATTGTCAAGGTTTTTCAGCATTTGGAAATGGACTGCCTCTGTATCTGAGGAGTTGCAAATAATACTGAACATAGTGCAATCAGCGAATATTCCCAGTTCTGACGTTATGACAGAGCGAAGGCCATTGTTGATGCAGCTGAAGTTGTTTGGGCCTGAAACTTTACCCTGCAAACTTCCTGCAGTGATGTCCTGTAGCTGAATCGATTGACCAACAATCCCAACCGTCTTTCTGTGATAGGTATGACTGCAACCATTGAAGAGTTTAGCCGTAATACCCATTGACTCCAGTTTCTTTAGGATTCCTTGATTCAACACTCCATCAAATGTGGCCTATTGTCAAGGACAGTTACCTTCACTTTCCCTTTTGAAGTTCAGTCATTCGAGCCATATTTGGATGAAGGCTGTAATGAGGTCAGGAACTGAATGGGCCTGTTGGAACCTAAACTGAACATCAAGGAGCAGGTTATTGCTGAGCAAGTGCTGCCTGACAGCACTGTTGATGGCAACTTCTTTACATTGCGAATGATTGACATTAGACTGGGCCAGTAGTTGGTTAAATTGGAGTTGTTCTTTGTGTATACAGGGCATACTTGGCCAGTTTTTTTTTCCCCATTGCCAGATACCAGTGTTGTAGCTGTACTGGTAGGGAGATGACTATTTTCTGGACTACAAGTCTTTTGCGTTCTTGCCAGGATATTGTCAGGGCCTGTAACCTTTGCAGTATCCAATAACTTCTACCATTTCTTGATATTAAATGGAATGAATCAAATTGACTGAAGACTGGCATCTGTGGTGCTGAGGTCTGAAGGAGAAGGCAAAGTTAGTTTATTATTTGATTGTTCTGGCTGAAGATGCATTTAAATGTTTTGACCTTTTTTACACTGATGCAATGGGCTCTCCTTTTGTTTTGAATGGGGATATTTGTTCTTGTATGACCAATCATTCCTGGGAGACTGGACTGTAAAACTTAGATCTGTTGGATGTGGCATCATTTAACTCTGCCTATTGCATGGTCCTTACACTGAATGCCATGCAAGTAGTCCTGTGTAATAGCTTTACAAGGCAGACACTTCATTTATAGGTATGTCTCCTGCTCCTCTGGCATCACTTACACTCCTTTATTGAACCAGTTAGAGATTTTGCAGCTCGGAAAGAGGCCATTCGGCCCATTGTGTCTTTTGGTTATCAAACATCCATTTATTTGAATCCCATTTTACAGCACTTGGCCCATAGCCTTGTGTTCTGTGGTATTTCATGTGCTTATCTAAATAATTCTTAAATGTCTTGAGGATTCCTAGCTCTATCACCTTTTTTAGGTAGTGAGTTCCAGATACCCAAAGCTTTCTGGGAGAAAGGAAATTTCTTTAAATCTTTTCTTAAATTACCTTCTCCTTATCTTAAAATTGTGTCCTGTAGTTATTGACCCCTGTATTAAGGGGAGATGTTTCTCTCTATCTACCCTGACAGTGTCCCTCAACTTTATATGCCTCAATAAGATCCTATATCAACCTTCTCTGCTCTAAGGTTAACAAACCCATCCTATCTAGTTTCTCTTCAGGCTGAATCACTGCAGTTCAGGCAACATACAGTTAATCTCTTCTGCACTTTCACTAGAGTAATCATGACCTTCCGATAGTGTGGTGACCAGAACTGCAAACAGTATTCCTGCTGAGCCTTACCTAAAATTGGATATGGGTTCAGCATAACCCCCTTGCTGATCCCCTGGCTTGATTGTAATGATAAAGTGGGGAATATGTCAGGCAATGAGATTAAAGATTGCGTTTGAATATAGTTCTGCTGATGGGCCTTATGGGTGCACAGTCTTGAGCAGCATTCCCTCTAATTTTCGCCAGTCTCCAAGGCCTGCACACTGCAGCGATTTTGTGGAACCAGAAACCAATGCTGCAATCCGTGTACCAATGTGCATCGCCATGTGTGGAATATCAGCGTGGCTGTGTGCGTACAGCTTAGAGGGTGTGTAATGGTGCTGCTCGGCCACAGTTGATGATCAACATTGATGTCCCACAACACAGAATATCTTCTGTGTCTTGCCACCCTCTGCGTGTCCTGCAGGTGGTATTGCAAATGGAGGAGAACTGAATCATCTGCCAAGATGGGCCAGTAGGTGCTAATCAGGATATTTCCTTTCCCATGTTTGATGTGTGGTCCAAAGTAAATCTTGAGTACTTCCAAGACAACTTGTACTTGTTTGCTACTGTGCTTCACCTCGTATTATCTCATGGACAGTGCAGACCAAGCAGTGGTGACCGTGCCTGGGATGTTGTCTGAGAAATATGATTCCTTGAGTATGATGTCAGGTTGTTGACTAATTTTTGAGATTGCTCTCCCAGTTTGGGCACAAGCACTTCTGATGTTTGTTAGTATGGAACACTTTGCAGAGTGGGCAGGGCTGCCTGCCATTGTTATTTCTGGTGCGTTCTTGATTGCTGGGTGTTCTATCTGTCTTTATTCTTTTTATCAGACTTCGTAGCAGTTAGATACAACTGAGCTAGCTAAGCTATTTCAGAGGGCAGTTAACAGTCAACCACATCACTGTACAAATGAAATCACACGTAGCCCAAACAAGGTGAGGATGACAGATTTATCTTCTGTAAGGGAGATTAACGAAACAAATTTTGTTGTGATAACTGACAACAATCTAATGGTCAGCATAAAACTGGAATATAACACTGCTTTTATTAATTGAATTCAAACCTCACCATTATGCCATGGTGGAATTCAAGCCCATGTTGGCCAGGGTCTCTGGATTCCCAATCTAGTGACAATACTGCACTGCCACCACCCCTCACCTAAGTAAAGCAGTGAGTCTTTAAATGTTTTGAACTTGGTTTACAGAGGGTATCTAAGTTTTAAATGTACTGTACACAAGCTGTGCTCTCCTTTTTTTATCTTTTTTATTTGCAGTTAATTTGTATTCTAGGGATGCTGTTACCTTAGTTTCTCTAATTTTTAACAAGTTAATGCTGACTGTCATGCATCAAAACAGACAATTTGGTACCTGTAGATTTCCCAGGAACATTGGTGTCAGTAATGCTATTGCAGAATTTATGCAAGAACGTATAGCTTTTTGTTAGAGATTTATTGATGCCAAAAAGTCAGGTTTTTATGTGCCTCTTAAGTCATTTTGCGTTTTTTTGCCAGAATTATGCACCTGTAAAAGCTGCTAGCTGACATGCCTTTTCTTGTGTTTTTGTGCTGAGTGAAGAGCAGTAGAGAGAAATTTTATAGTTATACATTTTTCCATTCATAGCCTTCTGTCTTTTATCATACTCGAGTGAGGAAAATAAAACTTCAAAACCTCTGGATTTTTTTGGCTTTTCTATATTTAAACAAAACAGTTGGGTAAATTCAACTTCAGTTCAGATTTTATTGTGCCTTCATGCTTTCTAAATTAAAAATATGTAACTATTGGTAATTGAAATACTTCAGAGTTACTGCACAAAATCTTGTAGAAACAAAGTGAAGTTGAAAATATTTTAATGTTTATTGCTAGGAAGACTTTATGTCCACAAGTAGCTGTGTGCTGTTTGAGCTTGCACCTAAGAAGTGCAGTGATTATTCCTCAGTTTGCACACTACACAGATGACTAAGAGTATATTCAACATCCTTCTTGTTGATAATGGTAACAATTAAATGTTTCTCATACCATACGAGAAACTGGCTGTATGTGTTACACTATTGTAGTATGTCAGCATTGACATTTGAGTTTTCTTATCTTTAGCTCTGCTTTTGGAACCTGTTATTCAGAAGTGATTGTTGGGTATAATCTGATTTAAAATATATAAAGAGAGAGAGAAGCAAAAGCAAATATGGGTCCCTTAGGGAACGAGGCTGGGGAGATAATGGGAAGCCAAGACCTGGCAAAAGAATTGGATAAATACTTTGCGTCAGTCTTCATAGTAGAAGATATCAATAGCATTCCAAAATTTCTGAATAATCAAAGGGTAAAAGGAGGAGGGGAAATGAATACAATGATCACTAGAGAAAAAGTGCTAAAGAAACTAATGGAACTGAAGTTTGATAGGCTCCTGGATCTGATGGGATGTGTGCTAGGATGTTAAAAGAAGTAGCTACAGAGATGGTGGACACACTAGTGGTAGTCCCCCAGGAATCTTTAAATTTTGGAAAACTCCAAGAGGATTGGTAGCTTTTCCAAGTAACTATTATTTAAAAAGAGAAGGAGATTTTAAAAAAACATGAGCTGTAAGCCAGTTATGCTAACATTTATTGGTCAAATGTTAGAGGTTATTACAAAGCATGTAATAGCTGAGAATTTATAAATAATATAAGATTAAAGAGCATCAACATGATGCAAATGGAATGTTGGTCTTTATTTTAAAGAAGTATAAAAGCAGTGAGTAAAAACCAAAAGAACTGCGGATGCCGTAAATCGGGAACAAAAACAAAGTTGCTGGAAAAGCTCAGCTGGTCTGGCAGCATCTGTGAAGGAGAAAACTCAGAACAGTTCTGAGGAAGGGTCACCAGACCCAAAAACGTTAACTCTGTTTTCTCCATAAAAGTAGTGAGGTTTTGCTAAAACTTTACAAGGCATTATTCAGACCATAGCTGGAATACTGTAAGCATTTTTGGTCCCTTGATTAAGGAATGATATACTGGCCTTGGAGTCAGTCCAGAGAAAATTCACTAGGCGAATGCTAGATGTGGTGGGACTGTCTTGTGAAGTGAGGTACAGTAGGTTGAGTGTATACTCATTGAAATTTACAAGTTTGAGAGGTGACCTTATTGAAGCATGCAGGATTCTTAGGGGATTTGACAGAGTAGTAGCAAAAAGATTTCCCTTGTGTGAAAGTATGGGACCAGAAGGTCTAATCTTGGAATTAGAGGTCACACAGTTAAGATTAAGATGAGGAATTTCTTGAGGGTAGTGAATCTGTGGAATTCTTTACCGCAGAGGCTGCGATGTTAAGTATATTCAAGGCTGAGAGAGAAGGATGCCTAATCAATAAGGGAATGAAGGATTTCAGAGGAAAGGCATGAAATTGGAGCTGAGGATTATCAGACCATCTATGATCTCATTGCATGGGGGAGTAGACTTGATGGCCTGAATGGCCTACTTCTGCTCCTGTATCTAATGGTCTAATCTTAAATTTGGATTCTTCATTAACTTTCCATAAGGAATCTATGATTGTTATCTTATGTAATCTTTGACCCATCTGGTTGAGTTAAATATGCTGAGCCACTGCCTTCTATTTAGATTTTAAGATAAAATTCTGGATTTGGAAGTTGTGTGAAAAGTGCTACATTATTCCTACAGGCTCTTTGGTGGCTTAATCCGTGACATCAAAAGAAAATCACCATTCTACTTGAGTGACTTCAAAGACGCGTTTAGCCTGCAGTGCTTGGCATCTATTCTTTTCCTTTACTGTGCCTGTATGTCTCCTGTCATCACATTTGGAGGGTTACTGGGGGAAGCTACTGAAAACAATATAGTAAGTATCCAAAACCCGAATATAGGCTTTTCTTATGATCTTTATGACTTTATTTTGTGCTGTTTACTCTGCAGGATTGAATTCTACCAGGAATACTATTTTTATTATAGTTTTCTCAAAACAAGTAGCCTTTTTAAAATTATTCTCTGCAGGTGATTTGTTTGAACATTTTGGATTTTAGAAAGAAATTGATGGAGTAGATAGAGGAAAAACTTTCTCTGTTTTTGGGGAGCTGGCGATACTGATATAACTTGAAAGCTACAACATTATTTGGGAAAGTAGTTTAAGAATTTATATGTGCAAAGAACAGTGACAGTCTGGAGCACTCTTCCATTAAAGCAGTGGAGGGTAAAGGTTTTGCTGGGCAAAGTTGTTAAAAGGCATGGAATCAATGCTGATAAATGGAGACGAAATTGCCACAATCTTCTGAACTGGAGGAACAGTATCAAGGGGCTGTATGGTCTACTGCTGTTTTTATTATGTCTATGGAAAAATTAAATGAGTGTTCAAGAAAATTTGTGATTTTGCAACACAATATTTTAATTTATAACAATATTAGTTACAAGATGTGGACATCGCCAGCGTAGCCAGCATTTGTCGCCCATCCCTAGTTGCCCTTGAAGGCCACCATGAACACAGTATCCATGTAATGTAGGCACATCCACAATGCTCTTGGGTAAGGAGTTCCAGGATTTTGACCCAGCAACAGTGAAGTACGTTCAAAATTAGGATGGTGTGTGGCTTAGAGATGGATCAGGTAGTGATGATACCATATATCTGCTGCTCTTGACCTGGAAAGGTAATGGTAGTTTGCAAAGTGCTTTTGAAGGAACCTTCGCTTCTTTGTTGCTGTTAATGAAGTGGATCACTGTGCAGGCATGAGGTGACGAATGCTGTTTCCTTCTGAAGTGAAGCCTGAAGTTGATGATTGATTGTGTTAAAGTTAAATGATTGATAAGTAAGTTCACAGTATCCTGAGTCATTACATTGGATATAGAGCACAGAAATTGTCCATTTTTGGATCAAATAATTTATGCAGATGTTTACACTTCATTCTAACCTCTGCATTTCCTTATCTAGACCTATCATTGTAAAACGTGCTCCCTTTTTCTTTAAATTTGTCTGTATTATTCACTTCAACCACTCTGTACATTCACAGGGTCGTTACCGTTTGGGTAAAGCCATTACTTCCAATTCCCTATTTGATTTCATGTTTTTTTTTTTAAACATTTGTTCATGGCATGTGGGTGACGTTGGCTAGGCCAGCATTTATTGGCCAGCCCTAACTACCCTCTGGGCAATTAAGAGTGAACCACATCGCTCTTGGTCTGGACGCATGTGTTGGCAAGACCACGTAACGACAGTAGTTTCCTTCCCTAATGGATGTTAGTGCACCAGGCGGGATTTTCCCATCAGTCGACATTGTTTCATGGTCATCATTAGACTCTTAATTCCAGATTTTTATAAATTTCTTTCCTCTCTTTTATTGATGATCTCTTCCTCTTCCCCACAAGTGGAAATATTTTCTCTCTACATTATTTTAAAGATCTCTATTAGGGTATTCTTTTGCATCCTTCCTTTTCGGAAAAGGGAGACTCAGTCTGCCAAACCTCAGTTGATACTAAAAATATGGAGGTGTACATATCATGTTTGTAAATTTTTCCCTATAACCTCTCCAGTGTCTCTATGTATTCTCTTCCAATATGGCAACCAGAACTACAGGGTTTGATGTTCAACATAAATTTCCTATTTTATATTTCTGTTCCTCGAAGTAAAAGATAGTGCCTGATCTTTTAAATCGCCTTGCTAACTTCTGGTAACTTTCACGGATTTAATGTGTATATATAATTCAATATTCCTTTGTTCTTCTTATACACCCTGACTTGCACCATCTATGACATAAGTGCCCTCCTACCAAAATGTACTTTCTTATATTTAGGTGTGTTTTAGTTATTTGCAAATTATATGCTCATTCTGTATGCTTATGTCTACGTTTAATTTTTCTGGTCCCCATTAGTGTTAATAACTATTGAACATTCTTCTTTCTCTATGCCTTCTCAAAAAAATCAATTTCTCAATTTACAGAAGTCCACATTTTAATGTACATTACAAATGGCAGTGATTCCAGCACAGTTCCTTGCAGGATGTGTTTTCCCACCTCTGTCACTTGTAACTGCCTATTGCCTCCACTGTGCTTTCTGGCTTGAAGCCAGTTAGCAATTCATTCTGCTACTTGTCCTCTAACACTTTTTTTTTGTTCTGTGATCTTCATTAGCTTATTGTGCAGCATCGTATGGAACATGTTTTGCAAATCCAAAGAAATTGCATCTAGTTCCGATGAAAGGTCATCAACCATCATGCTAAAATTCCGTATGCTTTCAAATAGAAGAACATCAGCGTATCTTGTCCTCTCCAAGCTCTGCACCTTCTTTCCTTGAGACTATATTGCAGTTTCTTCTTGGTTTCTGGGTCAAAATTGTGAAACTCCCTCCCTAACAGCACTTGAGTGCACCTACATCCCAAAGAATGCGGAAGTTTGAAGATAGCTCACCAGTACTTTCAAGACAATTTGGATAGACAGTCAGTAATGTTCACTTCCTGTGACCAAATTTGGTTAAAATTGGGGAGGATGCAGGCTGGAGTCAAAATCTTGATTCTATGCAAAATGTCGGTTGCAATATATGGTGTCTTAAACTTTAAGCCTGAAAACTTAACTAAATTTTTCTGAAACTGTAGATTACATCGCAATTCATAGCACACTTGGGATGCTGTTGGAGCAATCTGCAAAACAACTTATTTCTTTTTTCCAATGCAAAACTAGGAACAAGAAACAAAGAAACCATATAAAATAAATAAGCAGACAAAAATAAATTTCTGATTTGTTTTTTTTCTTAGAGTGCAATAGAATCTCTCTTCGGGGCTTCAATGACAGGAATTGTGTATTCCTTATTTTCTGGACAGCCGCTTACAATTTTGGGAAGTACAGGACCTGTATTGGTGTTTGAAAAAATATTATTCAAGTTATGCAAGTAAGAACATTTCCCTTATTTAGCACTACAGAGAAGAAAATTATATTGTGCTGTAAAGTATGATGCATAATGCAGCTGTGTGGGCCGTGTAGAAATCAACTTCAGTAAAGGTACTGAAAACGCAACAGTAGAACACCAAGTAAATGAGATGGTCTAAGTGGTTCATTTTGCTGGATTGTGTCACTTGTCAAAGCTGAATTTTGTTCAAATCTATTAGAATAAAGGGCAAGCATGAACAATAAGGGTTAAGGTTTGCGGGCGGCTAAGTGGAGCTGAGTCTCAAAAAGATCAGCCATGATCTCATTGAGTGGCAGGGCAGGCTCGAGGGGCTGGATGGCCTACTCCTGCTCCTAGTTCTTATGTTCTTTATAAATGAATTCTCTCATTGGGGAAAGAAGAGAAAGGAGAGCCCTGATTATTTGGCACTCCTTTAAATGAGCTGAGTAAAACCAATCAAGGATTGTTCTGCAAATCCAAGTGCAGACTTTAAATTTAATTTGGTCTTGCTACTATAATGAATTTTAGAAATACATGAATTTTTAAAAAAAAATTTTATCACTTGATTGGTTAACAATTGAGTCAAATCAGAATGAGTCTCCTGTTGTGGCCAAGTTATCAGCCGTTCCTTTTGGTAGAATAGGAAATCTGCTAAAAGAATGCCTGTGACAAGTCAAACTTCCAGATTGGTAATTCCAGATTAGCCACACTTAGATGTATGTCATATGATCACGCCAACCAATTAGTGGGGTTAGGTCACAGTAATATAGTCTTGCCATATCATGAATAGTGTTAGACAATTAAACAATTCACTGGAGGAGAAGGCTCCTCAAATACCCTGATCGTCAATGAAGGGGGAGTTCATCGCATCGATGAAAGAGATCTGGCTAAAGATTGCTGTTAGAGTACAGCTGCAACACTGGCATCTACCTGACACACCGGATGATTGTACAGATATGTCCTGCACACACAAAAAAATGAACCCAATGTAGCCAGTTACCACCCTGTAATCCCACTCTCTCGATCATCGGTGAAGTGATGATTACTCAGCTATGTTACCATGCAGCAATGACACTCGGATTGGGTTCCACCAGGGCCCCTTACTATCTCACCTAATTAGAGCCTTGGTTCAAATCTGGACAAAAGAGCTGAACTCCAGAAGTGAGGTGAGATTGACTGCCCTTGACATCAAAGTAACATTTGATTTAAATGGTACTGTCAAGGAGCTCTAGAGTCAATAGGACTAATGGGGAAAGTCTCGATTGGAGTCATTCCTTGCACAAAGGAGGATGGTGGTTCTTAGAATTCAAGCATCTCCGCTCTGCGGCATCTCTGCCACTGCACAGTGATAGCAGTTTGTACCAGCTACAGAATGCACGCAGGCATTTACCAAGACTTCTTAGAAAGTATCTGCCAAACACTGACCACTGCCATCTAGAAGGATAAAGGCAGCAGATACAAAAGAAGACCACTACCTGCAAATTCTCTTCCATCACTCCCTATCGTGATTTGGAAATTTATTGCTGTTCCTTCTGTATCGCTGAGTCAGAATCCTCCATGGATTTAGATATAGATATAGAATCCTGACAGTGTGGAAACAGGCCCTTCAGCCCAACAAGTCAACACTGACCCTTGGAGCATCCCACCCAGACCCATCCCCTTATAACCCACCTAATCTACATAGCCCTGAACACTATGGGCAATTTAACATGGCCAGTCCACCTAACCTGCACATCTTTGGACTGTGGGAGGAAACCCATGCAGACACTGGGAGAATGTGCAAACTCCACACAGTTGCCCGAGGGTAGAATCGAACTCTGGTCCCTGGCGCAGTGAGGCAGCAGTGATAACCACTGAGCCACCGTGCTGCCCCGGTAAGACTTCCAACAAGGTCCCTCATGGTAGGCTCATCCAGAAGATTAAGATGCATGGAATCCACGGTGACTTGTCCGCGTGGATTCAGAATTGGCTTGCTCATAGAAGGCAGAGGGTAATGGTTGTTTTTAGGCTGGAGGTCCATGACTAGTATTCCAAAAGGACCAGTGCTGGGACCTCTGCTGTTTGAGAGATATATATACAAATAACTTGGATGAAAATGTAGATGGGTGGGTTAGTAAATTTGTAGATGATACAAAGATCAGTGGATTTGTAGTTGGTGTAGAAGGTTGTCGAAGGATATAGATCAGTTGCAGAAATGGCCGATTGTTTAATCGTGTAAGTGTGAGGTGCTGCACTTTGGGAGATCAATTGTTAAGGAAAAGTATACAGTTAATGACAGGACCCTGAACAGCACTGATTTACAAAGGAATCTTGGGGTTCAAGTCCATAGATGCCTGAGAGTGGCCACGCAAGTAGATAGGGTGGTAAAGAAGGCGTATGGCATGCTTGCCTTTATTGGTCGGGGAATTGAGTACAAGAGTTAGGATGTTATGCTGCAGCTTTTTTCAGAGTTTGGTTAGGCCTTACTTTGTGCATTGCGTTCAGTCTGGTTGCTATATTACAGGAAGGATGTGGAGGCTTTGGAGAGGGTGCAGAAGATGTTTACCAGAATGCTGCCTGGATTAGAGTGTATGAACTATAAGGAGAGGCTAGAAAAACACAGGTTGTTTTCTCTGGAGCAGCGGAGGCTGAGGAGAGACTTGATAGAAATCTATGCATCTCAATTTTATAGACAGGGTTCATGGTCAAAATCACTTTCCCAGAGTTGAAATGCCAAAACTAGGGGACATGCATTGTAAGGTGAGGGGAGGAAAGTTCAAAGGAGATGTGAGGGGCAAGTTCTTTACACAGAGTGGCAAGAGGTGGAATGTGCTGCCAGGGGTGGTGGTGGAGGCAGATATGGTAGGGGCATTTAAGAGACTTCCGGATGAGCACGTGAATGTGCAAGGAATGGAGGGATATGGACCAGGCAGGCAGAAGGGATTAGTTTAATTTGGCATCCTATTCAGCACAACATTGTGGGCTGAAGGGCCTCTCCCTATGCTGTACAATTCCATGTTCTGTCGTATTTGAAGATTAAAAAGTTTTGATTTGAGGTAGGTATTGTTGTTCTCTTGCAGTTTAGCTCTGCTATGGGCCACATTGGTATTACAATTCACGAGAAAAAGCTGCCCCTATCAGTTAACATGGACAAATTACGACTCTTTCTGTTGATCACCATCAATCATTCTGTTGAAAATCAAGTTTTGTCTCGAGTTTTGTGATTTTGTTTTTTAGTAATTCATTGGATAACTTTCCAATCCAGCTGTTTTAGATTGCCTGCTCTGTTCTTGATAACAGATAACGCTGATAAGAGCCTGTGGTGTGGAAGGTAGTGAATTGGCATGGATAGAGAATTGACTAATGGCAGGAAACAACAGCAATTGGGATAAGGGGTTCATTTTTGGGTTGGCAACTTGTAACCAGTGGGTTCCTTGGGGATCACTGGTACAGCAACTTTTTACGATGTATATCAATGATTTGGAGGAAGGATGTGAATATACTGTAGCCAGATACCACAGGTGGAAAGCGAAGTTGAGAGGGATACAGACAGTTTAGAGATATTGATAGGTTAAGTAAGCAAAAGGTTGACTAATGGAGTATAATGTGGGAAATTGTGGTTTGTTTTGGAAGGGAGAACAAAAGAACAGTATTATTTTAAATGGAGAAGAACTGCAGAGAGCTGCAATACAAAGGGAATTGGGGGTCCTCGCGCATGAAACAGAGTGAGCACATGGGTGCAGTGGGTAATCGGGAAGGCTAATGGAATGCTGGCCCTTATTTCAAAGGGTTTGGAGTCTGAGTAGGGAAGTTTTACTGCAACGGTACAAAGTGCTGGTGAGACCACATCTGGAGTACTGTGGACAGTTTTGGTCCCCTTACTTAAGGAAAGATATTTAATTGGAGGCAGTTGAGAGAAGGTTCACTGGGATAATCCCTGATATGGAGGGTTTGTCTTATGAGCAAAGGCTAAACAGGTTGGAACTCTACTCACTAGAGTTCAGAAGAATGAGAGATGATCACATTGAAACTATAGGATTCTTTAAGGGGCTTAATAGGGTGAGTATTGAGAGGATGGCTCCCCTCAAGGGAGAGTACAGGAGCAGAGGGCATTATCTCGGAATGAAGTGATGCCAATTTAACACTGAGATGAGGAGGAATTTGTCTCGGAGGAATGAGAATCTTTAGAATTCCTTGCCACGGAGCTCTGTGAGGCAGAGTCCTTGTGTGTATTTAAGATTGGGATAGATTCATGATCAGTAGGGGATTCGAGGGTTGTGGGGGAGATGCTGGAAGGTGGACATGAAAAATGTCAGATCAGCCATAACCTTTATTGATTGACGAAGCAGGCTTGATGGGCCAAACGGCCTGCTCCTGTTCTATTTCATATGATTTTATCAGTTGGGCAGTGGTAAAGACACTGTTTTTTGTCTCCATATCTGTGGACTTTTTTTATTTAACCTGTATTTGTAGTCAGCCTGTTCAGAGATGTTATTACACACTTCTGGAACAGATAGGGCTTGAGCCTGGGCCTCCTGGTCCAGTGTAGGGGCACAACCACTGTACTAAAAGAGGGGTTAGGGATGGTTAGATTTCTTGCGCCTGCTGTCTATTAGCCTGTTTGCTTGCATCTGAAAAGAGAGAAATTGAGCTAAAATTTCATGGGAAGGTGGATAAAGCTTTTCCATTTAAACAGTATTTGTGATGTGACAGTCTCTGGCCAGCATCCCTAATAGTTCATCACGAATATCTTGGGCAGTGTCCCTGAATTACTTCAGTCCCATGTATCTTGGGTATGTCCTCAGTGCTGTTAGGAAGGGAGAGTCAGGATTTAGATCAAACAATTAGTGAAGAAATGATGATTATAGTTCCAAGTTAGTGATATGAGAGTAGAAGGGGAGTTTGCATGTGTGTTTCCAAGCAACAATACTAACTTAAATAAGCTGTTCTTCAAAACCAGCTTTCACTCTGACTTTTGTCCAATCATGACCACTTTTTCTCATTCAAAACTAAGGAGGCATATGAACAGTTCTGTAGACAAATGCAAGGGTACTGCTGTGTGCTGTTGAGCCATAAAATGCTCACCTATCTCTGTTTATGGCTATGCGTTCTGTTCTGAGGACAGATTGTCAACATTTAAGCCAAACAACAGTACAGTGTTTGTCTGTCAGAATGCACAGTCTTTAAGTAGCTGTAATGGTAGCCTATGGAGGGGGGGAGAAATGTTGTCATTCAGTGAATTTTACATATGTGACTTGAAGAAATTTTGGAGATTAGGAGAAGAAGCGGATAGATCTTGGGCAGTTTTATTTTCGGATTGGTTTAGTAGTTTAAGATGTTTACAGTGGCTCAGGAGTCATTGGATAGTTGAAAATCAGCAGACCCTGAAAGGCGCAATTTAGGACCCTCTAAGTCCTGATGCAGTGATGATACATAGTTGCCAGGGAGGTTTGAACTTCTGGTGGACAGTTATTCGGCATCTGGGACCTCCCAAAACAGTTCCCAACTCTGTTAGAGTCGGAAACTTGGAGGGTTCTAACTTACTTAGGGCGGCAAGGTGACGAGCACTGCTGCCTCACAGCGCCAGTTCAGTTCCAGTCTCGGGCTCCTGCCTGTGTGGAGTTTGCATGTTCTCTGCGTGTCTGTTTGGGTTTCCTCCGGGTGCTCTGGTTTCCTCCCACAGTCCAAAGATGTGCAGGTTAGGTGGATTGGCCGTGTTAAATTGCCTATTAGTGACATGGGATGCCTAGGTTAGGTGGATTAGCCTTGAAGTTTGGGGTTACAATGAAATGGCAGGTGGGTGAGTCTGGATGCTCTTCAGAGAGTCAGTGTGGGCATGTTGGGCTGAATGGCCTGTTTCCACACTGTAGGTTCTATGATTCTACAATTATTACTTTTAATTATCCATGAAGGAATAAAGGAAGTAACATTTGCTTCAATTACAGCTTACCTATAAAATTGAACCCCCAATCATCCTCACTGGCTGCGCCTCCCTACACTTGACTCATTCTATCATATTAGCCACTTAACATTGTCCCCTCACTCACTTGGCTTCTCTGAGGAGTTGTCAAAGCGGCTTTGGGACTTCTAAACCCTGTTCATTTGAAGATTCAGTTCAGTGCTGCCTTCATGGTGTTCTGGGCTATGTCTGTTGGGATGGATGCTGGATTAGAAATTGGGCCTGAAAAGATTTTTGTTTTCATATTCCTTCATGGGATGTTGGTGTCACTGGCTAGATCAGCGTTTATTGCCCTGGTGAATTTAGTGATGAACTTGACTTATTATAGTCCTTGGGGTGAAAGACACTCTCAGTGCTTTTGGGAAGGGAGGTCCAGGGTTTTGACTCAAATGATGAAAGAAAGGTAATATGATTACAAGTCAAGATTGTGGGGGGATGCCACCATGCTTCCATGTTATTCAGACAGTTATCCCAATTCATTAGCTGCTCATGGGTTCATATTGTTTTTGCCGTGATTTGGCAAGTAATAGTGGGTTCCATTTGCAGATGTATTTGAGACATCCCAAATGCACATTTTTCAGGAAATCAGTTTTCACCAATCATTCCATAAACACTCTCTAATTAAAAGCACAGCACCGTGAATGTTGGCTATCTAAAATAAAAACAGAAACTGGTGGACTAACTCAAGCTAGTCCACAGTATCTGCGGAGAGGAAAACTGGAGTTATTGTTTGAGTTCGATATAACTCTTCTTTAGATTTCTGCTTGGTAATTCAGTCTTAATTTCTTTTATGTTCTTCCTTACTCTGATGAAATTTGTGCACTATTTTCACATCGTGCCCTATTGAGCTTTGTCTGTTTTTTTAAGAATGTAAACCATTCTAAATCCCTGTCAATTTGAGACAGCTATTTATGATTGCTAGGTGCTGGATTTAGGTTGTCTCCAACTAGAAAATGCGTAAATGAAGGATATTGATTTCTTTACTTTATGGCCAGGCATGTAGGAATCTTTCTAGCTCCAGGGGGAAAATGAGCTTGTCTGTACTGACCACTTAGGCACATCTTAAATCATAGTAGGTGGATATTTCTAAAATAGTCAAAATTTTATTTTATGAAAACATCATTTTCCATACCTCTGGCATGTATTGACCTGAGGGTGCACTGCATACGTCTCTTGGGGAGGAGAAAAGCAAGGCACCAAAGCTGATTCATGTGAGGGAAATGCAATTCGTTTCCATATGACGATAGAAATAGGGACAGGAGTAAGCTATTCTGCCCCTTGAGGCTGTGCCCCTCATGGCTGAACCAGCACACCTCACCTCCACGTTCCCACCATTTCTTCTTTCATGCATTCGGGGTTTGTAAGTAAACTGCTTTGTGTTTGGGCAAAACCTAGGTTTAAGTGGTACAAGGATGAATTAGTTTGAAAGATGGTGAATGTAATTCCTTTACTCAAAAAGGGAGGGACACAGTAGGATAAGTATTGACCAGTTAGCTCATATCCATCTGTGGGAAGATGCTAGAAGCTATTAGTAAAAACAAAAAAATCATAGGGCACGTAGAAAAGTCAAAGGTAATTGAGCTTACAAAATATCTTTGAAGTAAAGTAATGCACTGTGGATAAAGGGAAACTTTGAGGGATATATTGTACTTAAATTTCTGGAAAACACTTATTAAAATGCCACATGCATGATTATTGTGAAAACTAAGGGCTCACGGTACGGAGAAAAACATTGACATGGCTAAAAGATTAGCTAGCTAACAGAAGCACAGTATAGGTACAAATGGGTTGTCTTCTGTTTAGCAAAAGGTAACTCGTGTGTAACAGGAATCTGTGCCAGGGTCTTTACCTTTTACAATTTAAATAAATTACTTGGATTAAGGGATTGAAGGTACGGTTGCTAAGTTTGCCTTCAGATAAAGATAGTAAAAAAGGACATAAAGCTGCAAATGATTGGGTGAGTTGGCAAACATACAGCAAATGGAGATTATTGTGGGCAAATTGTGAAATTATCAGCAGATGTGGAAACAGAGATCGCCTGTTTAAGACATATGAAGAGAATTGTTTCTTTTCTCTGAAAACGTCCCATATCTATTGAGCTCTTCCCTAAAAGATCGTGGAAACGGAGCTCTTAACTTTTTCAGGCAGAGGTAGTTAGATTTTTGTTAGGCAAAGGATGCAAGCTTCTTGGGGGGGTGGAATCGGAATTTGAACTTGAAGTTGCAATCAGATCAGCCATGATCTTACCAAATGGTGGATAGCTGAGGAGCCAGATGGCTGCGTCTCTGTAACTGTGTATTCATAACAAATCTGACTGCTTATGTGAGCATTTGTTAGGCTCTCTTCACCCAGCCTGTCAAATAGCTGGAATTTTACACTGCAAATAATGAAGAAAGATGCTTCTAAAATATTATAGCTGTGTAGAAGCAAGTTATCATGTCATTGATAGCTAAGATAGCATGTAATTTCTGTGTGAGACAGTCATTCCAGTACATTTGAACTACATGTTGCCACATGGAACTGGCCTCCAGTTTCATTTTATTTGTAAGCTTTCTTGTTGAGAAGCTGAGTTAAATACATATTTCTTCTATTAACAGGGAATACGAGCTTTCGTATCTCTCGCTTCGTGCCAGTATTGGACTGTGGACTGCATTGCTTTGCATAATGTTGGTTGCCACTGATGCAAGTAGCCTGGTTTGCTACATAACACGATTCACAGAGGAGGCCTTTGCTGCTCTTATTTGCATTATATTCATCTATGAAGCACTGGAAAAGCTCTTTACTTTGGGAAAGAAGTTTCCATTTAATATGCAGAATAATCCGGAAATGCTTACTCAATACTCGTAAGCTGAAACCTTCGATAAAGTTCCCTTAAGTTTTCGTAATACAAATTGAAGTATTTTCTGTGACTCCACTGCATAATATTGATCTTTAAACTTCCATTGATTAGATTGTAATTCATTTTTAATTGAGAATTTGCTGTGCACCAAGCCTTTTAGAATGCCCTTACTAAGTATATCTAACCTGATGCGTTATCTGCAGTTCCTACTATCTCTGATTCAGCGTTATAAACCTCTTGAGTTTTGCTTTTATAATTCGATCTGACTTGTACTTCTTTCATTTACTGCTGGTACCTCTTGCATTTCCTGTAATTTCACTATTGAAAAGTAGTGCTGTTTTGTTATTTGATAGTGATTTGGCATTTTATTTATATGATGGTTTTCAAAATGCCTACCTAGTTCTAGTTGATCCCTATAACATTTTAAAACCTCTTTTGCAAAGATTTATGAAAGAAAATTTATAGCATTCTTGTGCATTCTGACCTCAGTCTCAAGATTTTTTCCTGACTTCCATTTTTAATTATTTTTGCAATCAGAAATTTGTGTTTTCTGTATGGTTGGTCAATTATGTTTAACAAAATAAAGCCTTCATACTAAAATACTAATATTACAATCCTTCACCCTCTCAGCTCTACCAGGCATGTCTTAATATTTCTCTCCGTAATTTTTGTTCCTTATTTCTGCTACTAATCTAATGGATTTGTTCCATTTATTTTGCAATGCTTTGTTATTGCTGGCCTTATGATAGAATGCAACTAATGTAGTGCCCAAAACTTGGCAGAGCTCCAGTTGTGTCTTCGAATGGGTTGAGCAGAAAAAGTTCTGTTTACATTTTATGGGTTTATCTACTTAAACTGCTACCTTTTTAATTACAATTTTATTTTTCCTGCAATGTTCTTCTTTTATTTACTTGATTTTAAGATGTATTAGGAGAGAAGCACATCTTTGACTTTAATATGGAGGAAATGCATTTCTATCACTTGTATTAGTCACACCTGCTCAGCGCTGAATATTTATGACGGAGGTGCAAACTTGCAATTTGAAATGCTACCTTTCCCCACTTTGATCTGCACAAATCCCCACATGAAGGGGAGTTTGGAAAAGTTAACCAGTGCAAATAATAAATCTTGGGACCTTAAACCACTAACTGTTCTAATGTTACAATTAAAATTTCTTCATTCAGAATTTTAATCAAATCCTACAGGAAAAGGACTTGTATTTCATTGAGGTTCAAGATAATATTTTGTTTCAAGGCATGCTCAAATTGTGCTCCCACATCCTATTGGCTTATATTTTAAGTTGGCATACATTACCTTCTGGCCAAATGGCTGATAAAAGGTCAATCTATTTGTCACCTGATTTCCATGCAGTTGCTAGCTGACATCACTGATTTCAGATCGATTTCAAGAGAGTTGAGAATTGAAGTCAGGCCCTTCCCTATTCTTTGTATCACAATGATGCACATTTACTAATGGACGTGCTACAGTGCTCTGAATTAGTTTGCATTATTTTGAGCATTTCTCCCAGTGCATTAAATTACACTGGAATGCTGGCATTTCTCAAAATAGAACATTGCACACAAAAAGTGTTGTTTTACAGAATTTAGAATTGGACTTGCATTTAGGAATATGTGAAGCAGTATTTTAATATTCGAACACTATTTCACTGAATTAGTTTAAGCCCAATTTGGGATTTATTGGGAATTATTTTACTTATTTTAATAAGTAAGAGTTTCACAATTGTTGGCTTTGAGTGAAGTCTTACCATGTGTATGTGTAAATTATTTCCTTTTCTGTATAGGACGACAGATTGTGTTGTTTTACCCATTTTCAACATGAGTGGGATTTTAGTCAATGCCCTGTGTATGTTATGCGAATTATATATCTGCTTATATAATCCATGTACTTGGTTTCATTCTTCGAGAGGGGATTCTTTGTTCCAGTGCATAGTAAGAACAGAATATCGCAGAGGAACGGGAGAAGGCCATTCAGCCCATTAGTCTTGCTCCACCATTCAACATGATTATAGCTGATCTGATCATGACACCCAACTTCACTTGCCTGTCTGCCCGTTATAACCCTTGACTGGAGGGTACATCTAAAATTTCTATAACTCAGCTTTGAAAGTCATGTCAATGAATATGTACAGTGTTCTCTGGGGTTGGAGAATTCCAAACATTTACCAACACTCAAAAAAAAAAAGTCTTCCTTCTCTTGATCTTAAATGGGACACAACTTTATTCTGAAATTGCATTCCCAGCTCTAGATTATTTAATAAGAGCTAACTTCTTTTCAGCACTTACCCTGTAAAACCCCTCATAATCTTAGGTTTCGTAAGGTTACCTCTTACTCTTCTAAACTCCAAAGACTGACAGGCCCAACTTGCTCAAGATGTGTTCAAAGGCACCCCTTCAACTTGGTGAACCTTCCCTTAACTACCTTCAAAACAGTTAGGGAATCTCAAACACACAGTGCAGAAGAAGGCCTATCAAGTCTGTACTGCCAAAAATATACTACCTATACCAGTCCCACTTTCACGCACAATGCCCATACCTTGAATGTTATGACACAAGTGCTCATCCAAGTTCTTTCTCAAGGCTGTGAGGTTACCTGTCTCGACTACCCTCCCAGGCAGTGAATATCGGAACCTCCCCATCCTCTGGGTGAAAACCATTTTTATCAAATTTCCTCTAAACCTCCTGCCTTTCACTTTAAAATTGTCTCCTTTGTTAGTGACCCTTCAGTTAAGAACCTGCCTTCTATCCACCTTGTCCATAACCTTATGCATTCTCTCAAGTACCCCCCAACCTTCTCTGATCTAAAGAAAACAACCTGAGCTTATCCAACCTCTCTTCATAGTTAAAATGTCCCATCCCAAGCAGCATCCTAGTGAATCTCCTCTGCACTCCTCTCCAATGCAATCACATCCTTCCTATAGTATAATGAGCAGAACAGCACACACTGCTCCACTGTGGCTGAACCAAAATTCTGTACAGGTCCAACATAACCTCCCTACTCTTTTATAATCTATGCATCAACTGATTAAAGGCAAGGTATCCTGCCTTAGCTACCCCATTAACCTCTCCCACTGCCTTCAGGAATCTGTGGACGAGCACGCCAAGAGCCCTCTGTTCCTCTGAGCTTCCTAATGTGCTAAGTTCTCTTTTGTTGTCTTGTTACTACTTCCAGGTACATCACATTTATCAGGGTCACTGATCTGCTGATCTGACCAATTCACTTATATCCTCCTATGACCCATCTTTTTGCTCACCGTCAACCACCTGGCTAATCTTTGTTTCATCTATAAACCTACTTATCATGCCCCCTGCCCCGCCCCCGCAATCCATATTCTCATCTGCAGCACTTATGAATATCACAAATTATGAGACCAGCACTCATCCTTGTTTTACGGCACTGCGTTCTGGGCTGCAGTCACACAAACGACCTTCTACCACCACCTTCTGTCTCCTATCACTTAGCCCATTTTGGATCAAACTTGGCAAGTTACTCTGGATCCCATGAACTTTTACCTTCTTTATTATTTTCCCATGTGGAACCTTGTTAAAGGCAGTGTTGAAATCCATATAAACTACACCAACTGCCCTACTGTCATCTATGCACTTGGTCATTTTGAACAATTCAAATAGATTTATTAGACATGACATCTCTGAAAAAGCCATGTTGAAAATCCCTGATCAAGCATTGTCTGTCTAAATGAAGGTTATTTTTTTCCTTCAGTATTTTCTCAAATAACTTCCCAACTACTGATGAGAGACTCACTTCTCTGTCTCTGTTACCCTTGTAAAGTGCAACCACATTAGCTGTCCTCCAGTCCTTTTGGCACCTTCCCTCTGGCCAGAGACTTAGAGCCCCTGTTATTTTCTCCCTCACCTCCCACAGCAGCCTGGAATGTATCCCTGTTAAATAAAGAGGCACCAGCATTCTAGGTATGATCTCACCAATGCCTGTACAGTTGTATCTAGACCTTCTATTCAACTTAATCATCTGCTGTATCTGCATTTTTTTTTTTTTTTTTGCTTTAGGATACCCAGGTCTGTCTGTACTACAGCATTCTATGATCTGGTTCTGAGGAAGGGTCACCGGACCCGAAACGTTAGCTCTGTTTTCTCCTCCACAGATGCTGCCAGACCTGCTGAGCTTTTCCAGCAACTTTGTTTTTGTTCCTGATCTACAGCATCCGCAGTTCTTTTGGTTTTTATTCTATGATCTCTCCGCGTATGTAAGCTGCCTTGCTTATCATCAGCAATGTGGGCAACCTCATTTTGCTCCCATCTGTCAAATTTTTACTCCCTTGCGAAACCTAACTATATGACTTTGCTGACTATATCTTCCTTTGTAACTTACTTTCCTACCTTTTATCATCAGCAAATTTAACTGCAGTATATCTGCTTCCTTAGGCAAGTCACTAATATGGATTGTAAATTGTTGACCCAATACTGATACTTGTCTGATTCGACAAGTTGCAGTGTGTCAACCTGAAAATGATCCATTTTCCCCCACTGTTTCCTGCTTGTTGTACTATCCTTTCTTTATGCTGATATATTGCCTTCAACACCATGAACTCTTAGCTCGTGTAGTCACCTTATTGTGTGGAATCCTAGCAAATACCTTTTTTAAAAATCCAAATAAATGGCATTTTTTTTTTTTTTGTTTTTGTTTTTTTTTTCCCCTTTATCAATCCGAAAGAACTCTGAAAAATTGTCAAACACAATTTCCCTTTCTCAAAATCATTTTCATAGATTTATAGTAGACTTTAATGTTGTGATATTGCACGCTTACTAATGGTTTGCAGCATTTTTCCCAGGGACAGGCGTTAGGCTAACTCACCTATAATTTCCTGTATTCTATCATTCTCCTTTCTTGAAGAGTGACATTACATTTATTGACTTTCATTCTGGGACTTTCCCAAAGTTTGAGGAATTTTGAAAGTTTGCAACTAATGCATCTGCTAACTCAGCACTACTTCTAAGATCCTAGAATGCATGCAGTCAAGTTTTGAATTGTTAGTATTTAGTCCTGATTAGTTTTTATGATACATTTTGTTTGCCTAGGATTAGTGATTGTTTTGAAGTTCTACTTTTGTCCCTGCCCTTTCCTCCTCAGTTTTCTTTTATTGGATTGCTGAACATGTCTTCCTCGTATCATGAAGGCAGGTACAAAATCCTTACTGCAAGTGACTTGCCCTTAACAAATAGCACAGCAGACTTGAGGGGTCAAATAGCCTATTCATGCTTCTAACGTGTATGTTCACACGTACAGCATTGAAGTTTCTTCACAAGTTACCTCTATAGAATGGAATGAGTAAACAGTTTCCATAAATTTTCCATATCAACAAATTGTTATTCGATGAACTTTCTGGAGAGAAATTCATGCCCTTTTCCCAACATTAGCGATGTTATTGCTTAAGATGCAGGATAATTGACTTTTTGACCTTAACGGACACAAATAACAATACATATCAGATCTCCAACATCTATGGTACTTCGCTTTTGCATGTATTAAAAAATAATGACATTTCATCTTCAAACAGAGAACTTGTAAATTGTGTAAATTCACACATCCTAATCCATGTGAGAACTTACTAGTTTGTTGTAAGTTTTACTCACTGGAACTGTATTTTCTGGAAGAATACTGTAATCATACAAGTGCTGTAATCTTGCATTTTAACTTCCAACATTGAGCCCTCGTGTCCTTTATTTGTGATAAAGATGACATTTTGGACTTTTGACTCAAACCTGTCTTCAGGATCTTTACGTTTGTTAAGAAGGTCCGTTTCTTCACCCTGGCCATTTTAGCCCCACTGCTAGAGTTCTTAGCTAGTTTCTCTGATGTGACGGTGTTGGTGTTGGACTGGGGTGGACAAAGTCAGAAATCACACAACACCGGGTTATAGTCCAGCAGGCTTATTTGAAAACGCAAGCTTTCGGAGCCTCAGTCCTCCTTCAGGTGTTAGTGAGAGAGGTCTAATCAGTCACAGAACTTGTAAGTAAAAGATCAAAGGTTCAAAGCTATGGTGCAGGGTTATAAGAGATCTTCAAAACCACTCCCACCACTGACTGACTTCCCTTGTTATTTCTCATCTCTGACTAACTCTAGATCTTGATCTTCTGAGCCATGATTGTTAATCGGTGCTAATCTCATCCTTGTATTAACTGAGCTACGTCCACCACCTTTTGCTCTGTTCCTGTCTTATTGAAGTTTCTATTTACTTTTTGCTTTAAAATCAGAGCACCAATACGGATAAAATTAGTTCACAGTAGGAATTATGCGATTTGTGTTTTCCATTTGCTTGTAACATTTTTTTAATATATGGTGTTTTTTTTTAATTTAATAAATTTTCTTAGGTGTGCCTGTGTTGAACCATTTAATCCTTCTAATAAAACCCTTGATAACTGGAATCGAGAAAATACATCTGCAGATAATATTTCATGGAGGAATCTTACAGTTTCAGTGAGTATTGTTTTAACAAGGTAAACTTCAACATGTATGCTATTAAACAGTTTTTAAATTTAAATGTAAGATTGCGCTAGACATTCCAATTATTCATATCTGCCTGTGCTAAATAAAACCCACAAGCTGTTCTTTTTGCAGAATAAGGCAAGTCAAATCTGTTTGAGCATGCTTCACTAACGCACCTTATACAATGTCGTGTCAGCCTGTTTGAATGCATGGAAGGAGAGTATTTTGTACTGCAGTCATTGCAATCCTGTTTTTGAGATTAATTTTGATATCTTTTGATTCTCAGATTATCTGTTACTATATTTCCGCATGTAATTTTCTCAGTATGCTTTATGAAAAAGTATTTCACTACTGTGAAATTGATTTGTTTGTATTGTATTTTTGCCATCTCATCTGGTTTAGTTATCCTTTTGAGGTATAGCAGCATTAGAGTGAAGACCAATTTTTTTCTGCCTAAATAGTGCAGATTAATTCCTGCTAAGAGAAATAGATCATGCTGCATCAAAATGGATGCTTCTATCTTTTTTCAACCTTCTTATAATTTGGCCATCACTTCATTCAGTTAGAACAAGTATAAACTATGTAATTCACCTAGGGGACATTTGTCCCTTAAGAAAATCTTGACCTCCATACCTGATTCCAAATTTTAACACTAAGTTTTTTTTGGTGACTCTGCTAGCGCTCTTAGATTAATTCGTGCTGCTTCATTTTGTTATTTTTTTTGCTTGCTGTATTTGTGGTTGTTATTTTATGGCACAAACCAGTCACAAAACTACAAAGTCATGATGCTGTTCTGGTTACAGCTTGCACTGTCATCATGAAAATTTAATTTACTAAGTTGTAGTCAAAATTGGCTAAGTGTCTCATGATAGATGTATTGGTAGATTCCTGTTTGCAGTATCTTGTTGAAGAAAACCTTGTGGACCTGTGGAGTCAAATGATTATTTTCAGTAATATAAAACAAAATTGCGGATGCTTGAAATACAAAACAAAAACAAACATTGTTGGAGAAATTCAGCAGATCTGGCAGCACCTGTGGATAAAAAGCAGAGTCAAAGTTTCAAGTCCACTGGACTCATATTTAACACTGCTTTCTCGCCACAGGTGCTACCAGACCTGCTGAGTTTCCCAGCAATTATCAGTTACTGATGCTGTTCAGAACTGAATCACTGGACTGGCTTCAACCAAAACTAATCATGAATGGTACAGGTGAATGAGAATTTCTTTAGAGGACATGCTGACACTGTCTTTGGCTGTGGTCAAGGTAAGTACCCTAACCAAATTTGCTGAATCACCAGAAATATTGCTGTAGATTATGAACATGAGCTTTGGTGAAAGCAATAACGTCAGGCTTTCCAGTTATGTTTACCTCTACAAAAATATGCTAAGAAGCAACTTGCCCATTTGGGTTGTCAATGCCAAGAGTTATCAGTGTTTCATGGCTATGTGTTGTATTAGCGCACTAGTTGCATTGACAAGATGGTTGATCCAGTTTATGCTAGAATATCTATAGAGTTACTGGTCTCTTATTTCTCCCTCTTTCTATTTTTCGTTCTGCTGGTCTGATTCTGCTTAGGATTAAGTACAAAATGTCTAACCCATCTTCAGTAATATGATGTTCAGTTAGGTATTCACTTAATTCCTGGAATGAAGAAGTTTTCTAGTGAAGAAAGGTCACATTTAACAAGTGACTCCGCATAAAATGTCTTCCTATTGTGCATCCGACTCTCAGATTTTTGTGTAATCGGCAAAGTAAATCAACATTTACAGGTTGCAATTATCACTGTTAGCCTTAAGTGGCAATTAGATGATTGGTGATAGGCTGAGCTTGGCAAATTGTTTGGTTCTGGTCCTTTTTGTGATATCTTTTGAGCTAGCCACGGTGGCAATGTTAGCAAAGCATCAGTTCAAATAGCTCCTAATGGACAAGCAGATTGACAAGAAGACATTCCTGGATAGCATCTCCTGCCTGCTACCACTTTTTCTTTGAAATCCGAAGGATTGCCAGAGGAGTGGGACTGCTGATCGTTTTGGTCCCTGGAAATGAAGGTCTACTTTTACATGACATATATGAATAATTACAAATTTTTAAGCCAAAAGTCAAGAGTCAACTTAAAATGAGATCAACTTTTATACAGGTTTATATGTAGTATATCAACATAGCTTGATTTATGTTATTCTTTGGGACATATGGACACAGACATTGTCTTCCTAAAGTACATTTTGTGAAAAATTTTGTTTGCTGAATGCTGTGGAAATGCTCATTTTTACATCCTGTCTACAAATTACATATTAATATATACTTAATTTGTGTGTCCTTTCTTAGAACTGTCGAAGATACGGTGGAGTGTTTGTTGGACCAGCGTGTGGACAAAATGGGCCTTATGTGCCTGATGTCCTCTTCTGGTCAATTATCTTATTCTTTGCAACGTTTTTTCTCTGCTCCTTCCTGAAACAATTCAAAACCAAACGTTATTTCCCAACAAAGGTAAGCAGTAATACATTCTGCGTTTGAATGTAAACTATCCTATCATCTGGAATTTGTCTTTGTCTTTTTTTTCAATCTACTTTATTTAAATATGTTTTCTAATCTTTGGTCTTATTTGTGACAACACTACTGAATCTCTCCAGTAAGACTTTCATCCCTGTCAGGGCTGAAATATATCTAGCCATTGGCACATATGATAATCTTGTAACTGACTGTGAAACATTGTGAGGGATAATCTGAAATTGTTAATGCAAATGATCATATAATTCTTCTCCAACTCTCTTTTCCTTTACGTCCTTTCACACTTGTCATGTTTAGGGCATCTTTCACCAGTGGGTTATGTTCCTGATCTTAAAGTTCCGAAAGTAATTGTCTTTGGCCCCCTCCTCTTCCTCATTGAAACTTTGCACTTCGGTGTCAACATTGATTGATATGGAGTTAGGTTCCTCATCAATACGGATATTGGTACAGTCTCAACCCTTCAACAATCTGTAGCTGGGCTGCTTGTCCAATATCCAGTCTTTGAACTATAATTTTCTTTTTAGTCATTCATGGGACATGGGCATTGCTGGCTGGCCAGCATTTATTGCCCTAGTTGTCCTTGAAGATGATGAGCTGCCGCCTTGAACTGCACAGTCCATGTGCTCTAGGTGGTTTCATAGTACTCTTGGGGAGGAAATTCTGGCATTTTTAACCCAGTGACAGTAAAAGCATGGAAATATATTTCCAATTCAGGATGGTGAGTGGCTTGGAGAGGTACTTGCAGGAGGTGGCGTTTCTATGTATCTACTGTTCTTATCCTTTATAGATCAAAGTGGTTTAGAGTTTGGAAGGTGTTGTCTAAAGATTTTTGGGAAAATTCTGCAGTGCTCCCTCCGAATGTCATCGGAAGGAGTGAATGCTTGGTGATGTGGGGCCAGTCAAGCATGCTGCTTTATCCTGAATGGTGTCAAGCTGCTTCTTTTGTTGGAGCTGCACCCATTCAGGCAAGTGGGAATATTCCATCACACTCCTGAGTTGTACCTTGCAGATGGTGGAAAGGCTTTGGGGAGTCAGGAGGTGAGCTACTTGCTGCAGTATTCCTAGTCTCTGACCTCCTCTTGTAGCCACTGTATTTATATGGCAAGTCTAGTTCACGTTCTGGTCATTGGTAACCCCTAGGTTGTTAGTGGGTGAATCGACTTTTATACATGTGTATATGTAGCACACCACTGAATGAATGTCAAGGAGAAGGAATTACGTTGTGTCTTATTGGAGGCAGTCATTGCCTGGCATTTGTGTGGCATGAATGTTATCTCTTGAGTATAGATATTGTCTAGATCTTGATGCATTTGAATATGGGTTGTTTCAGTATCTGAGAAGTAGCAAATGGTGCTGAACATTGAGCAAACATCAGCAAATATCCCCATTTCTGACCAGTTCATTCAGTTAACAATGGAAAGGCCTTTAACAAGTTCAACAGCCTTGCACCGGATTATTTGCAATTGTGGGACTCACTTGACCCCAAACTGAGTTTCCAGTTCAATAAACTTTCCACGGCAACACTAAGCAACTGCAACTTTCAGAGCATTACTAATCTCTGCTCACTTGCTGGTGAAATCCTTACCCATGCCGTTTTTATTGATTTACTTTGGCTCGAGATATGTCAAAGTGTTAGATATTTGGATGTGTGTTTTTAAATCTGAATCATTGTTGTCTTTCCCCTTTCTGACCCAACATGATTAATCCTAGTCTATTGTTTCTGATACAACCAGCTCCCAAACTTCATGTTGTCTGCCTTATGTGAACAGTGTTCAAAGTGCATTACATGTGCTATTGTGTGGTTAAATATCTAAGCAGGAGATACAGAAAAACATGAAAGTCTAATAGAAGCTCAAATTAATCTGTGCTATTTGAAAGCAATTTGCATCTCTTAAAGATGGCATTTTGACTGGATTAGGGTGCTTGAAGTCATTCTTGCAATGTGTTTTCCTTGAGAAACAGCCAAGAGTAGCAAAGTAGACAAAATGCAACTAGATTTTAGTGAGCACTGGAACCTTTTGTTTAGGAAGTAGTCAGGAAATAGATTCCCATAATGGATCAGGAGACCTTCCAGATAGATGCTTTGTAGTCATAGTAGTCATGGTAACAAACCAATCCTGATTATCCGGATCGGTGCCACAATGTTCAGTGATGTCAAGTGGTGAGTGAACACATTTTCAGGTGTCAAATCCTCACAACTGTACTACAAGCCTCATGCATTGTTTAATGCAAGATAATCCTTCACTTTACCATCACCAACCTTTTTGTAAATCAGGCCTCACTTTACACATCCATAGCATTCCTTTGCCCTCATGCACTCATGAACACTGCAGCCTTCATGCTTCAATTTTACAGTTGTGCACACTGCCAGTTTTTCACGCATGGCAGCTATGCTTTCCAAGTTAAGGGCACAACCATTGAGTGGCAAGTGGATAGGCTTAACTGCAATTCCACATGCTGATGATGGAAAAGGCACCCATCATTGTTTGAGTGACTGACTGACAGTTCATAATTAATCCTCCTCACTCTCATCTCACTTCCCCTCAGGGGTCACTTGCAAATTAGATCATTAAGACAGTAAACTTCTGGTTTCTCATTTCCTCATGCTGCAACCCTTGTAGCTTCATCCTTTTATATACCCCAAAAACTGTAACCTGACCGGCATTGATGGAAGAGCAGGAGGACAATGAAGATAAAACCCCATTCATTTATTTTTGTTCATGCAGCCAGCAACTGCAACAGTGATACTATGACTCCGACATTTGCAGAGTTAGGCTGACGACTGAGACCCTTAAGATTGGTCCCATCCACCAATGTGTGGAAGTCCTAAATTAATTTCCAGCAGATTCCATTTTTGCCAGCAGGGAAAAAGGTGTAGACATAAATTATGTAGGCAGGAAGACTAAATGGGGCCATGTTTAATTTTTTACTGAGTTCAAATAAATTCCATTCTTGATGTTCCAATAGCCCTAACCTGCGGTGTGGAGTCACAGATTTATTCCTTTATTCATTCACGGGATGAGGGCATCACTGGCTAAGCAGCATTTGTTGCCTGTCCCTAATTGCCCAGAAGGCAGTCAAGAGTCAACCACATTGCTGTGGGTCTAAAGTCACATGTAGGCCAGATCAGGTAAGGATGGCAGTTTCCTTCCCTAAAGGACATCAGTGAACCAGATGGGTTTTCCAACAATCAACAATCGATTTCACTGTCATCATTAGACTAGACTCTTAATTCCAGATATTTATTATATTCAAGTTCCACCGTCTGCCATGGCAGGATTCAAACCCAGGTATCCCAGAATGTTATCTAGATCTCAGTGATAACAGTCCAGCAATAATACCACTAGGCCATTGCCTCCCCCATTTATTCCAAATTGGACATGTTCTTAAGGGCAAGCAAGATCCAAGTGTCATGATCTGAAGCTCTTCAAATCTCCAACCCTTTTTTAATGGGAAATAAGGTTACTACTGTATGTTTAAAGATAAACAGTAGCTGCTGGAGTGTTTTAATTGACAGGGCACGCGACAAAAATGGTTAGCCCTTTATTCCTTCAACTTCAGTTAAACTCTGGACATTTTAGAAGGACAACTAGTACAGCTGAGCCTATTATAAATGCTTGTCTGAATTTTAAAAAAAAAATCAAAGACTACTTCTCAGTTGGCATATATTGGTCATATTTTGATAACTGAGGTTAGACAAGGTATTGCTGTCTTTGCTAAATACAAATCTGAGTTTTAAAATGATTGGATTCAATTTTTTTTTCCTATATCAAGTATCTCTTGCATTATTAGATTGTTAGAATTTTTATTGTCTCTACGTAACTTTTTGAAGGCTGTCCATAGTGAATGCTGGAAAAGTGGATATGTTGTTGACCTACGAGCATGAAGTGGAATAGAGTGTTGGCAAGGACCTGTGTTGGAATGGAGAGTGGTTAGTGTGAGGGCTTAGGACTAGGTGACTTAACAACAGCATTTAAACCTGGGATGGACTGAGGCAAGTTTTGTAACATACCCATCCCTGTCGCTGTTTCCCATCTGCTCCTGGGATTGGTGGATCAACTCAAAGCTACCTGCAGCATCACAAAACAAAAATTGAGATGGGCATCGCCCTTCAGTATAGAAAACTTGATGCTATGGTACATTAGCCCATTAAATTAACAATCTTCTGCATTGAGGCCAGGTGCGAGTTCCACTCCGAATTTGGATGAGAATTTTAACGGGACAGAGTGAAGGAAAAGATGGTAAATATGTCCACAGCAATTCTTGATGCATTGACAAACCACATAGAATGCTTGTAGTCACTGTCGGGGTATGGAGGAATCTGACAGTAACCTGGCACACAGTGCAGACCTTGGAGCCCAGCATGGAATTGGTGCCCAGTTCTGTTACTACACTTTAGATACAACCGTGAAGCAGCATTTCTTGACATCACTGCTTCCATTGTGCCCCAAGCAGAGGCCATCTTGCATGCATGTGCTGCAATATTTGCAGAGTGAAGGTGTGAATTGTGTCTCCTGCCACATATGCTGAGACTTCTATCCTCATGGCTGTGACTAACCATTTTCAAAGGATTGGCACCGTTCACAGTAATCCAATATTCTGTGCTACAATAGATTAATGGATGTGTAATGGCACTATGGGACACCAAATGCTGTCTCAACATGATGGCATTCATCTTCCCAAAACTGCCAAAGTCCTTGTTGCTTGTCAGCCATCTAGCATAGACAGCTGCCATGCTGGGAGAGAAAGGGAGGTGCGGGGTCTTTGTGCAACTAGAGATGTGTGCAGGTTGTTCTTCACAGCCTTCAGCTGTCTTCCTGACCTGAAGCCTTTGATTAATCACGCTGGAGTAAAACTGTAGTGGAGCACAGAAACGGCATTAAATGAATTCACACCGGTGTTTAATTTAATTTACTTTTGAATGAACTATTGGATGGTTTGAAGACATTGATTTGGAACATTTTGTTTTGTATGACTTTTTGTGTTGTGATCCAGAGAATGTTGTTGTGATGATCAGATACAGGGAAAGTATGGGACTGTTAAATGGGAAAACATTGGCTCCACCAATTGCTGTATCAGTGAATGCAACAATCAGGGACAACCTGGTTTTATGTTGGTATTCTCTTCCCTCCCAACTTCCTTATCCATTTCTCTTCTCCCACCTCCCTCAGCTGGTCGTGATATATCTAGTAGCAAGGATTCACTTTAGTACAGGATGTAGCCAATCTGGACGAATCCTGAAATGCACCCTTGCAAGTACTTCAAGGCTCCACCAATGTCGTTCAGGCAGCAGATGCATTACTTGCACAGGCCAGTGTTTTGCTTAATGACATTTAGAGCTTAGAGGTTTTGTGGTTACATTTTTGAATTTATAGTGCCTGTAAAGAAACAATATGGTCAATAACCCCTCCACCATCAGGAACTTTGCTGTCCAGCGTAAAGCGATGTGCTCACTCTGGATAGAAACCATGCAATACAACACACTTTGGTCACATGCGGAGTGTCTAGATCCAGCAATGGATAGTTAACTATAAGATGCTGGGATATGTTGCCTGCTCCAGCATAAAGTTTTTGATGGTCATGATCGCCACTGGCAATGCTGTTCGCACGTTTGTGATACACCAGGATATTTCTGTGACCACCTTTTTCAGTAAAATGGTGATCTTCAATGAGGTAATCGAGACTCTTGTCCCTCCTTCCACATTGAACAGTTTGACCTCTTCTGTTACCTCTGCTTATTTCCATCTCATAGTGAAGGCTAAAGAGCACAGAATCTGCAGCACTTTCAAATGGGTGGAAGCGTTATGAACAGAATTCTTGTAGAAGAGATCCAGGGCCTTAACCAATTTCAACACCACTTCTTGTAGAGTTCACCACCTTTTTAACTAGCAATATAAACCATCAAATGTTTTTCACTGGGATACTGTCAGTGCCAGCTTGGAAGTATTAAAGTAGCACTAGTCGACTTAGACGTTCTTATTACCAGATGTCCCTAATTACAAGATTAAGAAGGAACATTGAGTTCAAAAATGGCACCACTTGTGTCAAATCAGCATTTTGTTGCACTCTCATACTTGTGGTGCTCCAGCTTTCATGTTAATCACCCACCCTAACTGACAATGCTGAAGAAAAGCATTCTCCTAAAAAAAAAACACTGCCTCATCCCCCAACTCTTCAACACCCCCCTCACAGCCCCAATAATGTTACATTCCTGTCTTTTGCCTTCTCTTCATCTATCATGGTAGTCATGCCCCATTTACTTCACTATTTTTATGCTTTCTGTTTTTCATATTTTGCTGTTTCATGATCTGCATATCTTTTGGTAACAGCTTATCAGACTTTTCTAGAATAATTTAAGTGAATTTAATTGTACTAATCTCCTGCCAGATTGTATTTAATAAATGTTTGCATTTGTAGTATATAAATTAGTAAACTAATTAATCTCTACAGAACTAATAGAGGGTAGCATTTGCCAAGAGATAAAAGCTAGTATACATGATAAGTGATGAATGATACTGTCTAGGTTGCACCTGAGATAAGTAAAATTTATTTGCTTGCACCAGAATTCTTCACCCTTCACTCCATTGCTGTTTCTAAATTTAAAATGTGCCAGCAATGGTAAATTGACCTTATTTTCTGTTTTTACTTTTTAAAGGGAGAATATAATTTCACAGTCCCGGTAGAAACTGGGATCTTCCTACAATGTGGGAGAAAAAGCATGAGCATTACTGGTGCTGTTTGAGTGCCAACAGCCAATTAAACGGTGGCAAACATTTGGGATCGTGTGACCATCCTGATTTATTTTGTTCATAGTTTCAGGAGATTATTATTTGGAAGGGTGATAAAATGGATTTTCCAATGAGATTAACTTCCTGCAGGACTGTGGAAGTGGTGGGGATTTCTCACCCAATTCTTGGATGGGGTAGATCAAGATGCTGTATTGCTCAAATGTCTTTGTTTTAAAAAGGCTACTAGGAAAGGAATAGAAATGGGATAAAAAAGAGGTGCAAACATTTGTGGGGTTAGGAAGAGCACTTCAGGTTTACATTAAAGTAAGTATTTTTGTACATTATCTTGTGGAGGTGGTCTGCAGCATTGCCTTTTTAAAGTACTGACTCCTCGGCCATTTGAAACCCTGATTTTTCTGATTACAATCAGCGTTTGCTACCACAGTGTGGATTGATGAAATAGAAACTCTAACACACTTTCAGCAATATATTTAACAAGTTTTTTTGAAATTGTAGGTGAGAGCCATTATCAGTGATTTCGCTGTGTTTCTTACCATACTAATTATGGTATTGATTGACTTCCTTGTCGGAGTTCCTTCGCCAAAGCTTGAAGTACCTGACAAGTTTGAGGTAAGAGTTTCTTTAACAATCTCCCTTAACATGCTAGTTTTTTTAAAGCCATGCTTTATTTTATATATTTATCATAGGTGTATTAAAATTATGAATAGTAATCGTAATGTTTCATAGTATTTTTTTGAAGAGATAACCGAAAGGATTGAGGGTAGTGCTGGTGGTTTAAATGGATTTCCAGAAGGCATTTGATACAGTGCTGCATAACCAACTTAAGGAGAGTTATTGGTCATGGTATAAAAGGCTGGTTTCAATTTTCTATTTTTTTAAATACTTTTAGTTTTCAATAATTGAAGCATCATTTAAGAGAGTGAATGAAGAGGGTTGCACTTGTATGTCCAAAAGACAAAAGTGCCTCCTAGAATGACTGAGATAAAATGAGTCAAGTTGAAGATTGCGTTGCACTTTTCCAAGTAGAGAAGTTATTCTGTTGTGTCAAAAAGCAGGAAACATGGTACTAGGAAGTGATTTAAGACTTTCCAGTTTCAGCTACCTTTAGGAATCCTTACAGTTGTTGACAGAAAGACCTTCCATTCTTTCTGGCAATTAGCTATTCATTTGCCGCAGTTTTTGCTTATTCACCCATTCCTTAGTGGGGTACCGCAGGGATCAGTGCTGGGACATCAGTTATTCACTATATATTAATGATTGATTTTAGATGAGGGAACTAAATGTAATACTTCCAAATTTGCAGATGAGACAAAGTTGGTGGGAGGGTGAACTGTGAGGAAGATGCAGAGGTGCTTCATTGTAATTTGGGCAAGCTGGGTGAGTGGGTAAATGCATGGCAGATGCAGTATAATGTGGATAAATGTAAGATAACAAGGTGTAGAGCTGGATGAACACAGCAGGCCAAGCAGCATCAGAGGAGCAGGAAGGCTGACATTTCGGGCCTAGACCCT
>NC_063333.1:92046278-92104254 GCF_021869965.1 Rhincodon typus | reverse complement strand
CCTCTTTGACCTGTCTGCCTCCTCTCCACCTATCTTCTCCTTTATCCATCTTCTATCCGCCTCCCCCTCTCTCCCTATTTATTTCAGAACCCCCTTCCCCTCCCCCATTTCTGAAGAAGGGTCTAGGCCCGAAACATCAGCCTTCCTGCTCCTCTGATGCTGCTTGGCCTGCTGTGTTCATCCAGCTCTACACCTTGTTATCTCAGATTCTCCAGCATCTGCAGTTCCTACTATCTCTGAAATATTTTTGAAGTGGCCCTGTTATAAAAAATGGGATATTAGTCTGTACTTAAACTCTTCCTTTATGATCCTAACCAGATAACTATTGCAAACTTATTTTGAATGAATGAAGTGATAGGGTATTGACTTTGCTAAGAGTTTGCTGCATGTGGGGTACTCCATTTTCTATCAATCTTTCGTAAGGCTTGCTTTGCGTCCATAGTCCTAAAATGGCTGTCAGTTATTAGTAATTTATACGATATGCTTGCACGTGAAGCCTGCTCGATGAAAACAAATTCAGCAGAGCAGGTGTCAATTGTGTTTCCACTATAAAGTATTTCTGGACACTGTTCTTTTATTAGGAGTGGGATAGGGGTGTAAACAAAATGAAATTGTAGTCAATAATGCAACCATGTTCCTATCAAGAGCTTTAAACTAGGTAATATGCACAATAGGATATTCAAAATGATTATGTTCTGGAGGTATGCTTTTGTATGGTTTTGCAGCTTTAGTTCACTTTGATTTTACTGTCACTGCTATTCTGCTTGACAGTTTAAACTTGATGAACAGGTTCACACATAGTTTGCCCTGCTTGCTTTATGTAATTTCCGAAGGGACTGACCTCTGTCTGCTTTTTCTCCTGCACACTCACTTTGCTCTAGAAAACGAAGAATGGATCTAAACCAACATGGGTATGTCTTTGGCTATTTATAACAGATATTTCAGTATAAAGAGAGATACATATATGGTTTACATTCTGTCTCTCTCCATTGTTTCCTACAAGCACAGTTGTTCCTTAGTGACCTTCAACTGAATCTGAAGAAATAATTTAAATTATGGACAGTGATGTAATGAAAGGCAGTTGTCTGTAAATTGCCATTTATGACTGCATTCTAAATATCCAAAGATATAATTTTAGATTATCAAACCTGTCTATTTTAAATCCGAATGTAAGGGTTCATTTGGATTATTTTTAAATTGTGAAGGGTGACTTATAAGGTGTTTCAACAAAGAACTTGTAAAGAATTTCCTCATCTTTGTGTAGAGATTAAAACCAAGTTATAAATTTCCTACAAGGGGCCTGATATAAATAAAGAACACTTAAGTTTTTATTCTTGAATCTGGGCACTGACGGCTTTTGTTGCCCATTCCAGTTGCTTTTGAATTGATTGGCTCTCCAGGTCATCTTAGAGAGTAGCTAAGAGTCACCTGAATTACGATGAATCAGGAGTTATGCAGTGCAGACTGGGTAAGGAATGCAGATTTTCTTCTTTAAAGAACAGTAGTGGACCAGAGGAGTTGTTACAACAATGGCATTGGTTAATATTGTCACCATTTAGACTAACTTTTAATTCCAGATATTTACTGAATTTATGTTTTGCTATCTGCCATGGTGAGATTTGAACCGATGTTCCCAGAATATTAACCTAGGATTCCGGAATATTTGTCCAATGACATGACTTATATGCCATCAGGTCCTTCAGAAAGCTACTCTTTGACTGGAGCTGCAGCTCTTCAGTGGCTTTTTGTAGTAATTTTTGCAAAGTTGCTTTTAAATTCAGTAATTAGTGCTACATAAAGCTGCGCAGTGCCTTTGCTATCTTTAAAAGTTAAGTTGTTTATAATTGTCATGTTGACAGCTGCCATATTTAAAGACATTTTAATTCTAATTTCTTTATCGAAAAATTCATTAGTGATATCTCTCTAATCTAGGTTACTTAAGATTTTCAGAATTTCTACACCTTTTTGGTTTCCAGCTTTGTTCAGTAATCTATTTGGAGTGGCAGTTAATCAGAGCGCCTATTTTGTGAATATGTAATATGGTTCATATGGGTTATAATTTCTGCTGAATTGTTCAAGAGGTGTATTATTCAAATCTGACATTAAATCAACTCTGGCTATTCTTAAGACATTTTAAAAGTAACCCTTCTGTGTATTCAAAGGAGCGCAATGTCCTGGTATATACTTATCAGTCAAATGAACTAATTAAGAACAGACTAACTGATCAGTGTTCTAATTTCCTGTTGTGACATTTTGCTGTGCACAACTTGGCTGCTTTGTTTGCCATCCTAACCATATGCAGTTTATGATTGGTACAATACTTGAGCTAGTTTTACTTTTTTTTTACCTCTTCTATGACTTGTGTTTCTACATAAATATGTTATCAGATAAAAGAATTGGTATGTAAGAACATTTATTATTTGAACAGACTGTTAAATACAGTACCTCTGCAGTTCAAATCTCATTTTAGAGTTGCATTTTTATCCAAACATTCCCATAGCCAATGACGGTTCTGTTCATTGGAGGATACTGCATTTTGTTTCTTGAGAGATAGACTTATGTAAGTAACAAGAAGAGGGTATTCAGCTTCTCTGGACCTATATTTTAAGAGCATATTCATTTATTGAAGAAAACATGGTTTACAGGCTACTAAACTTATCAGGTCAGCAACTGCTCCAATACTTCACCCTGTGCTTGCCTCTTAGATGGTACACATCTACAGTTGCTTTTTCTACTCGCCAGCCCCTTCAAGGAGCAAAAGAAGGAATACGTCATATTCTCATCAAATCATGAGAACTGTATCTATTGATAGGTCTAGAAAATGAACTGTTTCAACTGGTCAGAAATCGCAATTGAAGGATACTTTTTTCCCCTCTTGCATGTACATTCTCTCTGCAAATGGAGTGGACTATATATGGTGCAGAAGGATGCCACTGCCTTCAAATGAGTATCATTACCTAGTGACAATTTCCTATTTTATTTCCCCATACCCTTACACGCTAATTCTATCAAAATAATTATCCAGTGTCCTCTTGAATACCTTGATTTAGCCTACCTCCTGTTAGGATTTCCAGGATTTCTATACCTTAACAACTTACTCTGTGAAAAGGTTTTCTCTCGCATCATTCTTGTTTCTTTTGCACATCACTTCGAATTCATTAACCTATAATTTGAAACTTTAATGACTGCTTTTACAATGTACTTTAGAATGTGGAAATCGTTTTAAAAAGGAGAATAAGTTTGTTTGTTTGAGCTGAAGACATTACATATGATTTCATAGGATTTATGGAACGAAGACCGCCCATAGAACCCAACCACTCGATGGCATTTACACTCCATTCAAACCTCTTCCATGATTGTAACCTATTCCTTCATCCATTAAATGTGTATCTGGCTTTCCCTTGAATATAGGAGCAAGAGTTGGCCATTCGACCTTTGAGCCTACGCCACCATTCATTACCTACGCTACTACCACCCTGCCTTCCATTCTATATCCCTTGATCCCTTTAGCCACAAGAGTTATATCTCCCTCCTTTGTGTTTTCAAAAATGATTTGCCTTCAACCACTTTCTGTGGTTGTGAATTTCACAGGCTCACCACTGTCTGGGTGAAGAAATTTCGCCTCAGCTCAGTCCTAAAAGGGTTACCAGTTATCCTTAAGATATGACCCCGGTTCTGGACTTTCCCATTATCGGGAATGTCCGTCCTGCATCCAATCTGTCTAATGCATTGTGGTGAAGATTTGTAATGCATAGTTAGTGTTTAGAAATATTGATTCTAACATGGCGGGAGAAATAGATTATAATTTTCAGTTCTGTGATGGTCTGACATTTTAAAAGTCACAAGTAACTTTGAAGCACAAGTTCAAGACAGCATGTACAAGAAGTCGTCATGTCATTTTAGCTAAAATGTCAGCAAGTTTTTCACCCCACGTCCCCCCCCACATACACCCCAGCTTCCAAGCTGAAGACAGAAGTGGAGGTGCCAGAGAGAGGCTGTTGAAGACATGTTAAAGTGGCATTAAATGAATGCACACAATTGTATCTGAAAGAAACTGCTACTACTGTGTTGGCTGAGTAAGATTTCTTCAAGTGAAGATATGGGTGACATTTCACTGAGCATTGAGTGTTTGTAAGAGTATTGCTGGGATAAATTTTTTTTTACATCTTTCAATTAGGTTTCCTTTAATATTTGTTTGTTTTATACTCAACGTTTTATACTTTTGTGAATATGTTCAGTAACCACCATGGTAACCAATTTGAAAATTAAAACTTGAGCCCTATGAAGCCTGCTTCCCTCTGGGGTCTACCTTGTCCAATGTTACCAAACCGTCTGGGATATTAACAAAACGGGATTTTTGTAGGAACAGGAATTCTTGAATTTGAGGCAAGCATTCTATATCCACTTAATAAAAGCTTGTAATATTTTAAAAAAACTATTTGATTGTCTGGTTGCCTCATTTCAAGAGTAGTGAGACTGCACTCTTTTTTTTTTTTTTTTTTTTTTTTTTAATCCTTCCCTGTATTTATATCCATTCTATAATAATCTGACATTTTCCAGTGCCTCCAAATCCTTTTCTTCATTATTGCAAATAGATTCTGTGCAGTACTGTCAAATGTGGTATGTACAGGGGCATGAAGCTGTCAGAAAGAAATTCAATTTAGGCAGAGCAATTTAAGAGTTCTCCATTTTTTTTTGTTATTCATCCACTTGTCAGTTGTCACTAGTTACCACAAGCTAGATTTCCCACATTGACTTAGTCCTGAGGTTTACCCAATGAAATGGGATATTTTCCAAGGTCAGTTTATTAGTATAGTGAAAAAGAGAAATGTATGAAAAATTTTATGGTCATGACTGATGTCATCATGCCCTCAACTCCACTTTGCCTGTCTCCTCCCCATAACCCTGCAACCCGTTACTAATTAAAAATATGTCTACGTCCTTCTTAAATTTACTCAATGTCCCAGCATCCACCACACTCTGGGTTAGTGAATACCAAGTTTCATGATACTTTCAGGGAGATCATTTCTCCTCCGTCCCTATTTTAACTATGCTACCCCTTATCCTAAAACTATGACCTCTTGTTCTAGATTGCCCACATGAAGCATCTCTGCATCTACTTTGTCAATACCCTTTAGCAACTTGTATACTTCAATTAGATTTCCTTCCATTCTTGCAGACTCCAGAGAGTGTGGGCCTAAATTGCTCAATCTCTCTTAAGAGAAACCCCTCAACTCTGGAATCAATCTAGTAAACCTCCTCTGAAGTGCTTCCAATGCAACTATATTCCCCTCTAAAGGAGACCAAAACTCTATATGGTACTTCAGATGTGGTCCTACAAATGCCTCACTAATACAGTTGCAGCAACATTTCCCTACACTTGTGTTCTATTTCTTTAGCAATAAAGGCCAAAATTCTGTTTGCCTTCCTAATTGCCCATTGTACCTGCGTACAGGCTTCCTGCAATTCATTCATGAGGACTCCCATCTCTTCCTGCAATGAAGTACTCTGAAGTTTCTCTCCATTTAGATAAGAGTTGCTTTTCTGTTCCTACGACTAAAAGAGAACCTCAATTTTCTCCATGTTAAACTTCATCTGTGAAATTTTGCTCCGCTCACCTAACCTATCTATTTCCATTTCTAAATTTCTTATTTCTTCATTGCAGCTTACTTTTCCACTATCTTAGTGTCATCTGCAAATTTGGTTAAAGTACTTTCTATCCCTGTATCCAAGTTAATAACATAGGTTGTAAATAGTTGGAACCCAAAGACTGAACCCTGTGGTACCTCACTAGTTATCTTACCAATCAGAAAAAGGCTTTTTGTTGGTTAGCTAATCCTCTATCCCAGCTAACAAATTAGCTCTCAGCCCATGTGATCTTACCTTGACTATTAACCTTTTTTGCGGCATCTTGTCAAATGCTTCTGGAAGTCCAGATATACTATGTCTACTGGATTCCCATTATCCATATTGCTTGTCGCATTTTTAAAGAATTCTATCAAATTATTCAAACGTTATTACTCCTTGATAAAACCATGCTGTTTCTAATGGATTGTGTTTTGATTTTTTTCAAATGTCCTGTTATTAGTTCCTTAATAATAGATTTTGACGTTATGACACACATCTTGGGCAGGTGGGACTTTAACCCAGAACTTCTGCCCAAGAGGTAGAGGCACTACGATTGCACCATAAGAGCACTACAATGACTTGTACAACAATTGGCAGTAAATGAAAGATTGGCTGGAATGTGAACTCTATCTCTTGCATAATATTTTATGATACACCACAAATTGAGATTTACACCCTTATACTGATAACCAACAACTTGTGTCCTATGTTCTTATATTGGGATTCATCATAAAACAGACACAGTTTCAGTGGAATAGAATTGCCTTTTTATTACTAGCAGACTGAAAATCTGGAATTCCTCTATCAATAGTTATGAAAATTGCCCTTGATGAAATAAATTTTTTAATTCACCTAAGTTTAAATATTTGCTTGAGATGTAAATTCATCGCTTATTGTAACAAGCGTTCAAACAAGCATTCAGACCGTTGACTGGGTTGTATGGATCTGTCCAACTTTGATTCATACTTGCCACAGTCCTTTCTTGTTATGTATTTCTGGGTGGAGTGTTTGCTTTTTCTACTATGTCTCAGACTTAATTTTTAAATTAATCTGACCAATTCCAGTCTTCACATACCTCTTTTTTTTTTTATATATAATTGTGTGTAATGTGTAAAAGAAAATCTCCCTGTTCAATGAATAAAGCATGCCATGTCACATTTTTGGCACTCTAAAGTGCTTCACAGCCACTTAATTTATTGCACATCAGAAATAATTGTAGACAACACACACCAGCCAATCCGTGTACTGCAATTTGTTAATAATTGCAACTTAAATGTGACTGGAAAAATGGACAGTACATTAGTGCAATAATTATTTATTGAACTGTTTAACAATTAACTTCCTTTAAGGATGACAGAAGTAATGCAATTGAGACTAGTATTCTCAATTTTGAGCTCCCTTTCGGATTCATGCTTTGGCATATTTGAGTAGTTGTATTTTTTAAATCTCCTTTCAATAAAATATTTAGAGCTTTTACTGTGTGTGATATTTGGAAGATTAAGAGAACAGATAACTGATGATGAAAAAATGGTTAATTTTCATTTGTTTTTTGACAATGACCACTTACAAAACTGCCATCCTATGATTAATGTGGTCCCTTATAATCCTTTCTAGGAAGCTCAAAGAATGCTTGAAGTTGCAGAAAGTGGAACAGTACAACTTCCCTTAGAGGGTGGAAACATTCTGAAGATTCCAGTGAAAAGTATTAAGTACAGGTACAGTATACTACACATGGAATGGATGGAAATGAAAGAAGTTACTTCTAAATTAATGCTATTTCTGAGAAGAGAAAGAAACGTGTTCATTGTACTTACGTGGCTAGGTTTGAAAGGTTCCTGCTAACCGCTTTGTAAATCTTTTCTACACCCCCTCTAATTTAATAATATCCTTCCTGTAGCAGGGTGACTAGAACTTGACATAGTACTCTAAAAGTGGCTCACTATAAGGTTCTGTACAACCACAACATGAATTCCCAATTCCTATACTCAACAGTCTGAGCAATAAAGGCAAACGTGCCAAATGTTGCCTTTTACTACTCTGTCTACCTGTGATGCAGCTTTCAATGAACTATGTGCCTGGACCCCTCGGACTCTGTTTGACAATATTACCCAGAGCCCTACCATTAACTGTGTAAGTCCTGACATTGTTCGTCTTACCAAAATGCAACACCTCACATTTATCTAAATTGTACTCCATCTGCCACTTCTCGGCCCGTTGTCCCAGTTGATCAAGACCCCTTTTAATTTTGGATAACCTTCCACACTATCTACAATACCATTTAATTTTTGTGTCATCCACAAACTTGGTAACCACGCTTCCTATATTCTCATCCAAATTCTTTATATAAATGGTAAACGACAGTGGACCCAGCACCGATTCCTGTGGAGCACCACTGGACCACAGGCCTCCAGTCCAATAAACAACCCTCAACCACCACCCTCTGTCTCCTACCATCAAGCCAATTTTGTATCCCATTGGCAAGCTCTCCCTAAATCCCATGTGATCTAACTTTACTAATTAGTCTACCATGTGGAACGTTGTCAAAGGCTTTACTAAAGTCCAAGTAAACATGTCTGCTGCTCTTCCTCCTCTATCGTCTTGGTCATATCCCCAAAAATCTCAATCGAGAGAGAGACTCAGTTTTCCACGCAGAAAGCTGTTAGCCATCCCTAATCAGCCCTTGCCCCTCCAAATGCATGTAAATCCTGTCTCTCAGAATCCCCTCCAACAACTTGCCCACCAATGAAGTCAAACACACTAGTTTATAGTTTCCAGGCTGCTCCTTGCAGTCTTTCTTAAAGACACAACATTAGCCACCCTGCAGTCTTCTGGCACCTCACTGGCTGTAGAGGATAAAAATATCACTGTTAGCAGTACTGCAAATTCTTCCCACAATGTCCTAGGATACAGTTGATCAGGTCCCAGAGATTTATCTACCTTTATGCTTTTTAAGACCTCCAGCACCTTTTTCCTTCTGTAATGTGGGCTGTTTTCAAGACTTCACTATTTCTTTCCCCACGTTCCCTAGCTTCCAAGTCTTTCTCCACAGTAAAAACTGAAGGGAAATATTTATTTTAGTACCTGCTGTGGTTCCACACATAGATGACCTTGTTGATCTTTTAAAGGGCCCTATTCTTTCCTTAGTGGCTCTTTTGCCCTTAATAGACTTGTAGAATCTCTTTTTGGATTATCCTTAACCTTATCTGGTAAGATATGCCATCTCATATCCTTGTTTTGCCCTCCTGATTTCCCTCTTAAGAGTGCCCCTACTCCCATCGTACTCTTCAAGAGGTTCCCTTGAACCCATCTGACATATGCCTCCTTCGTTTTCTTGACCAGAGCCTCAATATCTCTACTTATCCATTGTTCCCTATTCCTACCAGCCTTACCCTTCACTCTAATAGGAACATAATGCCTCTAAACTCCTGTTATCTCACTTTTGAATTTCTCCCACTTGCCAGTCATCTCTTGACTTGCGAACAGTCTACCCCAATCAACTTTCGAAAGTTCCTGTCTCATACTGTCAAACTTGGCTTTATTCGAATTTAGAACTTTTAACTTTTTTTATACAAGACCTGTCCTTTTCCATAACTCTTTTAAAACTATTAGAATTGTGTTCACCGGTCCCAAAGTGTTCTCCTGCTAACACTTGAGTCACTTGCCTTGATTTATTTCCCAAGAGAATGTCAAATTTTGCTCCTTGCATGTAAATATGTTCAAGAAAATTTTCTTTGTTAATATTTAACTCATTCCTCCCCATCCAAGCCCTTAACGCTATGGCAGTCCCAGTCTGTGATTGGAAAGTTAAAATCCCTTTACTATTACAAGCCTATTATTCTTATGCATATCTGAAATCTCTACATATTTGCTCCTTAGTTTCTCGCTGACTATTTTAGTAAAATCCCTTTAAAGTGATCATCCCCCGTTTTATTTCCGAGTTCACATTAGCTTCACTGGACAATCCCCCAGGAATATCCTAAGGACAGTAGCAATATTTTCCTTAATCCAAAACCCCACTTACCCCAACTCTCGCCTCCCTTTCTATCCTTTATCACATCTATACCCTGAAACATTGAGCTGCCAGTCCTGTCTCTCCCTTGGCCATGTTTCTGATATACCAGTCCCATGTTCCCATACATGCCCTGAGTTCATCCGCCTTACCTATCTAGAAAACTTGCATTGAAATAAATGGAGTTTGTTTGTTTAGGGGTTCTCTGACATGCTCTTGCCTGCCTTGTCTAATTAATTTATTCTCTTTTTAACTTCTGAACCACCCTCTGCTTTCTCTCTATCTTCACTACTGTTTAGGATCCCTCCCACTCCCTCCTCCATACTTGTTTAAAGGCTCCCAAATAGCACTAGCAAGTCTCCCTCCACTTCAGATAAAAATGTTCCTTTTGAGCAGGTCTTTTCTGCCCAAGAAGAGATCCCAATGATGCAAAGATCTAAATTCTTGCCTCCTGCACCATCTCCTCAGCCACTCATTTATCTGCCGTATTTTCTTGTTCCTATTCTCACTAGCAGATGACACTGGAAATAATCCAGAAATTACTACCTTTTTGAGGTCCTGCTTTTTAAATCTCCCACCTAACTTTCTATATTCTCTCTGCAAAACCTCATCCCCTTCTCTGTCTATGTTGTTCGTACCAATTTGACAATTTGCTGCAACCTTTCTGGGACATCCTTGACCGCAGTACCATGAAGGCAACATACCAACCTGAATTCTTGTTTGCGGTCGCAGAACCGCCCCTGACTGGAGAGTCCCCTATAACGATTTATCAGTTTATCAGTTTGAAACTTGACAAACTCTGGCTTCAGGCGTGATGACTAAGACCTGGCTACCACAGCTATTTTCCTCTGAGGGGCTATCCCTCCAACAGTATCCAAAATGGAATATTTGTTTGAGGGAGGAATAGCCACAGGACACTCCTGCACTACCTTTCTACCTCTCCTGACAGTCACCCATCTACCTGACTGTGCTTGTGGTGTGAACGCCTCTAATTGCTACTAACCATAACACTCTGTGCCTCCTATTTGCTCTTCAGTGACTCCAGCTGCCCCCCCCACCCAATCCAAAAGGTCTAATATGAGACACATCCAAACACACTTCCTGCAAGTATACTCACCAGGGACTGTCAACTGTTCCCTAATCTCCCACATCATCTGATAAGAGGAGCATACCACTCCACTGACGACCATCTTCATTCTTTTAAAAAATCACCAAACGTAAACTTGTCTAAAAATCACACTTTGCTCAAATCCAGCATTTGCAGACTGTTACTGCTGGCGCTCTATGCTGGGAAAAGTTAGTTCCTAGGTCTTGTAACATAAAATACAGGAATCAAGTTCACCCAGCTCTAACAGATTCAGCATGATTTCAGTTGTGGGTTCCTGTGATAGGTGATTCTGTTGGTGTATGTTTTCAGTCCTGCTTGTTTCTTTTTGCCTATGGTACAATTTATGACTCAGTGTACTGCTTTTATAGAAAAACCAAGATAAATCTGCTGAATGGCTGCTCCTTGAATCGAGTTTTCAGCATAACATTAAACCAGTAATAATGTGGTGGTGCAAATAAACTTTTGATTTATCACATATACATAGTTGCATTAGCGATATCAAACTACCAATCTTGATCTTCCTTGGGATGCTCTGAATACCACCTGCATTCAAGAGCTATTATTTTTGCCTTCTTAGGTTTTAACCCCCTTGTCCTGTTTTTGCTGCTGTTTCTTTTACACTTGTACACTGTGTCTTCCTGTCCCACTGTGGATATAATTGCAACAATAGTTGACCTGCATCCTCTGTCTCGTGCTGTCTCTCTTCCTTGCCTCGCACACACCCTCACATTCTCTCTTCCTCTTCCACCATCCCAAATTGAATTTAATATCTTCTGTACAGCCCTAGTTCACCAGGACCTTGTCACAGCACAGTACAAGTGAGGTTCATCTGACCAGAACAGCTCCCTTCAACCTCCGTGCTAGTGACTGTCTCCCAATAACCAAAACTCATTCCTCCCACACCAATCTTTCTGCTATGTGTTTAACTCCTTTTACTTATGTCAGTTTGCCCATGGCTCAGGAACTGATCCTGAAATTATGAATTTGATGGTTCTGTATTTTAATTTACCTCTGAACTATTCAGAATCTTTCAGCAGGACCTCCTTTCCAACCTTATCAGTGTCATTTGTACCAACATGGATGACAACAATTCATTTCTTCCCCATCCGCTCTAAGTTCCTCTTTAGCCCGAAAAGATGTCCTTGTCCTAGCACTGGTAAGCAATATAGCCTTCAAGATGCATGTTTATAGCTGCAGACAACAGGATCTATTGTCCTAATTATACTGTTCCCTGTCATTATTAAGTTCCTATTGGTAAAGGTGTTCACCCTCCCCACAGTCCCCATTGTCATCCACACAGGTTGCAAGAACCTCTTTATTTTTGGACAATTGCAGGGACTGAAACTCTTCAACAGCTACCCTTTGAATCCCCATACCTGTCTCACCTACAATCACATCTGCTTGTCCTCGAGCAGTGATCTGCTATCTGGAGCAAAGTATCCAGGTATCTTTCCCCTCCCCTGATGTGGCGCATTGTCTTCAGCTCAGCCTCCAGATCCTTTACTCTGATCTGAAGTTGCTTACATTGCAGATGTTTTCACTGTGGATCACCTTAGAGTTTAGCAACTCGCACATACTACAGCAGCAATACATCACCTGACCTGCCTTGACTATTCTATTTAATTAAATTCATTCATATCCCGGCTTTACACTTTTTATTTAATGATTTCTCTCCTTTAACACACTAGTATCAATCTTCATACCCTAGAAGCAATTTTTAAAAAAACAAAAAGAAAATTAGAGGTCTGACCACAAACTGAAAACCATACACTCACTTTAAAGACCAAAAATATTTTCAGCTGCTTATGTTCAGGCACAAATCAACCCAACACCCCCCTCCTTCCACTGAACTTCTTGAGATGCTTAGCGTTTGCGCTGTGTAGTAAGTTGCACTCAAGTATTCAGTCGTACTGAGTTGGCTGTGTATATGTTCCCGACACACAAACCTAGCTCACTCAGTGAATGGGGTCTGAGTTTTAGCTGCTGCTTAATTAGGCAGCTCTTTCAATGTACTCCTTTGAAAATAACTGCTCAAAGCTTGCAACTACAGAATTCAAAACTGCTGATTTTTCTTTAAGCAAACTACAAGTTGCTGTCTAAATTACGTTTGTACAAATTGAAGATTTGCACACTTTCTCACCCAACAGATACACGTGCTCAATTCAAGGCTGATCTGGATTTGTTTGTAGAATTTTTGTGTTCCAAGCAAAGGCCGCAGCCCGCTCATATAATGAGGATACAGTTTCAGCTGGTTCTCAATCGAACTGTTTAGGCTGCTCTTTGTTTAGCAGTGTTTTAAAAAGTGGTAGCAGCAGCAGAAGTTTTTTTTGGTACAATAAGACTTCAGACTTAATGTTACTAAATAATGAATGACACCTAAATTAATTTCCTCCTTTTCTATCTAATGTACTGTGGGCATGTATGTAAAACAGGCTTGGCCAACAGGTGGTCTGCCAGTTGGTCCTATGTGCCCTGCTACCGGGGTTCCAAATACAGGAAAAACAAATGGAAGATTCTGCAACATGCTCCTCCTATCGGAGGCTGTTTTTCTCCTTTGCTCGTTGCTGTATTCACTAGTTAGCCTGTCAACAAGTGCTGAAAAGAAATGGCCTCTGATTGGTAGGAACAGGAGCAGGTCATTCAACCCTGTGCACTTGCTAAACCATTCAGTACGATCATAGCTGATCAAATACTTCACCGCCTTTACTCATTCCATCCCTACAGTCCTGTATGTCACTGATAATCAGAAATCTGTCAATACTCATAGACTGAACACCCCCTTCCACCACAGCCTTCTGTGGTAGAGAAATCCAAAGGTTCACAACTCTGAGTAAAATAGTTTCTCCCCACCTCGGACCTAAATAACATCTCCCTTTTATTTTTAAATTGTGCTCCTTGGTTTTAGACCCCTCACCCGGGGAAACATCTTAGCCGCATCTGTATTTTGTAGGTTTCAATAAGATTGCCTCTCATTCTTCAAAACTCTAAAAGAATTCAGACCCAGTTTGTCTAATCAGTCTTCCCATCCTGGCAACAAGTTTGGTGAACTTTCGTTGTATTCCCTCTACTGGAAGAATATCTTACCTGAGACAAGGAGACCAAAACTACATAAAGTACTCGAGGTACGGTCTAACCAAACTCTTGTACAATTGACGTAAGACTTAAAAACAACTGTACTCGGATCCTCTTGCAGTAAAGTCTAAAATTCCATTAGCCTTCCTAGTAGCTTGTTGTATTTGCAGTGACTTGTTGACAAGAATACCTAGGTTCCCTGAACATCTACGTTTTATAACCCCTTTCCTCTTAAGATATATCTGTGTATCTGTTTCTCTTGCCAAAGTAGATAACCACATTTTCTACATTATCTTCCACCTAGCATGTTCTTGCCCATCTAGTTCACCTATCCAAGTCCTCCTGAAGCTGCTTTACATAATCTTCTGAACAAACATTCCCATTTAGCTTCGTATCACCTGAAAATATTACATTTGGTGCACATGTTCAGATTATTAAATGTGAGCAGCTGCATCCTAAGGTTTCATCCTTGTGTTATTTCACCAGTCATAGCTTGCCCACTGTTTGCTGTCTGTTAGCCAGTCATTATTTCATGCTAGCACATTACTTCTATCCTATTACCTGCTATGCTTTTATTTCTAACCACCGTTGTGTGAGGGACTTTATCAAAAACCTTCTGCAAATCTAAGTAGATGACATCCATTGGCTCTCCTTTATCAGTTCTGCTCATAATTGAACTTCTTAACTGGAAGGGGAAAAATAAGTTGTTTTTTTATTAGTTAGCTCTGCTGATTGGTACTTTTCAGTTATTTATGTTTGTTAGTCATTTATTTAAATTATGAATTTATTCCTTTTGGAATTTTGTTTCTGAAATGCACACTGTTGTGCCAAATCTTATCTGTCTGAAATTTGCTCAGTAGCCCTCATGCAGAAAAGGTTGGACAACCGTAGTCGAAAACCTTTTGGTGTTTTATTATTGAAACAATTCTGATTTCTTGATTTTTTTTTTCTGCATGTGACCGTTACAAGCCATCAATAAACTGTAAGAATTGTGTGTAAGTTGGGAAGAGCTGCATAGTAAGGTGAAGGGAAAAATTAGGCTTAATGAATCGGGTCAGTGGTTCTGCTTGTACAGAGCACTAACATTTAGATATGTTTATCCTCTAGCCCAGACGATCCTTCTGTCGTAAACATATCTGATGAAATGGCCAAAACTGCTGTGTGGAAGGCTCTTGCTGTAAATGCTGAGAATGCAAAAGTTGTAAAACTTGAAGCAAGGTAGCTTTTTTTAATGTGCTTAATTTGTGGCCTGATGTCTAACAAAGCATTCTGATACTAATAGATGCACAACAGTGGCTGCTGTTTAGAAAACTGGGCATTTGTAGCAAACATTAACATTTATTGCATTAATCAATATTAAAGTTCTGCCCTGTTTGATGCACTCCACTTCATGACATTCAGTTATAACTCCAACCCTATGATAAGACCACCAGATCTTAGCTTACAGATTGACACCTCCAAAAACAGCATTTACGGTGATGTTAATTTTAGAGAACACCTTTTAATAATACTGCTTTGTAAACATTTAAACACTATATTTAATATTATCAAGTGATCAGGAATTGTTCTCTGCACGTCAGAAGAAAAAAAATTGTTTATGGATAACTTAATTGTCCAGCATAAAGTTTCAAAAGTTGTACTTTTTGATAACATTCCTGAAATGGTGTGCAGTGACTTAAATCTTTCTTATATAATTGGTGTGCTGCAGCACAAAATATTTTTTGGTCACCAACACGTGATACTGCCTGAGGATAGGACTAGTTAAGCATAAATAAATCAAATTGTTTGAAATTTAAATGTCTTTGCTATATTGCTGCTGACTTTCTACCGAGATCTTGAGTTCAAAATTCTTCAGTAAAAAATTACTTTTCCAAATTTTATTCAGAATGCCTTCCACACCTACTTAGAGCTTGATCATACATTAAAGATATATGTCTTCAATACTTAAAAGTACTTTGCTGGTAGTTTCTAATCTCAGACAGTGAATTCACATTATAAGAAGAGCACATACAAAAAGTCCATGATATCTAGACATAGGACATAGCAAGAGTAAAAACTGTATGCATGAAACAGGCTACCAATTCATTACTGTCTATCTTAAGCTAGTGCAGTCAGAAAGAAGAACACCTTATGTTCTCCCCCAGCCCCGCCAAAAATAAAAAGGCTTGATTCACATTTTAAGGTATGTTTTTAAGGCATTGTGTAAAAGTATTGGTAGTGGAGAAACAGATGTGAGGAATCTGTTAAACAATATGCTTTGTACTATGCTTGTACTGTATGCTTTGTCTTTTGAAAACAAATTCTACTAATTTCTTACCTGCATGATGTACAATTATTTTCAACATAGCTATTTTTTTTACTATGTCCTACAGACAGAAAGTTGTATGCCCATAGTTGTGAAAGATAAAGATGCCTAACTCATTAAAACTCACTTCAAAAAACAATTAGCTTTGCTGATAAAAATATTATGTGAAGTGAGGGTGTATTTAATTGGTGAAACTTTAGATAAAGAAATAGAACCAGAAGTCTCAGAAGCCAATACAACTTGTACATTAAAGCAATATTTTCATTTAGAGGTTGAATTGATTATTGTCTGTTTTTCATTTCTCTTTATTAGCCATGGGTGTGTGGATGTACAAACAAGTATTAAAATTATAAAACCTGAAATGCAGCTATTCATTTTACTTTTCCTTGTTACAAATTTACAGTCCCGAATGTACTACAGATATCAAAGTAAATATTGAAGAGGTGCCTCCAAGAAATGTCCTTGATGCTGAAACATCTGTATGAAACAAGCTACATCCTGATTAATCTGGAAAAACTTCTTTTTATTAAATCTACTACGTGAGCCACAGCCAAACCTCTGGATCCTTTGCAGGAAGTGTGTTGGACCTAATCAGTGTCTCAGTCAGAGTGAAATTCTTCTGACCAAGGTTGTTTTACCCTTGTACTATTCTGTCAACTGCATTGCTAGCTACTGTTTAAATCTTTACTTACAGGTTCAATTAAAATTTTTGGCGTAAGGTTATGAAAAGTGAACAAGCAATAATCTATTAGAGAAGTTTTTTTTTAAAATTAAAAATCTGCTTACCAACATTTGATTTACTTCGTGATGATGGCAGATGATGTACTATTTAAAGAATTGAAAATAGTACATGATGAATGCAAGTATACAGTCGATACAAAAAGGTGTAAATATATTGCTTATTGACATTCACGCTCCAATGTTATAAGTAATAGGTAAGATCTTCAACCAAATGCTCAAATCTGTCTTTATTTGTCATTGATCCTTCAGAATTTTGTTGCTACTGGATAACAATGAGCCAGCAGGCGATAACCAGTGTTGTGATAACATGTGATAGAAGAACAGATGTGTAAATTGGTATAATGTATCTGAAGGGTGTGCATCTATTTACTATACTGGTTGGTTGCTATCCTTTTTATTTACAAATTGGTGCACTGGTTTTGCAATACTGATTTGAGACTCTCTGCATCTGAACTGTTTACATGTAACTTTATTCAACATGGCATACTGTAGGCTTTATTTAGCATTGCAGTGTTATATGTTTTATTTATTTATACTTAGACTCAAATTTATCGAGAAATTTTCACACTATATGGAATACAAAGAAGATTTGGCTAATTTTATAAAGATTGTTCTAGTATTTTTGTTTTGTACTTTAGAAATGTAGAGTAACCATTTTCTATGGGCAGTACTGTAGTTATAGTATTAGATCAATAATTCTAGAGCCATCTCAGGAAATCAGAATCTTCCCACTGGTCCATATTGCCATGCCTTTGACACAGTTTGTGACATTGTTTTGTCTTCCGGATCAGATGAAACTTCTAAAAATATTTCTTTAGACCAGCTGTTTTTTTTCCCCCAAGTGAGGCAAGTTCATTTATCTTCAGTCAAAAACAACATGCCGGTGCAACACACAGAATTGTATTCTTCATTTGCATTCAATCATTGCAAAATAATAGCCAAACAGCCAAAATGCAGAAATGGTTATGTTGTGAAACATTTTGGTTTGTATCCCAATACTGATTATATAGTTAAACATATGGCAAATTCTGCGGATATTTTCAGCAGTCAACCAATTTTCTGCTATTTTATTAAATGTACAGATTGTAATCACTGTAACTGAATAATTGAGTTTGCATAATATAAGGGATGTGAATTATAGAAACTTATTTTAATCGCGTGTCAGTTGGTGAACTGAAGTTTTCTATTTAATTTTTTAGGTTACTCTAAAGAATAGTATTGTGTTGATACTGTTGATCGTTAGATGCTAAATACAGTATAAGATTTTAACAGTTTGAAAAACTGGTTTCTGACAGGGACAGTTTTGTCCCTTCTGTTTTTTTTTAAATCTGCGGTTGATGGTAATTTTATGTCTTCCTGTGTTCTGCTTATTTAATCACAGAACAAATACAATCCCTAGTATTCATCAATTTTCATAAAATTGTCTAAGTTCAGAAAATTATGGTTAAAGTTTTTATGACTATTTCTAAGTACAGTAGTGATTTCATTTATTTTTGTAAGGACACACAAAGCAATGTAAAAATGTTACAGTAGTCCATGTCTTAGTTTAAATGATATGTGTATAACCCAGATTTTGTTTTCTTTAAGGACAATGTCCTGCCTTTAGTTGAATATTAGAGGAGAACAACTATTTTTTGTAATGTCATATGTTAATAAAAGCAATAAAGTCTTTTATTGTATCAAACATGGTATTGATCTATGTTTTTCATAGGAGTCTGTTTGGAAACGGAATAAATCAAAGATCTAACAAAAGTGTGAAGAGATGTACAGTATCGTAATGTTTTACTGACACCATTGCATTTGAGTTTGAACTTTTAATATTTTTGATCATACCCATTTTAAAATTTCAAGTCAGTGTCTGTATTTTAACTACCAGTGGGTTTGGGGATGATCCCATCAGCAATTTTTGGTACCATGGGTCCAGGCTAATTTTAATTTCCCATAAATTTTGTATTTCTACATTCCATCAAGAACAGGTGACAAGTGTCAGAAAATATCAGCATTGGATGTTCGAAGCATCCCTTTGGAAGGGGATGGCTGGGGAAGTGAAGGCTTAACCTTTCTTCATGGGACACAGGATTGCTCTTGTTACCACTGGATTTGTAAAGAAAAAAAAAACACATTCTGCTGCTTTATCCTCTTCTGAGGAGAATCTACTTTCCAAGTTGACCTTCTGGGAAAGCTAGATCAATTTCTCTTGGGTCTGAGTTAAAATTGCAGTCTAGTCTTGGTGATACATTGGAATAAAATGTGCATGTGTAAAGAAGCGTTCGCTGGCTTTGGCAGGCTGGTCATGAAAGCAGAATTCAGGAAGTGTCAGGTGGTGAAATAACTGGGGCCAGTTTAAATAACTTGATCAGTCTGCACCAGATAGTAAGAGCTCTTGTAGAACAGCAGCAGTGTTCCTATCTCTGAGCCAGGCAGCCTATATCCAAATCCTACTTGCTCCAGAGGTGTGTAATAACCATATCTGAGCAGTTGATTGGAAAATATCCCCAGATGGGTCGGGTTAAAATCATCTTTTCTATGTCAGTAATGTTATTTTCAAATCCTCAGATTAACTTAATTTTGGCTTACAATAGGACTGTGCAGAAAGAATACATTTGAGTGACAACAAAAAAATCACTACCTTCTGCAGCTTAGTTGCTACAGATGTGAACTTCACACATTTAATATCTTAATTTTCTTGTTAGGAAGCATTTGCTATTTTGTTTCTCTTCCTACTGTGCACTGAGTGATAGAGCACAATAGAGATCGTAAAATGTGAACAAACTAGTGCCTTTCAGAAAAGATGGTGTAGTACTAGTCATAAGATATATTTCTGCGGAGTCAACCGGGTGCTGTACTTCAGCCAAAATGGTGGCAGAGCCCCAATTCCAGAAGCCCTGTTCCTGAATCTAGCACCCACCATTTTCACTGGGGGTGGAGAAATGACATTTCACACATCCACAGTTCATAGTGGCAGCAGTGCATTTTAAAGTGCAGCTTCAATCAACTTTTGTTACCAGAATTTCCATATCATGATTCATAGGCTTTAGCCCAGAGCCTTCTAAATTGGAAGTTGTGATCCTGTGGGGTTACAAGCTCCAAGGCAGCATTGGCCGATTCTGCTCTTTCAGGTCTTCTCTTCCTAAACCCCAACTCCATCCCATCCAGTCAGCAAGGTGTCAAAATGTTTAAGCTTCAAAATGGGATCACAGTGGGCCAAGGTTTGGGAAGCACTGCTTTCGATGTGTGAGAAGAAGAGCTAAACCTAACAGAGTTCTTTGGAATGGTCCAGGTATCTTTGCCCCTTTGCAATGACATTAATGGCTGAAGTAACCAATACTGGGACCTGAGTATTCAGGGGTATGATTAATGTATTGATTTAGTAAGAGGATCAAGGGTTACAGGAAGAAGGTAGGAGAATGGGGTTCAGACACATCAGCCATGATCGAATGGTGGAGTAAACTTGATGGGCTGAATATCCTAATTCTGCTCTTGTATCAATGGGCTGATGAGTATTTGAACTTTTGGAAGAATGGGAAGTTGGAAAGAGTGACGGGGTGGTTGTCTTCATTTAAGGAAGACATTTGAACAATAGTGAGAGATGATTTTAGTTCTAAAGATCAAAATGTAGAATCAGTTTGAGGTGAAGTTAAGAAACAATCGAGAAAAAATTTTATTGTGGGAATAGTTGATAGACCATCTAATGGTGACAACATTGCAGTTATTTTTTTAATCTTCATAGAGATTTGATTCATCCAATCAACAAATGTAGCATGGGAAATGAATTTGTACTGCTTTTGGGTTAATTTCTTAGTGTAGCATGTTCAAGAGCAAACAGAGGGCAGACTAGCCTAGACCTGGTAGTGTGCAATGAGGTAGGATTGTTAATATCCCCATAGTAAAGGTGGTGATAACAGCATTGAATTTCTGATTCATTTTATGGAAATGAGCCTAAGTCTAGTGTCTTAAGCTTAAATACAGACAAAATGACTTTTTTTAAAAAAAAACTAATAAAATGAGAGAAATTAGGAATATGAGAATGCTAACTGCAACCATGAAAACCAAACTTCTACAAAAATTTGAAAAGAAAAATAGTAATTGGAAAAAAGTGTGGGTCCCCAAGAGCGTGTTGATATCAAGAAATGAACTGGTGAAAGCATTGAACAGCTGTTGCCTATAATCTCTGTAGATTGTGCAAACAAATCCTAGAAACACTTGTGAACCAGGAGGTGAAAGAAAGTGACGAGCTGAAACAATTGGAATCACTAGAGAAAGAGTACAGAGAAAGCGTACAAAGAAAGCTATTAGAATGAAAGGCTGATAAGCTACCAGGATAAATGTGAAGGCAATTTTGTTTTATTTTTCTGTATTTTTGGTTGTGAACTGAAATGGGATAAGAACTAGTTTAAAAGCAAGGGTTGTTGAAGTATTGCTGCACCTTTTCAAAAGCAAATTACCTGACACTCTAAGTGCTGTCTACAGAGTTACTGGTTCAAGTAGCAGGGAAAGCCTAATTCCAAATGAGCTAGAGCCAGGAAACTGTATGAATGGGGATTTGGCTTGCAACAAGTAATTGACTGGTCTGTGGTATGATGACCCATTATCACTGACTAACACATTCTGTCTGCCAACATCTCATTCCTAGGTAGTTGCACAGCACATTGAGGATGTGACTTTTTGAATTGGAAGCTATCTGAGCTCTGGAAGGGAAGCAGTTGTTTTGCTCTGCAGTGAGAAAGATCTCAAGACTGAAGAAAGCCTCATCAGTAGCCGTAAGCTGTGACTTTCAATCAAATAGTCACCCTGTGCCTCCTACAAACGAGTGAAAGAACTTGGAGAAGGAAGATCATGAAGCAGCATTCTGATCAGCAAAAGGATCATCTTAGCAAATGCTGTTGACGGGGACCATCAAACTACTTTCCTAGTCTGTATCAGCATGGGAATCACAGGTTACAGGGAACAGAAAGTTGATACGAGGAATGACAGATCAGCCATGATCCTATTGAATGCAGATCAAGCTTGAGGGGCCAAATGACCTAATCCTATTCCTATTTCTTAAGGTCTTTCCGTCTTTCTGTATTCCCGTAACACCCATTTTTCTTTTTCTTGTCTGTGTGCGCAAAGAGGGAGACTTATAATTTTTTAAGTAATTTTAGAGTTTTAACTAGTAGAGCTATGTCAACAATTCCTAATTGATGGAACTACTGACAATACATAATGGTTCAAGAAGGCAGTGCAACATCATCTCCAAGGTAACTAGGGACAGGCAATAAACATTAGTCAGCCAGTGATGCTCACATCCCACAAGTGAATAAAACAAATTATCTGTAGGTTAGAATATAACTTTGAAATAATTGGTAATCCTTGTTAAGGACAGAAACCTGGTCCGTGCTTTCTGTCAACTTGGGCCTAAAATAGGTAAATAGGGGAATTCTGTGTATTTTTAAAAATCTTTGACTTGTGTGATGACTTCATGAAAAGCAGAACTTGATTTCCAGGGTGCTAGTCCAGTGAGGCATAACACCGGTCATCCTAGGATCTTAAAAGACGTGGCTGTAGAGATTTATGTGCATTGATTTTTAATTTTCCAAAATTCTTTGGGTTCTGGAAAGGTCTCATTCAGATTGGAAAATAGCAAATAACTCCATCTGCTTTCTGTCTCCTTCCTTTTTAACATAATGACAGACAGGTTAACCTATCAGCTATTATAGGAAAAATGCAGGAATTTATTTTTAATACATTTAGCAAATCTTAATGAAATTAACCAAACTAAACATAGCTCAATGACAGAGAAATCATGTCTCACTAATTTTGAATCCGTGTTTACTGTGGAGAAGGATATGGAAGATGTAGAACGTGGGGAAATAAATAGTGATATCTTGAAAAACGTCCATATTAGTGATGGTGGTGCTAGAGGTCTTAATGTATAAAAATGGATAAATCGCAGGGACCTGATTAGGTGTACCCTAGAACTCTGTGGGAAGCTAGGGAAGTGATTGCTGGGCTCCTTGCTAAGATATTTGTATCATTGATAGCCACAGTTGAGGTGCCAGAAGACTGGAGGTTGGTTAACATGGTGCCACTATTTAAGAAAGCTGGTAAGGAATAGCAGGGAACTATAGACCGGTGAATCTGTTGTGGGCCATGTTCTGCAGCAGAGCGGACTGCGCGGGCCGAAGCGACGTTAGTGGATCAGACGTGGGTTGGAGCGATTCCGGAGGGGGCCAAGTCCCCAGAGCAACAGAGGAGCCGTGTACCCAGGGCATCTGTTGGGCCGAGTCTCGGAGCGATGGGTGGCCTAGAGAGTTCTTCGGTGGGAGGCGGCAGCTAAGTCGGTCAGTCGGCCACAGGGCTCTCGTTTTCCATGTGGAGTAGGCCCCCAACCAATGGCATGGCACAGACTACTGTAGTCCAGAGCAGGGGACACTCAGCAGCGTAGCGTGGGTTGGAAAGCCCGGAGTGGAACTCTGGCAGTGGTATAGCAGCGAAGAAGGAAAGTTGGGCTCTCTTTAAGTTAAATTTCTTTCTTTACTTTAATCTGTGAATGGCGTTTATGTACAAGCGACGGTACACACTTTTCTTTGCAGTTTATTTTGAATGTACGTAACGATAAAGAATGTATTTAGAAAGGCAAGGACTAATTAGGGATAGTCAACATAGTTTTGAATGTGGAAATCGTGTCGCATAAGTTGAGTTTCGTTGAAGAAATAACGAAGAGGATTGAAGAGTGCAGAGCAGTGGATGTGATCCATATGCAAGGTTTTCGACAAGGTTCCTTGTGGTAGACTGGTTAGCAAGGTTAGATCACATGGAATACAGGGAGAACTAGCCATTTGGATACAAAACTGGATCGAAGGTAGAAGATAGAGTGGTGGTAGAGGATTGCTTTTCGGACTGGAGGCCTGTCACCAGCAGTGTGCTGCAAGGATCGGTGCTGGGTCCACTGCTTTTTGTCATTTTATATAAATGATTTGGATGTGAATATAGGAGGTATGGTTAGTAAGTTTGCAGATGACACCAAAACTCGAGGTGTAGCGGACAGTGAAGAAGGCACCTCGGAGTACAACGGGATCTTGATTAGGTGGGTGAATGGGCTGAGGAGTGGCAGATGGAGTTTAACTTAGATGAATGTGAGGTGCTGCATTTTGGAAAGGCAAATCAGGGCAGGACTTCTACACTTAATGGTCAGGTCCTGGGGAGTGTTGCTGAACAAAAAGAACTTGGAGTACTGGTTTATAGTTCTTTGAATGTGGAGTCACAGGTGGATAGTATAATGAAGAAGGCAGGAACAAATTACTGCAGATGGTGAAATCTACTGAAAACAACAAATGCTGGAGATCACAGCGGGTAAAACAGCATCCATAGGGAGAGAACAAACTAATGTTTGGGGTCTCAATGACTCTTCATCAGAGCTGAAGTGAAGTGTGCAGGCGACAGCATTTATGCAATAGTTTGGGGATGGTGTGTAGAGGTAGTGGGTGTAGGGTGTTGTTGGAGAAAAGATGCTGATAGTTCAGATTAAGTGTCGGAATGTGAGAATGTCAGAACAATGGTGTCTCCCCTGCCAGATTTGAAAGGACAGACAGTCCCCACTGGGATTGGGGGAAGGTTGGGAGGAGGGAGGGAAGGGAAAGAGAGAACATGATAACAAGCTAAACGAAAGAGAAGAAATAGGAGCTGGTTCACAATTTGAAGGTGTTGAACTGAATATTAGTCCAGAAGGCTGTAAAATGCCTAGACTGAAAATGAGATGTTGTTCCTCCAGTTTGCACTATGACTTGCTGGAACACTGCAGCATGCACTTTACAGTCTTCTGAACTTAATGTTGAGTTCACCTCCTTTTAAATTGTGAACTGGCTCCTATTGCCTCCCTTTCTTTTTAGCTTGTTATTGTGTTCTCTCCCCTTCCCCAATGCCAGTGGGGACTGTCTGTCCTTTCAAGTCTGGCAGGAGACACACCATTAAAAAACGAAAGAACTGTGGATGCTGTAAATCGGGAACAAAAACAAAGTTGCTGGAAAAGCTCAGCAGGTCTGGCAGCATCTGTGAAGGAAAAGAAGAGTTAACGTTTCTGGTCCGGTGACCCTTCCTCAGAACTGAGACACACCATTGTTCTGCCAATCTCACATTAATACAATCACTTAATCTGAAAGTCAGCATCATTTCTCCATTAGCATTCTACACCCACTAACCCCACCTCCCCAAACTATAGCATAAATGCTGTCCCTTCCACACTTCACTTCAGCTCTGACGAAGAGTTATCAAAACTCAAAACGTTAGCTTGCTGTCTCTCTGGGAATGCTGTCTGACCTGCTGTGATCTCCAGCCCTTGTGTTCAAAGTGAAGAAGGCGTTTTGGTATGCATGCCTTTATTGGTCAGTGCATTGAGTATAGGGGCTGGGAAGTCATGATGTAGCTGTACAAGACATTGGTTCGGCCACTTTTGGAATACTGCGTGCAATTCTGGTCACCCTGCTATAGGAAGGATATTGTGAAACTTGAAAGGGTTCAGAAAAGTTTTATAAGAATGTTGCCAGGGTTGGAGGATTTGAGCTATAGGGAGAGACTGAATAGTCTGGGCTATTTACCCTGGAGCATTGAAGGCTGAGGTTTATAAAATCATGAGGAGCTTGGATAGGGTAAAATTGGCAAGTCTTTTCCCTGAGGTGGGGGAATCCAAAACTAGATGGCATATGTTTAAGGTGAGAGGGGAAAGATTTAAACGGGACCGAAGATGCAACTTTTTCATGCAGAGGGTGGTGCGTGTATGGAATGAGCTGCCAGAAGAAGTGGTGGAAGCTAGTACAATTACAACATTTAAAAGGCATCTGGATGGGTATATGAATAGGAAGGGTTTAGAGATATATGGGTAAATGCTGGCAAATGGGACTAGATTAATTTAGGATATCTGGTCAGCATGGATTATTAGGACCGAAGGGTCTGTTTCTGTGCTGTACAGCTCTATGACTCTACGAAAGCCGTAAGAAGTAAGACTAATTCAGCCCCTTGGATTTGTTCTGTCATTCAATAAGATCATGACTATTCTGATTATGGCCTTAGTTCCAATTATTTACTTGCCTAAACTTCTCTTTCACTTCTTCCCCCGCACCCCCCCGCCACCCCATTTAAAAAAAACTCCCTTACCGACCAAAAATCTGTCTAGCTTGGCCTTGAATATCTTCAGTAAGCCATTTTCTACTACTTTCTGGGAAGAGAATTACAAAGATCAGTGATACCAAGCTGTAGAGCTGGATGAACACAGCAGGCCAAGCAGCATCAGAGGAGCAGGAAGGCTGACGTTTTGGGCCTAGACCCTTCATCAGAAAGATCAGTGACCTGACCTGATCTTAAATGGGAAACTCTTATTTTGAAACTGTACCCCAGCTCTAGACTTCTCCGTGAGGGAAGATATTCTTTGTTTCTACGCTGTCAAACTCCTTCATATTCTTGAATTTCAATCATCTCTCATTCTTTTCAAGGAAGACGAACTTGATCGGACACTAAGGGTAGTGTCTAACTGTAGCGTGGATAAAGGGGAGCCAGTTTAAATTCCCAAAACGTGTTTGATAAGATTATCTCATCAAAGGTAAAACTAATTGGTGTAGGGGGAAACATAGTATCATGCAAAGAAGTGTGAATTGGTTGCTGAATACGAAATCGTCGTGATAATTGGGTTATTTTCAGGTTAGCAAGTTGTAAGCATGGAGTGCTATAGGAATCTGTATTGGGACCTCAACTATTTACAGGCTCTATAAATGACATGTATAAAGGGGCCGACTGTTGCACCGCTTCTGGCCCAACGATAGGTCACTACCAAATTTATGGTTGCTAAATTTGCTGATGTAAGATAATTTGTTGATTGGCTAAACGATTCCAAAACAACGGACTTGTTTCTACTATGCCATTGCTGAGTAGCTCCCAGGTATTTAGAGTAAACTAAAGAGAATGGAATTTAGGGGAGTGGTGGCAAAGTGGATTAAAAATTGGTTACGTGAGAAATAGTAAGAGTGAAGGAACGTTTGTCACAGTGCAAAGTGGATGGTGCTGCCCCAGTGTTCAGTGTTGGAGTCTCTGCTGTTCACTGTCAATCAGTTAAATATTGGACTCCAGGAAGTATTGTCAAAACTTGCAAATGCTCTCAAAGTAAGAGGTATAATTAATTCTTAGAACAAATGATGCCACAAAAGATTGCTGATAAAGTATGAGAATGGATTAAAAAGTGGCAGATGGAATACAATAATTGAGATGGTATTTTAAATTATTTCTATGCAGTGAATTTTATATTAAGAGCAGGGTAATTGGGGCTACAGTTCACAGCACCTCCTGTTAATCAGACTAGTAAAATCTTAATTTCCTTCCTATTTTGATGCTAAATAGTTCTGGCCCGCTTACACTTAACTCGTGCGAGTTCCGGTGGACTTCAATCCATGCTTGTATTGATACTGAGATAGTCACCAATGTATGAACTTTATAACCTATCCCATTGTATGTATTGAAGCCCAAAAGTGGTTGGGATTGTAAGGAAATTTGTGTGAAAGGGAAGAAATTTCTGGCCAGGCTTGTTGCTGAAGACACCACCAAATCCCAAAGAGCAAGTTGATGGTGAGAAAGCAGCTCTGTGAGCAAGAAATTGTTTGTGACTTTTGATAGTGTAGCAGTATAAAAAGTTAAAACCATAATTTTAAGAAACTTGCAAATTATAAACAAATAAAGTAAAAAGAATGAAATTGCTTGAGAAACTCAGGTAGTCTAGCAGCATCAGTGGGAGACAAAGCATAGTTAATATTTTGGGTTCAGTGACCCTTCACAGAAGAAGGACCCTCTCTATTAACTCTGCTTTCTCTCAACAGATGCTGCCTGACCACCTGAGTTTCTCCAGCAATATGTTTTGTTTCAGATTTCCAGCGTCTACAACTGTTTTTCAAAAAGTAATTTATCTTTACCACAGCTTTAAGTATTCTGGGAAGCTTGAAACAGGAACTTTTCAAGTTTATATTCATTCCCTTTTAAAATTAAGATTATTAAAACTAAATGAAAAGAACAGATCGCCAATAAAATGTAAGTTGTGATCCGATTCAGTGAAGAACATAAGTTTTAATTTATCATGTAATCTTCAATGGCTGTTACTATTGTGTCATGCATATAAAAGGTGTGCAAGAAGTTGTGCATTTGCGAATGTGATCGACCCAAGAACTATGTACGTGCGCTGGCATAACCTAATGGGATGTTGCTGGGTGTAAATTTACCTAAAGATGCAGTTGCACGGTCTGAGGACATTGTACCTTTATAAATTCTGGTTTGCTTTTGAAAATCGGGGAGTACTCTTGTGGAACTGCCTTTTGAGACATTAAAGGCATTTATAACGGATCTGAGGAAACGCGAGTACTTGTTGGCCAATCTGATGATTGTATTGACATTCAGCTTGTGGGTGGTGGGGCTGGGAAGGAACACTGGGCAGGCGCGGTGCTCCTTGCCGGCCGCCGGCCCTGGTCTGTTACTGGGCAGGCACAATTTTCTTCGGCGTTTCTACCCCTGCCGTTGTCAGGGTCGTGCCTGGTTTCCATGGGGACCGCGCTGGCGGCGTCAGCGCTCACCATGGAGCTGGCAACAGGGCAGTGTCGACTCTGCCAATTGGGTGAATGAACAGGATGTCTGAGTACGGGACGCTCTGATTGGTCCGGGTAGTTGGCTGCCAGTGCCTAAGGCTGGTGAAAAGTAAACGGAGCTGCTTGGTTTGGAGAGGGAGAGAGTCTCTGCGAGCCATAGGCAACACCATGAGAATCCGGTAAGTGAGAGAGGGGCCGAGTGTCAGTCAGGCCCGAGGCATCATCAGCCTCTCCTCTCAGTAACAAACACTGCTCCCCAGCCAATGACAATAACTACAACCTGAACCCAGAATAACCTACAGGCTCCAGTTATCAGGACAGGCCGCAGCTCTTCCCTCGTGAACGTTTCATTTCTCCATCAATTGTCTCATTTCCTCCCAGCTCTATTCCAGGCTCTCTTTCACAGAATGTCACCATCACCAAGCTCTCACACACAAGTTGTACTTCGTGCCTCTCAACTGAGTAATTTGGTTCATTCCCCGCCTCTCACTAATGACCCCAGAACTCAACACCCCCACCAAAACCTTTCTGCTCCTTCTACAAAATCTCAGGGTGGCTAAGTGAGAGGCTCATGCATACTGTTGCGGGATTAAGATTCAGTGTGGAGTTGAAATTATGACAAACATAGATATAAATACAAGATAAGCAGATTGACAAGGCAGCCTAAAAGTATGGAGATAGCAGGAAAGAAGAGTTGAGGCCACAATTAGAATAACCAGATTTTATCAGATGGGTGAGACGGACCAAGGAGCCAACTCCTGTTTGTGCTTGTATGTCATGAAGCATAGTTCCTACTCTCCAGCTGAAAGGTTTTGGGATGCAGAAACTGGGGGATCTCCCACATCATCCCACTGGCTGCTCCACAGTAACTTAGTGCTAATTTCACCAGGTGAATGCCCCATCTTAGCTTCTTGTCACTTGGATGGGTGGCAGTTCTGTAATCCAAGCAATACCAGCTGGGGTAAGTGTCCATGGTTGGTACTGCAGGTCATACCCTCACCCCACCCCTCATGCTTAGGAGACCAGGGAAGCCTGGGAACTTGACAATGGGATGGGGGTCTGTTCGAGATGTCCAGGGATATGTTTGGGGATAACCAGCTGAAGGATTGCCTCCAATGGCCCTAGGCAACCCATAAAGGAGACCTTACTCCTTTATCTGTACCAACCTGAACAGCTAAAGCCACGAGGCTTCCTACAATGCCTGAGGCACATGCAGATGTAGATAAGTTACTGGTGGGATGGGATCAAGTCCTTAAGTGGCCATTAATTGGCTACTTAAGGGCCACATTAAGCCCCAGGAGGCATGGTCTTCCCAATGTTTACTTTGTTACCTGTAAAATTTCAGTTGGGTCAGAGGTGGAGTGGAGGTGAAGTTGGCAGAAAGGCTATCTACTTGATTTTATGTGCCCCTGCCCACATTCAAGCACACCTATAATATCCAGCTAAACAGTTAGGACCATTATGTAGTTTGTCAATTCTAGTTGTATAATTTCAGTAGCTCCATCAGATCAACATGCATTTATATAATGGTCTTAATGTATATTTGAAGCAGATTTAGGAAAATCAAAGAGCAATCAGGTGAAAATATTTAGCTGAAGGAGTGATAGTTTCAGGGTGGGTGTGTGGGAAAAGGAGTTGACCATTTAGAATTTTGAGGGTCTGCTGTTCAATGAAACGTACTGATACGTGTCCTAACACCGTATTTGAGAAGGGATGGATGTAAAGATTGGCCAGGGAAATTGTAACCGAGCTATTGCAGGCTTTTAAGGTGGAGATGCTTCAACTAACAGTCACACATATTCCCGTAAAGTGGAATATTGGGATATCCAAAGTTGGAAGTACTTGTATGTGTAAGAAGTAGAGGCTGAAATAAAGAGACTTATAATGTATCAGGTACATAATGCAGTAGAAAACTACATGTGCACATTTTTAAAAAAACGTATTCAAGACAGACAAAAAAGTGAGAAGAAAATAAATTAACTTAAAAGGAACCCCAAACAATTTGTTATCCACATAAATGGAAGATGGTAGCTAAAAGAGTGATGGGACCAATTTAGAAACAAAAAAAGGAAATCTTCTGCGGATGCTGAGGGCATGACTGAATGAGTACTGTGCATTCTCCTTCACACCAGAAGAGCATAATGTTAACATTGTAGAAGAGGAGAAGTACAGATATTCAACAAGTTAAACACATAGAAAAGATGTTTTATGGAATATATCATAGTTGCTTCCGTGGAGATAAAAGACGCTCTGACCGCAGTCATCTAATCCTCCTTGGAAATGAAAGTTATGCCAGAGGACTGGAGGATTGAAAATGTTATACCCCTATCAAAAATAGTGAGTGGGATAAACTCAATCATCGCAATCCCAATCGGTCTAACATCAGTGATGGAAAAATTACTGCAATCTATTTTCAAAGATGAAGTGGGAAAACATTGGCTAATATAGGGCAATGAGTATAGATTTGTTAGGCAAATGTGGCACTTTTACAAGTGAAGTGATGAACTTTGCCAGAAACAACATCCAGTATAATCTAAAGGGCACCATTCTGAGTTGTTGCAAGAGCAGAGACACTTAGGTGTGCATATTTACAATTCTTTGAAGACAGCAAGTTGATTCTCTTATGCTTTTAAGGTGAATACTCAGCTTTATAAACAAGGGCAAACTTCAAAATATCTGGTTAGGCCTCAACTGAAGCATTATGCACAATTCAATGCATAATAATTTAGGAAGGATGTTAAGACCCTGCAAAAGTGTTGAGATCACAGATGCTCAGAATATAATAAAAAAGAGTGGAAGCAAACAGGTAGTTCCTCTGAGCTGACTGATGGAGGAGAGGCACAGGAAAAGGATGATGTTGGTTGTCTTACAGTCATAGAGCTGTACAGCATGGAACCAGTCCCTTTCATCCAACTCGTCAATGCCAACCAGATATCCTCAATTAATCTAGTCCTATTTGCCAATATTTGGCCCATATCCCTGTAAATCTTTCCTATTTATATACCCATCCAGATACCTTTTAAATGCTACAATTATACCAGCGTCCACCGCTTCCTCTGGCAGCTCATTCCATACACACATCACCGTCTGCGTGAAAAAGGTGCCCCTTAAGTCCCTTTTAAATCCTTCCCTTCTTACCTTAAACCTATACCCTTTAATTTTGGTCCCCGTCACCCTGGGGAAAAGATCTTGGCTACTCACCAATCCATGCCCCTCACGACCTTATAAACCACTATTAAGGTCACCCCTCAGCTTCTGACGCTCCAGGGAAAATAGCCCCAACCCGTTCAGCTTCTCCCTACAGCTGAAACCCTCCAACCCTGTTAACATCCTTGTAAGACTTTTCTGAACCCTTTCAAGTTTCACAACATCCTTCCTATAGCAGGGAGACCAGTATTCCAAAAGTGGCCTAACCAATGTCCTGTACAGCTGCAACATGACTTCCCAGCTCCTACACTCAATGCACTGACCAATAAAGACAAGCATTCCAAACGCCTTCTTCGCTATCCTGTTTACTTGGGACTCCACTTTCAAGGAACTATGAATCCGCACCCAAGGTCTCTTTGTTCAGCAACGCTCCACAGGACCTTACGATTAAGTGTATGAATCCTGCCCTGATTGGTCTTTCCAAAATGCAGCACCTGACATTTATCTAAATGAAACTCCATCCGCCACTCCTCAGCCCTTTGGCCCATCTGATCAAGGTCCTGTTGTGCTCTGAGGTAATCTTCTTCACTGTCCACTACATCTCCAATTTTGGTGTCATCTGCAAACCTACTAACCATATGTTCACACCAAATCATTTATATAAATGATGAAAAGCTTGTGAAAGACTGCTGAAGACTTGAGGAGGAAGAGAAAAGTTATCCTGAATCAAATATAATTGTGATAACACAGCGTGGAGCTGGAGGAACACAGCGGGCCAGACAGCAACAGAGGAGCAGGAAAGTAAACATTTCCGGTTGGGACCCTTCTTCAGAAATGGGGGAGGGGGAAGGGAGCTCTGAAATAAATCGAGAGAGGAGGGGTGGAGCTGGGGATGGTAGGTGGGATGGTGATAGGTGAGTGCAGCTAGGCATTCGTGGGGATTGGTCAGTGAGGTGGGAGGACGGATAAGTGGGAGAGAAGATGGACAGGTTGTGTTGGGTCAAAGAGGCGGGGATGAGAGGGAGGGTTGGTTGTGGGATGAGGCCGAGGGTGATTGTGTGCTGCTGAGTATATTACAAAGGGAAGAGCAAAAACTGTTCAGATTTTTGAAACCTTTCTGTAATCTCTAAGCCCCTTTTATCTCATTGCAAAACTAATTTTTTTTTATTCCATACTTTTCTACGAAATCTCTTCTACAGCTTCTCCAAGGTCCCAAAATGCAATGCCTAGAATTATACACTAAAATGAGGCTGAGGCATTTTGGTGTTTTAGACAGGTTCTGATGAATCAATCCAAAAACCTTTAATGCTTTTTAGCAAACATTACATGTCATCCTGCTACTTCCATGGATTGTTCTACCTTCACCCACAGGACTTTTCTGTATCCTTGTTTAAAATTGGACCATTTAACTCATTTCACCTTGCCTCATTCTTCCTATCAAAGTATGCAACTTCACATTGCTTGGCATTAAATTTCATCTGTCTTGTGTCTGATGTCTGAATAACTTCTTTTGTTGTTTAGCTTTGTTGCTATGCAAAATAAATGCTCTTGAGACAAAACAGGTTAATGGTATTATGAATAACCCCTTTTATAGAAAGCTAATATGTTAACAATGACTTTGGAAGTTATGTGAATAAAAGCTATTTATACTCTAGGAAAAATAATAGTTGCTATGTTTTTGGGATCAAGCAGATTTCAGTTCTGGAAATTTTTAGTTATAAGTATTCAGTCAATTACAGGTATATCGATTTTCTGGAATTTTGATGTTACTTCCATTTCAGGGAGAAATTTCATGCAACTTTATTGAGAAGATTTCCGTTTTTGGTTTATCACCTTCATCAGGTGAATGGTCTAAGTTGTTATACTAGTTATACAAACTAGTTTGTTATATGTTGACTTATACATGGATCATACAAAGTGGGTCAAAGAGTCTCATTTCTATCAATTCTTGTATTTCTATAGCCGCGCACAGATTACATTATATGCAATATTTTACAACAGCACTGTAGCTATTGAATAATGTGCAGTTGTACCTAGACTGATCAATGTGAAATCTTTAATCAATGAGTTCTTGTTTCTAAAAGCATTTTGCAATACACTATTAGATTTAATCTTACTGAATAGATAACTCTGTCATTAGCATCGTGTCAACTCTCTCGTATGACTGAGAATTGTGGATTCAAGTCTGATTTCTTGAGATTTGAGGGCTTTGTGCAATATTGAAAGAAATTTGTGAGGTAATGTTAATTCAAAGTCCTGACTGTCTTCTCAATAAATACCGATATATTAAGCATAGGACAGTTTTCCTGGTGTCAAAGCTAACGTTTGTGTCTCAATTAATGTTACTAAAATAAATTATCTATCATTTATTTCAACACTGTGCGCAAAAGAGGTAGTCTCTTGTGTAAATGACAGGTGTCTTGGCCTGGCAGGTGAAAAGCCACTGGGACCCCTACATCATCTCTCTTTGTCAAGGCCTGCCACATATTGTGCTACTCTGGCAGTTAACATATCAGTGGCAGACGTTCCTATGGATCGAGGACCCCGGAGATTGAAAGTCCTACTTGCCGATAGCTCGTGGCTAATCAGAGGATGGCAGATCTTTTGTACTGACTGATGTCACCAAAGACGAAGTGGCTGCTGGTAGTATGATACCTGAGAGATCCAGGCATAAGCGAAAGATAATAAGAAAAAGATCACGAGGAGGAGGATGAAGCTTGGCAGCAAAGAAGAGCTGGAGGGTGGCTCTCCTAGCATCACCCACCTTTCCAGATGCTTGCTCTCTCAGTCAGGTATTGAGTACTTTGGAATAAGGACTCTCTGCTTCAGGCTTCCCCATGGCAAGCCCATTTCCAACTACTGGGTTATTGGTGGTGGCAGAAAGAGGCCATCTTGATCATTTATGCATTTGAGAGCTTCAATTGTCGGCAGGATGAGAAAACCATCAAGGCCTCCCGTTACAGACATAATAAGAACGATGACAGGAAGTTGCCAGAGTACCATTTCACTAAATAACCTCTTGCTACCAAACTCACCACATGAAAGAGTGCAACATTCTACATAGTGTCTCCTACATTTCCTGTATTACAGCACTCTGAAGAATGTTTCAGTGGCTGTGAAGTGCTTTGATTCTTGTGTAAAGAATAGAACTGAACTTTTTGTTACCCTTTCTGTAAGTCTGATGTTATCTTTTAGGCAGAATGTGGTCAGCCACTCTTTTGCCATGCAAGATTGAAGAAACATCTGAGAACTGTCAAATGAACTGAATAAATTGTATTTTTAAAATATGCCTAACCTGATTGTAGTAGTGGAAGGGCAGAATGTCTGTGAATATGGTGCCAATCAAGCGGGCTGCTTTATCCTGGATGGTGTTGAGTTTTTTGAGTGTTGTTGGAGCTGCACTCATCCAGGCAAATGGGGAGTATTCCATCACAACTCTGACATTATGCCTTGGAGCTGGTGGACAGGCCTTGTGAAGTCAGAGGTAAGTTTGTGGCAGAGGCTTCTTAGCCTCTGAACTGCTCTTGTGACCACTTATGTGGCTAGTCTAGTTCAGTTTTTAGTCAATGGCAATCCCCAGGATATTGTCCAGACCTTGCTTACATATCAACATGGAATGCTTCGGTATCTGAGGAGCCGTGAATGGTGATGAATATTGTGCAGTAAACAGTGAACCTCCCCACCTCTGACCTTACAATGGAAGGAAAGTCATTGAAGTAGATGAAGATGGTTGGGCCTAGGGAATTTCTTCAAGGAATTAGGGCTCTTGTGACGCAGTGATAGTGTCCCTATCTTTGGGCCAAAAGACCTGGATTCAAGTCCCACCTGCGCCAGAAGTGTACTTTAATATCTCTGAACAGGTTGATTTGACATACCTACCCTGAGGAACACTTTCAGTGATATCCTGGAGCTAAGCTGACAGACCTTCATCAACCACAACTGTCTTCCTTTATGCTAAATATAACTTCAACCAGGGGAAGGTTTTTCCATTGACTCTCAGTTGGCTAGGGCTTCATGCCTCATTTCTGTCAAATACATCATTGATTCAAAAGCAATCACTCTCATCTCCCCTTTGTAGTTCATCTCTTGTGACCATGTTTACCTTAAGGCTGTAATGATGTCAAATGCTGAATAGCCCTGTCAGAATACAAACTGTGTTAGTGAGCAGGTTATTGCTAAACCAGTGCTGTTTTAGCCTTATCTTTTGGACTGATGTGCTACACTGTTAGACACGCAGGTAGGTCTGCATTGTAGATTCGTGCTGCTGCTATGGCATACAAGTCTGCACTCTTCATTGAACCAGAGTTAATCCCTGAATGGTAAGGATAGAGTCAGGGATATGCAAGGCCGTGAGGTTACAGATTGTGTTTGAGTACAATTCTGATGCTGTTGATCGGCCACAGTGCTTCATGGATGCCTAGGCTTTAGTTGTTAGATCTTTTCAAAGTCTGTTCCAATTGGTATGGTGGTAATGCTACACAACATACTAGGTATCTTCAGTGTGAAGATGGGATTTTGCCTCCAAATGTCACTCCTACTAATACCAGGCTAACTGCCACAATATTTGGCAGGAATTGGGGAATGTAGTTTGGGGCAACTGTTTGAAGGTAAATCCACATCTGCCATGTGGGAATCTTTTAAAGGTCAGTTGATTAGAGTTAAGGACCAGCATGTTAACTGTGAAGATGAAGCATAAGGATGGCAAGATTCGGAACCTTGGATGGGAAGAGAAATTGAGAGGTTAGTCCAAAGGAAACAGGAGGCATACATAAAGTTTAGGAAATTGAAGACAGGCAGTCTTCAAAGAATACAAAGATAACAGGAAAGAACTCAAGAAAAGACAATTAGGATGGCTAATAGAGGCCATGAAATGTCTTTGGCAAACAGGATTAAGGAAAATCCAAAGGTGTTTTATACATATATAAGGAACAAGAGGGTAGCTAGGCAAAGGGTAAGTCCACTCGAAGACAAAGGAAAGAATTTATGAGTGGAGCTGGAGGATGTGGATCAGGTTTTAATGAATACTTTGCATTGATATTCACAATGTTGGATGGTGAGTCTTGGGAGGGGTACGTTGCTATTCTGAGGCATGTTCAATATAAGAAAAGGAGGAGGTGTTGGGTGTTTGAAAAAGCATTAAGGTAGACAAGTCCCCAGGACCTGATGGGATCTATCCCAGAATGCTGAGTGAGGCAGGTGAGGAAATTGCTGGGGCCTTGTATGAAATCCTTGTATCTTTTAAGTCACAGCAGAGGTCCTAAACAACTGGAAAATAGCCAACATTGTTCCTTTGTTTAAGGAAGGGCAACAGAGATAATCCGGGAAATTATGGGCTGGTGAGCCTTATGTCAGTGGTAGGGAAATTATTGGAGAAGATTCTTGGGGACAGGATTGACTCACATTTGGAAAAGGGATAGCATGGGTTTACATGAGGAGGGTTGTGTCTCACAAACTTGATTGAGTTTTTTGAGGAATTAACAAAGATGGGTAATAAGGGAAGGCGATAGATGTTGTCTGTATGGACTTTAGATAGGTCTTTGACAAGGTCCCGCATGACAGGCTGATATAAAAGGTGAAGTCACATGAGATCTGTGGTGAGGTTGTAAGATTGATACAGAACTGGCTTAGTCACAGAAGACAGAGAGTAGTGGTGGAAAGGTGTTTTTCTGATTGGAGTTCTATGATCAGTGGTGTTCCGCAGGGATCAGTGCTGGGAGCCTTGTTGTTTATAATATTCATATAAATGATTTGGTAGAGAATTTTGGTGGCCTGATTAGTAAGTTTGTGGACAACACGAAGATTGGGAGAGCTGCGGATAGTGAAGAGTGTTGTTGGAAGATACAGCAGGATACAGATATGCTGTAGATTTGGGCAGAGAAATGACAAATGGAGTTTAATCCAGATAAATGTGAGGTGATGCATTTTGGAAGATCTAATGCAGGACAGAAGTATGCAGTGAATATCAGAACCCTTAATAGTATCAACATACAGAGGGATCTAGGCGTACAGGTCCACAGTTTCCTGAATGTAACAACACAAGTGGATAAGGTGATCAAGATATGGCATGGTTTCCTTCATCGGTTAGGACATAGGGTATAAAAATTGCTAAGTCATGTTGCAGCTGCATTGAACTTTAGCTTTGCCACATTTGGAATATTGTGTACAGTTCTGGTTGCCGCACTACAAGAAGGATATGGAGGCTTTGGAGAGGGTACAGAAATGGTTCATGAGGATGTTGCCTGGTTTGATGAATATTAGCGTTGAGGAGAGATTGGACAAACTTGGTTTGTTTTGTTTTGAAAGTTAAAGGATGAAGGACGACCTGATAGAGGTTTACAAAATTTTGAGAGGCATGGATAGAATGGATAGTTGAAATCTTTATCCCACAGTAGAAATGTCAATTACAAAGGGAAATAGGTTTAAGGAAAAAATGGGTAAATTTACTGGAGATGTGAGAGGCAGGTCTTTTACAGAGTGGTGGTAAGTACATGGTATGCGCTGCCAGTGGAGGTGGATGCAATAGCAACGTTTAAGAGGTACCATGACAGACATATGAATAGGTGGGGAATAGAGAGATATGAACTGTGTAGGGTCAAAAGGTTTTTAATTTAGAAAGGCATCATGTGTCGGCACAGTGCTACTTTCCTGCACTATCCCTCAATGTCATTAATCTCCAGAAAGGAAATGATTTCTGTATTGAACATGCTCGATAGCTGAGCAACCACATCTCTCTGGGTCAGAGAATTCCAAACAATCACCACCCTCTGAGTGAAGAAATTTTGCCGCACCTTAGTCTTAAATGACTTACACCATATCCTGAATTTATGTACAAAAACAGAAGTCGCTGGAAAAGCTCAGCAGGTCTGGCAGCATCCGTGAAGAAAAAAATCAGAGTTAACATTTTGGGTCCGGTGACCCTTCCTCCAGTTCTGAGGAAGGGTCACCAGACCGAAAGCATTAACTCTGATTTTCTTTTCACAGATGCTGCCAGACCTGCTGAGCTTTACCAGCAGCTTCTGTTTTTGTTCCTGATTTACAGCATCCGCAGTTCTTTCGGTTTTCCTGAATTTATGTCCCTGGTTCTAGACTCACCACCAGGGAAATAGCCTATCCACATTGACTGTAAGAATTTTGTAATATTCAATGTGATACACTCATTCTTTGAGATCTTAGGCCCAGTTTCCCCAATCTCTCCTCATAAGACAATACCATCACCCCGGAATGTTTGGTGAATCTCCACTGTATTCCCTATTTAACATGTATATCATTCTTTAAATAAGGAGACCAAAACTATACATTATGCTCCAGGTGAGAATAGCTCACGGAGGATCTGTATGTTACGCCTCATTAGGGTAATGTATTGTTCCCAGAATTGTCACAAAAGTTAAGATTTAAAAAAGTATGCACAATTCCCCAATTTACCTGACTTCCAGACCCAGGTTGACAGAAAATGTGGACAAGATTTTTGTACAGGTAAACAATTATGAACTGCCAACATATGACTCTCCTAGTTAAAACTCGAAGCAGCTAATAAACTCCCCCTCTTAAGACAGGCACAGAGTTAGGAAAAGAAAGGAATGTTATGGGCAGAGGGAAAACTGGGAAAGCAAGTCAGTGATCCCTGTTCATAACATGACTCTTTTGCTGATCAGAATGCTGCTTCTTGATCTTCCTTCTCTCGATGCTTTCACTTTTGTATAGAAAGCACAAAGTGACAAGTTCACATTTCTAAAGACTTATTAATTAAAAATCAGCGCTCACTGCAACTGCTGAGGGTAAAATAAACTTTTTTTCAGTCTTAAAATGGTTTCTATTGCAGAGAACAGGGAGATGTCCTGAGCTGGTGGAGATCTGATGCCTTCTCACTGTCTTTTTCACAACCCCAAGCAGTCCAGCTACCTGGGAGCCAATCATACAGTTGTTGGCATGCAGAAAGCCTTTACCATTGATAACTTGTCACTAATTCACAGACCAATCAGCTGCTTGATGCCAAGTGAATTTCCATTTATATACAGCCCTTGGTTCCAGCTCATCTGCAAACCATTCACCACTGCTTGAACTCCTTGATCTATACTACAAGTAACATCCTTAAACATCTCCACAGATTTATCAAAAGTGATTTCCCTTTCATAAATTCCATGTTAACTGTTCAATTTCACCATTATTTTCTAAATGAAGAGTTATCACATCCTTTATAAAACCATACGACAAAGGAGCAGAAGTAGGCCATTCAGCCCACTGAGACTGCTCTGACATTCAATGATCACGGTTGATCTGTTAATCGTCAGCTCTACTTTCCTGCCTTTTTCCATGACCCTTGATTCGCTTACTGATTAAAAATCTATCTCAGTCTTGAATGTGTGTAATAAGATAAAGTTGCCATAATCCCAGAGGGCCATAGGGCAGCTCTCTGATTATAGAGAGATGACTCCTGGTGAATTTAACCTGAGGCCTCTGGACAGGAGTTAGGTTGAGAAAGCAGGACCTTCATGATACCTTTGGCTGGTAGTGGGTTGGTTAGCTCAATTAGCTGGATGGCTGGTTTGTGATGCAGAGTGACTCCAACAGTGCAGGTTCAATTCCCGAACCAGCTGAGGTCACCATTAAGGTCCCGCCTTCTCAACCTCATCCTTCACCAGAGGTGTGCTGACACTCCAGTTAAGCTCACCACCAGTCATCTCTGTCTAAGAAAGCAGCCCTATGGTCCTCTGAGACTATGGCAACTTTACCTTCACACATAATAACTTAGTTTCAACAACCCTATGCAGTAAAGAATTCCACAGATTCACAATGGTCTGAGAGAAGAAATTCCTCCTCCCATTTCTGCATTGAATGTGCAACCCCATATTCTGAGATTATGCCCTTTGGTTGGAGACTCTTTCACAAGAGGAAACAACCTTTTTGCATCTACTCTGTCAAATTCTCTAAGAATCTTGTATGGTCCAATAAGGTTGCCTTGCATTCTTATGTTCCAATGAGTATGAACCCAATCTCCTCAACCTCTCTTCATGAGACTCCATGCCTGGTGAATTCTCAGTGAGCCTTCTCTGGATTGCCTCCTATGCCAGTGAGTTTTTCATTAGATAAGGGGCCCAAAACTTTACACAGCATTCCAGCTGTGGTCTGACTAGTGCCTTTTATAGTTTTAACAAAGCTTCGCTAATTTTATAGTCCATTCCCTTTGGAATAAAGGCCGACATTGCATTTACCTTCACTAATACCTGAACTTGGATCCTAGCTTTCTATGATTCATGAGCAAGGACTTCCAAATCCCTCTATTCTATAGATTTCTGCAGTCTTTCTACATTTAAATAGCTAATTGGCCCATTGGTCCATTAGACCAAAGCTGCAAATGATGCTTATTTTTCCCAGCTTTCTACAATTCAATGATTTTGAAATTGTTCAACTTTTGCTTCCCTAAACCATTCTAGCACTTGGGACTGTTCCAAGTGCAGCACAGTATTCGCTAATAGCACCAAGAAATTGATGCAAAGAAAATTATTTTTAATTATTTGCTGTCCCTTTATTTGGAAGATTTTGTAGCTGAATTTTATTTAGCCTAATCAACTTAGAAGGACCATGATCATCATTTAGTCTATCACACTTCACATCAGAAAGTTCCAGTAGGGCTCCACAAAAAAAAATGCCCAACACAGACACGTGCACATACACAACTCATCCATTTATAATAGATATTCACCTCTTTTACTCCTGCAAAAGTGCATAACCTCATATTTCCCCACATTATATTTGATCTGCCAAGTTATTTGCCCACTCGTTTGTGAGTCATCCTCACCATTTGATTTTTCAACTATTTTTGTGTCATCTGCAAACTTGGCTATAGTAAATTCTCTTTCCCCATCCAAGCCATTAGTATATATTGTAAGTAATTATTGCCCCAGTACGCCCCAGCACACCACTAGCTACAGGTTGCCATTCTGAAAATGCCCTCTTTATCCTAACTCTCTGTCTTCTATTAGTTAGTCAATCTTCTATCCATGCTAAAATATTACCTCTTGCAACATGGGGTCTTATTAAGTAGCCTAATATGTGGTAGCCTTTATCTATTCTGCCTTACCTCCTCAAAGAATTCTAGTAAATTTGTCCGACATGATTTCCCTTTCATGAAGCCATGCATCTTTAATAATATGCCGTAATATTTTCCCAATAACAAAAATTAAGCTAACTAGCCAGGGGGGTGGTACAGTGGCTCTGTGGTTAACTCTGCTGCCTCACAGCGTCAGGGACCTGGGTTCGATTCCATCCATGGATGACTGTGCAAACTCCACACAGATGTTCTCTCCATGTCTGTGTGGGTTTCCCTGGGTGCTTCAGTTTCCTCTCACAGTGCAAAGATGTGCAGTTTAGGTGGATTGGCCATGTTAAATTGCTCTGATTTATACCTGTTTTATTGTCTCCTTCCTTTTTGAATAAAGGTGTTACATTTGTAGTTTTTCAACCCGCTGGGACTTTTCCAGAATCTAAAGATTTCTAGAAGATTACTACCAATGCATCCATTATCTCTGTACCCATTTTCTTTAATGTCCTAGGATATATTCCATCAGGTCCAGGGGACCTATTAGTGATTAGTCCCATTAATTTCCCTAGAACTTTTTTTTGAATTGACTATTTTCTATTGACTACAGCTCTGCCTTCAAAACTTTAATCCCAACCAAACTAATCTCCAAACTCAAAGACCTAGGTCTCTGCTCCATCCTCTGCAAATAGATCCTTGACTTCCTGACCCACAGACTGCAATCAGTGAGGATAGGCAACAGCACCTCCTCCATGACAATCCTCAACATTGGTGTCCTGCAAGGCTGCATACTCAGCTCCTTTCTGTACTCCCTGTACACTCATGACTGTGTAGCCAAATTTCATCCAAACTCCATCTACAAGTTTGCTGATGGCACCACCGTTGTAGGCTGGATATCAAACAATGACAAGACAGAATATAGGAAAGAGAGTGCTTGGTGGCATGGTGTAAAGGTAACAATCTCTCCCTCAATGTCAGCAAAACTAAAGAGCTGATCACTGACTTCAGGAAACACGGAGGAGGGCACGTGCAGCTGAGGTGGAGATGGTTGAGAGCGTCAAGTTCCTAGGAGTGACGATCACCAAAAATCTGACCTAGATTACCCACGTTGATGCGATGATCAAGAAGGCACAACAATGCCTATTCTTTCTCAGGAGGCTAAGGAAATTCAGCATGTCCATAAGGAGTCCAATGTTTATAGATGCATCATAGAAAGCATTCTATCTGAATCATGTAGAGAGTTATGAACACAGCCCCATCAATCACGCAAGCCAACCTTTCATCCATTGACTCCATCAACATTTTTCGCTGTCTTGAAAAGGCAGCCAACATCATCTAAGACCCCTCCCACCCTAGTTATAATCTCTTCCAAACTCTTCCATCGGACAGGAGATACAAAAGCTTAAACACACGTACCAACAGGTTCAAGATCAGCTTGTTCCCCATTGTTATTTGACTTCTGAATGGACCTCTCAAATTTTAATTCTACTCTGGATCTTGCTTTTTGTACACCTTCTTTGCAGCCATAACTTTGTATTCCTTGCTCTATTCTATCATTGTACGATCTTTGTATGGTACGATCTGCCTGTATTGCACGCAAAACAAAACTTTTCACTAGGTACATGTGACAATAAAAAAATCAAATCAAAAATCTAGTGATAGTTATTGTTTTCATTTCTTCTTTTTTTGCCCCTTATATATTTAATAATTTTATGATGCTATTAATGTCTCCTACCGTGAAGACTGATGCCAAGTCTTTATTCAACTCTTCTGCTGTTTCCCGGTTCCCAATTTTTATTTTCCCAGCCTCATTTTGTAAGGGACCTATGCTCACTTTGATTTCGCTCTTCCTTTTTATATAGTCAAGAATCTTTTGATCTCTGTCTTAATATTACTTGCAAGTTTATCCTCAAAGTTTATTGTCTCCCTCCTTATTATGTTTCTGTCCTCTTTTGTGGATTTTTAAATTTTTCCAAACCCTCTGGCTTACTACTATTCTAAGCCACATTGTTTTTTTTCTTTTAAACTGATACTACCCTTAACTTCACTGGTTAACCATGTTGGGGTTGTTCCCTTCCTAGAATCCTTCTTCCTCACTGGAATATGTTTTTGCTGTGAGCCATGAACTATTTTGCCATTATTTGTCAACCCTCTTTACTGCTAAACCCTGTACCCAGTCCACTCCAGCCAGTTCTACATTCCTTTGTAATTACCCTTATTTAAGCTTAGTCCAGTTGTTTCTGACCCAAGTTTCTTACTCTCAAACTGTATGCTAAATTCTACGGCATTATGGTCACTGTTTCAGAGGGGAACATTTATTCTGATATCATTTATTAAACCTGCTGCAACATACATCATCAGATCCCAAATAGCGTGATCTTTGATTGTATTCACAACATATTGTTCTAGGAAACTGTCCCAGGTACACTCTATGAATTATTTCTCTTGATTTTCTTTGCTGATGTGATTATGCCAATTTACATGAAGAATAAAGTTATCCATGATTAAGGTACAGCCTCTGTTACATGCCCTTAATATCCGCTAATATATTCTCTGTCCCACTACGCAGCTATGACAGAGGATCTATACATGACTCGTACCTGTGTCATCTTGATTTTTTATTTCCTACTCTCACCCCTATGAATTCTACATTTTCCAACTCAATAATTTCTTGCTGAGAGGTCTGAAACAAAAACAGAAATTGCTAGAAAGCTTCAGCAGGAACCCTGTAGTTCTGAAGAAGGGTCACTGGACCTAAAATGTTAGCTTTGCTTTCTCTCCACAGGTGCTGCCAAACCTGCTGAGTTTCTCCAGCAATTTCAGGTGTTTTGGATTTCCAGCATCTGCAGTTCGTTTTTTTGTTTAGTGAATCATTCAGAGGTCGGTGGTCAAAAAATATTTAAAGGAATTTGTGACTAAATTTTTAACAGGCTTTCTAAGAAAGGAGATAAAATAGATCTAATACATAAGGTGAGTACACTTGCAGTACAACTTGTGCATTTGGAAGAGTAGGTCCCCAACAAGCTTACATGGTTAATTGCCAGTGAACAGCCCAAGCCCCACCAACCTGAACTCTTTTGCATTGTCCTTCCTCCACTTGTAACACATAGCTCAATGACCTTTGAATCCTCCAATTCTCCCTTCCTCCATTCTAAATACCATACACCACAATCAACCCTCATCCTTCCTTCTCTTTCTCTGTCCCCACCTCCACTTTGATGGTTACCTCTTTACCTCTGCCATAACCAAGCCACAACCCCATTTCTGTCCTTCTTTGTGCACTTTCTTCCCCCAACCTAACAACATAATCTTTTCCGTCTCCCAAACTACAGCATTGATCTTTTTTACTTGTTTTCCTTTCCCATGCATGTAACACATCCTCCATCCCTCCACTCCAGTTTTGATCTCTCTTCCTACCTGCCCAGCTATGATATTTTGAGTGAGGTGCCAGCACTCTGTTAGCGCCATTGCCTTGAAAAGGAAAGGGCATACAACTGTGAAAAATAATGATAGGTTTTAAAAAAATTTTACAATATAGAAATAGTTTGAATTTAGATTGTATTAATATTTGAACTTATTTTTCTTTCTACAGGAATGTTTTAACTCTGTCTAACTGAAATTATAAAATGCTTGAGCAAGACAAGAAGACCAAAGTTGCAGTGAAAACGGCAGATGCCAAACTCAAAAGAAGTCCAGACAAGTATGTTATTCTGTTACAAAAGAGTGCTTTTCATGAACCTTCGATGTTTACAAGAATTTAACTGCATTTGTAACCCATAATAAGAGGTTGTGATCTTGTATTCTTGTATTAAAATTATAGAATAGAAATTTAAGAAGGCTTTTGTCACTACTTTTGACGTTACAAAAAAAACATACACTTTGAGTAAATCTCCGTAGTGTTGTGTATTAAAAGTAGGATGGATTGAGAAGCTCAGTGTATACTGCTTTCATACTAGAGAAGACAAAATTAACATCAGTGTACAGCATAATATCAGTTGTCAACATGAATTTGACATTACCATGTGCTTTTGTAATATTAAGCCATGAAAATTGGTTCAGGTAAAGCTCCTTGTTTACAACACGTGGCTAATCAGCTTCTTTATAACAGAATTAAAGTTAAAAGGGGTTAATTTTTGAATTTATTACACTAGTGTAAGAACATTCCCCATGATTTTCCTGTAAACATAAGTTTGCACTGCATCCCATAGCAATGCACACTTGGAAAATTATGCTGCAGTAATCTGGTTTAAAAATGGTGTTGTTTTTGTCATAAAGTGATACAGCATGGAAACAGATGCTTTGGTCCAACTAGTCCATGCTGACTTTGCTTCCAAACTAAATTAGTCTCACCTGTCTGCATATGGCCCATATCCCTCCAAACATGTCCTGTTCATGAACTTATCCATGTCTTTTAAGCATTGTAACTGTACCTGCATTCACCACTTTCTCTGGCAGTTCATTCCACGCATGAACCATTCTCTATGTTTAAAAAGTTGCCCCTCATGTCCCTTTTAAATCTTTCTCTTTTCAACTTAAATATATGCCCCCTAGTTTTGAACTCCCCCGCGGTAGGGAAAACCCTTGTCATTCACCTTATCTACATCCCTCATGATTCTATAAACGTCAATAAGGTCACCCCTCAACCTCCTACACTCCAGTGGAAAAAGTCCCGGTCTTTCTAATCTATTTTTATATCTCAAACTCTTTATTCCCAGCAACATCCTGGTAAATCCTTTCTGAACCCTCTCCAGTTTAATAATTTGCTTCCTATTGAATCTCCAGACTAATCTCACTTAAAATAAGATGTCCCCTGACAAATTGTTTCACTTATCAGAATTGTATGTTAATATGGAAATTGTGCTAATACGCTGCTATACTTTATTTGTGAATTAGTGTTGCATCATGATATTACCCAATGTCACATTGACCTAAGTATCCTGTTGGGCTTGATTAACTCAGTGGGTTGGATGGCTGACATTTGATGCAGAATGGCCATTCAGCCCCTTGAGGCTGTTACACAGGAAGAGGGGGAGGGGAGGGGAGACAAGCAGAGACGAGGCGATGGCCTCGTGGTATTATCGTTGGACTGTTAATCCAGAGACCAAGATAACATTCTGGGACCCAGGCTTGAATCCCGCCACGGCAAATGGTGGAATTTGAATTCAATAAATATCTGGAATTAAGAACCTAATGATGACCATGAATCCATTGTCCATTGTCGGCAAAACCCATCTGGTTCACTAATGTCCTTGAGGGAAGGAAACTGCCATCCTTACCTGGTTTGGCTTACGTGTGACTCCAAACCCACAGCAATGTGGTTGACTCTTAACTGCCCTCTGGGCAATTAGGGATGGCAATAAATGCTGTCTAGCCAGCGAAGCCCTCATCCTGTGAATAAAAAAACAGGACAAGGCCATTCAATCCCTCGAGTCTGTTATACAGGAGCAGGGAGAAGGTCATTCAACTCCTTGAGTCTGTACGCTGTACTGAGAGACTGAAGGTTGGCTACGCTGTACTGGGAGACCAGTGATTATATATAATGAGAGTACACTGTACTGTAAAACTCAAGATTGGGCATAGAGAGAGTACTCTTTACTCGGAGACTGGAGATTGCGTAGAGAGGTGCTACACTGTAATGCAAGACTGAAGATTGGGTACACTGAGCTGGGAGATGGGAAATTGCATGCTGAGGTGTTAGACAGTACTGAAAGTCTACAGATTGAATCCACTGTACTAGGAAATTAGTGTTGTTTACAATCAAGATACACTTTACTGGAAGACTAGAGATTGTGCACAGAGATGTTACACTGTACTGAGAAACTGGAGGTTGGGTATACTGTACTGGGAGACTGGTGATTATATATTATGATATAATGAGAATACACTGTACTATAAGACTGAAGATTGTGCACAGACAGAGTACATTGTACTCGGAGACTGGAAATAGTTTACAGAGGTGCTACATCGTAATGTGAGACTGAAGATTGGGTAACTGTGCTGGGAGACTGGGGTTATATGCTAAGAGGGTAAATTGTACTGAGAGATTGCAGGTTGACTGCAGCAAAGCTATACTGTACTGTGAGACTGTAACTTGTGTACAGAGAGTTTACACTGTACTATGAGACTGGGAATTGTATACAGAGAGAATATACTGTACTTGGAGACTGGAGACTGTGTAGAAGGTGCTACACTGTAATGTGAGACTGACGATCATGTACACTGTACTGGGAGACCAGAGTTGTATACAATGAGGATACACTGTACTGTGAGGCTGGAAATTATGTACAGAGAGGATGCGCTATACTGTGAGACTGGGGACTATATACAGAGAGAGCAAGTACGCTGTACTGGGAGTCAGGACATTGTATACAGAGAGGTTACACTGTTCTGGGAGACTGGTATATTGTACCGCAAGACTGGAAATTTGTACAGAGATGGTGACATTGGGGATTGTGTACAGACAGAGTACACTGTACTATGAGACTGAAGATTGGGTACACTGTTTTGGGAGACTGGGGCTGTGTACAATGAAGGTACACTGTATTGGGATACTGGACGTTGTATTCAGAGAAGTTACACTAATCTGGGAGACTGGAGGGATTTTTTTGATTGGCACAGACTGGATGGGCCAAAGGGCCTATTTCTATGCTGTAGACCACAATGATGCTAACAGCATGGTTGAACTCTTGTACCAACTGAGGGCCCCACCTTCTGAACGTTCTCTGAGGTATGGTTAAGCTCAGCATAGGGTCCTATGGGACTACAGTGACTTTGAAATATTCTATCATGGTGCTTCTATTTATGATTTTTAAAATTTTGTTCCAAAATCCAGCGTGGATCAATTGATGTAAATTCTGGATTTAAGGTTACAATCTATTGTACAGTCATTGCTTGCACGACAAGGTAAACTTGAATCTATCACTTTGCAATCAATAATGTAGCAAATTGTCTGGATATACGCTATCTACATAAGGTAGGACAAATCTAGCTCTGACAATTACTACACTGTTGCCTTCAATTCAATCATGAAAAGAAAACAAATAAATTAGTTATACTATCTAGTAGCTTAGCAAAGGAATCAGTGTTATCATGAAGCTACATAAGAAGATGAAGTTTGATGTTGCATGTATGGCAAAATGCCAGACACGGAAATGAAGATGTAAATTTTGATGTAATGTTTGTTCAGATCCTAAGACCAATTCGGATCAGATAGGAAGAAATCTTTGTCCACAAGACCTGCAATGATAGTGGAATATCTGTCTCATGACACTCCTGATAGATAAGGAGGAAATTGGATGAATGACCTTCAGATGTTAGAAGTACCATGCGGAGCTTTCCAAACTGGGGATTACATCCTAGCATGAGTCCCACATGAAATTTTGGAGTCATGATCTCCAAATAACAATGGCTGCTTGGAGTTCTTACTGAATGTTAATAGCTGTGAGGCCCATTTTAATCCTTGTAGTCTTTTTTAATAGCAGGTGGCTTAACTGACCTATATTGGAGGCCTGATTCCTACTCCAAAAAAAGCTAGTGAAAAGGCAGGATGTTCGAAATCCCTGAAGATTGAATACTTTGCCTCCCCACCAATCCAATCTCCCTGTTTCACTGCACAAAGCACCCCCACTTGCTTCCAGCCCTTTGAAGGAGTAATATGCGCTGCCGATAAAGGATACTCCGTAGATGCACCACACTTAGATTTCTAGATGGCATTTGATAAGGTGCCACATTATAGGTTATTGTGCAAAATAAAAACTCATCTGATGCAAGTGAGAGTAGTGGTGGTATTGGACTATATCAACATTGGCTGGCCAGGCTGGCAGAAAAATGAGAGTAAGTATAAATGGGTTTTTGTTTGATTGACAAAATGTGATAAGTCAAATCTTGCAGGGGTCTGTGCTGGGCTCTCAAGTTTTCACAATTTTCATCAATGACCCAAATGAGGGGAGTGAAGGAACGGTAACTAAATTACATGGAAACATAGAAACATAAAAGATAGGAGCAGGGGGAGGCCATTTGTCACTTCAAGCCTGCTCTGCCATTCTTCATGATCATGGCTGATCATCCAACTCAATAACCTAATCCTGCTTTCTCCCCATAACCTTTGATCCCATTCGCCTCAAGTGCTATATCTAGTTGCATTCTTTGTTTTGTCATCAACTACTTCCTGTGGTCATGAATTCCACAGGCTCACCAATCTTTGGATGAACAAATATCTCCTCTCTCTGCCCTAAATCGTCTACCCCGAATTCTCGTACTGTGACCCCTGGTTCTAGACACACTCACCATTGGGAACATCTGCCCTGCATCTATCTTGTCCAGTCCTGTTGGAATTTTATAAGTCTCTATGAGATCCCCCCTCATTCTGAACTCTAACGAAAAATGTTCCAAACCTAGTCAATCTTTCCTTATACGTCAGACCCACCATCCCCGGAATCAGCCTGGTAGATCTTTGCTGCACTGCCTCGAGAGCAAGAGCATCCTTCCTCAGAAAAGGATACCAAAATTGCACACAATACTCCAGGTGTGGTCTCACCATGGCCCTGTAAAACTGCAACAACACATTCCTACTCCTGTATTCGAAACCTCTCATAATGAAGGCCAAGATACCATTTGTCTTCTTTACCACCTGTTGCACCTACATGCTTACCTTCAGCAAATGGTGCACAAGGACACCCAGGTCCCGCTGCACATTCCCCTGTCCTAATTTGCATTCAGGTAGCATTCTGCCTTCTTGCTTTTGCTACCGAAGTGAATAACATCACATTTATCCACCTTATGCTGCATCTGCCATTGTTTTGCCCACTCACCCAACCTGTCAAGATCATGCTGAAGGATCTCTGCATCTTCATCACAGTTCACCCTCCCACCCAACTTGGTATCATCTGCAAACTTGGAGATGTTGCATTTTGTTCCCTCATCCAAATCATTAACATATGTTGTGAATAGCTGGGGTCCCAGCACCAAGCCCTGTGGCACCCCACTAGTTACTGCTTAGATAGGAGATGAAGAAGTGGTGGATATGGGCACAATTACAATGTTTAAAAGACATTTGGATAATTACATGAATAGGAAAGGTTTGCTGGGATATGGGCCAGGAGCAGTCAGGTGGAACTACTTTAAAGTCAGGTGGAACTAGTTTAGTTTGGGCAGACAGGTGGAACTAGTTTAATGTCAGGTGGAACTAGTTTAGTTTTGGCTTATGTTCAGCGTAGACTGGTTAGACCAAAGAGTCTGTTTCCGTACTGTATGACTGTACGACTCAATAACTCTATGACTCACATTTAACCTCACTAAGATGCACTGCCACTAGTCTATCTATTCTGCTAACTTGCCATTTTCTTCCTGAAGTCATTTGCAAACAACAAGAAAGACTATCAAAACACTTCTTTCCTGTGTTGTCAGACAGTTTCATTATTATGTTTTCATTGCCAAAATCTAAATAATGCAGCTATATCAAGAACAAAGGTGGGTCCTGCAGGAGGGAACAAAAAGTGACAGTGACGGTGAAAATGGTTTTGTTGAGACCCTTAATGGTGGTGCTGTGTACCAAGCTGAAATGGGGTTGGAGGAAGAGGTCATAGAGAGTCGAACTGAGACAGCTGAAGGCTGATAACCAGCTGGAGTTAAACAATATAAAGGAGCAAAATTATTGAACTGGAACTCATCGACTAGTCCACAACACTAGCAGAGTTTACAGAGAATAATCAGTAGGATAAGGAACTTTAAAATAAAGACCCATATTTTGAACTTGATGGATTGCTTTCCTTAATCCCCACCACCCTCATCTCCACCCACTCATTGTCCACAGGGTTGGAGCAGAGTTTCCATCCTCTATCACGTTCCTGCTGGTAACCCAACCTATTTCCCTTTGCCAGTGCTAATATAGTGTGCAGTCCTTTTTAACATGTAAGATTTGCAACTTAAAAAAAATCCTATCACTACCATAAAAAGAAATCCTGTTGGTGCTGCACTGAGAATGCCACAATTAGCAAGATAACAGACAAAAGTCCAGGGCAAAATGTTGGAAGAAAGATTGGTGTGGCCAGTCCTGATGAATAAAGGCATTCACCAAAACAAATACAAAGTTTAAACTTGGTGATTTATTTATTTGGTACTTGTGAATATAATGACAAATAATCCTCACCATAGCCTATTTAACTAAAATAAAATTTGCCTTTATGTTCAGATTCATAAAATATTTAAAAAGATTGCAGAAAATGTTGATACTGTTTTTGTTGTGGGTCTGAACTGAACAACCATAGAGGTAGAGTACACCTTGTTAGTCCTTGGCTGGATTGCTTGAATTTTACACTGTGTTATTCCTTTGTTCTGTAGATTACATCGTGAGTAATTTTAATTGTTCAGGCAAGTAGTTGATCTATACAGATCAAGAAGTTCATAGGTTCAGTCCTGATTCTAAGTTGTCATCTGATCTCAGTAAGGGTGGGGGTTACAAAATAGGAAGTGAACAAGATTTATTGGACCTATTTCAGTTCAATCATTCAGAAAATAAAAAACAGTTCTCTTAAACAACTGAGTGTGGAGCTGGAGGAACACAGCAGACCAGGCAGCATCAGAGGAGCAGGAAAGTTGATGGTTCGGGTCGGGACCCTTCTTCCCCATTTCTGAAGAAGGGTCCCAGCATGAAACGTCAACTTTCCTGCTCCTCTGATTCTGCCCCGCCAGCTGTGCTTCTCCAGCTCCACACTGTGTTGTCTCTGACTCCAGAATCTGCAGTTCTTGTTACCTCTGAGTGATTCATAACCCCACTGCGAAGCCTGTTCCAAGAATGCCCACCTTGAAGAAGTTATCCTCCTCCCTCCAGAAAGACCTCAGTGGATCTCTCTCCCACTGCAACCCACTGATAATCTCCTCTGCCCTGAAACTCTGAGACCACATACTTAAACAAATCCAGTACTACAGCCAGATCTCCTTTCTCAGTACCTACCAACGCAGCTGGATCATCCCCAATGGACTCCAAACAACATTCAGGCCAACCCAATTTGGCCCAAACCATGACAACCGCTACCTACCCCCATTTCTGAAGAATGGTCCCGACCCGAAATGTCAACTTTCCTGCTCCTCTGAGGATGCTCACTATTACTTGTGGCATGCTGCATTATAGTCATCATTGAACTACGGTGTCGCACAGCTGGACTGTAATGGTAAGGTATGGGAAATACGAGGCCATAAGGCTAGAGATTGATTGCTTATGGTTTGCAACATCTCATGGGCGCTGAGTTTAGAAGTGCTAGTTCTGTTTTGAATATAATTTAGTTTTTCCATTGTGCTACACAACTCGATGGAAGGTAACCTTAGCGTGAAATGGAACTTCAGCTCTACAAAGAAGGTGCAGTAGTTACTTCCTAACTGTACTATCAAGGGCAGACGTATTTACAACAGGTAGACTGTAGTGAGGATAATGTCAAGCAGAGGTTGGCCACATTCATCAGTGGTAATGCTACTGAGTCAATTTTGGTGAACATGAAGTCAGGGACCTGGAGTACATTCTGTGTCCTTAATATTCTCAGTGTTTCTTCCAAGCGGTATTCAACATACAGCCTCACTGGTTCATACAGCCTCACTGGTTCATCAGCTAAAGGTGTGTGATTGATAGTATTCAGCAGGAGGCTTCTTTGCCCATATGTGATCTGATGCCAAGCTCTGATATCAATATTGAGGACTCCCAGGGCAGGTGTACATCACTGTACTACAGTTCTGCGATGATAATGGAAGACCCTGATTGAAAGATAAAATTTTGTAAATATGACTATGCCTCATTGTTCTTTGAGTGGTATCTGGGACTATTTTGGCACAAGTCCCTGAATGTAAATGAGGAAGACTTTTCAGGGTCAACTGAACTGATGGTGATTTTGCCATGGCTGGTATGTAGGTCACTGTTAGATTATGCATCTGGTTTTATTCTTCTTATATGTTTTTGTCGCAGTTTGATATAACTGAATAGCTTGTTAGGCCATTTTTAGAGGGCAGTTAAAAGGCAACCAATTTCTTTTGTATCTGGAGTTACCGATAGGCGCAACAAGGTAAGGAGAGCAGAGTTGCTTCCACTGGAGAAAGGTTTTTAGGACATTGTATATTGCAATATTGTAATTTCATTGTTGCTATTACTGACAGTGGCTTTTCAAAATTTTGGTTTGTTTACTGGATATATCCTGTTCGCACAAATCAAGTTGAATTCAATATGGCCAATTACTACCCAGGAGTGTGTTCTCCATGATCAACAAAGGGGTGAAAGATGTCATTGATAATGCAGTCAAGCAGCATTTGCAAGTCAACAACTTGCTCATCACTGCTCAGTTTGGATTCCACCTCTTGGCGCCAAACCTCTCTTAAGGCCCTGTTGCAACATGGGCAAAAGAACTGAATATCAGAGATGAGATGAGGGAAATTGCTTTTGACATCAAAGCAACATTTGACCAAGTGTGGCATGAAAGAGCTTGAGCACAATCGAAGACAGTAGAATTAGGGGAATAACTGTCCACTAGTTGGAGTCGTACCTAGCACAAGGGAAAATGGATCTAGGTTGTTGGAGGCCATCCTTCCCTGACCCAGGGAAGGAAATTTGCAAGGTTGTGTCCTGGATCCAATCTTCAGCTGCTTCATCAATAACTTTCAATCCAACTTGATATCAAAAGTAGGTACATTTGCTCATGATTACACAGTATTTAGCCCCATTAGCAATTCCCCTGCTATTGTGTGAAGAAGTAGATCAGTGTTGATTGCTTCTGTGAAAGGTTTTCTTTTTAAAAAAAAGGTCAGAAATTGCTTCCAGAATAGTGGCCTAATCTAGTGTCTGTCAGAAACCAGATGACCGCAGGCTCCTCTGGTGTTAATGGAAAGACATTTATACTGTTGAGGTTTACAACAGGTATGGCAAACATTGAAGGCCATAAGCTTTGTTTTCAGTCCAGAAAAATCAAGCTTTAAGCAAGTTTTTAATTCAGTTCAGAAGACACTAGGGTTAATGTCAGAACCGAGTTTAGTTTCTCTTAGAAGGAGTTGAGAGGAACAAGTCTCCTTAACAGAGGGGTTTAGTTAGTGAAATCTCAAAACCAGAAGATGAGGAATTCCTCTCTGATTGTCTCGATGAGAACAGCACCAATAGCCGTTATCTGGGAAAAAGCACCTGGTTGATATGTACTCCATCTGCCGCCAAAAACATGCATTCCCTCTGCCACTGATGCAAAATGACAGTAATGTGTACATCTATAGGATGTCCTTCTGAAACTTACCAACCCTCCTTCTTCACCATCTCCCAAATTTGGGACCACTATTATCTAGACGAACAACAGCAAGAAACACATGGGAACACTACCACAAGCAAGATTCCTTCAAGTTTCATACCACTCTTTCTTGGACATCTAATTCCATTCCTTCATTTTCACCAGGAGAAAATCCTAAACCACCCTCCCTAATATCACTGTACATGAACCTATACCAAATAGATTGCAAATGTTCAAGGCAGTGCCTCAGCACCATTTCTCAAAGGCAATTAAGAATGGTGTTACAATAAATATGGATTGTTGATATTCAATTCCATCATATGATTTTAATATCTGAGACTTTCATAGACTGAAGAGATTTTTAAAAAGACAAACAATAGGCCAGCAGCTTTGAATACCTGACCACAGATTGAAGCAAATCCAGAGAATCCGTGCGGGATATGCTAAACTAGATGCACTAAAAATACCATCTTATCATAAGAAACCCAATTCCAAGTCAGTGTCAAAAAAAGTTGCATCTCTTGTTTAATTCACATTTTGTACACTTATTAGGAGATGAAAAGTTGCCTGTGGAGTATTCAGCTTGGAAGGACAATGGAGCTAGACTCTGCAATATACAAATCTTACTCGTCAGAGCAGACAGAGAAAGAAGAATGGATTCATAACACCAGAAGCTGGAAGGCTTTCACATGTTCTCTCCCTCTTCCTGTGCTTTGCCATCTCTCAATAGAAGCACTCAGTGAAAAAGCAATGTGTGCAAAAAAAACTATTCAGCAAAAACTCCAGGATGCTACAAATTTCATTACTGCTGAGGAAACAAGACAGTAGCTAATTTCCCTGCCATGTTGGTCTTAACTCATGCCTCTAGATCATTAGTGCAACGTATCTGCATTACCAGTCCAGTAAGATTATCACTATTCTACTATAGCTGCATTTTAGGTTATTGACTTTTAAGTGAGAATTAATTGAAATTAGTCCAAGGTGTCATGCTCCTTTAATCTTAAATTACACTCATAGAATAAAAGGAATTTCCATTTTAGATTACATAATTAGTTTTATTTTATTTGCTTCAGATAGTTCATGCTAGACTACAGGTTATGTAGTCTTGTTATGGTGGAGGAACTTTTATTATTGCAACATGTGTCCTATATCAGCCCAAATGAATCATCTATAATAATTCTACTAATTGATACAGATTTACATAGTTGTTGGTACTTTGTTGGAGCTGAGATTTTGTTTTGCTTTCTGTCCTTCAATTCTTTTCAGTATATTTGATACATCAGTTGAAAGTACTCAGCTAAATGAAGAACACTATTCAATGATAACGTTGCAGAGTACATATGAACATATAAAGTAGGAGCAGAAGTAAATGCATCACCCTCTGGAGCCTGCTCCCATTCAATATGATCATGGCTGATCTGCTCATATTTTAAAATCTACACTCATCTCTACTCCCAATAACCCTTGATGCTTTCGTCTAACGATAATCTATCCACAGCTGCCTTAAAAATATTGAATGCAACTGCCTCTGTGGCCTTATGAGGCAGAGTTTCAAAGTCACACACCCAAGAAAGAAAATCTCCACATCTCCGTGCTAAAAGGAAGACCCCTAATTTTAAAACGGTGCTTCCTAGTTGGACTAACCCCACACGAGGAAGCATCCTTCCAAGTCTTCCAAGTCCAGCGGCAAAGGGACTCGTGGTTGGTCACTCCAGGCCCATGGCTGAGCACTTAATAAGAAGGGCTGTAAAGTTGAACATTATTTCTTTATTTTTCTGCCTTTATATTCTATGTTTTGGTTTATTTTTCTGTGTTTGAAGATGGCGCCGGAGAGTGGCGACACTATACAACACTGTTCATTGTATTTTGTAACAAAATACATATGACAATAAATAAATAAATCAACTTTATTGACACTATTCAGGGTCTTAAACACGTCAATCAAGTTACTCTTCATTCTTCTAAACTCCAGTGAAAACATGCCCCAAACTGTCCAAGATAACAAGGTGTAGAGCTGGATGAACACAGCAGGCCAAGCAGCATCAGAGGAGCAGGAAGGCTGACGTTTCGGGCCTAGACCCTTCTTCAGAAAAGGGCCTTCAGAAACCACCCCCCCTAAACTGTCCAACTGTCCTAATTTTAAAAAAAAACAAAAAGTGCACATACTTTTCAAGATGTGGTCTCACCAATGCCTTTATAACTGAAGCCTATCATCTCCACTTTTTATGTTCAATTCCTCCAGATAAAAGACAGCATCCCATTAACCTCCTTGATTATGTGCTGTATCTTCATACTAATTTTTTGTGACTCATGAACTGGAACACCTAAATCCCTCTGTGCCTTATTAATTATAATAATATCTGCTTTTACATTCTTCCTTCCAAACTGAACAGCTTAACATTTTCCCGCATCATACTCCTGCCAGAGTTTTGCCAATTCACTTAACGTTTTTATCTATATCCACCTGCAAACTCTTCATGTCTCCATTGCAACAAACTCTTCTATTTTTGTGTTATCTGCGAATTTAGCTTCCATGTTTTCGCTCACCTCATCTGGATATTTTCTTAATCAACCTATTCAGAGATGTTATGACACACCTCTGGAGCAGGTTGAGACTTGAACCTAGGCCTCCTGGCTCAGAGGTAGAGACACTAACACTGCGCCACAAGAGCCTTCTGCTCCCTCATCTAAGTCATTGATGTAAATTATAAACAACTTAGTCACATCCTGACAATCAGGCAGACACATTTATGCATACTTCTGTTTTCTGCTAGTCAGCTAATCTTCTACCCACGCTAATGTAACCCTTCCTCATAACATGAGATTTTATTTTCTGCAATAACACTTTATCAAATACCTTCTGAAAATTTACATACGGTAAGTCAACAGGCTTCACTTTATCCACACCAAATGTTACTTCTCCAAAGAACTTCAATAAATGGGTTAAACATGATTTCCCTTTGACAAAATCATGCAATTACCTTGACAACAAGGTGCAGGGCTGGATGAACACAGCAGGCCAAGCAGCATCATAGGAGCAGAAAGGCTGACGTTTTGGGCCTAGACCCTTCTGATGAAGGGTCTAGGCC
>NC_063333.1:92037181-92045878 GCF_021869965.1 Rhincodon typus | reverse complement strand
GCCTAGACCCTTCTGATGAAGGGTCTAGGCCCGAAACGTCAGCCTTTCTGCTCCTATGATGCTGCTTGGCCTGCTGTGTTCATCCAGCCCTGCACCTTGTTGTCTCGGATTCTCCAGCATCTGCAGTTCCTACTATCTCTCATGCAATTACCTTGATGTTTTCTGAATGTGCAGCTATAATCTCTTTACTGTTCAATTCTACTACCTTTCCTGTGACAATCTTCAAGCTAAATGATCTCTGGTTTACCCCCCCCAACTTCTTGAATAGACAGATTTTAATCACTACATTGCAGTGAAATGCAAGTTTTTCCTGAATGAACAGAATTTTGGAAGATTAATACCAACACATGTAGTAGCTCATTAGCCACCACTTAAGACCTAGGATGAAGCTTGCAGCACCATCAGTTTCCTTAATACTACTGTCTCCATGATTATTCTCTTACTAAGTTCCTGTCTCCATTCCAACTCCTGATGTGCAGCAATCACTGGAAAGTTTATATATCCTCTGTAGTGAAGACAGAATCAAAATATTTGTTCATTTCATCCCACATTTCTTTATTATCTACTATTAAATCCTCATTCTCAATCTCTAGAGAACCAGGCCAGAAATCACATAATACCAGGTTATAGTCCAACAGGTTTACTTGAAAACATAAGCTTTTGGAGTCTTACTCCTTCTTCAGGTGTTAGTAAGACTCTGTTTTTTTCCTTCACAGATGCTGCCAGACCTGCTGAGCTTTTCCAGAAACTTTGTTTTTGTCCTTGATTTACAGCACCCACAGCTCTTTCGGTTTTTACACACTTTACTTAGTCATTTCCTTTTCAAATGTCTATAAAAACTTTTGCTATCCATTTGAATATTTCTAGCTGGCTTCATACTCTAGATTATTCCTCCTGATAAATCTTACAGCCATTCTGTGCCAATATTTACTCTCTGTTCAGTTGTTTTACCTGCCATTCATCTTTGCTCAGTCTAATGTTTTTTTCTCAAATTTGATCCTTTCGCTAACACCTTGAGTTAACCACGAATGGTGAGTTCTCCCTTTAGCATTTTTCTTTATACCAGGAATGTAGGTATTCTGAAATAGGCCCTGAAATGTCTGCTACTGTGTGCTGAATTTTAGCTTTTTAGCTAAGTGTCAGTTTTAGGTTTTTTGGAGGGGTTCTTGCTGCAAGGCCAAACAAGATCTCTTGATAATTCTTACCAAACTTGCCTCATTAATGATCTTCTCTACCCACATGATGTGTCTCTCACCTGATTATAGCCCCATCTTACTATGCACTGTTTCCAGAACAACTTGCCACTCACTGGATATCCATGCCATGTTTAAAAGGATGTTGTACACCTGGATAAGCATTGGCATTCTGAAGCCACTGTGCTTGGTGATGGATATTGATCCTGAAGATATGGGAGAAGCGGTGAATAACGCTGTGATTCTTCCACAGGCACCATCACTTTCTGTGAGTACAGGCATCTGTACAGATCTGTAGATAAGGTACCAACCACCAAAACAATAGAGCTTATTTTCCTCTTGATTACGATGTAGGTTATTTCCCAGGTTAAATACATTTGTATGCTTGCCTTTTTTTTAAAAAAAAGAACATTTGGACTGGAACACAAAACATTGCACTGCAATTCTGAAGCTGGATGTAGCATGATTGATTCTGTCAATACGTAAGTAACGGTTTCTCAGAACAGCAGCTTCAAGGAAGAACCAGGTTTCAATTTTCCTGACTCACAGTCAAGGACACATGGCTTAAGGTGGTAGAGTCCAACACTTTTAAGGTGGAATTATGGACAACATAAACCACAATATGGACTGTGCATTCAGTGACACCTTTACTGAATTAAAACTGTTCAAACAATGTATGCAGTTCTATTTTAAAGACCAAGTGATAGATGTTCTTGAGAAAAGAGATCCAAGAATCTTGTTCAACATAGGCAAGGAAGCACTTTCCATGGATCATCAGAAATTTCCATTAAATGTCTTGAAGTTTCTTGAAGACCAGCTTAAGGTAAGAATTAACAAACTCCAATTCATAAAGACAGCAATCCCAGAAGTCTATTGACCCCTTTGTCAGAAGATACTGTGGCAAGGGGCATAAGTGTGACTTCAGTGAAGAAGAACTGTCAGGGAAACTCATTGAGTTAGTCATTGACTCTACATTAATTAAAGCTTTAGAAAGGATCTTTTGAGCAAAAGAAAGGGGCCATACCATTGACACATTAATTGAGGGTGGACAGGACACACTATGAAGTCATAGTGACAGACTGACAATTATTGCACACTGGAGGTGCAGCCAACACTATTACTGCAATCAACAAAGTGCACCAAACCAACAAATAAATAACAGATGCATTTGTTACACTTACCAAAAGCTGTCCAGCTTTTCTTGATATCAATAAAGCCCGTGGCACACATGCTGAAAATCTAACTCCAAAGGCCAAGCCATACCTGAGAACACTGGCAACACATGAAGTGGTGCATAAATACACCAATAAGTTTTCAGGGTCAACAAAGTGGAAAGCAAAATTCAAAAGATTATCAAGCTTTCCATGTTGTTAACCTCACACACCAGGTCAAAGGTACAAGGTGATCATTAGCTTTTACAAACATTAATACCATATGTCTGAAAAGGCAGTTCTACACACACTAAAAGCTAAAGTCAACATGGGAGCTAGTGCAAACATATTAAACTATTATGACTTTGCATCCTGAAAGGCAAATCTGGGGGAGACCATCCCAGAGTGTAGAGCAGATGACTAATTCCATGCTTTGCAAGAATCATAATGCAGTGCCAATAATGCAAGTTGTTCTTGGTTTCCCAAAATCAACCTGATGAATACCCAATGGTTCAGCAGCAGGAGGATTACTAGCATGCACATGCCTAATTACAATTCAGAGATTCAAACCACACCAACTTATGCGGAACAGACCACACATGACACAATTCAAACAGTCAATGATCTCAAACACCTGTACCCAGATGGATTTGATACAATCGATTATTTTATGGATAATGCAACTCCATTGATGCACTCCTCTAAGGAAGTACTGCAGGCACATTCAGGAGAAGTTTTGGGTGAAACTGAACAAACTGTCATGAAATGATACAATTTGGAAGTTGTAACACCACTGAAACTGGTGTTGCTCCATCACATCCATTTTAATGAAAGATAATTCTATAAGAGTCTGCCTACATCCAACGAGCCTCACCTTTTGCTTAACAGCTGTTCAAACAAATATTACTACCGGAAGGATTAAATCCTAAGTTTTCCAGAGCAAGATTCTTTTCTAAACTAGATGAAAAGCATGGATACTGATCTGTCCATTTAGCAGAAGAGTCTGAAGAGCTCGCGTCATTTAGCATGCCATTTGGTCAATGCTGTTACCAATGGTTATCATTTTGGCTACATGTTAGGTCAGAAACATTCCAATAGTACATGGATAATTATTGAGAAGGTACCTAGTTGTTTATGTATTGCTGACAACATCACAGGCACGGATAAGGCAAAGACAGAGCAAGACCACAGCCTTCATCTACTGATGACAGGAGCTTGATGACAAGGTTTGGTATTTAACAGCTCAGAGTGATCATCAGCCAGATAGATGACTTTGTTGCTCTCCCCGTGAAGTCCATCCTAATCCAGATTAGATCAAGAATGGTAAATAATCACTGATACCACAATATAATGAGGAGCTGTGTTACTGCCTCATATTTATTAATTTCTTCTTGCTATATACTTCCAACTTCACAGACACGGTATCTCCACTGCAAGATTTACTCTGGAGAGACAAACACCAATATGTCTTTGATTCTCTCCAGAAGGGCCTGGCAGCAAGATCATGCATACTACAAAACTAGGAGACACACAATTGTTGCCAACATAATAACTGCTATTTTCCATTTGTTCAGTGTCCTAGATAAGATAGTGTTTGACATCAAACTACAGTACCAAATGGCAAACCGTTTCAAGACAAGTCTGTTAAGTAGAGTGACCAATGTTATACAGAACGTATGATATATGTAAAAGTGTCAAGCAAGAAAGCAAGATTTTCACATCGCAATGCTATACTTTCATTCAACACCAATGATGAGGAGATGACCATCCTCATTACAACTTGTGCACAGAGGCCAGGTGTGAACAATCTTGCCCAGCAACCAATTGTCTAACCATTTCAAAGCGCAAGACATTCTTCTTCAAGGTTGAAGGTGAAAGGAAGAGATACATGATGAGTAAGCAGATAGAAGATTACTAAAACTGCACACTAAGCAGAGAGTACAAGTTAGAAATACAAGTACTTGGACACCAGCAAAGGTTTCTAAAATATGCAATAAGCCCAGGTCATACCGAGGCATTACTGATTATGATGCTATACTACAAAGTAACAGAAGCCAGCCCAGGCTGATGTATGGCATGCTAATCATGCATGAAGAGAGTAAGGAAGAACATTACATTGATAATTATGTTGACAATATGTTGATAACCACTTTCTGATGTCTGATAAAACTATTACACTTTATCTAGCTTAAAGTTGGTGATATCTCCATTGACGGTTTTATCTACATTCCAAAATGCGTTATTAGGGCTGTTGATTTCATTAATGTTTTGGTTTCTCATCTGGTGGAGAATCTTCACCTTCATCAGTAGCTCTGTGTCACAAGACTCTCCTTTGGAATTTGTGAAATAGAAGGTTTGCTTTGGCATATTTTCCCAAAATAGCTAATTTTCTTGCCGTGAAAGCATTCTACTTTATTTTGCAGGACACCTCGTACTTGTAGATCTTTTTGGTGCCACAGTGCTGGCAAGATTTGATAGCTTCTTGTACTTTCTCTCCCAAATTATATCTTCTATTCTGGCGCTTGTTTCCCAGTTCTGTGCTTATGGAACTGGACGGTCACTGGAAGTTTCCTGAGCATTTCAGAATTGATCTGTTTTATTTATTTTTGTCTGAGCAGTTATACTGCTTTTCTTAGTGAGAGGTCTTCATGGTGAGAAAGGGATTTGTCAGCAATATCTACTACAACACAGTATTGTATAAATTCTGTTTTTAGGTCTCCATGTTCATGTCATAGACTCATACAGGACAGAAGAGGCCTTTCAGCCCAACGAGTCTACATCAGCAAAAACTACCCTGAATCCACACTAGTTCCACTTTCCAGCACTTGGCCCTCAGCCGTAAATGTTATGACATTTCAAGTGCTCATCCAGGTATTTTTTAAAGAGCTGAAGTTCTGAAGAAGGGTCACTGGACCCAAAACATTCACTCTGATTTCTCTCCACAGATGCTGCCAGGCCTGCTGAGATTTTCCAGCAATTTCTGTTTTTGTTCAGATTTCCAGCATCTGTAGTTCTTTCAGTTTCCTTACTTTTTAAAGCTTGAGAGTTTCCTGCCTCAATTGCCCTCCGAGGCAGTGCATTCCGGATTCCCACACTCTGGGCAAAAAAAATTTCTTCAAATCCCCTCTAGATTTCCTCACTTTCACCTTCAAATTATGCCCTTTTTTTTATTAACCTTTGAATTCAAGAGAACAGCTTCTTTCTATCCACTCTGTCCATCCCCCTCATTGCCTTATACATCCCTCATCCTTCTCTGCTCTCAATAACCCCAGTTTATCCTGCCTCTCTTCATAGCTAAATTATTCCATCCCAGGCATAATCCTGGTGAATGTAATCATTTCCTTCCTATGATGCAATGATTGGAACTGTGCACTGTACTCCAGCAATGCTCTTTACAGAGTTTTGTACATTTCCAACATAATCTCCCTGCTATTATAATATATGTCATACTGATAAAGGCAATTGTGTTGTATGCACCCTATTAAACTGTCCTGTTGTCTTCAGGGATCTGTGGACAAGCATCTCAAAATTCGTCTGTTCCTCAGAGCTTCCTAGTGTCTTGCCGTTCATTGAGTACTCCCATGTCTGATTTACATCTTCCATAGTGCATCACCTGAATTCTTAGGGTTAAATTCCATCTGCCACTCGTCTGCCCGTCTGACCAATCCATCTGTATCCTCCTGCAACCTAAGACCTTCTACCTGTCAACCACCTGGCCAATCTTTGTGTTATCCACAAACTTAATTATCATTTCCAGACACCACCCACCCCCAACATTTTCTTCTGTATCATTTATCTATTTCATGAACATTAGGAACCCAGCACTGATACCTGCAGTAAGCAGTTGCATGCTGACCACCAGTCATACAAACAGCCTTCTTCCACCACTCTCTGTCTCCTACCACTAAGCCAATTGTCGATCCAACTTTTGGTTCCTCTGCTTTTACCTTTTTTTATTAGTCTACTATGTGGGATCTTGTCAAAGTCTTTGCTGAAATCGATATAAACTACATCAACTTCACTACGCTCACTTACATACCTGGTCACCTCCTCAAAAAATTCAATCAAATTTTTTAGGCATGATCTCCTTTAGCTGTTTTGTAAAGGAAATCTACAAAGCTATTTATTGGTGCACCTAACTTCTGGAGCTTCTGTAGAATTTGGCCCTTTCTGGTAGCTTTTTACTCAACGGGTTGAAATAATTGTCAAAAGCTTTTAAGACTTCCTCAGATTTATCTGATGTCTCATAAAGTCTTGTCTTTCAATAATACAATTGCTCCTGTTTCTATGAAGTAAAATAATATGTTGGCTTTTCAGCTTCAGACTTGCCATCTAGCCTAAGGTAATTCTGTACCTTCAATATCTTTTTTATCCAAAGTGTCAGTTTTGAGTTTGATTTGGTGCTTTCATTTGTTCAAACATTTCAGGCACTGTAAACTTATGATCCATAGATTTTTGATGCTTTGGGAAGTTCACTTAATGTTTAAGTGTAAATTTATTTATCGGGATTCGAAGTTAGCTATGCTACAAAGTCCCATGTTGATACCTGCTATGTTCGCTGTTTGTCATTGGAGAAACTCTCTGCTCGGTATTTTTTGCTTTAGCCATGCAAATCATTAAAAACTGCTTCATTTTAGTAATCTCTTCACTCACTGTTTCTGAAATATAAAATATTTCTTGCTGCTTCGTGGTTTAATTTTCCCTTACTAATTCAAAATCCACACATATAATGGTATTGTCTTTGAATCGGGACTGCGTGCATTTTTATTTTAAGCCACGCTTCTCTGATTCTCGCTGTATTCACTTTGTGTTTGGAGCAGCTCAGAACTCTTCCACTGCATCTTCACAAGTTCTGCATTTCTGATGCTACCTTTTCGGATCAGACTTTCCAATCTTTTTTAAAGTTATATTTGACGTTTTATGGGACCATTCACAGATGCCACCATGTTGTATGTTGGTTAATCTAGTTTAGGAAAGTTTACCAAGCCTTCAGTAGGTTAAAAGTGACTAGTTTACTAAAAGATCAAAAATGACATGACACCAGGTTATAGTCCAACAGATTTATTTCAAGACACAAACTTTCGGAGTCTCACTCCCTCGTCAGGTGTCAGTGAGAGAGGTGGATTCAGACACTGAATTTATAAGCAAAAGATCAAAGGCTCATAGAACTGATACAAATGTATTGAACAAACCTAAGATGGCTGTTAAATCTTTAATCAGTTAGAAAGGATTAATATACAAATCCCAGAATGTCTTTCAAGTCACTACCTTGAGATATCCAAAGGTTTTATCAGAATACCAGAGGTGACATCATAGGTCAGACAATGCATTTTAGGTGTGAGGCTTTGTTTAGAATCTGGCTGTGTATTAACTTGGAGTCAGACTGGTTTTATTTCCAAAATAGGAATTTATAAAATGCCACATTGACTGTCTACAAATTGTGTGCGTTTTGAACAAGATAGAATGTACCTGCAATTACAAATCTACAAATGCAAATTCACCCCATAGCTTTGTGTGTGTGTGTGTGAGAGAGGGAGTGTGTATGTGCTTGAGAGAGAGAGTGTATGTGCATGTGAGTGTGTATGTGTGTATGAGAGAGGATCTGTGTGTGTGAGTGTGTTTGTGTGCGAGAGTGTGTGTGTGTGTGTATGTGCGCATGTATGTGAGTGTGTGTGTGCGAGTGTATAGTGTGGTGGGGTCACCTGTAGTGCGACATGAACCCAAAATCCCGGGTGAGGCTGTCCGCATGGGTACCGACCTTGGCTATCAGCCTCTGCTCGGCGACTCTGCATTGTTGTGTATCCCAAAGTCTGCCTGGAGGACATTTACCTGAAGATCCGAGACCATACAACCCTGCCGTGGCAACCTCTGGAAGACATGTCAGATCATGAATATTACCATTACATGTGGGAACACCACCCACCTCGTGCACGGCAAATACTCATGTGACTCGGCCAACATTGTCTGTCTCATACGCTGCAGGCAAGGATGTCCCGAGGCATGGTATATTGGCGAAACCACGCAGACGCTATGACAACAGATGAATGGATACTGTGCAACAATTGCCAGACAAGGATGTTCCCTCCCAGTGGGGGAACACTTCAGTGGTCAAGGACATTCGGCCTTGGATCTTCAAGTAAACGTACTCCAAGGCGGACTTTGAGATACACGACAATGCAGAGTCTCTGAGCAGGGACTGATAGCCAAATTTGGTACCCATTGAGGATGTCCTCAAACAGGATCTTGGGTTCATGTCGCACTACAGGTGACCCCACCACACTATACACTCTCTCACTCTCTGTCACGCACACACACACACAAACACGCAAACACACACACACACACACACACAC
>NC_063333.1:92010597-92037171 GCF_021869965.1 Rhincodon typus | reverse complement strand
ACACACACACACACAAACACGCAAACACACACACACACACACACACAGACTTTCTCATACAAACACACTCACATACACATACTCACACACTCAGACCTTCTCTCATGCACACACTCTCTTTCACACACGCATGCACAAACGCACTCGCACTCACTCTCTCACACACACATACACTCTCTCCCTCTCCCCCTCTTCACACACACACGCACCCTCTCTCTCACACGTGCACATGTGCAAACACACACACACACCCCTACGGGGTGAATTTGCATTTGCAGATTTATATTTGTAGATACATTCTACTTTGTTCGAAAAGCACACAATTAGTAGACATTCAATATAGCATTTTATAAATTCCTATTTTGAAAATTAATTACCTCCAAGTTAATACACTGCCAGATACTAAGCAAGGCCTCACATCTAAAATGCGTTGTCTGACCAAGATGTCACCTCTGGTATAATGATAAAACCTTTAGTTATCTCAGGGCAGTGACTTGAAAGAAATTCTGGGATTTGTATATTAATCCCTTCTAATTGATTAAAGATTTAACAGCCATCTTAGGTTTGTTCAATACATTTGCATCAGTTCTATGACTCTTTGATCTTTTGCTTGTAAATTGTGTCTGATGTCACCTCTCTCACTGACATCTAAAGAAAGAGTAAGAGTCCAAAAGCTTGTGTCTTCAAATAAATCTGTTGGACTATAACCTGGTATTGTGTGATTTTTGACTTTGTCCACCCCAGTCCAACACTGTCTCCTCCACATCATAGTTTATTACATTAGGAACTATGTACAGCTTTACAGAAATATGTCTAACTCTGCTGAAGCTACGATGATTCTCCTCTCAAGTTTTCTCAGTCATGTATTGGCTTGCATCATCCCTGTGGGAGGTACTATGCATCCAAGCCTGGACATTAATCCTTTCAAGTCCCTGTTTTCCTTGTTTTTCTACAGTCACAAAATGTCCAAGCATAAGACAGCAACAAACGTTTGGAGCTCTGCTCTGTGGTTGCAGAGAACAGTACATACTTAGCTGCCATACTGTACTTGATTGCTTTTTAGTCCCCTCACTTGAATGGTCTCCTGTACCATGGTATTTTGGTTCGTTTGCTCTTTCACCCTGCAGATCTTTTGCTCATTCGTATGGAACTAAAGCTTGTTAATGGCAAAGAGTGATACTTCTGCAGCAGAATGCATGGTCTCCCTTAACTGACTGTCTCACCATTACATCCAGCTGTCCAGTGACCACCAACCAGACCTGCACTACTTAATAACCAAAGGGAAATAGCTGTCTATTTGACAGTGAAAGATCAAAGTATCCGGGTTACCCCTTCCATCTCCCTTCCTTATGTTCTGTATTCTTTGCACATGAGACTGCAGCTCAACAATTTGGAGTTTACGTTGCTGGACATGCTGTTATAGTGATGTCACTGGACCAGTCCAGAAGTCTAGGTTGTAGAGAAATGGGTTCATATATCACCACAGCAGCTGATAGAATTTAAATTCAATTTTTGGATCTGGAATACAAAATGAGGCTCAGCATTGTGATCATGAAAACAATCATGAATTGTTGTAAAACCCCATCTGATTCACTGATGTCCTTTGAAGAAGAAAATCTGCCATCCTTATCTGGGCTACATATGGCTCCAGATCACCACAATGTAGTTAATTCTTAACTGCCCTGAAAAACCACAAGGTTCAAGGACAAGCCTTGCTTAAGTCTATGCAAGACTTAAAGTAAAATTCAGTCATTTATTTCACATTCAGTTGTTAAGGCTAGAGATTCTTTCGACAAAGCTGCAGATGCAGCACACTGCCCACAGGTCTCCAGCCTTGCTTTATTTACTTAACACCTAGGTGTCTAAATAACTCAGATTTTAACAAATAACAGTGTCAGTCCGTCATAATGGCATAGAAGGACGTCATTTCGACAAAGTAAGTTAAGTTGTAGGTAGTTTAAATATTTATCTGAACAACAAACCATGACATATATTGAAAATAAAGAGCAGCACTTCCTTCCCCTCTGCAGTGAATTCCCAACTTTTGCACTTTGTTTACAATTACACTGTGCATTTGCCAAGACTGATTTTTTAATTCACCTTTTTGAGACATACCCATGTTGTTTAGCTTCGTGCTCAAAGAAATCACCTTATTTTCAAATCAGCCTGTTCAAAGATGTTATTCCATATCTCTGGAGCTGGTGGGACTTGAACCCAGGCCTGCTGGTCCAGGGGTCAAGTAGGGACATTACCATCGTGCCATAAGAGGTCTTGAAGAAATCAACCGTTTTGTTAAATCAGCCTGTTCAGAGATGTTATTACATAGCTCTGGAGCAGATAGGGCTTGAACCTGGGCCTTCAATTCTAGGGGCAGGGTAGAGACACTATCGTTGTGCGACAAGCGGGCCTTCTATATGTTTTAATTTTTTAAAAAATTATACTATTTTCCTAACAAACCTGTTCAGAGATGTTATTACACAGCTCTGGAGCAGATAGAACTTGAACATGGGCCTTCTGGTCCAGGGGCAGGGTAGAGATACCACCACTGTGCGACAAGCGGGCCTTCTATATGTTTCTAATTTTTTTTAGAAAATTAAACTATTTTTCTAATAAACCTGTTCAGAGATGTTGTTTCACACCACTGGAGCAGGTGGGACTTAAACCCAAGCCTCCTGGTCCAGAGTTAGGGACACTACTGCTGTGCCACAAGAGGACTCAAAGAAATCAACACTTACTTAGACAATCAGTTGCAGCTGAATGACAATTAATTAGCACTGACAGGCAATTTTTGTTTAATAATTAACTTGAATTTAGTTATTACATAAGTTTTTCAAGTTGGAATCAAAATGTTAATCCAAGTTTCAGTGTGCAACTACTCGCCCAGTACTTAGAAAATTCCCATTGTCACTAACATCTACAAAAATAAAAGCAAATTTTGGAAATCTGACATGAAAATAAATAATAAATATTTAGCAGGTTTGACAGCAACAGTGGAAAGAGGAACAGACTAAATGGCCAAGATATACCAATGGCCAGATAGCAGTTGTGGATTTGTAGACTGCAGTTGTGGTTCAAGACCTTGCAGAATTCCCAACACAGCTGATTCCATGGTAATTACCCATAAACATCTGAGGGAAATTCTACAGTGTTTGTAACATTCCAAAGGAGTTCATTTAAACTGCAGAATGTGAAATACTCCAACTCATGTAAGCTTAATAGTTACCTACGAAAAGCTAGTGGATTAAACCCTACTTTCTAGTTCCTGAATAATTACTAAACTGAACCCCTGACTCTCATGTTATTCCCCCATGACACCCACTTATCCTGACTTCTCTCTGCGTTCAAACTTTCCCTCTAATCCTACCCTCCCAAGACCTGAATTGCCCCATTCCTGACCTGATCTGGTCCTGCTGGACTTGACATCCCACCTTCTCTTCAACCCAACTTTGCTGGACCCAACAGCATCATCCCCTACTGATCCAACCTGATCCTACTGCCCCTGATAGCTAATTCAACCGTCCTGCACTGACCTTACCCTGAAAGACTTGAATGACCTCCCTGGCCATGACCAGACCTGGCACCTAATTTCCCAACACAGTCCCGTCAGACCTGATACGCTCCACCCTAACCCAACCGTGCCAAGTCTGATAGTGTCACCACAACCCATCACAACTGAACCTTGCCAGACATGACAAATCCCTAATTTGTTCTGACCCCTCCCCTCTGCCCAACCTGAGTGCTGCCCACTAACCCAAACATGGTGCCCTACCTCCCCCCCGCTTCCCACTTGCCTCACACTCTTATCTTAGTCATTATTCAAATGTCTTCAAATCTTGACTGGAAAAGTCACTGATAGGTAAGTACTAATTTTAAACTGGATTACCATTGGTCAAATCTGTTCTGCTGGTAATTGGAATATTTGCCAGTGTTTAATGATCTTTCAACCCATTTTTTATACACCCTGCTTAAGATAAACTTGTTTACGAGTACTCTGTGCAATTAAAGTAACTGTAGTGAATTTGCATTCCGAATATGCACAAAAGAATCTTCGAATATCTTCCTACATGAGAGAGTAACTATTTCAAAAGTATTTTGTCATTCTTGAAATGTGCCACCTAAATGCAAAATAAGTTTTTTTTATATATAATCTTTATATATCAACAGTTGCAGAAAAATTAATAGTACAATGCTTTAAAGTTGCATTAAGCACTAATGGGATGAAAGGCTTGGTGAAATTTAATTATTAATTATCTTCTCAACTATCTCAAGATTTCTTTTGTTTTAGAGAATATTCAGATCTTAAGCGACTACTTAATCTTTTGAATGTACCAGCAAGCAAGCAACAGGTATGATCACCCATAGTATAGTGCCAGTTTTAGAAATAGCAATTCTGTGCTATCAATGGGATCTATTACACTTTAAATGAAAGAATATTTCTCACCATGGTATTTTAACAATGAACCATATATATTTTGGTTATGCAATATTAGCATAATACTAAAAATGTTGTTTTATTCATCATGTACAATAATTATGCTGCTTTTCATTAGCATTTAACTGTTCAAAATTCGATGAGAGGAAAACTGAATGAAGAAAATTGTCTCATAGGTCCTGTCCACAATAAGCAGGGTAAATCCACCCTGATTACTGCTCCGTCAGTTACCTTCAATCATCAACAAAGTGATCGAGGTTGTTCTAGACAGTGTTATCAACCATTCCCCCAGACTCATTATAGCCCCAATCCAAATGTGAGCAAAAGAGGCGAATTCTAGAGCTGAAGTGAGAGAATTTGACATTAAAGCAGCATATCACCAAGTGAGGCATCAAGGAGCCCTGGCAAAATTGAAGTCAATGGGAATCAATGGTAGCAATAATAACCTAAAGAAAGATAGTCATGATTGTTGAATTTAATCCTGTCAGCCAAGCCTTTGATGCATCATTTTCTCAGACCAATATCCTTTGTTCATCCATTTTCAGCTCCTTAGCCAATGATATTCTTTCCATAGTGATATTAGAAGTGGAAATGTTTGCTGATGATAGCCAGTGTTCAGTACCATTCATAATTGCTCAGATCCTGAAACAGTTTCTACCCACATGCAGGAAGGTTCGGAGAATATTCAGGCTTGGATTGGTAAGTGGCAAATAACATTCATTTTAGACAAGTGCTAGGCAATGACTATCCAACAAGAGAGAATCAAAACATCTTCCTTCAACAATTAATGGCAATCCCATTACTGAATCCTCACTACCAATATCTTGCGGTGAACATTGACCAGGAACTAGATCAGCCACATAAATAATTTCAGAGAGCTGTAAAAAGCTGAGAATTCCCTAATGAGTTCTTTACCTCTTCACATCCCTAAGTCTATCTATCAATTACAAGGTACAGCTCAGGTTTATAATGGGATACACACTGGATAAGTGCAGCTCAAACAACATTCAAGAAGCTCGACGATATCCAGGGCAAAGCAACCGACTTGATTGGTAGTGAATCTGCAATCTTCATCATTTCCTCCCTCCACTGTTTGCCAGCACACAGTGGCAGCAATGTGTTCCAGCTAAATGATCAACTAGAGCAACTTGATAAGGCTCCTTTGACAGCAACTTCCAAATCAGAAACTTCTAGCAATATCATCTAAAATAACAAGGGCAGTAGATATATGGGAACTGCAGCACTTACAAGCTCCCTTTCAAGTTACAAACCATCATGACTTGGAAACATTTCTCCATTCCTTAATTTACAGAGAGTTAAGGAGTTAAATTCCTAGAACTTCCTCCTTAACAATGCTGTGGGCTTGCCTATATCCTAAAGACACCAGTGGGTTCAAGAGCCACGATCTTTTCAAGACCAGTTAAGAATAAGCAATGAATACTGACCTTGCCAATGATTCCTATAAAGCAGAAATGAATTAAAAAGAATTGATGTCCTACTCCTAGGCTTGTCACAATGCTGCGTAGCTGGGTATTAGGAGAGGAGGTGGAAGTGATCCAAAATTGCTTGTCTCCATGAAACCTAACTGACAGACTGTTGGTGAAACTTAAGCACTTCTTAGAATGTTTATAATTTTGATACTAGTTTATTTGGTAACTTTTAATGGACCATTTTATAAATACCAAGAATTATAATTAACCTAATTGTACAAATTGTCAGTGTATGTCTTTTCTTCCTAACGTTAAGAATGAATGAGTGATCACAAAAGATTTCAATGGCATAAAATAAGAGATGAAATTTTTTTTTGTGTTTGTTCTTTTAGTTGCCAGCTTTAAATATTGACAAAGGCCATGGAATAGTAACTAAATCACAACAACAGCGTTTTGTTCAAGGCAAACAAAATGATGGAATTCGATACGGGGAGCAACAGCAGCAGTCAACTGAAGCTGTGGAACTTGAAGCTTTTAGGTATTGAACACAAGAACATAAGAAGTAAGCGTAAGCCATTCAGTCAATTCCACGATTTAATAACATAATGGTTGGTCTTCTATCTCAACTTCACTATCTCACATTATCCCCATAGTCCCTAATTCCCTGAGTATCCAAATGATCTACAGGTGTCCATCTAGAATTTTGTCTGCAACTAAACATTCATAGCTCTCAGGGATAGAGAATTACAAGATTCACAGCATATTGAGTAAAGTGTTAACAATGCTTCAGATGTGGTCTCACAAATCCCATTTATTACAAAGGATAACATATAATTTTCTCCCCATTAGGCCTTTGGTTAACTGTTAGATTCGTATTCAAGAATATTAGGTCTGTCTGAAAACTAACATCTTCAAGTCTCTGAAATGAAAATAGAAATTGCTGATGAAACCTAGCAGGTCTGGCAGCATCTGTGGAAAGAAAGCAGAGTTATTGTCTCAACTCCGGTAACTCTTCATCAGAATTGGAGTCACCGGACTTGCTACATTAACTCTGCTTTCTTCCCACAGATGCTCTCAGACCTGTGGAGTTTTGCCAGCAATTTCTGTTTTTGTTTCAGATCTCCAGTGTCTGCAGTGCTTTGTTTCATCTTCATGTCTCTCACCTTTTAAAAATATAACCTGTTTTCCTATTCTTCGTACCAAAGTGGACAGCTTCAGATTTCTCTATACTCCATCTGCCACATTCTTGTCTACCCACTTCTCTATATCTCTTGGAAGAATTTTATATTCACCACACAGCTTACTTTCCCACCTAGTCTTGCATTATCAATAAAATTGAATACATTGCACTTGGTTCTCTCATCTAAGTTATGAATAAAGTTTATATGTCGCAGAATCAGAATGCTCTATGAAAATCCAATTGCGTTAACTATCTTTGCTTCCCACTATCAACCCTGTTAGCTATTGTCTAAAACTACTCAAACACGTTTGGTCAAACATTATGCTAACTCTTCCCAAACATATTTGTTTGGATTTTGAAGTGAACAATGAAGTGATGGCATTGCCATAAACTTTGAAGAAAGCTGCCCATGGATTTCTCCTTTCTAAATTTTTGTTTGTATTTTGCAAGCATTGTGCAACAATGATGTAGGAACATTGGACTTAGGAACCTGATTAGGCCATTTTGTTTTTGAACCTGCTCCATACTTCAATTAGATCATGACTAATGTGGTTATTGTCTCAATTCCACTTTCCTGTCTGTACCCCCATTTCCCTTGCTGTCAAGCAGGGTAAGAAACAATCTCATTGAAGTATTTTAGTAGCAATGCTGGGCATGAAAATGCAGTTATTCCACAGTAAAGTAAAATTTTCCAGAAACTGAAAAAAAATGTCAGAATATATATGTTGGATTAAGGTATAAGTTTTTTTTATCATAATTGAGAAATTTAACCTTACATAAATTGAAAATTAATTTCTCAAGTCCAATGATGCTCCTCACGATTATGGACTTAGTATGTTTAAAAACCCAGTCACACACCTTACTCAAGGTGTAACATTTTCAAGAGTTTGTGAATCAGAGTTAATAGCGTAAAATGATAGGTTCTCATTAGTTGTGATTACTACTCGATGGCAATCTGCAGGGACTTCAATGGCACACTGTACAGGGAAGCATAAAACTGCTGACAGCAAATTCTGGATTATCACATTTAACCAGTATCCATTTCAGGGAAATAATAAGGGCTACCAATCCCGTTTCCACAACTATTCAAGCATTGTGGCTTTCTATATGCCCTGTTACAATGTCTCTAGTAATAGATTCTAGCAATTTCCTCATACTGATGCCGGGTTAAGTGGCCTATTGTTCCTTGTTTTCATCTATCTTCAATAATGGGTTACGTTTACTACCTTTCAATCAGGGAGGACTTTTCTAAAACCTTGGTAATTCTGGAAGATCAAAAACCAATACATTTGCTTTGTCTGCAGCCACCTGTTTTAAAGCCTAAGGAGAAGGGCATCTGGTCCAGGAGATTTGTTGTCTTTGAATCCCATTCATTTCTCTAGTATTGTTTCCATATTTCTTTAAATTCCTTTTTCTCAGTCGGCCATAGATTCCTGACTATTTTGATAGTATTTTGTGCTTTCAATTGTGAAAGTTTTCCAAGTACATTATGCAAAATGTCTGTTTAATGACTCCCTCATTTCCTTGCTTCACATTATCATTTCTCCTGTAACTGCATAGAGACCCGTGTTTAGTTTTGATTTCTTTAAACTTTTGTTATATATTTCTGGCTAGTTTATTTCTTAATGCTATTTTTTCTCTCTGTCAATTTCTTAGCCATCCTTTGCTAAGCTCAAGAAGAAACAAGAGAGTTTCTTGTCAACAAATGGGAGTCAAGGTTATTACAACTACAACAAGGGAATATTGTGGATTGGTGGGTTAGATGGCTAATTTGCTTCTCCAGCCTGAGACAGCTGCCATCTCAACTCCTTTCTGACCTCCACCACTTCATGGGCATTTAGGGACAGATGACAAATGTTGTCCAACCAGCAACACCCAGATCCAGTGAAAATATAGTTTCCCACCTGCTGGTATAACCAAGGCAAGCCTATGATTTATGGTGTTGATGGCTTTGCTATATTATTCTTGGGTTCCTAAAATTACACAGTATTTTAAGTAAGTCCTAATCAATGCCTTATATACATTTGTGAAATCTAGTATATTTTATGACCTTTTTATAGTATATGTGGTGAAGGCATATTTATTTTGAATTATGTATTTAAATCTGTTCACCTACAACATTCAACTACTTTTGATTTAGTGTGACATCCTATTACTTGTTTCTCCTCCCAAAAATATGTTAAATTATATTCGTATTAAATTACCTGCTCACTGGAATAAGTTGTCTGTGTCTTCCTGATCTCCTTTACATTTTGCCTCATATTGTTGAACTTCCAACACAAATAGTTTTTGTGATTGTACTCTTTATGCCCAAGTCATTTATAAATCATCTACAAATACTAAGACAAAACTGAAGTTATATTCACCAATGCTTATGTACAAAACTATCCTGTAGACAATCTGAAAACCTTGGACTGCGACTGCATGGATTGCCTTTATTCAGTTAGTCTTAATATAGTTAAAACACATTAATATTATTGCACGGAGATAGTAGGAACTGCTGATGCTGGAGAATCTGAGATGGCAAGGTGTGGAGCTGAATGAACTCAGCAGGTCAAGCAGCATCAGAGGAGCAGGAAAGCTGACGTTTCGAGTCTGGACCCTTCTTCAGAGGTCCAGACCCGAAACATCAGCTTTCCTGCTCCACTGATGCTGCTTGGCCTGCTGTGTTCATCCAGCTCCACACCTTGCTATCTAATATTATTGCACTATCTAATATTATTGACCGATGATGCTACGTTGCATGTCCACATCTGAAATGTGCATTTCTTGCACATCTCTCCTTTCCGCTTATCTGATGCACCCATGTCTATCTCATTTCCACATGAGGAAGGGCCACCGGACCCGAAACGTTAACTCTGATATTTTCTTCACAGATGCTACTAGACCTGCTGAGCTTTTCCAGCATCTTCTGTTTTTATTGCTGATTTACGCCATCCACAGTTCTTTCGGTTTTTATTTATCTCATTTCCATTGTTTGATACTCTGTCTTTCCTAGTCTCCTGGTTTCTTTTGATGTTCTTTCTGTTGTTTGTCTTGCTTTATTTGCCCCTATCCCTTTTAACAATTCTCCTTCCAAACTATATTTGCCTTTTCATTGATATGTTCCCCATGCTGCTCCTGTATTTTTCTGCTATCCTTAAATCTAAATTTGTGATAGCTATTTTGTGCTGTTTTGCCTCTGCTGTACTTCACTTGTCTTACTCACATCTTCTCTTTGTTTCTATTCACTAACATTTACATTCTAAAATTTCCTTTTGTTGGTTTATTATTTATGTTGGTCATGAACTGAAACCTTAGGCTCAACATACAACTTCCCTGGAGCAGCGTCATACGATATTTCATTTTTCCTCATGTTGTTCACAAGGCCAAAGTTTTTGCATACATCGGAGACCGATGATGCTACATTGCATGTCCACATCTGAAATAGAAGCTAATGCACAGGCAACAACAAACATAAAATCATGAAATAAGTCATTGGAGACCTTGGTCTTTGCCTGGTGTTGGCACAGATTGAGTAGCTTCCCATTCCATGGAAGATCTACTACCAATGCCAGGACCACAGTCGTGGAAGGCATCAGACAGCATGGCTGAGAAGAACATGCTTGAAGAGGATTCACACTAATATCCAATCATCTATTTAACACTGTTGGTAGCTGAGGATATATTAGAAGACTCTAACAAGGACTCACAAGCAAGCTGTCAAGAAGCCATTGATGAACTTCCTCAGGCAATCAAATTACATCATTACCTTCCAAAGGCACTCATGACTGACTCTGTCAAAAGCTTTGATTACATCTACAAGTGTGGTATACAGATCCAAGTTGTGATCTTAGCAATTCTTCTGGAGCTGTCTGACAGAAAACACCATAACAATGCTTCCTCAATTATTTTTCTAACACCATACTGGTTCTCTGTTTCAGTGAATAATCTCTTGGTCGCATACTCCCAAGCTATTTGTATTGTTGATGAGACAGATTGGTGGCAGATTTTGAACATCGGTCTAGGGTGAAGAGGAAATCTGCTGATCAAACTCTATCTACAAATGTATAGAGCAATAGTCCTGCCCACTCTGGTATGTGCATGAGATTAGGACTCTATATCAGGATCATGCCAATAAAATCATCTATTTCCACTTGAGATGTCTTCAGATGCTTCTGTGGATTGTACAGTAGAATAAAGCACCAAACTCTGAGGTGCTCACATGACCTGGTGTGCCAATGATGCTACTATATTGAGACAGGTGCATTTGAATTGGGTTGGTCATGGAGTCAGAACGCCATACATGTGCTTACCAATTCAAATCTTTTCTGGAGAACTTGAGTTTTTGGCAATTAAAGGCAGTGTTGCAAGGACACTCTGAAGGCTTCTCATAGGAGATTTGACATTGATGTCAAGTCCTGGTAGAAGCTTCCTAAGAACATACTGTACACCCCTTCAAAAATAGGCACAGTTGAAAGATAGAGAAAAATTTCACGAAGAGGAAATCCTGAGCCAATAAAACTCAATCATCAAAGAGTAAAAGGATAAATAGCATAATATAAGCTAATACTTATTGCTTTGTATGTTATTCCTGTGTCTGTTTTAGTCCTTGAAGCCTCTTAAACTGCCGATTTAACAGTGAAGAGGGAGAATTTAAATATAATAGTGGTTAGATTGTCAAGTTTCTGGATTTGTGATTCTTTATTTTTCATCACTGAATAATTTTGATTTGGAGTTATATTTTGTATTGTGTTTTAAAATAAAGCAAATTTAAAGACTTTTTTAAAAAAGTGTCACAGACTGCAGGCTCTGAAGATATCTATTAAGGCATGTGTCACCATTTATGAAACGTCCCAGCTCACAGTCTGTGTTAAACTGATGTAGATGAAGAATATTGTGGTGCAATGTGATGTCCCTACCTCTGGGCCAAAAGGTTCAAGTTCCACCTGTCACAGAGGTGTGTCATAAAATATGTGAACAATATGACTTAAAAAATATTTAAACTGATTCAGTCAGGAATCAGTGGTCTTTGTTGTGTATGATATACTAAGTTCTGGAGAATTAGAAGTTAAAAGTGAGACTTCTGGAGTTTTGTTGTTGCAAAATTTCACAGTGCTAGGACAGAGTTTAATTTCCTGTATTTTGCTTTGTTCTATGTTTGGCATCAACATGTCGGGCCCATGGAAATAGATGATGGTTAAAGGAGAATTATATAATAAAATGTTGTGAACCTCCTGATGTTTAACTTGAGTAGTGCTGGTGATAACTTGGCAAAAGGTTGGCCAGATAAAGCACATTGGGCTGAATTTCACCAGAAATTGACTAATTATCAATATTTGTAAATTTCACTGAGGGTATTTCTCCATGAGCCCTAGCGAGTATTCTCGTGCTAATCTCCACAACTCACCACCTTAACTATACACCACACTTCTATGGCACCGTGCTTGTATTATCTTTACTTTCGCTTGCTGGGAAGTACTCACCGAAGCTGGGACTGCTGGGTTTCCCAGCATGATTTTGAAAGGCCAACCATGCACCAGGTCAAGTGCTGCAAGCTAGCAGTTGCCTTTCACAGTGCACGTCGTGGAAGGGGAAGCAAAAAGAAAAGCTTCTGAGGGAACATAGGTGTCACGGAATACACTTCATTGCAAATACAAGCACACAAAGGTAAATGTGTCACTATTTAAAGACAAACTATGCAGTTGACATGTCCTTAGTGTCACTCTGAGAAACCATTTTAAGGGGATGGTACTCTTTCCCCAATGGCCAATGTTGTCTGATGTCATCTCATTGTTCAATATGGCACTATCAGATACTGGAGAGCCTTCAAATGATTGAAAATTTTCACTTCTATTCAACAACAGAAAAAGCAATGAAGAAACATACAAAAAGCACTGCGTCTGGGAACAGACACGGACTGCTTGCCTTTCAAACAACAACAAATTTATAGTCAATGAGTGATCATTGCACCCAGCTCATATTTATTGGAATAGATATCAATTAAGTTTTGTCCAGCTTGTTGTGCATGGCACCGCAGTGCCCGCTCATGCAGAAGGTGATGTTTGTCCTGCTCAATGTCCTCATCTTCCATCACGGAAGACTGTTGCTGCTGTCTGAGCTCTTCAACGTCCATCAAACTTGTTTTTTGTCTGGTCTAGTTATGCAGAAACATAGCACGCAAGCATAATGTGGCAAACTCTGGACTGTGTTGCATAGCCCCACCCAGACCGATCCAAGGATCCAAATCTCATCTTCAGCAGACCTATCATTTTCTTCATGCTGGCCAGGTTGAAGAACAGGTAGCATTGTATCTATACTTAGCTTCCCTTGGGGTGTTGTGTAATGGAGTCAGTCATGATTGCAGGGGGTAGCCCTTGTCTCACAGTAACCATCATTGTAAGGTTCTTGAAAGTTTAGCTACGACTCCATGCAGTGGTTCATGGAATACCATCATGGACATAGAGACCTTATTCTGATGAATGCAGCACAAGCCATGCCACCTAAAAACAGTAGGAGATTGCAAGTGCTGTATGATTACTGATATCTTCTATGTATACCCCCACATCACTCAAGAAAGACAGCATTGTATATGGGAGAATGTTGACGAATACTTACAGTTCAAGGTAAGAGGAAATCAGTTACATGATTATCAGAACCCTAAGAGATTTTGGATTGTTATTGTGAATTGCATCCCAAAGGTGTCATTTTTGAGGTCATCTGTGATTACTTCAGCTTCACAGAAATGATTATGATTAATCTGCAATAACCACTGACATGGTCAAGATTATTCGAGATGAGAATCTGTAACCCACACAGTTGGGCACTGCATGTATTTCACATACAAGGTACTATGTTTACAGATGACTTCAACCTGTACTGTGAAAATGCCTAAGTAATGTAATTGCCCCTTAAAAGGCCTCACAATGCTCACAAGTAGAGCCCGTGTGCTTGGACAAAAAAAAATTCGCCCATTCTGGATGTGGTCACAGCATTTCCATTTTCATTGCTCATTTACAATTCACATGAGTATGGAAGGTGATGTAGGACCAACTTGGCTCGATAAATCACAGGCTAAACCTAATGTTTTCCTCAGGGTTCCCCCAAGCCTCCATGTTCCTTTCTTCCTTGCACTCCCTGTCGAGTCCATCACTCCTGATCTTCCACACATCTGTTTAAATTATGACTTGATCTCTAAATATTTCCCTGAGTCCTGGCCCTTCAGCTTAGTCACATCAACCATCATGCTACACTGAACCCTATGGAATCAGGGTGGTTGTACTGTTGATGATCCCTCCCCCTCCTCCCAGAGTAACCCATATCCTTCAATGCACTATTGTCTCCATTAATTATATATATTGAGTTTTCCTCCTTCACAATTATCTGCTCTGCATTCCAGCCTGCTACACCCAATTCCCTGACAGAGTGTCAGGCCCTGACTTTCATTAAGCTGACCCCTAGGACTGAAGATTACCTAACATCAATCAATTTGAAGGGACAAACCCAACTGATGACTGATCATAACCCTGGTCTGGTATCTGTGCTGCTTCCCAGACAGGTTGCACTGAACCTGCAGGTCTGACTGTGGCTCACTTCCCAGACTGTAATGATACAGATCCTTGACCTGTGACCCCAGGAGCCAGCTAACCTTTTTCATGCCCCTGAACTGATAGCGAATGATGCCCTTGACTAACTGTGGTGGGCAACATTGGAGCTCAGTGGTTAGCACTGCTGCATCACAGCGCCAGAGACCCGAGTTCAAACCTTGCCTCAGGTGACTGTCTGTGTGGAGTTTGTACATTCTGTCCATGTCTGCATGGGTTTCTGCCAGGTGCTCCGTTTTCCTCCCACAGTCCAAGGATGTCGATGTCTAGCTGGATTAGCTGTGGTAAATGCAGGTTTACAGGGATAGTGTGGAGGCAGGGGAGAGCTGTGTTCAGGTGGGATGCTGCTCAAAGGGTTGAGGCAGACTCGATGAGTTGAATGGCTTCTTTCTGCACTGCAGGGATTCTATGATGCTGTGACTCCGTAACTGTAGGCTTTCTGCTTTGGTCTGACTGAGAACTACTTCCTTAGACCACAAGACATGGGCATTTGGTTGAAGCACATGCAGTGTTTGCCAAGAATACTGCTGGCTCATGATGCAGGTGTAAAATTGATGTAGCATGGTGCCATAGAGCAACATGACCACCCTTTTGACTATCCACTACTGAGAACATGACAAACTACCTGGCTTTGTGCATGTGCTAAAAGGCAACACAACACCGAAGTGCTGTTCTCTATACAACTGGTAGCCATGATGTGGAAGTGCCGGTGTTGGACTGGGGTGGACAAAGTCAAAAATCACACAATACCAGGTTGTGGTCCAACAGGTTTATTTGAAATCACAAGCTTTCAGAACTCCGCTCCTTCATCAAAATGAGAGAGGGGACACAGACACAGAGTTTATAGGCAAAGCGATCAAAGGATCATACAACTGATGTGAGTGGAGTGAACAAACATAAAATGGCTGATGGAGAATTCTGTTAGAAAGGAGATGCAAGTTTCAATTGATTAAGATGCAAATTCCAGAATCTGTTTCAAGTCACTGCCCCGAGATCATTAAAGGTTTTATCAGGGTCTGCCTAACTTCGAAACTTCAATCAGGCAGAGATACAAAAGGCGACATCTCAGGTCACAGTCAGTCATTGTGGCATTTTATAAATTCCTGCTTTCGGAATAAAACCAACCTGATTCCAGGTTAAAACTCAGAGACAGATTCTGAACGAGGCCTCATACCCACAATTCAGTGTCTGACCTAAGATGTCACCTTTTGTATCTCTCCTGATTGAAGCTTGGAAAGTTAGGCAGACACTGATAAAATCTTTAAATATCTTGGAGCAGTGACTTGAAACAGATTCTGGAATTTGCATCTTAATCAATCAAAACTTGTGTCTCCTTTCTAACAGAGTTCTCCATCAGCCATTTTCTGAATGTTCACTCCACTAACACAAGTTGTATGATCCTTTGATATCTCTGCCTATAAACTCTGTCTATGTGCCCTCTCTCACTGCACATGACGAGGGAGTGGCACTCTGAAAGCTTGTGATTTCAAATAAACCTGTTGAACTATAACCTGGTGTCATGTGATTTTTGACTCCATACAACTGGAGCAGATGCATCCTCTGATGATAAAAGAAGTAGCTGCAGAGATAGTGGATGCATTGGTAGTAATTTTCTAAGAATCGTTAAGAGTTTAGAAACATTGCAGAGTGCTGGAAAACTGCCAATGTAACAACTTTATTTAAAAAGGGAAAGTGACAAATACCAGATAACGATAGCCATTTAACTTAACACCTGTCATTTGAAAAATAAGAGTCTATTATCACGGATGTAATAGCAGAGCATTAATAATTTGTTTAGGCAGAGTCAGCACAGCTTCATGAAGCAGAAATCATGCCTAACCAGTGTATTAGAACTCTGAGGAGGTAACAAGCAGGATAGATAAAATGGAAGCAGTGGACATAATATATCTGGATTTCAGAGTACATTTACTAAGGTTCAACATGTTAGGTTACTCGTAATATAAGTATCCATAGTATTGAAGGTAGTATATTAGCATGGGCATTTTAAGGATGGCAACCTATAATGAGTAATGTGCTCCAGGAATCAGTGCCAAAGCCACAATTATTATATACTATAGATTGTAGGTGGCGAGGGGTATAGAGAGGCTAAGCAAATGGACAAAAATTTGGCAGATTGAACATAATGTGGGGAAATGTGAAATTATGCACTTCGGCAGGAAGAATAGATGAGCTGAATATTATTTAAATGGAGAAAGCCTGCAGAATGCAACTGCACAGAGTGATTTGGGAGTCTACATTCATAAATCACAAAAAGTTGGCACGCAAGTTCAGTGGGTAATAGGGAAGGCAAATGGAATGTTGATCTCTATTTCAAAGGGAATGAAGTATAAAAATAAGGGGAAGAAAAACAAAGAAATGCAGGTGCTCAAAATCTGAAACAAAAACAGAAATTGTTGGAGAAACTCAGCAGGTCTGGCAACATCTTTGCAGTCCACGGAAGGTTCACTAGGTTGATCCCAGGTATGGAGGTGTTGTCTTAATACGTAAAAGTTGAGTAGGTTGGGCCTCTATTGGAGTTTGGAAGAATGAGAGTTGGCCTTATGGAAACATATAAAATTCTTGGGGGACTTGACAGAGTAAATGCGCAAAGATTATTACTCCTTGTGAGGTTATCTGGGACCAGAGAGCATAATCTCTGTAAGGGGATCACCCTTTTAAGACAGAGACGGAGGAATTTCTTCACAGAGTGTAGTGAATCAATGGCATTTTTAACTGTAGAGGGCTGTGGAGTCTGGTTTGTTAAATATATTTACAGCTGAGATAGACAGATTTTTATTCAGTTAAGAGAATTGAGGATCATGGGGATATGGTGGAAAAGTGGAATTGAAGATGATCAGATCAGTTGTGATCTCATTGAATGGCGGAGCAGCCTTAATGGGCTGTACAGCCTGCCTCTGCTGAATAATCTTATTATGCTATGGTCGAAGGCAGCAGTACTGTGAGCCTTTAAGCTCTGGATGAGGGGACAAATAGCAAAAAAGCAAGGTGGAGATGCTGGGAGCCTCCAAGTAGGCACAAAGTGAGCAAGTGCAAGGTGAGCAATTGAGAAGCCCTGAGATCTATCTGGTCTGACCGTGAGTTGAATGCTTGTACCTACATGCAAAGTTTGCTGGTAGTAGCTTTGCAATGCAAGGAGCTGGTGCACTCTGAAGTGAAGTATTGAAGTGTAGAACTTGTGTAAGTGGGGTCAGAGATGTGCTATGATGATATAGTGAGCTTAATACATGTCTGCTGTCAACCTCAGTGGTTGGAGGGGTGGAGCAGTTGTTTGTTGGCCATGGAGTGCGCCATGAGTTGTTGGGGACTGCTATTCAAAATGAAGGAGCTCAGGAGCCAGCAGTGAGCTGGGCTTGCCACGTACCAACTCAGACTTTCACGTCATGAATTGTCACCATCTAGTTTCTATCCAGTGTGAGGCAGAATTAGAAAATGGATATTAATGAGATGATTGTGGGTACTAATAGTTTGCTAATAGATGTAAATAAGGCCTCTTGCTAATCACTCGTGAGATTCTTGTCTCGCCATTCAAACCTGGTTGCAGATTTGGCCTCCTTTTCTCTCAACATTGAGAATCTCTTCTGCTGATCTTGCCACATTTTCCCAACTGACACGCCAATGCCCATATTGTTTAGGTTCTGGTAAGATTCCACCCATTGTCTCATAAGCATGCTGGAGAAAAATGAGGGAAGCGATGTTTGAACGCAATGTAGAAGGTACTACTTGGAGAGAGGGAGTGTTCCTTTGTCTATGTTCTGTTGAAAATTTGGAATACAGAGATGCTAGTTGGAACCATGCCATAGCCTTTGATGAATAAAAAAAAATAACCTTAGAGTGAACAGTTAAAGATTAATGTGAACATGGACATTATCTATGTTAACTTCAGTATTAACTCTTACATGTTTATTCAATAGTGCTAGTTAATGTTTATGTTGCATAGTTCTTCACAATCACTCCACTGTATATTATTTCAGCAGTCAGATCTGTCTGAGCTGCTGCTGCTTGTGCTGGTGGTTGCTTCCACTGTGATTCCCTTTAAGTATATGGATCTATAAGGCCTTCCTGGTCTAGTGTGAGGGAGGAATACCATTCCTGGTGTTCTAATGAGAAAAGTCTCTTGTCTTAAACAAATCACAAAAAGGCAAGGCAAATCATAAAAAGGCAAGTGAAGCTGTGAACCTCCAAGTAGGGACAAAGTGAGCAAATGCTAAATGAGCAAGCGAGAAACCCTGAAATATTTATTGCTTCATAGCAACTATATGCAATTTATACTGGTATGACAGACGGTGTTACCTTAACTGTGAATAGATCACAATTTCATTCCCCAGAGATCCTAAGCTGTTCTACTCACAGGTCCATTGACTACCATCATATTAGACAGAGTTTAATGTACTCTTCAGCATTAACTCTTACACATTTATACAATAGTTAATATTTAGCAAACATAATGGAAAAAAAATGTATCCACCTTACTGTGTAAACTGTTCATTTCACTACATTTATTATGAAGTCCGTTTGTAGCAAATGGGGTGATCACAATTTAGAGCTATTTGATTTAAGTTACTTTAAAGAGAATTATTCTCAGCGTTATGAATATTTTCAAAAATATTTTCGTATTATTCCAATGGTGTCCCTCTGTGTTATACCAAATCTGTGATAAATAAAGGCCATGTAAGTAGTATAAATATTTGGCTCTTTGAGTATGTAAACAAAGCACATTATATTTCAAACTTCAGTTCTGAGAAGTGTATTAACTCTTATAACCTCACTAAGGACTTTCAATTGAAATTATCCCTATTTTCTACAACAAACTTCATAATTAGTGTAGTGGAATGATGTTTAACTTATATAGTTTTCAGTTTTGTATAGCATGTTTTAAAAATAATGGTACCAATGTAAAGTTTGAAATGATTACATGAAAATAACTATGGTTTTGTATCATATAAACTATATTGCTAGTGAATTTATTCATTTTTTTCTGTTCCTTCAATAGTGTCAATTACAAAAATGAAAGAAAGTTCAGTTGTCATCCTCATCACAAGCTCTTTTTGGAGATTTTCGTTGCTCTTGTAAAGCAGAGGCTAACATGCAGGTAGGAATAAATCCTGTTCATCACTAAATGAACTTGTAAATATGTACAAATCTTTCATTTCAACTATAATATTATGCTACAGTACATTGCCTTATATGGAAGTGAAGTATGTTATAGATTCAGTTAATCAACTAGACTAAAAAATGAAACAACTAATGATTTGTTGGTTTTATAAGGTTTTAACGCCAAATGGTCTGGATACTGTGAAAAATGTCATATTTTTTGTGGACCCAGCTGCATTATTGTGGTATAAATTGTTCCAATTATTTTTAAAAATGCATTTTACTTAGTCTGTAAAGCAAAGAGCAGTACTATATTAGATTTTGACTTTCCTCATGGCAAATATGGACATTACCAAGATGTGGTAAATAGATGAAGCAATGGCAAGCATCACACAACATCAAAATTGAAAAAAATGGTAAAAAAGCAGCGTTGGAAACACTGTATTAGAGTGCACATAGATTTCACAACAAAGTTGATAACTTGAATGCAAAATTGAGGTAAATGGGTATGACTTAATTGCTACTGTGGAGAAGTGTCTACAGGTTAACTGAGATTGGGAACTGAACATCCAAGGATATTCTGTATTTAGTAGGCATTGACAAAAAGGAATAGGAGGTGGGGTAGAACTCTTAATAGGGGATTACATTAGGAGATTATGGAAGAAAGGATCTTATGTAGAGAAGCTTTAATCAGGAAATAAAAGATGCTCCAATGTGGATAATACTGTAACAATGGCAACATAAATTTCTATATAGACCGGGATAACCAAGTCACCACTAAGGCTATAGACGATAAATTCCTGGAATGTGTATGAGATGCATTTGTGGAACAGTATGTTGAGGAGCCAACTAAGTATTATGTTATTTTGGATTTGGAATTGTGTAATGAGAAAGAGTTATGGAAAATAGTCTGAAGCTAGGGTCTTAAAAATATAAGAGCAAGTTGTCTATAGTGGATTGAGCAAATGTACTAAAATATTTTATCCTAGACAGGCAATGGCAGTACTTAAAGAAATACTAAAACACTGACCATAGATATACATTCCTCCAAGGCATAAACACCCAAAGGGATTGTTAAGGGATAGTGTGGCATGGTGGCTCAGTAGTTAGCACTGCTGCCTCACAGTGCTAGGGATCTGGGTTTGATTCCACCCTCGGGCGACTGTTTTTGTCCGTGTCTGCATGGGTTTCCTCCGGGTGCTCCGGTTTCCTCCCACAGTCCAAAGATGTGCAGGTTAGGTGGTTTGGGCAATCTGAATTGCCCATAGTGTTCAGGGATGTGCAGGCTAGGTGGGTTAGCCATGGAAAATGCAGGGATAGGGTAGGGAGTTGTGTCTGCGTGGGATGTTCTTCAGAGGCTTGGTTGGTGTGGACCCGTTGGGCCGAATGGCCTGTTTCCACACTATAGGGGTTCTGTATTTTCTAAGTTAACCATGGTTAAGGAAGCGAATAAAGATTCCGTTAGATCAAAGGAAGTAGTTTATAAGAACATAGAACATAGAACATAGAACATTACAGCGCAGTACAGGCCCTTCGGCCCTCAATGTTGCGCCGACCTGTGAAACCAATCTGAAGCCCATCTAACCTAAACTATTCTATTATCATCCATATGTTTATCCAATGACCATTTAAATGCCCTTAAAGTGGGCGAGTCTACTATTTTTGCAGGCAGGGCATTCCATGCCCTTACTACTCTCTGAGTAAAGAACCTACCTCTGACATCTGTCTTATATCTATCACCCCTCAATTTAAAGCTATGTCCCCTCGTGCTAGCCATCACCATCCGAGGAAAAAGGCTCCCACTGTCCACCCTATCTAATCCTCTGATCATCTTGTATGTCTCTATCAAGTCACCTCTTAACCTTCTTCTCTCTAACGAAAACAGCCTCAAAACCCTCAGCCTTTCCTCATAAGACCTTCCCTCCATACCAGGCAACATCCTGGTAAATCTCCTCTGCACCCTTTCCAATGCTTCCACATCCTTCCTATAATGCGGTGACCAGAACTGTACGCAATACTCCAAGTGCGGCCGCACCAGAGTTTTGTACAGCTGCAACATGACCTCATGGCTCCGAAACTCAATCCCTCTACCAATAAAACCTAACATACGGTACGCCTTCTTAACAACGCTATCAACCTGGGTGGCAACTTTCAGAATGCCAGAATGCCAGAAATAACGGTAAACCTGAGAATTAGGAGCAATTTGTGACCCAACAAAGGATGACCAAGGAACTGTTCAGGAAAGGAAGCAAGAATGTAAATGTAAGCTAGAAAGGAATAGAGATAGTGGATTGGTAGTAAGCTTTCATAATTGTACAAATTATGGAAATGCTACCACTGATTTGAAAGAGACAAATGTAACTTTGTTAATTAAAAAAATGGGAAAGAGAGATTGGAGAACTATAGATCTGTTAGTTTTATATCAGTACTGGGAAAACTGTTATAATCTATTATGAAGAATACATTATAGAGAACATTAACAAAAGAAAGGCAAAATTGGGCAGAGTCAACATAAATTTAGGAAAAGGAAATCATGCTTAACAATGTTTTTGAGGATGTTACTTGTGGAATGCATAAAAAAAACCAGTGGATTGGTGTATTTGAATTTTCAGAAGGGTTTGATAAGACTGCACACTGGAGGATTGTAAATAAATTTAAGCACATGGGTTTGGGGAATTTATTGATGGATTGAAAAATTGTGAATAGAGAGAAAGCAAAGAGCGGGAATGAATAGGTAATTCACAGAATGATAGACTGTTTGTTTACTAATGGGGTGCTGTAAACATCAAGGCAAAGTCCACTATACATAATCTATACAAATGATTTGAATAAGGAAACCAATTGCAATATTTCCAAATTTACTGAATACTAAGTAGGAAAGATGCAAGGAGGCTTCAAGAAGTCTTGGACAAGTTAAGCAATCGGGCAAGATCGTAGAAGATGAGATATAATGTGAATAAGTGTGAAGTTATCCACTTGAGTAATTAGTAACAGAAAGACAGATGATTCCTTAAATGTTGAAAGGAACCTGAATGTGCTTGGTTGAGTCACAAAATGCAGGCGCAAAAAATAAATAAGGCAGGCAATTGTTATGTTGGCCTTCATCGCAAGGGAATTTGAGTACAGTAGTAAGGATATTCTGCTGCAATTGTATTTAACCTTCGTGAGATTGCATCTGGAGCACGGTACACAAGTTTAGTCTCGTTATCTAAGGAAGGATACACTTGCCATTGAGGGAATGTAGTTCACCAGACTAATCGCTGATATAGTGGGATTTTTCTTTCAGGAGGGATTGAGGAAAATGGGCCCATATTCTCCAGCGTTTCAAAGCATGAGAGGTAATCTCATTGACGCATATACATTTCCTACAGGGTGAATGTAGCATGGATGTTTCATTTGGCTAGTGATTCTAGAATCATAGGAAATAATCGCAGGATAAGGTGTAGGCCATTTAAGACTGCAATGAGGAATTTCTTCACTCAGAGGATGGTGAATCTCTGAAATTTTCTATCCCAGAGAACTGTGGAAGCTCAGTCTTTGTTCAAGACAGAAATTGATATGTTTCTGAACATGGATAATATTAAACGATATTGCAGGAGAGTGATTTTGTAGAATTGTTCATCCATGATCTAGAATGACAGAGCAGTCGCAATGTTTTTTTAAATTCACTCATGGGATGTGGGCATCATTAACTAGCCAGCATTTATTGCCTGTCCCTAGTTGTTCTTGAGAAGGTGGTGATGAGCTACCTTCTTGATCCACTGCAGTCCGTGTGCTTTGGGTTGATCCACAATGCCCTTCAGGAGGCAATTCTAAAATTTTGACCCAACGATGGTGAAGGAATGGCAATATATTTCTAAGTCAACATGGTGAGTCACCTGGGGGAAACTTGCAGGTGGTGATGTTCCCATGTATCTGTGTCCTCAGAGATGGAAGTGGTCATGAGTTTGGAGGGTGCTGTCATGGTGAATTTCCATAATGCATCTTGTAGATAATAAACACTGCTGCTGCTGAGCGTTGGTGGTGGAGGGAGTGGATGTTTGTGGAAGTTGTGCCAATCGAGCGGACTGCTTTGTCCTGGATCGTGTCAAGCTTTTTGAGTGTTGTTGAAGCTGTTCCCGTTCAGGCAAGTGGGGAGTATTCCATCACACTGCTGACTTGTGCTTTGTAGATGGTTTTGGGGACAGATATTGGGGAGTCAAGAGGTGATATAATTGCTGCAATAATTCTTGCCTCTGACCTGCTCTTATAGCCACTATGTTTGTGTTGTGAGTCCAGTTGAATTTCTGGTCAAAGTAACCCCAAGGATGTTGATAGTGGGAGTTTAAGTGATGATAGCACTACTGAATAGAGTCATAGAATCATACAGAAACAGACCCTTTGGCTCAAGTCATCCATACTGACTGGGTTTCCTAAACTGAACTAGTCGCATTTGCCTGCATTTGTCCCATATCCGTCTAAACCTTTCCTATTCATGTACCTGTCTAAATGTCTTTTAAAGGTTGTAATTGTACTTGCCTGTACCACTTCCTCTGACAGCTCGTTCCCTTTACGCACCACCCTCTGCGAAAAAATGTTGCCCTTCAGGTCCCTTTTAAATCTTTCCCCTCTCAACCTAAACCTATGCCCTCTTGTTTTGGACTCCCCTACCCTGGAGAAAAGACCTTGGCTTTTCACCTTATCCATGTCCCTCATGATTTTATTAACCTCTATAAGGTCATCCCTCAGCCTCCTATGCACCAGGGGAAAAAGTCCCAGCCTATTCAGCTTCTCCTTGGAACACAAAAAGTGAGGATTACAGCAGGTACTGAAGGCTGAAAACAGCAGAAGCTCTAGAGGAGCACAGAATTGCTAGAGGAAACTTAAAAAGGGAATTAGGAGAGCAAAAAGAGGGCATGAAAGAATAATGGCAGGTAAAATAAAGCAAAATGCTAAGTTATTTTACAAGTACAGTAAGGGTAAAAGAATAACTAGGGAAAGAAGAGGGCTTATTAAGGACCACAGTGGTAATTTGTGTGGGTGAAACTGGAGGATTTAGATAGGGTTCAAAATGTGTCGATGCTCACTAGTGAGATGGATGATGGGTATAGAAATCAGGAAGAAGGATTGTGATATAATTATACAAATTAGCCTAGTCAGAGAGGAGGTTCTGAGTGATCTGGCAAGTTTAAAAGCAGATAAATTTCCAAGACCAGTTGAAATTTACTGCAGGCTGTTGAGTGAGTCAAGAGAGGAAACAGCAGAGGAATAGATTTAAGGTAAGGGGCGGGAGGTTTAAGGGGAATGTGAGAAAATATCTTTTCACCCAGAGGGTGTTGGAAATATGGAACTCAATGCCTGTAAAGATGGTAGAGGCAGAAATCCTCATAACATTTAAATAGTATTTAGATGTGCACTTATGATGCCAAGACATACAATGCTGTGGGCGCAGTGCTGGAAAATGGGAATAGAACAGTTAGGTGCTTGTTTTTGACCAGTGGGAACTCGATGGGTGAAAGGGCATTTTTCTGTGCAGTAGACCTCTATGGTTCTTTGACTCTATGTTTTTGATAGTGTTGTTCCCATAAGAACATTCAGAGGATCAGGTGGCTCACTTAAGGATGGCAATCATACTTAACCATTTAAGTAATATATTTAAAGGTTGCACTTTTTTTCCATTTTCTTGTATCACAAAGTTCCAATACCCCTGATCTATATCCAGGATTGTATTCTGCACATGATAATAATAAGGATCTTAGATGAAAGCTTCTTAAAATAATCTTGGTCTCTTTCTTGCAGCATTAGTTCTTCTTGCAGTTTATTGGTCTCTGTCAACATTTGCCTTCTTATTTTAACCTTTTCACCTTACCTTTAATTGCTGCCTTTCACTTACAGCTCATTTTTTGCCTTTTTGTTCTTGCCTCTTTATTGGCCCTGGCCCTGTGTGCCACTTGGTATTTATCTTACCAAGTAATGTCTCAGAACATAACTTATGTGAAACAAATACAATCCGAGATTTAAAAAAAATTAAATATGAAAGAAAGCCAGAGATTTATGGTATAAATACTGTTGTTGAAGGATTGCAGGTCCCTGGCTCAACATGATGAAGGTGTCTCAAGCAAATGACACAGTGGGTGGAGTTAGAACTTTTTAAAATAAACACACGAGAGAGAGAGCACGGGAGAGTGTGAGAACACATGAGCACAAGCATGAGAGTCTGACCCAATATAACTATAAGTCTAGCAAATCATGATTACCATGTATAGCAGTACTTAGTATTGCTGTATAATAAATACCGATACTATGAAGTCTAAACCTGAAGATAGTTAAAACAAAGACAATTTTTGATATTACATTCTCCATGACCACTCTGTTTTGAACACAAACTTAGTGTGGCCTCAGTCTACACAATGAAATAGGATGTGAGTTACAGGATACACTGTGTACATATTTGTAGCAGCAGTGAAGATCAAGAAACAGACCTGAGATTATTTGGAGAAAAGAAGAATTCAAACAAGCTTAATTTTTAAGGAAATTATTAGTACAGTTTGAAGACCAGAAAAGCCTCAAAGCTGAACAGTTACTGAGAAGGAAGTAGCTTTGAACAGAAACTTCTCCAGAGAAGCCACAAGAAACATTAAGTTTCAAAAAGTCATATGGGAAACAAGCCTTTAACTAAGCAATGAGAGAGATAAAATAAACTTTGAGGGTAAACTTGCAAGTAATATCAAGACAGACAGCAAGAACTTCTTTAAATATATGAAAAGGTGGACAGAGGCCAAGGTGAAATAGGCACCTTAGAGAACGAGATGCAGGGCTGGATGAACACAGCAGGCCAAGCAGCATCATAGGAGCAGA
>NC_063333.1:91967546-92005597 GCF_021869965.1 Rhincodon typus | reverse complement strand
GGCCCGAAACGTCAGCCTCTCTGCTCCTATGATGCTGCTTGGCCTGCCGTGTTCATCCAGCCCTGCACCTTGTTGTCTAAGATCAATGTCTTGCATAGTTATCGGGTTATTTGCTACAGTATCACTTAACCTCCAACACGAACAGAACATAGCGAGAGGAAGCAGCAAGGAAAAGCCTTGGAAAGAGAAGGAGGGCTCTCTTGCACAGCCTCTAGCCGGAAAGGGTGTGCTACGAGAAACACCACTCCTACTTAGCCATGAGTTGGGAAAAGTGCCTGAGGATGCTACTCTTCACAAAGGACATTGTCACCAACCTGAGGCCTCATACCAGTGCTGGAATGTTCCTTTCGTAGCTGTGGAGATAACTATCACAGTAACTTCAATGCCAGTGGATCCCTCCAAGCTGGAGCAAACTCTCAATTTGCCATTTACAGACACAAGGAGGTCACCAAGGCACTATAAGTGAAGAAATGATACTTCATCCTATTTTTCCTGAGAAAAGATCATCAAGATGGAAGGGTGTAGTGTAAGTGATATGATAATAAGATGCTGATGTACAGCATAATGTAACAATGGCATCTGCATTCGTGTAAAAGAGACTTTGAAGAAAGGATGGAATAGTCTGTACGAGTGAGAGATACACTTCAAACAATTTTATAGATACTTATGCAAGTAAAAAAATGAACAGAAACTTACCAAGAGTCAAACAACAGTCACTCTTGGGTGAGGTGAAATTATTACAGGGCACATACTACCAAGGAGAAATAAGGATAACCATTTATCCATTGTGCGGAACCCTGGACCACAAGCCAATTCAACTAAACTAAATGTCACATATATTTACCAGGAGAGTGGATTTCCTGCACCATCAACTGCAATATATATTCCTACAAGCTACAATCTAACTTTAAGTTACAGTTTTGAATAGAAATGTATTCTGTTGGGTTTTACCTGCTCACTTCCCTTCAATAAATGTTCGTGCTTAGAGTGAAGATAGGTATGTTAAATATGCTTCATTATACTGAAAGTCGTTACATTTTAAAAAGCTAGGTTAGAGGTGTTGTACGAAGAGTAAAATTTGTCTTTCCTTTCCTCTGGCCAATCAAAAGTTTCATGTGTCACTTACCAGAGCACCAAGTTGGAGTTCAGGGTTCTTTCACTTTGTTGGTATGCACACTTTTATTTGCCTTAACAGGCAATGATGACTTCCCTGAACTTAACTGTCTGGATCCCAAGAATTTGTTCTGGGTCACTTGATTGCTGAAGTGGAAATCAGCATTCCCATCTGGCCATACTAAATTTCCCTCAGTCAAGTCACTGGAACATTTAGCCCAAATTGTGTTAAGTCACATTTGGGAAAAAGTAAATTAGCAGTTGAAGCATGGCTTGATTACTTTTTAATCTTTTACAATGCAATATTTACCAATAAATAATGGAGGGAAGTTAAATACAAAAAGGAAGGTAAAACCTTTCAAAAAAATTGAATAACCTGAGCATGGTATTTGGAAAGTAAAAATAGATTTGCAGTCGGTGAGTAATGTATGACATGGAGACAGACAGCTGAACTAAATCAGTCTGTTAACCTCTGAATTCAACACATTAAAAACAGAACCTTAAGAAATTGACTCTAGTGGTTCCTAACTAGACTTTTAACTAACCAATCCCAGACTTTGTGAATAATCAATTCTCGACACGGGTTTGTAGATTAAGCAAATGATTTAAAAATTTATTAAAAATACGAATGCTTCTGGAGAGCAAAATTAAACAACGAAGCCACCTCCCTATTTTCTGCAAAACTCCCTACCCCACCCACCTCCCTATTTTCTGCATATAAACTGACATTTTCCCAGCCTCTATCAGTTCTGAGGAAGGGTCACCGGACCCAAAACATTAACTCTATGTTTTCCTTCACAGATGCTGCCAGACCTGCTGAGCTTTTCCAGCAACTTTGTTTTTGTTCCAGAAGTAATTAATTGGTCTTTGCTCTAAACACAAAAGCCCTTCTTTTCAGACCCATTCACACAAAAGACAGACAAACAAACAAACACACAGTCAAGGGACAAATAAAAGAAAACGAACAATTGAACACTTCTACCTAGCTTTATAAAATAGGGTATAGCTCAGTGGTAGAGCATGTGACTGCAGATCAAGAGGTTCCCCAGCCCAAATCTGAGTGCCCACTTTGTATAGGCACCTTGACTCAACTTAGAGTCATAGAGTAATACAGCATGGAAACAGGCCTGTTGGCCCAAACTGGTCCATGCTGACCATGGTGCCCACCAAGCTGGTTTCAATTGGCCACATTTTATCCATATCCCTCTAAACCCTTCCCATCCATGTACCTATTCACATGTTTTTTAAATGTTTTTATTGTACCTGCCTCAACCACTTTTTCTGGCAGCCCATTCCATATATGCACCACTATCTGCATGAAGAAGTTGCTCCTCAGGTCCTGCTTAAATCTATCCCCTCTCACCTTAAACCTATGCCCTCTAGTTTTCAATTCCACAACCATGGGTAAAAAAAAACTATATGCATTCATCCTATCTATGACCCTCATGATTTTATTACACCTCAATAAGGTCACCCCTCATTCTCCTATGTTCCAAGGAATAAAGTCCTATCCTGGCCAACTTGAGTTGTGTTTCAATGTGTTTAAATCTCTTTGGGTACACAGAAGATAGGAAAGGTTTGGGCATTTTGGCTTGTTGTCAATGGTCTTAGCATTTTCACTTTTAGATGGCTGGCACGGTGGCTCAGTAGTTAGCACTGCTGCCTCACAGCAGCAGGGACCCAGGTTTAATTCCAGCCTTGGGAAACTGACTGTGTGGAGTTTGCAAATTCTCCCTGTGTCTGTGGTTTCCTCCCACAGTCCAAAGATGTGCAGGCTAGGTAGATAGGCCATGGGAAATGCAGGGTTACAGAGATAGGGGAGTGCGTCTGGGTGGGATGCTTTTCAGAGGGTCAGTGTAGACTCGATGGGCTGAATGGCCTGTTTCTACACTGTATGATCTATAACATGTGATGACCCTTAATATAATGAAGTATGTTTAACAGGTTAGTTAAGCGTTTTTTAAATGTATTGTTCTACAGACACAGATGGTGGTTTCTTGGCTGATTTTCTGAAGATGTCAATCAGGGTCACCTTTACAGTTCAATCAGATAAAGACAGTAATAATTATAACTTAGTTTTCTGTTCTCTGAGCTTCCAAGAGCTGGTCATGGGAAGTTAGGCAGGGAGCTTTCAAATCTGCTGCAATATCAGCAGACAGGTTCCTTTTCCACAGAAAACACTGTCCAAAACCTAATACAAGCTCTGACAGACTGATTATCACCTCCACAAGGTCCCAGTTACCATTCAGCATTTGCTATCTGCTAGAGCATTAGGTCTTTTCCTGACTTGCTGGAACTAATTCCCAGGTACTGACCTTGTAAATAGCCAACTTTCGCAGTCTGTTTAAACATGATACTCTACCTGGTGACTGAATGTCTACAGAACCTTTTAATCAGGAACCAACCTACAATAAACTTCCAGGCCTGTCATCATGAATAAACCGATCTGTTTTCCTTTTAACACAAGCTGTTACCCACAACCCAAGCCATCTTTAGCTCACAGTTCCCAGTTCACAGCTCCAAATCAAAATTTAAAAAAAAGTAAACCAAAAATGAAGAAAAATCAGCAAGGGCTCCAAAAAGAGTTATAGTGAACATATTAAATGTCAAAGGCATGGCGTTGTAAAACCTAGCCAGTTGATTTTTGCATAATCTCTGCATGATATTAACATTGTTAAACATTTCGTTAATGTAAATAACAAACCGTATTGCTCTTCCGAACATTGCACTCATCGGCAGTAATTGATTTGCAGGGAACTTTGTCAGCAGCTAATTTCATGCAGGCTGTTATTTTGCCTATGCTATAAATCTAGCACTATAAATCTAGAAAAAGGTTATATTGCACATTCAATATGTAAAGCTTTATGATTACTTTCCAGATGGCTATGGAATTGCTGTTGAATTGTCTGCTCAACTGGTATATAGACCTGTGCAAAGACATGATAGTAATGTCAGTGGGCTATCCAGAGGGCCAAGCTAATGCTGATATTTAATAAAATTATTTCATTTATTTTTTTAAAAAGCCAGAAAAATGTACTAATAGTGACTACAAAACTATCAAGGGTTGTCAATACCCATCAAGTTCACTAATAGCTGTTAGGGAAGTAAATCTGTCAGCCTTATTAGGCTTGACCTATGCACATGTCCAGACCCACAGCAATGAGGGTAACACGAATTGTCCTTTGAAATTACCCAGCATATCATTCATATATTCATCCACTACATAACGGCCTGTGGAAATTCAAGATGATGGTTCACCAATACTTTTTCAAGACAAATTAAGATGGGCAACAGATGCTGGCTGTGCAAGTGTGATGCCAAAATCACACGAAAGAATTTTTTGTTTTGAAAAGCTGGTGGAACATGCCAGTTGCTGTAGGAACAGATAGTGAAGATATGTCCATATGCTGTAGTCCCAGCTTTATGTGCATTGATTCAACCAACTGCATAACACCAAATGGCCACACCCAGATATCTTCCTGGAAAATGATTGGTCAATATTGATTCCCTAGTCAATTTCTGCTGGGATCAACAACATTTTTCCGAACTACCTTGCCTTTTCCATACTATGGTTATAGAACTCATAAGAATAGTCATGTTAAAATCAGTTCCAATACAAAATCAAAATATTACCAGCCACATCATTGAGATTATTGGGGCAGTAATGTTGTTGACCTTCTTAGTCAGTAAGCAACATATGGTCAAGGCACTACACTTGATTGAAACATGGAGTGAATGTGTACTGAGTTTGGTTCATATGGTAAATTCTGATAAGTCTACTCCAGGCTTAAATATAGATTAACAATTAAGTTCTGATGTACAACTATTAGTTAGGTTCTCTTGTTAAACAGGGATTGTCTGGAATGGCAGTTATCTGTCATTTAGTAAACAATTCAAGAAGCTAAACTAGCTAGTGAGTCATTACAGGCTTTATGTAAAAGATAGGTTGGGCCCTTGTGTACCTACCTCTGAACCAGTGGGTCCAGGTTCAAATCCCATCAGCTCCAGATGTGTGTCAGAATACCTCTGAACAGGGTGATTAAAAATATCTGTAAAGGACAGGTTTTTCAAAGTACAAGATTGGTAAATCGTACATTGTCAGGACACTCCTCTCAAGTGAAATGTAGACCAAGTGAGTTGTTCATTAGGATCACATGGGAATTCAATTATATGGAGGAAGAGATGCTTTATGTAAGGTATATTACAATTAGCAACATGTGTAAAGTATGCACGAGATTTATCTGTACTCAGATGGTTTAACAATAGTTTTAAGGTTTATTTAGTTAAGGCAAGTAATATAAAGTTAATATAAATAAACCAAAGTAAAATAATTTTAACAAAATTGAAGTTAAAGTAAGGCAAAGCTGGGCAGCTTAATCACTTGGAATGCATATGTGTGGGGTGCCATGGACACTACCAGTGATCTAGACAAGCATATAGGCAACAAGTATCACCACCTGCAGAAATGTGAGCTCTGGGTATTGAAACTTGAGCAGTGTTGGAGCACATCTGCAAGGTTGAAAGCTATGTTGATTGCACATCAGGCAGAAAAGGAATGAGTGACTGTCAGGCCTTCCAAGAGAACTAGGCAGGTACTGCAGGCATTCTTTGTGGCCCCATTCACAAATCAGTTTTCCCTTTTGGACACAGCTATACAGGAGGGGAGGAAGAAGAAGAAAAGAACAACGGTTGCACAATTCTTTAGTTAGGGGAACAGACAGATGTTTCTGTGGTGGTAGGCAGGGCTCCAGTATGCTATGCTGCCTCACTACCAGGGTCAAGGATGTCATGGAAGGGCTGCATGTTATTCATTTGAGAGAGAGTGAACAGCCAGAGGTTATAGTTTGTGTCAGTGCCAATGACTTAAGTAGGCTGGGGAATGAGGTCAGGAAATTGGGAAAGAAATTGAAAGTAGACTATCCACAGTAGTAATCTCAGGATTATGTCCAGTTCTGCTTGCTAATGAGCATAGAAATAGAGAAACGATTGATTGAAGGTGTGGCTTTTCAGGCATCAGGATCACATCTAGGGCAGGTAAGACCTGTTCAAGATGGATGTGTTTCACCTTAGCAGATGGGGACTAAAACCTCACAGGCAGTATTGTCGAGTGCTGTTTTGTTGGGAGGGTTTGAAGTATGTTGATGGAGAATGGGAACACAGATTTGAGGGAAGCAAAACCTGTAAAGGAAGTAGAAAAGTAGAAGGCAAAAACAGAATATAGGTAAAGCTTAGACAAGCATCAAATAGGATCAGAAAATAGAATAATATTAAAAAATCAGAATTGAAGACACCCTATTTGAATGCATATATCATTCACAGAAATGTTGATGTTTTGAACACACAAATTGAGGTAAATGGGTAGGATTTTAATTGCCATTACAGAGACATGACTACAGGTTGACTAAGACTGGGAAGTGAATATCCAAGGATATTTGGCATTTAGGAGGAATAGGCAAAAAGAGAAAGGAGATAAGATCACATTCTTAATAAATGGTGCGATCACTACATTAATAAGAATCTTAAATAAAAGGATCAAGATTTAGAATCAGTTTGAATGGTGCTAATAAACTTGCTGTAAATTTGGGAAATAGTGACCATAAGATGATTCAATTTTGCATCAAGTTTGAATCCCTCATACTTAATTCTGAAGCTAAAGTCTTAAAACTGAAGAAAGGAAGTTGGGTTGGCTATGGTGCATTGGGAAAATGCTGTAAAGATTTGACAGTAGAGAGACATACTACACAGTCTATGAAGATATATATGTTTTGAAGGCACGAACACACAAGTTAAAGATTCCATTAGATCAAGGCAGGTGACTTATGATAAAGCCTGAGAAGGTCATAAACCTGAGGATTGGGTACAGTTTAGAACGTAACAGAGGACCAAGAAACAGATTAAGAAAGGGAACTGAGAACATGGATGGACATTTATAAGGAATTTAAAAGCTTCCTGGGATATGTGGAGAGGAAAAGATTAACTAAGACAAAAATTGCCCATTAACAGCAGGCTATGTGATAAAAAGACCTGGTGTGTGGGGTAGGGGGCTAGGACATGAGAGAGTTTAGGCCCTAAAATTACTGAACTCGATATTGAATCTGAGGGACTGCAGGAACACTAGAGCAAGCCAGAGACAGAGATGTTGGCCAGGGAATAGGGAATACACCAGGCCTTGTTATCACATAGACTGCCCTACACGCCACCTGTTGTTAGTCATTAACAGTCCCCATTAACAATTGTTCACCCTCCCAGCCAAATCGTTATCAACTCCTTTGTCCAACTGTTCTTCTCTCGCTTTGGGCTCTATCCTATTGTTTACTCCCTACCCCACCCCCCCCCCCTCTTCTGCATATAAACTGACATTTTCCCAACTACCATCAGTTCTGAGGAAGGGTCTCCAGACCCGAAACGTAAACTCTGATTTTTTCTTCACAGATGCTGCAGACCTGCTGAGCTTTTCCAGCAACTTCTGTTTTTGTTGTGCAGTTGTATAGAGTCATAGTGTCTTAGTGAGACCTAACGTCGAGGATTGCATATTGTTTTCTTAGTTTTAAATAAGGAGGGATACACTTACTATAGAAAGAGTGCCATGAAGGTTCACCAGATTAATCCCTGAGATGGTAGGAACGTTTTTTGAGAAGAGGTTGGGGAGACTGGGTAAGTATTCTCTTGTTTCGTAACATGTAGTTTAGCATTTCCAAGAATGACCGGGGACCTGACTGAAATTTACATAATACTCACAGGGTGTAACATGGTGGATGTAGATGCTTCCCTTGGCTGGTGATTCATAGAATAGAATCCCTACACTGTGGAAGCAGGCCATTCAGCCCATCAAGTGCAGACTGATCCTCCAAAGAGCATGCCACCCAGACCTACTCTATCCCTGTAACCCTGCACTCCCCATGGCTAACCCACCTTGCCTGCACATCCCTAGGCACTATGGCCAATTTAGCATGGCCAATCCACCAAACCTGCACATCTTTGGATTGTGGGAGGAAATCAATGCACCCGAAGGAAACCTACGCAGACATGGAGAGAATGTGCAAAGTCCACACCAACTGTCGCCCGAGGATGAAATCAAACCCGGGTCCCTGGTGCTGTGAGGCAGCAGTGCTAACCACTGAGCCACTGTAATTCAGGGATCATAATCTCAGAATTAGGTTTAGGCCATTTAAGATTGAGATAGGGAGGACTTTTTTCATGCAAAGGCAGAATTTTTTACCCCAGAGGGCTGTCGTAGCTCAACCATTGAGCATGTTCAAGGCAGAAAATCAACATATTTCTGAAGATTAATGACATAATTGGAAACAGTGTGGGAAAGTGATGTTGAGGTAGATGATCAGCCATGATCTTATTGAACGGTAAAACAAGCATGATGGGCTGATTGCCTTACTGCTGCTCTTATATACTGCCCAGTTAAAGCTAGGCATAACAAATTCAGATTGCAAAATGTGACATTGATAAAATATGCATATATGGGAAACCTTTCAGGCATAACTTCTAGGTTGCACCCTTGAAGAAAACTTCAAGATATTTTAACTGAAATCATATTTCCTTTTTCATAGGAAAAAGAGTAGACTGTTCACTAATTTTACTTGTGTTCAGTTCCTAAATTGAAACAATCAATGCCAGTTTCCAAATTATCTATTTTTTTTCACACAAAACTAATTTGAAAATAGCCTAATTCCCTCATTGGCTCATCAATGTACTGCTACAGAAATCTATCTCGTACATACTTCAGGAATTCATCCTCTACAGTGTTAGTGCTGATTTGGCTAACCCACTCTGTATAAACCAAGTCAACCTTATTACTGTGTTACGCACATTACTTGCATCCCTATGATTTGTCCGGATAGTACACAAAACAACACTGTTTACTGTATCTTGGTACCTGTGAGAATAAAAATTAAATCAAATACAAAAAAAATTCTCTTTATACTGCACTAATCTTACCACTACAGTTTGGTTGCCTCTGAACAAACTTCCACCAATGGTTGCTACCCCTTGCTGTTTCTTAGCACCATGTAAAGAAATACAAAAATAAACCTGGGCTGATTGATTTGACGTTCATCAGCTTAGATACGTATTAGGTTAATGTGCCTAAAATTAACTCAAAGATGTCATAGCAAAACAGGTTAAGTCACTTCATTAACAAATACTCTGAAAAATCGATGTCGAGCCAAGAGAGGAAATGTTAGGTGAAGTAACTACAAAACTTGGACACAAATATGGGCTTTAAGAAGAAAAGGGAAGCCGAAAAGTTTAGAAAGAATGTTGCAGAGCGTAGGAATTAGAAAATTGTGAACTAGCTACCAATTGCAGGGCAAAGCAAAGAGGGATTGGGATGTTCGAAAGGAAACAAAATTCTCAGAGGGTTGTAGCATGTTATTGAGATAGAGTGGGTGAGGACAGAAACTAAAAGTTTGATGCATCTATTCATCATCTACTTGAGCTTTATTTTTAACCTACCGTATTTTGTTACAGGGTCAAAACATCTTCAAGCCTTCTTTCTTTTACAAACTGTAGCCCTTGCTCAGTCAAGTTCCAATTGCCTTTTAATGCACTTTACACAACAGGTCATCCACTACTAGTATTATTATTATTTGCTCCCTTGTGATCAACTGTGTGTTAAACATTACCTGATGTGATTCAGTATCTGTACTCTGGGAAGGCAATGTTTGCCACACATACAGCATATGTAGGCATTAGTTGAGAAGCTGCAGAGTTTGGTGGTTTCTGTATTCTCTGAGCTATTTTCTCATCCAGCTAAACTCCGTCCATGTAGTCACCCTCCAGAAGCCCTGACTGTTAATAGTAATCTCCAGTTGTGTTTATCATCTTACTTTATTCATTCATGGGATATGGACATTGGTGGTTGGGTCAGCATTTATTGCCCATTCCTAATTCCTTTTGAACTGAGAGACTCTCTTTTTAATTGCATATTTTTATTCAAACCTATGTTCTCTGATTTCTAGTCCAGTGTCACTACTACATACACCACTGGGTCCCCTTAAATATCTTCTTTTTCTTACAGGTGGCCTCATAGTGAATGTATGGCCACACAAAAGGTTGTGACCCCAGTGGCCCATTCACTATACAAAGGTCTTTGGGTACACAGTTATCATCCATATGGTGAATATGGACAAGGCATCATAGATGGCATTGGCTTTACAGTTAGCGTATGCAGATATAATTAGCTGGTTCTAGAATCTCTAAATTGGCCATCTTGTCCTGCTAAGAAATGCTGAGGATACACATGAGACAGGAATTGCTCAACCTTTACTTCTACATGGCATATGTTTATCAAGTCTCATTTCTGTTGATGTGTGTACAGAGGATGCATATTTGGCAAAGTCAGTTTGCTGTTCTCCATCATGTTGCTTTTATTCTAGACACTCTTACTCAGTTTAGACATCACAACTGCATTTTCTGTAATGTGTGTTGATTTCAGCATTAATTGACAAATCGCTGATAATTTTGGAGCCTGGGAATGTAAATCTATTAACAATCTCCAACAGCACATTATAATGCTGATTGATTGCAATATAGCAATGTTCTGGAATATCATCATCATGAACTTTTGGAACATATAAGATCTAGAGGCGACTTGACATGGTGCTGAAAGGATGATTCCCTTTGTGGGAGAGACTTGAAGTAGGAAACAGTATAAAAATAAACATTCATACATTTGTGATGGAGATTAGAGTTACTTTTCTCTCTAGGGGTCATTAGTCTGTGGAATTCTCTTGCCTATCATTTAAAGTTTATAAGGCTGATTGGATGAATTCTTGACTGACAAGGAATTCAAAAGGTACAGTGGTTAAAAAAAAGTAAAGGCTACAATCAGATCAACCATGCCTTCACCACATGTTAAAGCAGATTGAGGAACAAGATATCTACTCATACTCCTGTTTCAAATGCTCATAGGTTCGTATCTTTGTGAGATCGACTATGAATGAACTGGTCATATGACAAAATGAATAATATGTGAAAGAGTATTGATGCCAGAATACAATCCTGTTTGACCTAACTACATATCTCAGTGGTTTCCAATGTTGATCTGTCATAGCTGATCTTACCCATCAGATTGTGTTGGAAGGTAGAGATCACATGAGTAGCTTTGGCAAGCAACCAGTTTTCTTCAGCTGAAATAAATGACATCTGCTCTCATGATACAATGCCTTGATGTGCTTGATGAAAGCAAAATATTGTGGCCTCCTTTATTCATGGAATTTCTGTTGCAACAGCTAGACTGAAAAGCAGCATTCCCTTTCATTTGCTTTCCGGCTGCGCTTGCCTCTGAGGCCATAAAAGAGACCTTGCCTCTACTCAGGAATTAGAGGCCTAATCAAAGGCAACCTGACATTTAAAAAACCCCCAAATCACTCTTCTGTGGTTTTTAGTATCAACTATAACGTTTTGTATATGTATTGAGAATTTTGTCACTGGGATTTGTTTCAGCCAAGAGCTTTATCTCTTACGATAATTGATGAACATTCACATTTTTGTGTTCCTTTATATTTCAGAAAATTTTCAGTGAACTTGGAGGAGTTGAAAGCTTGGCACAGGTACATCTTTATATTTAATAACGTTTAACTTTAAATCAATTCAATTAATAGTTATTCAAATACTTAATATAATTGTATATTTTTCTTTCTGTGTAGTATATGGAAACAGTGGCAAACGGATATCTCGGATATGGAGGACAACAGTTTGTTGTTGACAGATTGGTCACTGTGACAAGTAAGTTCAAAACCTTTTGCTACAAGCAAACAATGAAACTTACTGGTGAAACATTTTCCTCTCTTTTTAAATTTAGAGCATCAGGGCAGCTTATTTACATAAAATCTTATCTCTAAGTCAGAATTTTAAAAGTTCAGATACCACTCCATGGGTTGAGCACCGACCTAGGCTGTTCCTTGAATGCAGAGCTAATGGAGTGCTACAGATGCTAAACTGATGTCCTATCTGCCAGTATAGCTGGATGTAGAAGAAATATTGGGGTGCAGAACTTGGATTTGTAAATCCATAACCCACCCATTGGCAAGTTTGGAAAATGCATTCAATAAAACTGATAATTTATATGTTGATGCTGGATAAAATGGTCAAAAACTCAACCAAATTCACCAGTGGCCTTACGGAAAGTGACCTGTCACCTCAATCTACTTGAGTCTATGTGTGACTGTAGCCACAAACTATGAATTAGGTTCTAGCTGATCATCATTGTTCAATCAACACCAAAACGCATCAACTGGACATTCATACTCTTTGTAGGACCATCCTATGACTATATCGGCTGCTAGCTCAGTTGGATGGATGGCTAGCTTGTAATGCAGGGTTTGTAATAATTGCAAGACTTTATTTTGTTATTTTTATTTATTAGTCCTATTTATGCTATACAATTTATATTTGCATTTGGGAATATATTTTTAAGTCTGGTTTATTGCATACTTTGTGGCATTTAGGTAAAAGTATGAACTATAAGCTAAAGCAAGCAGGAGGAAAGTGCTGAATCTTATCAAAAAGTGGATGTGCCATTTTTGGCAAATTGCATAGAGGGTTTCTCTCTGTGAATCCTAATATGTTTTCTCATGCTATCTTCTGAACTTGCCTCATTAACAATGCACCACACCACCATGGTGGCTCACTGATTGTATTCTCTTACCCACCATAGGCAGAATAACTGGCCACTTTCATGGTCAAGTGCTGGCAGCTGGCAGTTGCCTTGCATGTTTTGCCTTATTTACCCTTGACATGTAGGCCAGAGAATAATTAGCACCTACTTTGCCAATTGTGAGCCGAAGGTCCTGCTGGATGGCAGGTGCATGCAGTCACTGTATCACACAGCCTGTGATGTCAATGATTGATGAAGATCTGGAGGAGCAAGCAGTGAGCTGAAACCACCAGGTTACCACTCAAACTTACATGTCTCAAATTGTTGCCATTTAGTTTCTATGCGGCAGGTGGAAGAATGGGAGATTGCAGAAAAATAAGGCAGGATTGCATAGTAATGAAGATGCAAATAGACCTGTCACTACTCACTAACCAGAATTTTGTCCCACTGCTCAACACTTGGTTGAAAATTCTGACTTTTTTCCTGTTGATAGTAGAATCTCCTCACTGCCATTCTCATATGATTCTCCCAAACTTTTTGACAATGCCTATGTTATTCAGGGGCTGAGAAGATTCCGTCCATCTCTTGCAAAATATAATCTGCACCAATTTCCAGTGATTAGAAATTTTGTCAATAAATCTTCAGATTGCAGGACAGTTTCAATATTTATTCTTTAAATATTAGTTGTACCATTCTTCTTTAGAGTTCAGGCTAAACCATCCACTGACTCTTTATCAGACTCAGTTAAAATACTTTGTTTCTTAATATAGATTTGATTTTTAGAGATTTTTAGCTTTAAATATCTAACTCTGCATAGCAGTTCTAGTGATTAAGCAATGATCAAAATGGACCATAAAGAGTCAACTCACGAAACATTGTTTTTCATTGTGCTTGTACACTATGCTTTTGAAAATAGGCTTTGTAGTTTACTTAAGTATAGAAGAAAGCAAAATTCTCATTTGCACACCAGAGCATGTTATCTCTGAAAATCCACTGTTCACCACCTGGTATTTTTCCTAACAGTGTGAGTTATGTAGTGAGAAGATAAATACAGAGTTAAAAGCTTTCAAGCCACATGTCTTTTGAGAAAATGTTTGATGCATATTTATATACGAGTTATGCATATTGATTTAAGAAATATTGCGCAAATCACATTCAGTAAGTTCCACACTTGCTAAAATCAAGAATTCTTGAGCAATATTGCATTACCTCTTGAAAAATTTCATTTGAAAAGGTTCAAATCACAACCTGATAAAAGAAATTTTCAAAAACTTTGTGCAATTATATTGATTTCCAGTCCTCCTCACTACATTCCCCCAAAAATGAAATCTTTATATTTGTAATCCATGTTCATGACTTGTGTCGTAACCCCAAGATTACTACTCTCATTGCCATTTTTTAATTTGATTCTTAATTTCTGATTTTCCTTGCATAGCCTTTCCGAATTTATGTAATATTCAGCTCCTCTAATCTTTCTGCAAAAAGTATACAAACTCACATTTTGCCACATTATGTTCCATCTGCCAATTTTTTGCTCACCCAATTAACCAGTCTGTATTCCTCTGCAGACTCTTTGTTTCATTCTCACAACTTGCCTCCCCTCTACTTTTCTGTCATCTTCAAAATTGGCGGTAGTATATTCACTTTCTTCATCCAAACCATTAGTATATATATGGTGAACAATTGTGGCTCCAGCACTAAAGTAGCCTAGTGTGCAGGTTTGTTGAATGTCTTTTGAAAATCCAAATATATTTTGTCTCTTACTTTTCCTTTAGCTATTATGCTTGTTATCTCCTCAAAGAATTGTCATAAATTTGTCATGTATGATTTCCCCTTCATGAATCCATGCTGAAACTGCTCAACTATATAATGTAAATATTCTATTGTTACATCATTTATAATAGACTAACATTTTCCAAATGACAGATGTGAAGCTACTGGCCTGTAGTTGCCCTGCAGTTCTCTTTGTCTCCTTCCTTTTTGGAATGAGAATGTTACGTTGGCAGTTTTGCAATCCTTTAACACTTTTCCAGAATCCAAGGATTCTTGAAAGATTACTGCCAATGCATCCGTTATTTCTGCAGCTACTTCCTTTGATATTCTAGGATGTATCATACAAGGTCCATGGTACTCATCAGTCTTTAGCCCCATTACTTTCCCTACTACTTTTTCTTTAGTGATAGGTATAGTATTTTTTTCCTCTTGCCTTTTTTCCCCTTGATTATTTAATATTTTTCAGATGTTGTTAGTATATTCTCCTGATGCAAAGTAATTATTCAAACTCCCTTACCATTCCCTGGTTTACCATTGTTATTTCCCCAGCCTCATTCTCCAAGAGGCATGTGTTCACTTTGCCCTCTCTCTTCCTTTTTACATATTTAAAGAAGCTCTCACACGCTGTTTTGATATTACTTAGAATAGAAGAATCATTACAGGGTAGAAGCAGGCCATTCAGCCCATTGAGTCCACACCGCCCCTCAACCATCCCACCCCACCCCCTACCTTATCTTTGCATTTCCCGCCCTTGACACTATGGGCAATTTAGCATAGTCAAACCACCTAACATGCACATCTCTAGACTGTGGGAGAAAACCGGAACACTAGGTTGGAACCCACGCAGACAAGGGGAGAATATGCAAACTCTACACAGTTGCCCGAGGCTGGAATTGAACCCGGGTCTCTGGTGCTGTGAGGCAGCAGTGATAACCACTGAGCCACTGTGCCGCCCCTACCTGCTACTTTACTCTCAAAGTTTATTTTATGTCTTTATCATTTTTTTGTCATCTTTTGTTAGTCTTTAAAACTTTCCCAAATCGTCTCCTTTACCACTAATATTGCCGCATTGTATGTATTTTCTTTCAATTTGCTACTGTCCCTAATTTCCTTGGTTAGTCATTGTTGGTCTATTCCCTTTTTAGAAATCGTTCTTCTTCACTTGCATATATCTTTGTTGTGAATCATGAACTATTTTCTTAAATGTCTGCCATTATTCATCTTCTGCTGAACTCCTTTTTAAGGATAGAATCCCTACAGTGAGGAAGCAGGCCATTTTGCTTATCGAGTCCACACCGACACTCCAAAGAGCATCCTGTCCCTGTAACCCTGCATTTCTCATAGCTAATCCACCTAGCCTATGCATCCCTGGACACTATGGGCAATTTAGCATGGCCAATCCACCTAATCTGCATATCTTTAGACTGTGGGAGAAAACCAGCACTCCCAGAGGAAACTCACACAAATTCCACAACAGTCACCTGAGGAATTGACCATGGATCCCTGACACTGTGAGGTAGCAGTGCTAACCATTGTGCTGCCCCCGTCTATTCTGGCCAAGTCTGCCCTCATTCCTTTTTAATTTGCACAGTTGTTCCTGAGCCAAGTTTTTCAATTTCAACCTGAATACTAAATTCTACTAGATTATGGTCACTATTTCTTCAAGGGATCTTTGACTCTGAGATCACTTAATAAGCTTGTCTGAGTAAACATTACCCAATCCAAAATAGCCGCATCCTGGTTGAATCTACCAGATAAAAATATAACATACTCTTCAAGGAAACTATCCCAATACACTGTGAATTATTCCGCATGTCTACCTCTGCCAATTTGAATTTCCCAGTCTATGTGAAGATTAAAGTCACCTATGATTAAAGTACTGCATTTTTACATCCCCTCATTATCTCTCAATTTATTCACTGTTCTACAGTTTTGTTACAGTTTGAAGGCCTATTGACTACTCTCACCAGTCTCTGCCAACCCTTGATATTTCTTATGTCCAGCCTTATGAATTGTACATCTTCTGATCCGAGATCATCTCTTGTTGTCATACCGATTCCCGTTTGGACTCACAAAGCTATCCCACCACCGTTTCCTTCTTGCCTGTCCTTTTGAAAAGTCACATACCCTTGAATATTTAGTTCCCAACTTAGATCTCATGTAACCACATCACCGTAATGGCTATCAGATCATATCAATTAACCTCTATTTGTGTCATTAATTCATTTATTTTGTTCTGAATACTACATTCTTATGAGTAAAGAGCCAATATTTTATCTTTTTATTATGTTTTCCCCCTTTAACCCTATTTGCCGCTGTTTTTCTATATTTGTGTGCTCTGTCTTTTCCTGTCCCAATCTGGGTATCATTACTTTAATAATTGTCCTGCAATACAGCTATATCCTTTTGTTTTGTGAGCTTTCATGACCACTCTCCCAAATCCCCAACCCATTTATTTTAAAGCCATCTTTACAGCCACAGTTATTCATTTTCCCAGATGCCAGTGAAGACTGTCTCACCAAAACACCTCCCTTCTACTCCAGTACTGATGCCAGTGCCTCATGAATTGAAACCCATTCCACCCACACTAAATTTTAAGCCATGCATTGAACTCCTTGATTCTATTTACAATATACCAGTTTGCACATGGCATGGGTAATAATCCCGGCATTATTACTTTGGAGTTTCTGCTTTTTAATTTAGTTCCTATCCATTCAAATTCTTTCAGCAGAACCTCCTTTCTGGTCCTATCAATGTCATTGGTACCAACATGGTTGATGGCAATGAATCCCTCCCCTCCCACTAAGTTCCCCTGCAGCCCAGAGGAGTTGCCCTTAACCCTCGCAACAAGCACGCAACACAGCCTTAAGCACTCATTCTTATGGCTTTAGGGAACAGTGCCTATTCCTCCGTTTAATTATACCATCCCCTGTAACTACTAGATTCTTATTTCGTTACCTTAGTTCAATGGCTCCCTTTTGTCACAGATCCATGGTCACTTTGCTCATTTTCCCTATAGTCCCCACGCTCATTCACACAGCTTGCAAGAACGTTGTTACTTTTGGACAATTGTAGGGGCTAGTGCCCCCATGGACTGAAACCTATTCTTTCAACAGAAATCTTTCAGCCATGCTTTGAACTCCTGAATTCTAACACAACCTCTGGTCTCCAGACCTGCCTCACCCCCAGTTGTACCCTTCTATCCCCAACCATATCACAAATTTGAATGACCTAATCTGAGGAGTGTAAATGCCTCCTTATTACAGATGTATTTGCTAGTTTCCACATGCTGCAACAGCACATCACCCACACTGCCATTGCTATCATATTCTATTTAATTACTTACTCTAGAATCCCTGCACATTACATTTTACTGTAATTAGTTGTTTTACACCTGTGTCAAACTTATGCTATTTTTAAGAAAAGAGAGCGAATAAAAGGCTAGAAACCTAAACACAAACTGAATAGCGTAATTTTACTTTAAAGACTAGAATTATTCACCAATCAACTACTTTCTCTGCGCTTGCACTATGTTGTGGTTCGTGGTGTCACTGCAGTGCTGGTTTCAGTGCAGGTAGGCCTCCTGATGTGCACCCTTTATCCTTTCCTACTTACTTCTCACTCAAGAAACTTAATGCACCTATTTCCCTCATACATTGAATTCTCACTTTGATCCAACATTTCAGATATACTCACTCGGCCTTTGTCTCACTCAGGGGAAATCTCCATTCACACTAACTGTGCTCCTTTATTTACTGAACGGTTATAAAATTCCTTTTTTATGTGGAGCTGCAGTTTTTAGCTACAAGAATCAGTATCTCATTTAAGTAAGGGATTTTAGGAGTTGATAGATAACTGCCAGTATTAGACAGCTTTTTTTAATTTGGCTATTTAAACTTGTTTAAAGATTATTAGTTTTAGATCTGAATCTGACTTGAATTCTAAAATTGAACTTGGAAAATACTTACGAGTTGAGTTCCCATTTTGAATCAAGTAGAGGCCAGTGTCTATGGAAATTGTTTGCTCATTGTTTGAATAAGCAGTTTCAATGCAGTATTTGATTGTATCGCACTATGATTCCAGTGCAGTTATTTTGACATTAGTGAGATGTGATTTGATTTGAATTTCATTTCAGATATTTTTCAAAAGCTAGCAGCTGTTGTAGAACAAAGAGAATGGATAATTGCATGCGGAGCCCACAAGGTATGAGATCTCCGTGATACCTGCAAACTTATTCAGTTGCTCACAGGCCTAAGCAATATTCATGGTAATTTGTACTAACATGTTACACAAAATTGTAATTCTCATAATGTGTTTATTCTATAATCATCTATGAAATGCAAATAATGGATTATTATCTTTTAAATTGTCACTTGTTAAATTAATTTAAATTATTCTACTACTTCAGAATTTCCAAGGTAAATTTTAAATTAAATAAACTTCATAAATAGTTTCATTAAACAGTGTACATGCAGACATATGCCCCCCAAAACTCATTTATAGCAAGACTTGCCATGGAAGTAATTTATGCAAGCATTTTATCAACCAACATAAAAACCATGCGTAATTTAAGCCTAACTTAAGTGAGATCCTTGAATCATTTTCTTATACTATAATGAAAACTAATTATTCTTTAGCCTGAATTTTGTGATTGGCAATGCCCACTTTTTGGGCATAAAATTCAATGGCAAATTTGATGGAAATCTATTATGCTGGAACCCACTCCATTTTGCATTCTTTGATTAGGCCTGATGATACAGTAAGCCGCATTCAGTTTATACCAGATGCATGTAAATGAATGTATATTACATAATTACGTTATTAATAGAATTTTGTTATAATTTCTCCTTTTTTGTATATTTCATTTGCCTATCTGAAACTGAAAATTCAGTGTTCTGTACAGTGCACTGGGCGTGCAAATAAATTTATGGGAAAGAACAGTTGGGTAGCAACATTGTGAGGTTATTGCTGAATAATGCCTTGTGTTTCTTTCATCTTTTCCCCCTGTTGACAAAGGACTTTTGTAACTATTGTAACTATTGCTGCCTTTCCAACTACTACTGCCACAATTACACAGCAGGTTTTCTACTGTGCATTACCTTATCTTCGCCTTTTGGCAAAAGAAAGGAATAAATCAATAGAGAGATGCAAGCTATACTTGAGACATTCAATTTCCATCCAACACTACTCCCACAATATAATATTCATGCAGAGATATGTAGGCATGTCTGAAGGGCAGTACCTACAAAGCTTTTACTCATCACTCAAGGAGTTGTGTTTCATGGTGCAAGTGAAGTTATAACTAAATTCTATCATGTGCAAGGCCTGCTGTAGGAACAACAGAAATAGGAGCAGAAGTATACAATCCCTTGGGACTATTCTGTCATTCAGCAACATCAACTCCACCTACCTAGTTTATCCTCATACTCCTTGATTCCCTTTGTGCTCAAGTAAACTAATAATCTCGGTATTGAATATAATCATCAGCTGAGTATCCACAACAATCTGGGACTGAGAATTTCAAATATTCACAATCCTCTGAGTGAATATATTTCTATTCTGAGGCTATGCCATTGAATTTTATTCCCAAAATGTGGGCATTGCCAATCAAAAACAGCAGGCTAAAGAATATTAGTTTTTATTTTAGTGTAAGAAGATGATTCAAGGACCTCACTTAAACTAGGTTTATATTCCGCGTGGTTTATATGTTGTTTGATAAAGTGTTTGCATAGATTATTTCCACAGCAAGTCTTGCTTTAAATTAGTTTGGCTGGGTGCGTTTATTGTCTGCATGTACACTTTTTTCCGAATCTATGCAGCTTATTTAATTAAAAGTAAACCCTGAAAATTCTGAAACAATTTTAGATTGTCTAGGCAAGGGAAATATCCTCTCAGCATCCACCCAATTAACACAGAAGTAAAACAGTGTGGATATTGGAAATCTGAAATAAAAACAGAAAATGGTAGAAATGCTCACAGCATTGATGGGGAGAAAAAGACAGTTTCAAATCTGTGACCTTACATTAGAATTGGGAAAGGTAGAAATGTCAACAAGGATTTTACAGGCTTGCTTTGGGTCTCAATATCAGGACCAAATGTGAGTATTGAATCCACAAAGACAACTGTGAGAGCAAGCTGTGATATTACTAGTGGTAGCCAATTAAGAGACTATCATGGTGACCACTGTCCAATCCATTAAAGTAAACTATGTCATGAAGCTAGTTGCACAATTGGAGGGTTGGGGCGCCTCCATGTTGAGATGCCATGAGAGGGCTTGTAATAAATTTGGACATGGGCCAGATATTATTGAAACCCGAAAGAACTGCGGATGCTGTAAATCAGGAGCAAAAACAGAAGTTGCTGGAAAAGCTCAGTAGGTCTGGCAGCATCTGTGAAGAAAAAATCAGAGTTAACGTTTCATGTCCAGTGAGCCTTCCTCAGAACTGATGGTAGCTGGGAAAATGTCAGTTTATATGCAGAAAATAGGGAGGGGAATGGGGTAGGGAGTAAACAATAGGATTAACATTAGATCCGAGAGAGAGTAGAGCAATTGGATAGACAAAGGAGTTGATAACGACCTGGATAGGAGGGTGAATAGCTGTTAATGGGGATGTTAGTGACTGACAATGGGTAGTGTGTAATGGCAGGCTATGTTATAACAAGGCCTAGTGTGTGGGGTAGAGGGCGAGGACATAGGAGAGTTTAGGCCCTAAAATTATTGAACTCGATATTGAGTCCAGAGGGCTGCGGGGTCCCCAAGCCGAACATGAGGTGTTGTTCTTCCACCTTGCATTGAGCTTCACTGGAACACTGCAGCGTGCCAGAGATAGAGATGTTGGCCAGGGAACAGGGTGGTGTGTTAAAGTGGCAGGAAACTGAAAGCTCAGGGTCTTTGTAGTGAGCAGAATGTAGATATTCTGCGAAGCGGTCACCCAGTCTACGTTTCATTTCCCCAATGTAGAGGAGACCACATTGTGAGCAGTGATTGAAGTAGACTAAATTCTGGGAAGTGCAGGTGAAGTGTTGCTTCACCTGGAAGTTATGTTTGGGCCCTTGGATACTGGAGAGGGAGGAGGTAAATAGACAGGTATTGGACCTTTGCCAGTTGCAGGGGAAGGTGCCGTGGGTCTGTGGGGGAGTGTTGGGGGTGAAGGAAGAGTGGACCAGGGTGTCCCAGAGGGAACAGTCCCTGCAGAAGGCGGACAAGGGAGGGGAGGGGAATATGTGTCTGATGGTGGCATCTCGCAGGAGGTGGCAGAAATGGCATCTGATGATCTTCTGGATGTGGATGCTGGTGGAATGGTAGGTAAGGACAAGGAGAACTCTATCGCTGTTGTGGGAGGGAAGAGAAGGGGTGAGGGTGGAAGTGCGGGAGATGGGTCGGTCCTGGCTGAGGGTCCTGTTGAAAACAGTGCTGGGGAATCCTCGGTTGTGGAAGAAGGTGGACATTTTGGAGGCTCCCTTGTCAAAGTTGGCCTCATCTGAACATATATGACAGAGACAGAGCCAACTAGAGCACAGGTACAATAGGTAATCAGGAATGTTAATGGAATATTTGGCCTTATTTCAAGGGGGTTGGAGTATAAAAGTACAGAAGTTTATTGCAACTGTACAAGGTACTGGTGTGACCACATGTGGAGTTTGTGAGCAGTTTTGGAACTCCTAATTTAAGGAAAGATATCACTTCATTGAAGGCAGTTCAGGGAAGGTTCACCAGGATGATATCCACTGTGGAGGGATTTTCTTATGAACATAGGCTAAGCATGCTGGCGATGTACTCACCTGAGTTTAGAAGAATAAGGATGATCCCATTGAATCATATAGGATTCTTAACAGGCTTGACAGGCTGAATGCTGAAAGGATGTTTCACCTTATAGGAGAGTCTAGGACCAAAGGGCATTGTCTCAGAATTAAGGGGGTGCCAATTTAAGACTGAGATGAGATGGAATTTCTTCTCTCAGATGCTTGAGAGTCTTTGGAACTTCTTGCCATAAAGACCTTTGGGGGTATAGTCCTTTTGTATATTTAAGGCTGAGATAGATTCTTGATCAGTCAGGGACTCAAGGGTTATGGGTAAAAGGCAGGAAAGTGGACGTGAGGAATGTCGGATCAGCCATAATCCTGTTGAATGATGGAGCAGGCTCAAGGAGTTGAATGGTCTCCCCCTGTTCCTATTTCATTAAAGCCAAGTTGACAGGCCCCAGTGATCAGTAGAGTGAACCACCCAGCAGCCTTGTTGGAGCCATGAGGGTGGCCATTACTGCTTATGTCTATTCTATAGGTACTGGAACCTTAGGAAAAGAATGGCCCTTCAGGGAAGGGGCTGGAAGCCTGCCTGGTGGAATCTCCATGTGGCAGAGCACAGTACCAATGATGTTAAAATGCCAACAGGTTCATAAAATGGTCACCAATAGGTCAGTTAGTTGGTGGTCAGTTAATCAAATGGCTGCTTCTCTCCGTTTGTGGCTATTGTTTCTGCCTTTGGAAATATCCTGTGGCAGTGAGAAGTCATATTGTTTACAACACAGTATGAGGCCATTCAATCTATCATCTCTGCACCTTTCAACAAAGATCCAACTACACAAATCCTATTTTCCAGCTCTGACTCAACCACTCTTTCATACAGTGATTCCATACTCCCACCACCCGCTGAGTGAAAAAATATCTCCTCAACTCCCCTCTTAGCTTTGTGACTCTCATCTTAAATCTGTGCTTCCTGGTATTGACTTCCGTACTAATGGAAAAAGATTGTCTTTCCATCCATCCTATCTATGCCCCTTGTAATCTTATACACCTCTATTTAGTCCCTTCCTAAGCTTTGCTGTTCCAACTAAAACAAGCCTAGCCCTTACAATTTTTGCTCAGAGCCCAGACCCTCCAGCCCAGGCATCATCCAGGTAAATCTCCTCTGTACCGTCTCTAGCACAATCATATCCTTCCTATAATGTGGTAACCTGAACTGCATGCAATACTCCAGTTGTGGCTTAACCTATGTTTTATACAGTTCCAGCATAACCTCATTGTTTGTGTAGTCTATGCCTCAGTGACTAAAGGCAGGTATCCCATTTACCTTCTTACTTGCTTTATCTACATGTCCTACTACCTTTTGGGATCTGTGGATATGCTCACCAAAATCCCTCTGATCTTCAGAATTTTTCCAGGCCCCTACCATTCATAGTGTAATTCATCACCTCATTAGTCCTTCCCAAGTGCACCAGCTCAAACTTTTCGTGTTGAATTCGATTTTCCACTGCTCTGTCTACCTGACATGTCCAGTAAAATTCTCCCGCAGTTTACAACTATCTTTCTCGCTATTTACGACCCTTCCATTGATGCATCATCTGCAAACTTCTTGATCATAATTCCTACATTTAAGTCCAATTCATAAATGTACACCACCAACAGCAAGCCAACCAGCACTGACCCTGGGCAGAACCCCACTGGAAACAGACTTCACAGTCACAGACATATCCCCTTACCATCACCTTTAATTCTCTCGGCTAATTTTGGATCCAACATGCCATATTGCCTTGGATCCATTGGCTCTTAATTTCTTGACTAATCTTCCATGAGAGACTTTATCAAAAGCCTTACTAAAGTCCGTGCAGACCAAATCAAATATTACCCTCATCGACACTCCTGGTTACCTCCTCAAAAAATTTGGACAGATTTGTCAAGCATGATCTTCCCTTAAGAAATCCATGTTTACTATACCTAATAAATCCATGTCTCTCCAAATGCAGATATATTCTGGCCCTGGAATTCTTTCTAATAACTTGCCATTGCCAAAGTTATACTGACTGGCCTAATTTCCTTTTCTATCCCTGCCTCCCTTTTTAAATAATGGGACAATGTTAGTAATCTTGCAGTCGTATGACACTTCAGCTGTGGCCAGAGGGAATTTGAAAATTACTGCGAAAGCCCATGATTCACTTTGCTTGCCTCCCTTCTTCCATGGTCCATCTGAGGTGCCGTGTTTCATAAGCAGTGCTTATCTAGTTTAGCTTTGAATTTGTTACAAGTTCTACACTGGCTGATGTGGTCCTGAATCTCATTGTTCGATTTTAGTAGTAGAGTACTTCTCTTGCCTTCTTCAGATTAGAATCGATTCTTAAATGGCTTGCATGGAAGTACTTCTGCATTTCGTTGGTTTCATCTCCTTTGTGATAATGACACTACAATGTACCATCTTTGGCTTTCATTACATCTCTTCAGCTGTAATGATCATGAGGGTGGGATAAAGGGTGCCGACCCGAAACGTTAGCTTTCCTGCTCCTCTGATGCTGCCTGACCTGCTGTGTTCCTCCAGTTCCACACTGTATTGACACAACTGCTCCTTCTCTGAACTCCAGGCCTCTGATTCCCCGCACTCTGATATATGATGAGCTGAGGAGAAATTTCTACATTTGAAGGTTGTGAACCTGCAGAATTTTTTATCCCGAAGGGATACAGATGCTTAGTTTTTGGACTCAGAGTGATTTGAGGGATTTCAAAATGAGACAGGACAGTGGAGTTGAGGTTGAATAACAGTCCTCATTTTGTTGAATGGCAGACAAGACTCAAAGGGCAATATGGTGTCCTTTTTCTGTGGTTCCTATTTCTAAATCCTTATGGCACATGGTCTAATCTTTGCACAGATGTAAGCATATGTAATTTTGTATATCATTTGTAACTGTCTCTCTCCTGAAACAGGTGGAAGGTACAAAGGTTTTAACATGTCTTTCAGGCGCGGTGTCCGACTTTGTATTGATGTTACATATGCCAGGCAAATGTATAAATTAAAATAATTATTAGTTAAGTAAGAAGAAATGAATAATATACAGTAAAGTATTTTAACTTGGGATATTTTTCTTTAGACCCTAGTAAAGCTATTGGCAGCCAAGCACAATAATGTACTACTGGGTGCTCTCCTTGCTCTTACCAGCTTGGCTGAAAGGTATGTCACTTAATTAAATATTATAAAAAAAACTTTAAACAAATGATTGGAACTGAACAAGCTCACAACATTTAGTTTTTTTTTCAGCCCAGAGTGCAGAGTGAAGATAGGTGAACTCACCATTGTAGAAAATTTGTTAACAATTTTACAAGAATATGACTTGCTGTCAAAAAGGTAAGTTAAGATTTTTAAATCTTTTTTAAAAAAAAATTATATCTTTGAAAAAGTTGTTAAGTTTGTGTGGTACTCAAGTACACAAGTTTCCTAAGACAGAACCAAACATTTAGGAGTCCATAAGGTTGTAAGTATAGGGGTAGAATTACGCCATTTGTCCCATCGAGTCTGCTCCGCTATTCAATCACAGCTGATATGTTTCTCAACCCCATACTCCTGCCTTGTCTGTGTAACCTTTGATCCCTTCACTGAGCAAGAACTTAGCATCTATGTTTTAAATATACTCAATGACTTGGCCTCCGTAGCCCTTTGTGAAAATGAGTTCCACAGATTAACCACTCTCTGGCTGGAGAAATTCCCCCTCACCTCCATTCTAAAGGGTCGTCTCTTCAATCTGAGGCTATGCCCTTGCGTCCTAGTCTCTCCTATGAGTGGAAATATCTTATCCATGTCTGTTCTAACCAGGTCTCTTAGTATACTATAAGTTTCAATCAGCTCCCCCCTCATCTTTCTAAACTCCGTCGAGCACAGACTCGGAGTCTTCAACTGCTCCTTATATGATTAGCCCTTCATCCCTGAAATATTCTTGTAGACCTCCTCCGTATCCCCTCCAATGCCAGCACACATCTTTCCTTAGATATGGGGCCCAAAGCTGCTCGCAATATCCCAAATGCGGTCAGATGAGAGCATTATACAGCCTCAGCAGTACATCTTTCTACTATTGTATTCTAGCCTTTTTGAAATGAATACCGCCATTACATTTGACTTCCTAAATTCCAACTGAATCTGCATGTTAACCTTAAGACAGTTCTGAACTAGGACTCCCAAGTCACTTTGTACTTCAGATTTCCGAAGCCTTTCCCTGTTTCGAAAATAGTCTACACCTCTATTCTTCCCACCAAGGTGTACAAGCTCACACTTTCCCACATTGTCTTCCATCTGATACTTTTTTGCCTAATCTGCTAATTTGTCCAAGTCCTTTTGCAGGCTCCCCGTTAACTCAAAACGACCTGTACAACCACCTATATTTGTCTCATCTGCAAACTTAGCAACAGTGCCCTCCATTCCTTTGTCAAGATCGTTAATGTATAATGTGAACAGTTGTGGTCTTAACGCTGACCAGTGCAGAATTGCATTAGTCACTGGCTGCCATCCTGAAGAAGACCCCTTCCTGCCCTACTCTCTGCCTTCTGTCAGTCAGCTAATTGTTCAACTATACCAGTACCTTACCCTTAGTACCATGGGCTCCTATCTTATTTAGCAGCCTCCTGTGCAACACCTTGTCAAAGGCCTTCTGGAAATCCAAATAGATCACACCCACTGGATCCCCATTGTATAACATGCTTGTTACCTCCTCAAAGAATTCCAACAGATTTGTCGGGCATGATCGCCCCTTGATGAAGCCATGTTGTTTCTTCCCTATTTAACCATGCACTTCCAAGTACTCCAAAATCTCATCTTTAAGAATGCACTCTAAAATTTTACCAACGTCCGAGGTTAGGCTAACCAGCCTATAGTTTTCTGTCTTCTGTCTCCTTCTGCTCTTAAGCATGGGTGTTACATTTGCTGTTTTCTGAGATCCCCCCCCTCAACCTGACTCCAGTAATTCCTGAAAGACCATCACCAGTGCCTCTACAATCTCCTCAATTATCTCAATCTCTGGGGTATAGTCCATCTGGTCCAGGTGATTTATCTGCCTTCAGACCTTTCAGCTTCCCCATCATTATCTTCTTAGTGATGGCCACTACCATCTACTCTGTCTCCTAATTCTCTTGAAATTCTGGTATGCTGCTGGTGTCTTCCACTGTGAAAACTGATCCAAAGTACTGATTAAGTTCCTTTGCCATTTGTTTGTTCCCCATTACTACTTCTCCAGCCTCATTTTCCATTGGTCCAATGTCCACTCCTGCCTCTCTTTTGCCTTTAAGATATCTAAAAAAAAACTCGTGCAATCTTCTTTTATATTACTAGCTAGCTTACTCTCATTTTTCATTTTTTTCCCCCCCCCCCGCATTGCTTTTTTAGTAGTCCTCTGCTGGTTTTTAAAGTCTTCTCAATCCTTTGGCTTCCCACTCATCTTCACCACATTGTATGCTTTTCCTTTTGCTATTTTTTGTTGCTTTTATGCTATCCCTGGCTTCCCTCATTATTTGTGATTACTTCATCCTCCCTTTAGTATGTTTCTTCTTCCTTGTGATACTCATGTGGCACCCCCAGAAATTCCTGCCAATGCTGCTCCACTGTCTCCCCTGTTAGGCTCCCCTTCCAATCAATTTTGGCCAGCTCCTCCCTCATATCTTTGTAGCTACCTATGCTCGATTGTAAGACTGTTACATCTGATTTGGGCTTCCCCCTCTCAAACTTCATGGTGAATTCTATCATGTTATGATCATTGCCCCCTATGTGTTCCTTCACCTTCAGCTCCCTAAGCAAGTCTACCTCATTACATACCACCAAACCAAAATTTTCTGGTCTTGCTTTGTTAGTTAATTGCAAGTTGGGGGAAGAGGGAGATGAGTACATCTCCTGATATTTACGACTTTGATCTTTGTTCATTTTCTGGATTCAAGCGCATTTGGATACTCTGATAAAGACCAAATCCAACTACAGTGTAATTGGGGCTCCCATGTCACATGAGACAGAAGAAAGCCTTTGTGGTACTCTGCTGGTTATAGTATAGTCCTGCAATTTAGACTTTTAGTAATGCATCTAATAGACTCAGCATTTCTGGGATGAAAACTATATAAGTTACCTCACTTTCATAGTGGCATCATATTGTGAATTTTATGAAGCCACACATATTAAAAAATAGAATATCATGCTTGCTGGATATCTGAAATAAGAATAGCTTTTGGTCAGAATCTATACAATGTTGAAGTCTTAAAAATCCTTGTGTACCCAAAGCCCAGACATGAATGTGAAAATACTGAATTTTGAGCAGTTCCTTTCTAAGCTTCAGGACATTGCAAGAAACAAGGAACCAGGAACTTTTGAAGACTTTGTTTTGGATGTGTTTGATACTAAGAAACCAGCAAAGATGCCTAATGGTCCATATCCTTTCCACACTTTGGAAAGTCAGATCACAACACTGTGTTCCTCCTCCCAGTTTGCAATCAGTAGTCGAAACGTGAGGACCAAGCACAGAAAGTAGTACAGTGCTGCTCGGAGGCAGCGGAAGAGTTTCTGCAGGACTGCTTGAAAATGATGGACTGGTCCATATTCAAGAATTCAGCGGCCAACCTAGACAAGCACACCACCACCATCACGGAATTCATTAGCAAGTGCGAAGAGGACTGCATGCCAAAGAAGTCAACCCATATGTTCGCCCTAGTTGAACTGGGAAATCCATTGCCTATTGAAGACCAGGCGTGCGGCGTTCAAGTCAAACGGCCCAGACATTTACTGGAAATCCAGATATGACCACAAGGCCATTAGAGTTGCCAAGAGACAGTACCAGACTAAGTTAGAGACCCAAACTAGCCACACAAACTCCCGTCGCTCATGGTAAGGCCTATACGGCATAACAGGACACAAAATGAAGCAGAACAGAATAGCGGACAAAAACGCATCCCTTCCTGATGTGCTCAATACTTTTTACGTTCGGTTAGAGCAGAATGCCAGTGGAATGGTGTCACCTGCCCTGACAGTCTCAGATGCACCTGTTCCCTCAGTCACCGCTATAAATGTCAGATTTGCCTTTTTGAGAATGACCCCAAGGAAAGCGACTGGCCCAGGTGGAGTCCCCGGCCATGCACTCAGATCCTGTGCAGACCAGCTGGCAGAAGTATTTGCAGACATCTTTAATCTCTCCTTGCTACAATCTGAAGTCCCCAGCTGGTTCAAGAAAACTACCATAACCCCGGTACCAAAGAAAACACAGGCAATGTGCCTCAACAACTACCGCCTGGTGGCTCTGACCTCCATAATCATGAATTGCTTCAAGAGACTAGTCATGGATCACATCAAGTCCAGCCTCCCAGCCTGCCTTGATCCCTTGCAATTTGCCTACCGGCACAACTTGCCCACAATAAACACCATTTCCCTAGCCCTACATTCATCCCTGGAATATGTGGATAATAAGGATACCTACATCAGGCTTCTATTTATCAACTACAGCTCTGCCTTCAACACTATAACCCCAACAAAACTAATCTCCAAACTCTGAGACCTAATTCGCAGCTCCGCCATCTGCAACTGGATCATCAGCTTCTTGACCCACAGACCTGATCAGTGAAGATTGACAACAGCTCCACGATAATTGTCAAAACCAGCATGCGGCAAGGATGTATACTCAACCCCCTACTGTAATTCCTGTACACTCATGACTGTGTGGCCAAATTTCGTTCAAACACCATCTACAAGTTTGCTGATGACACCACTGTTGTAGGACATCAAGCAAGGATGAGACAGAATACAGGAAGGAGACAGAATGCTTGGTATCATGGTGCAAGATAACAAGCTCTCCCTCAATGTCAGCAAAACTAAATAGCTGATCATCAACTTCAGGAGGAAATGAAGAGGAAATCCCCCTATCTACATCAATGGAGCTGAAGTGGAGAGGGTCGAGAGCGTTAAATTCCTGGGAATGACGATCACCAATACTCGGTCCTGGACCACCCATGTAGATGCAATGATCAAGAAGGCACAACAACACCATTTCTTCCTCAGGAGGCTAAGGATATTTGGCATGTCCATAAGGGCTCTCACCAACTTTTACAGATGCACCATAGATAGCATTCTATCTAGGTCCATCACAGCTTGGTATGGCAATTACTCTGCCCAGGACTGTACGAAACTATAGAAAGTTGTGACCATCATGAAAGCCAACGTCCCATCCGTTGACTCCATCTACACTGCTCGTGGCCACGGAATAGCAGCCAACATCATCAAAGACCCCTCCTACCTTGGTTATATTCTCTTCCAACCTCTCCTTCAAACAGAAGATACAAAATCTTAAACAAGCATACCAGCAGGTTCAAGAACAGCCTCTTCCTTGCTGTTATTAGACTGCTGAATGGACCTTTCAAATTTCAAATCTAATGTTGATCTTGCTTTTGTACATCTCCTGTGCAGCCATAACTTTGTATACGCTCTGTTTAATCACCCTAATGATCTGTATGACTTTATATGTTACGATCTGCCTGTATTGCATACAAAACTTTTCACTGTACTTAGATACAAGTGATAACAATAAATCAAATTGAATCAAGTAGGCAGGCAGCAAGGTGTTGAGATAAAATATAATTAGTAATTAGGAACAATCAGAATGGGGAAATGTTAAATATATGGTGCATTTCTTATTGTATAAGGTAATGGATCTGAAAGAGTTAATATTGAATAGTAGAGGATTTCAACTTCCCCAATATTAACTGGGATAGACAAAGCGTGAAAGGCTTTGTTGCCTGTGGTTTTGACACTTTGACCAGTTTCTACATAAACTCATTTTACTTAGGTGCGATATTTTGTGAGATGAACAACTTGTATTATGAGTCAACTTGTATTTCAATGCAATTTTGTTCACAGAATACACTAAAGACACAAAAGGGGCCATATGATGGAATATTATCTAAAACCCTGCTTTCTTGCGATAAATCTTCCAATTCTTACATTCACTAGTCTACTAATCACAACATTAAGTCTTTGCTGAAATCCTTATGTAAACTACTACTGGCTACTAGTACACATTGAATTGTAGGAACTTACACAGTTCAGAGAATCAAAGGGACCTTGATGTGCATGTCCATAGATCCTTAAAGAGAGGTGGATATGGTCGTTAAGAAGGGATGTTTGCCTTTATTATTCAGGCCATTGAATACAAGAGCAAGAAAGTTGTAATTGAGCTGTATATATTTGTAAAGGAAGAACATAATATTTGTATAAGAATATTATATGTGTAGTTGTGGCCAGTTTTGTGACCACACTATTCACCTTATACATTAACAATCTGGATAAAAGAACTGAGTGTATTGTTGCTAAGTTTGCTGATGACACAAAAATAGGTCAAGGGACAGGTAGTATTCAGGAAACAAGTAAACTGTAGAAGGACTTGGACAAGTTAGGAAAGTGGGAAAAGAAGTGGCAGGTGGAACACAATGAAGGAAAGTGTGAGCTTTTACACTTTGATGGCAAGAATAGAAGTGTACACTATTTTCCAAATGGGGAAAGGCTTTGGGAATCTGAAGCATAAAGCGACTTGGGAGTCCTAGTTCAGGATTCTTTTAAGGTTAACATGCAGGTTCAGTTGGCAATTAGGAAGGCAAATGCAACGTTAGCGTTCATTTCAAGACAGCTAGAATACAAGAGCAGAGATATACTGCTGAGGTTGCATAACGCACTGGTCAGACTGCATTTGTAAGCAGTTTTTGGCCCCGTATCTAAGGAAGGATATGCTGACATTGGAGCAGACCCAGAGGAGGTCTACATGAATGATTCTGGGGATGAAGGGCTTGTCATGTGAAGAGCGGTTATGGACTCTGGGTCTGTACTCGATGGAGTTTAGAAGGATGAGGAGGGGGATCCAATTGAAACGTACAGAATACTGAAAGGCTTGAATGGAGTGGACATGAAGAAGATGTTTTCACTAGTAGGAGAGACTATCACTTGAGGGCACAGCCTCAGAATGAAGAGGCAATCCTTTAGAACGGAGATGAGAAGGAATTCCTTCAGCCTGAGGGTAGTTATTCTGTGGAACTCATTGTCACAGAGGGCTCTGGAGGCCATGTTATTGAATATATTTAAGACATGGATAGCTAATTTCCTGATCGGTAAGGGGATCAAGAGTTTCAAGGAGAAGAGAGGAGAATCTACTTGAGAAACATTATCAGCCATGATGAAAATTCAGAGCAGACTTGATGGACCAAATGACCTAATTCTACTCCTATACCTTATGGTCTTATGATCGTCACACAAAGGAAGGATGTGATTGCACTATGGAGGGTGTAGTGGCAACTCATCAGGATGTTGCTTGACCTGGAGACGTGCAGTTATGAAGAGAAACTGGATAGGTTCGGGTTGATTTCCTTAGAGCAGAGAAGGCTGAAGAGGAATTCAGATGGAGGTGTACAAGATTCTGAGGGTCATTGACAGGATAAATAGGGAAAAACCTTTCCCCTTAGATGAAAGTTCAAAAACCCGGGGGCATAATTTTAAAGTAAGGAGCAAGAGGTTTAGAGGGGATTTGAGGAAGGTTTTTCCACCTAAGTGCTTGTCATATCTGGAATTCACTGCATAAAAGAGTGGCAGGGATGGGGATCCTCAAGACATTTAAGAACTGTTTAAATGAGAGCTTGAAATGTCATAGCATACAAGGCTACTGGCCAAGTGCTGGAAAAGGGATTAGAATTGGTGGTTGTTTGGAGATCAAAACAGAAACAATGGCCTGAAGGACCTCTTTAAATGGTATAAAAACTCAATGAATTTTCATTAAGCTCCACCTACTGTAATGACTTTATACAGTATATGGGTGGAGAAGAAGCAGTTTAACACAAGGTCCCGATGGAGATCTGTGTCATCTCTGGTTTTATGAGCTTTTGTAATCATGCCTAATTGGTCAATGTAACTTGTACACATTGCTATCATACAATAAACAACATCTTGTTGTGTAACACAAGTGCCTATTCTCAGTAAATATCAATATTCTCTCCATCCTGTTAAAGACGATGAAGAGGATGTTTGTGTTGAAATGTAAATGTCCCTATCTCTGAGCCAGAAGGCCTGGGTTCAAGTCTCACCTGCTCCAAATGTGTCTATTAACATATCTGACCAGGTTGATTAAAAATATCAAGAAAGGATGCTTGCTTGCAGCACTCTATGCTAACCATAAACCACCAGTAGTTTGTAGTGCAACAGTATTGAACAAAGTTTGGTAATCCAAGGACAAAAAGAAGGTCCGCATTTAGGGTGAAAAGAAATGAATGACGGAAGAGTTAGTTTTCTAGGGCCAAAGAGTATTGTGTTTGGGCAAGAATGAAGCCAAGAAACAAAGAGCAGGTGTGCTACTTGCTGAAAACAATGAGAACCAATACAAGAAAAGGAAACAAATACAGGTAGACATGAGTCTGGAGTGCTGTAAAGTGTCTTAAGTTGAGTTTCAGTGGAACAGTGCAGTTGGCCAAGAACGGAGACATCAGTGTTAGAGTAAGGTGGGGAATTAAAATGACATGGCACTAGAAACTTGGGATCATGCTTGGGGACTGAACAGAGGTGGCCCACAAAGTAATCACCCAATATGCATTTGCTCTCCCGAGTATAGAAGAGACCAGTGAATATGGTGAACCATTTTGAAAATAGTACATGTAAATCACTAATTCACATGAAAGGAGTGTTTTGTTGCTTTAGATGGTGACACGGGAAGGAAAGGGGGTGTTGGGCATGATTAAGCAATAGATCTAGCAGTACCAACCATCATTAACTGTATTCCTGAACATTTCAGGACACAACCTGTCCCATGCTCCCATTATTAGTCAGCCAACATCTATTTTGTTTTATGCCCACCTTGCTAGGCCAATTGAAGAGCAAAAGACTAATTTTTATTTTATTCATTTATGGGATATGAGCATTTCTGGCTAGATCAGCTGAGCTGAGATGACTGATCTTCAACAATATCAATCATCTTCCTTTGTACCAGATATGACTAGGACCAATGGAGATTTCTGTCCCAATTCCAATTGACTGCAGTTTTGCTTGGGTGCCTTGATGCAACACACGGTCAAATGAAGCCTTGATGTCAAAAGCAGTCATTTTCACCTCACCTCTGGAGTTCAGCTCTTTTGTCCATGTTTTGACCAAGGCTATAATCAGGAGCTGAGTGGCCCTGGCAGAACTCAAATAGAGTGTCAATGAGCAAGTTATTGGCAAGCAAGTCCTGCTTGATAGTACTGTTTATGACACCTTATGTCACTTTACTGGTGATCAAAAATAGGCTAATGGACTGTAATTAGCCAAGATGAATTTGCCCTGCAGATTGCACACAGGACAGACTGGGGCAATTTTCCACATTGGCAGGTCGATGCCAGTGTGTTGTAACTATACTGGAACAGCTTGGCTGAGGTGCCACAGGTTCTGGAGCACAAGTCATAAATAGTCTTGGCGGAATGTTGTAAGGACCCATTGTCTTTGCAATATCCAGTGCCTCCAACCAATTCTTGTTGTCACATATTGGTTCTGCGGATTGCTGAAGAATAGCTTCTGCGATGTTGGGGCCTTCTGGATGATGCTGAGATGGATCATCCACTCAGCACTCCTAACTGTAAGTGGCCACAAATGCTTCAGCCTTATGTGTTCCACAATTACCCAATTGAATTATGCTTGACTGTCAGTCAAACAGTCTTTTATTTTTACACATGGTCAAAAGAAATATACGATAAAACAGGCAATACAGTCCATTTCGTGTGCCATTGATTTTTTTTACCCTCCCAGGTTGCACATAGCAGTGTCTTGCAGATTGTTCTTCAATCTTTAGGCCATTACGGGAGAGTTGTCAACCCTAAATGGATTAAGTATCAAAGCGAGAATGATCCCTTTGGAATGCTGAAAGGGGAAGAGAGAGGAAAATGGAAAAAGCAGAGAGTGAACACTAAAACTGGTGAGATGGGAAGTGAGGACAAGAAGAACCCTACTATGGCCGTCAGAGGGACAGGAAGGAAATATAGTGACAAGATTGAGGCCCTGTCAACCAATGTGGGGGCTGTCTTTGTTGGGAAAAAAGAAGACTCCCAAGAAGTGCTGTTCTGGAAAGTTGCAACATCAGAACAGATAAGATAAAGGAATTAGGAGTGTAATCCTTACAAGGTGAAAGAAAGTGTGGTCAAGGTAGCAGTGGAAGTCGGTGGGCTTATAATGAATATTAATTGATAGCTCATTGTTCCACCAACAGTCTCTTTGGCTCTTCTAAACTAACTCTTCTGTCATGTCATCTCAGCTTGAGGACACTTTTGCAGGAGTTCCTCAGGGTAGTGTCCTAGGCCCAACCATCGTCAGCTGCTTCAGCAAAGACCTTCCTTCCATGATAAGGTCAGAGATGGGATCTTCACTGATGATTGCACAATTTTCAACACCATTCATGACTTCTTATGTATTGAAGCAGTCCATGTCTAAATGCAGCAAGACCTGGGCAACATCGAGGTTTGGACTAACGAATGGCAAGAAACATTTGAACGACACAAGTGCCAGGCAATGACCATCTCCAAGAAACATCCCAAAACGTCACTCCCTCCAGCACCGAAGGTCAGCAGCAAAGTGTATCACCTACAAGGTGCACAAGGTCCTTTAAATAGCACCTTCCAAACCCATGGCCATTACCAACTCTAAGAACAAGGGGAGCAGATACATGGAAATACCACCACCTGCAAGTTCACTTCTAAGCCAGTCACCATCCATACTTGGAAATATATCACCATTCCTTCAACGTCACTGGGTAAAAATCCTGGACTCCATCCTTAAGATTATGGGTCTACCTGCACCAAATGGACAGCAATGGTTTAAGAAGTTAGCTCACTACTATCTTCTCAAGGGCAACTGGGAATTGACCCAGCATGCAAAACCCACATCCTGTCGCTCCAGTCTTTCAACCTATCGCAGAGACTTTCCTTTTGTCCTTGTCCCACCTATACCTTTGCTTAAAAATAGTTACAAATGAACTATTCCCAGTCCTGAAGAGATCTCTTTGACTTGAAATGTTGAATCTTTTTCGCTGTCCACAGATGCTGCCATAAACTGCTAAGTATTTCCAGAATTTTCTATTTTTTCCGGGGCCAAGAATGTTTTGTGACCCCAGCATGAAAAGGAAATTTTTATAAGTGATAAAAGGCAGGTAAATGCAGCTTGATCTGGTCTTTCCCTAAATTCTATGTCCTGTCTTCATCAATTGTACTGTCTTTGCGGTGATTTGATGGTGAAAAATATTTTTGTTGATTAGTGGGTAATTGTCAGTGATTACAGTAACACTAATTTCTTGGGGATTTCAGCTATACAGGAATAAAAGGTGGATAACTTTATTTCTGCCTCTTTACTGAAAGCATAAGGTTATTTATGATTTGTTTCCTAAATGTTAATAATGTTTACAGAATGACTGCTGAGCTGCTTCGTCTACTCTGTGCAGACTCTCAAGTGAGAGAACAGGTGAAGATCTATGAAGGAATTCCCATTCTGCTTAGTTTGCTGCATTCTGACCATCTCAAATTGCTGTGGAGTGTTGTATGGATTCTAGTTCAGCTCTGTGAGGATCCGGATACCAGCACTGAGATTCGATTGTGGGGAGGCATCCAACAATTCCTTCACATTCTACAAGGGTGAGTATAAAGAAAATAATATTAAACATAGTAAAGCACTATTTAATTTTACTCTTTCATTTGGCTATCTGAAAAATGTGATCTGACTGTATAATTTAAGCAAATTAAGGGTTTAGGAATATAAGTAAGAATAGGCATTCTGCAATTACAATTGGACTAACTTCAGGTAAGATCATATGATGTAGGAGCACAGCAGGCCATTCAGTGACATCATGGCTGATCTGATAATCCTGAACTCCACTTTCTTGCCTTTTCCCATAGCTCTTTATTCCCCTACTGATTAAAAATCTGTTTATCTCTGCCTTGAACATACTTAACAACCCAGCCTCAACAGCCCTCTGATAAAGAATTCCACAGATTCACTACCTACTGAAAGAAGAAAATTCTTCCTCATCTCTGTCTTAAATGTATGATTTCCTTATTCTGAGATTATGCTCTCTGGTCCAAAACTCTCCCATAATAGGAAACAATCTTTTCACATCTACCTTTCAAGTCCCCATGAATCTTGTTTGATTCAATAATTCTTCTGAGTTCATTCTTCTGAATTCCAACAAGTACAGGCCAAAACCATTCAATTCTCTTCATAAGACTGTTCCTCCCTACTTGGTATCAGCCAAGTGAATCTTCTCTGGACTGCCTCCAATGTCAGTATATTTCCTTAATTAAGTGGCCCAAAACTGATCTCAATATTACAGCTGGGGTCTGACCAGCAAATTTTAACAAAGCTTCCCTATTTTTATACTCCATTCCCTTTTGAAACAGAGGCCAATATTCCATTTGCATTGCTTATTATTGGCTGAACTTTGATGTTTGCTTTTTGTGATTCATAGATGAGGACTCCCAAATCCCTCTTCTGCAGCTTTCTGCAGCCTTTCTCCATCTAAATAATAGTCAGCTCTATTTTTCCTGCCATTATGCATAACACCACATTTTCCCACATTATGTTCTACCAGCCAAATTTTTAACCACTCACTTAGCTTGTCTATATCCCCTTGCAGAGATAGTAGGAACTGCAGATGCTGGAGAATCTGAGATAACAAGGTGTAGAGCTGGACGAACACAGCAGGCCAAGAAGCATCAGAGGAGCAGGAAGGCTGACGTTTCGGGCCTAGAAGGGTCTGAAGAAGGGTCTAGGCCTGAAACGTCAGCCTTCCTG
>NC_063333.1:91948977-91967146 GCF_021869965.1 Rhincodon typus | reverse complement strand
AAATGGGATTAGAAGGGTCTGAAGAAGGGTCTAGGCCCGAAACGTCAGCCTTCCTGCTCCTCTGATGCTGCTTGGCCTGCTGTGTTCATCCAACTCTACACCTTGTTATCTCTATATCCCCTTGCAGATTTTTTTTGTCATCATCAACACTTGCCTTTAAATTTCAAGCATTTTCCTTAGCATTGGAAATTCGTCTACTCCATGCATTAAGTAACTTTGCTGCTTCTTGTGGTCTATAATTCCTCTTTGGAGAAACCCTTTGAGCTATTGTACATCGAATCGGTTCCTCCAAAACATGGTCCAACATCATTTTTAAAAATATCTTTTGATTTTACTGTACAATTTAAGATCCTTTTTACATCACATAGTTGGTATGTGGGCCAAAGGTTCACAAAATTAGTCAAATTTGAAGCTAGATGTACAGGCTGTTTAGAGTATAATTTTTTGCATGTTATTTGCTAGTAGAATGATGCTATACTAGATCCAATCCATTATATTACATTACTTCTACAATGAAACAGTAGTGTTCACAATGTAAAGCTTCTATCTGATAACAGAACATTAATGTGATTACGGAGAAAGATATCTGACATTTTTTCATAGTTTTGGAAAGAGCGAGCAAGTATAATAGCCAAATTAAACTGCTTCATATTGTTCTTATGCATATATGTGTCTGTTGATTCATAGAAACTTCTTTTTTGTGTATTTTTAGAGATAGAAATTTTGTATCAGATCGTTCTTCAATTGGAAGTTTGTCTAGTGCTAATGCTTCAGGAAGAATTCAACAACTTCAGCTGTCTGAGAAACTAAGCATACAAGAAATTCAAGAGAATACATTATCTTTGCAAGAAGGTATAGTATTTTCCAATGAACTGGAGATCTAGCATATAGATTCATTACTGACACTGTTCCAATCATGTAAGGAAAGTGAATCAGCTCCTGAGTTTCCGTTTTCCTCATTTGGCTGCAACAAGAATTTATGTTCTTTTCAACATGAGGCTGTACCTTTTTCCAATTAAAATGTAGTTTAGTGATTTGTAGTAGTGAGGAGCCAAACACAAGGGGCTGAATCATACATCTTTTGGATAAGTGCAAATTACATGATTTCGCTCAGCATCTTACCAAATTTGTTTCATTAACTACCTATCCTGGTCCTACGGCATCCTTCATATCTAATTCTATTCCCATCTTAACACTTGCCATTCCTGAAAGAAGTCACCACTCATTGAATATCCATGAAAGACTAGCATCCTTGGCACCTGTGCTATTCTGCATCTGGATGAGCACTGGCTTTTTGAAGTAGATCTGTTTGGTCATGGACACAGTGTGAAGATGTTGGCAAAGAGGAAGATGATGATGTGATTCTCCAAAAGAGACCTGGAGGTGCTGGGAGATGGGGTGGTGCAAAGGAGGATGTCCTCTGTCCGATGGCCAGGCAGAGGAAACCATAGCATCAGACTCTGCAGCCTGGTCAGAGATTGCCACTGGGTCAGTGCACTCTCTATGGTGAGGAGGAATGGCCAGTATTGCTGCCAGAAAGTCAGTGACCTCTCTGCTCTGTCAGGGTAAGTATCGCACTCTTCTCTCAACTACCTCGCACTCACTCTATCTTAGCTACTGCACCCACTTCCCATCAAGGCTCATTCTCTGCTTTCAACATCTTTCCTCACTTGCTTTCAACCCACAATCTCCCACAACACTAACTTTGCATTGCCTCTGCTGTGCCTACTCACTCGCAAGGGACACTGCATGACCTATCCTCTATCTGTACCAGTACTAACAGCCACATCACTCACTTTCAGCTCACTCGAGACAGGGCCCAGGTGGATATAGGAATGTCTGACAATAGACTCTTCATAGGCTGTGAGGAGAGAATCCTTACCCTCATAGAAGAATGTGACAGCTCCATGCTGAGATAACAATGACCTACCAACCAAGTAAGTATCATTCTTCATTCTATTGCAACTTTCGCATCAACCCTGCTGATAGTCTTCTGCTTTGCTCACCACTTCCAACCATTAGCTACTATGCCTTAATTCTTTTTTGACTTGCAGGTACGTCTGTGGAAAAACAGCCAGGTCTGCCACTTGCTCAAGTTCTGAAAGCAGGAGTACCAAGGTGTTAGAGGAAAGGTTTGCAAAGCTGCCTTCTGCACTCCCACCACCTCAGGCACTGACACGCTGGTGGGAATGTTGGCCTTAGACAGTTTAGGAGCACATACTGGTGAACATCGCACTGTGACAGCTCCGCAAACAGCCAAAGAAGAAAAGCCCAAAGCTGCTGGCACTCAGAGGATTGCCAGAAATGAGGCAGTTGCTGAAGCTCCAGGAAGGAAATTATCCACAAGAAGACATGGCAGTGCCATAAAAGCATCCAGCCAGAAGAGAATCCATTCACAGACCCCTTGGTCATCTCCCCTCAGGACAATCCAGAGGTGGCTGGGGGTCCCTCATCCATCCTGCTTACTCCCCCCCACCCGTTGGAAGTTGAAGCCAAGTAGCATCCACTTACCTCTATCAAGAAGACTCTCAATATGTCTGGGCAATCCAGACACAAGCACTGCTGGGTCCATGTGTAATGATCTTTTGTGACCAATGTCATTGGTAGAAAAGGGATGATGTCCTGCAACAAGAATTTGGGAAGCAAGGTAGCAGGTTAAAAGGCAAGACGTCAATGGTTGCAATCTCTGGATTGGTGGGCTGAACACCAGTGGCAATGGAATTTCATCCTGAAAATGAATCTGGGAGAGTTGGCAAGATAAGGGAGTTGAATGGTAGGACCCTAGGAAGTTACGAGGATCGGAGGAACCTTGGTGTGCATGTTCATTGATCCTTGAAGGCATCAGAACAGTTAGATAAGGTGATTGAAAAGGCATAAGGGTTACTTGCATTTATTAGTCAAGGTATTGATATCAAGGGCAAGGAGGTTACAATGAAGTTATATATAAAATTAGTTAAACCACACCTGGAATAATGTGTGCAGTTCTGGTCATCTCACTGTAGGGAGGATGTGATTATACTAGAGGAGGTGCAGAAGAGATTTAACGAGATGTTGTCTAGGCTGGAGTTTTTCAGCTATGAAGAGAGACTAAATAGGCTGGGGTTGATTTCTTTAAGAGCATAGAAGGCTGAGGGGGAATCTGAAAGAGATGTATGAAGTTCTGTGGAGCATAGACAGGCTATATAGGTGGAAACATTTTCCCTTAGCAGAGGAGTCACTTATTAACAAGTGCAGTTTTAAGTTAAGGAGTAGGATTTTAGAGGGGATTTGAGGAATAAAAGATTCACCCAGATTGTTGCGGCCATCTGAAACTCACTGCCTGAAGGGGTGGTAGAGATAGAAATCATCAAGACATTTGAGAATTATTTAGATGAGAGCTTGAAATGCCATGATGTGCAAGGCCAGGGCCAAGTGATGAAAAATGGGATTAGAATAGATGGATATTTGATGATCCAATGGACCAAAGAGCCTCGTTATGTGCTGTAAAATCTCCATGACTCTAACAAATTTCTGTCCCACTAACTCTGACAATGACACAATTTATTTATTTTCATTACTTTCTGTAAACTTTGTTTTAAAATACATGGTTTAACTTTGGGAATTAAACAACCCATTATGTGCACCTTTACACTTCAAATCCATAGTTAAGTACTGTTAAATTTATAAATTATAAACAATAAGTAGCAGCCTGTAACATGTTCCAGGAATGTAAAACATTCTTTTCTCGGGTATTGTTATTTGAAATATTTAATATATCAAACCTGTTTGTAATTCTTTGTCAAATGTCAGTTCCTCACTGACTATTTTGTCATTTCAGCATGTTGTGCTGCTATCACTGAGCTGGTACTTAATGATACAAATGCTCAACAGGTTGTACAGGTGGGTATGTTCAAAATTAAGATCAGTTATTATTTTCTAAACTGAATATTGCTTTAAATCATGAAATCTCCATGAACTGTATGGCAATAACAGGAGAAAAATTTTTAACAAGAAGAGTATATAGCTGCTGGCTTCTGAAATTGCGGTAAGATTAGTGAAGATGTGGGCAGAGCTGAAAAGTGGAATGAGTTCTTTAGGTTCATATTTACAAGAGGAAGAGTATATTGTCTGCAACAAAATGGCTGTTCCTAGATAGTAAGAATTAGAGACGTAATGGAATTAGCATTACTACTTGCTTATTACTTAGGTTGGAGACTTCAATATAATGAGAGAACCAGATGGGTTGGATGAGGCTTATCCTAAGTTTTTTGAGTACCTCCAGGATGTACTTGCAGTTAATGTTCCCTCTAAGCTGCCTGACCGTGCAGCAACTTGGAGGTCACAAGCACACTGATTGATGTGCGGACGCTTTGTTATCCACATGCAAAAGTCACTGCTACACTGGATCTTGGGGGTGTGCACAGTAGAATTTTTTTTCAGGAAAAAAAGGCTTGCAGAAATCATTGCACAAATATTTTGGGATTTGTCAGATTACTTATCTAGAACTTCCACAACATTATCTGCAAAAAGTGCATATAAAACACAATAATTAATGAACTTATGAATAACATTTGGGAGCTGGAATTAGGTGCGAGAAAGTGAATTCTTTTGTGCACATGTTTTGGGCACTATGAGATCCCTCAGAGTTCCAAATTTCTAACTGCAGTGCACATATCTATTTGTTGGTGGGATTGCTCAGGACCCCATACTGGTGCATGGATTAACACACGGTACATGAATACCCAATGAAAGTATTGGTAGCAGATACATCATAGTATAATTCAGTATGCATGCAATTTGACTCCAAGGTTCCATTTTAGAGCTCATTGTTTTAACATTGAACAGCAGTAGAAAGAGTCTGCCTCCAGCAGCATTGTTTAAAAGGATCATATAGGTTAGCTACTGCTTGAGTTACTTTGCCTGGTGCTACAATTCTACATCTGTTGTTATTTTTTAATGGTTATTTCAGTTGCAAAAGTGTACAAGTGTTAAAGGATGTTTGCTTTTTCCAAGATTTTTTCACAAACCAATTGTCCCAGACACAGTTAGGAGTTAGGAGCTACTCCCCTCAAAATAAAACATGACTTGGCGAATGAATAGAATAAAGCAGGAAAATGAAAGAAGCGGTAGAGGAGAGGAGCTTTCAGCAGAAGGCTGTAATTCCTCAAGGTGTTCAAAGAGAAACTTGCCTGTTTGAACAATGTATGACAGGTCTATGGACTTTCTCTTTTACATCACCCATTTGCTGCAACCACATCTGTAACCTCAGAACAGACATAACAAAGTCTCTGAAAGCAAACTGGAATGTTTTTGGAGGAGTTTTAGTAAGTTCAAAGGTGGCCTGTTGGATAAAGACAGTGATAGTTGCAATGCCTGTGGATCTGCAGCACACCAGGAGGATGGAACATAGGCTGTGGACAGAACATGCTCTCCATGGTGGCTCTGCCAACTTGGCGCAGGACTCCTCTACACCCTTGACACTGATGAGACTATCTGCATAGGCCAACCAATGCACCCAGAATCTTGGTATGTATGCCCGGCAGCATTTCTCTGAATACCACCTATTGAGGTCATCTCCGGAGTCCTCTGCAGAGGATCCTGTCTTCAGCTCACTCTCTGGTAAGCTGGCAGGTGAAACATCCTTTTTCCTGGGGTAACTACATCCAATTTGTGTCCAGTAATTCTTCATGATTGGCTTCAAATTCTATGCTGTCCTCTAAGTAGTTGAGTTTGTGTCTCTGTGTGTCGGATCTAGTGATGCACCCTCTTCATCAGCGTTGTTCCCTCTCTTCCTCCTCCAGCTAACGTGGCTGAGTACGCTGCAGTTTTGGATGGCTGAAATTGGAAAATCAGAAAGGGAGTTTGGGATTGGAGGAAAGGGGTTGGTGTTGAAAACAAGAGATCCATCAATTGGATGGTGGCAAACTAAGAATTGAGAAGAACATAAGGCAGGAATAGAACTATATTCTCAACATTCTGTCCCCAGGTTCTGCTGCTGCTGTCATCTCCTCTGTAGCACTCAGAAGATGAAGAAGTCCTTGTTCCCCACTGATACTGCTCTATTCTGTTGTGTAGCATCTCATTCATCATGAAAGAGGATAGAGTGTCAGCTATTGTGTTGTAAATATATTGTTTAATGAATCCTACACAAATGCTCTTTTTCAGTGAAGGTGTTCAGAGCAACCTTGACTCATTCAATTGTCTTTGCATCTGTCAAGGCCCAATTAATAGCATATGCAAAGCTGCCATATGGAAACTCCTCATCTGTTTACTGAACGTTATTCTTTAGATTTAAATAAGGAATTAACAGATTGATCGATTGTATTATGTTGATTGACTATATTTTCCTAAAGGCTGAGGAAAATCTGAAATAAGTACTTTGACATCTTCCAAAATTCACAGCCAATCCACGTGTAACCTTTTCACTTCTTTTGTGATTTCACATTTGTCAAGTTTTTTGGTGTATTTTGTGAACTAAAATGGAATCCATATGGAGTTAGGCTACCGAGGCAGCCTACAGAATTTTCCTTGGTTCTCAATTGCAGCAGCTAGCTCCTAACATTATTTAAAGGCCTGTAAATTTCACCCACCCCCTCCACCTCTCATGACAGTCCATATCACCTCAGCTCTCCCATGCCACCTCCATACTCCTCATGTTGCCTCACTAGTCAATCATCCATTATCCATACTGTACAGTTATTAAGAACTATATAATAATAATGGAACTTATTTTAAAATGATTGGGAAAAATTAAACCTCTAACAATCTAATAAATTCATCATCATTGGTATGAGAAAGAAAAAAGAAACTACTCCAGTAGAAATCCTTTCAAGTACCTATTCACCAAGGCTTCTGAAGCAACATCTTTCTACCTCACGACCACTTCTTATGTAGGAGGCTAAGGGCAATGGATACATAGGAGCACCATCAACTGTAAGTGCCCCTCCAAGCCACTCACCATCCCAAAGTGGAAATTTATGAAGAGTCAATTTTAAGGCAGTTTTAATGGCAACTGAACAGTTGCAATGATCAGGCACGCTGCTTCATATGATGTTGAGACAATCATGTTTATAACTCCATTAACAACTATTCACCCTCCCAGCCTGATCGTTAGCAACTCCTTTGTCTGTCCAACTGTCTTTCTCTTTCTTTGGGCTCTATCCTATCGTTTACTCCCTACCCCACCCACCTCCCTATTTTCTGCATATAAACTGACGTTTTCCCAGCCACCATCAGTTCTGAGGAAGGGTCACCTGACCCGAAATGTTAATTCTGTTTTCTCCTTCACAGATGCTGTCAGAGCTGCTGCGCTTTTACAGCAACTTTGCTTTTTTCCTGATTTACAGCATCCATAATTCTTTTGGTTTTTATGTTTATAATCCATATGTATTAGAATATAAATTTTTATTTTAGAAATTAAAGTATTATATGTAAAATGAATGGAAACATCCTATTAAGAAATTAGTATGCATTTCAAGTGAATGCAATTCAAAACAAACTTGGATTTAATAGATTTAATAGTTAACCAATGTTTAATTTGCAAGATCAGAAGTAATAGCAATTAAGGGTAGTGGATATTCTTAGTTTAATGAAGCTAGAAGGTCTACCTTTACAAAATGAAAATTTAAATCATATATGCAGTTCCCAGTTCAAAAACAAGATACCTGCTTGTAAACTAAAGGGGTTCCCTTATAGGATGCAGCAAGTATGTAGAGAGAGCAATCACATCTATTATCAAGTTAAATTATTCATGTAGGTTACATAATAAGAGAGTTGTGTTGAAAGTAAAATAATTATTTTCCATTTCTGTTTAAGAATGTCTCAAAGCATGGTACTTTCTCCTGAAGTTGGGTTGTTGGGATTAGAAGTTTCCTTTATTTATCTTTGTGTTTACAAACAGAAAGTAGGGAGTTGTACTTTTAACTTGGTATGGATTTCAGATCAGTAATTAGGAGAGACAAAAGAGATGCACATTTGTCATACCTGCACCTTAAGCAAAGAAAATACTAACTTGATCATTTACTGCATGGAATGAGGATAAGTGCTCAGGCTCAGTTGAGAATTCATGATGGGGAAAGATAGAATGTTTACTTAATTTGAACCTGAAGAAAGAAATCTACAAAGGTCCTCACAGAACCTTATGATACAAGGCAGTTAACAAAGTTAGCTTGGAGGACTATGATAAGGCAGTTGGTTATCTGCCAATAACCAGCATGAGAAACTGAGGGATTTTTGTCACAAGGATTTAAAGAAAGTGGTAGGGTTACTTAGTCAAAAAGCTAATGGAAGCACTGCCATAAAATCTTACCTTGGAGAATAGCTGGAACACAGGAAAATTAAAGTGAGAATTAAGGTATACAACACCAGAGAGGTGTTGTATACCTTTGGATTGACTAAAGGGGTGAATGCAACTTCAAGATTCATATAATATTTTAGGGATATCTTAAGGGGATGTAAATAAAGTACAACGGAGTTAATCACATAATTAGTTACAAACAATAGTGTTAAATTATTTGTGTTTGCATTAAAGTCATAGAATCATAGAGTTTTACAGCACTGAAAGAGTCCTTCAATTCTTCATATCCACATCACTCCTCAAGCACTGAATTACTCAACCTTTCAGGCAGTGAGTTGCAAATATCCCCACTCTTCCCACAAGGTAAAAACGTTTTTCCTCAAAATCCATCTAACCTTTTGTTCCTTATCTTATAAACATCAAACTGTTTTTATTAACCAGCACCTATGGCACCAGGAGTGTACCAGCTGATCAAATATTCTGGTTGATCAAGAGTTCCACGTAATCAATATAAAAAACACACTAAGTAATAGAAGTGTAACATAGGAGGTATATACATCACTGTTATACTTTATTTACAGCATAAATCACTTAAATAATAATGCAACTTTGCCTTAAGTAAAACTTACTGGCAGACAGCCTTCTCATTCGCACCCTCATCTGACTACTCAGACATTGCGGAGATCGCAATAATACAGAAAACTTCGGTATTTGAGGTATATCATTTTTGCCAGTTTAAGGAGAGTACCGGTTCCTAAGCTGCCAGCTAAAACAAAGTTTGCTGTATATGCTGCCTGATTATGACCCTTCTACTCAGGGGAGAAATTTCTTCCTATCTAACCAATCTATGCCCTTCTTATTTTTGTACACATCAATCATATTCTCCCTCAGCCTTCTCTGCTCGAAGGTAAACAACCCCAGCCAATGTAGTCTGTCCTCATGATGGAATCACTCCAGCCCAGGTAACATGCTGATGAATCTCCTCTACACCTTCTCTAATGCAATCACATCCTTCCTATAGTGTGATGACCAAAACTGCACACAGTACTCCAGCTGTAGGCTAACTAATGTTTTATACAACTCCAATCTAACCTTCAATAAAGGCATGTTTCCCCTATTCCTTCTTATCCAACATGTCCACCAGTCCTGCTGCCTCCAAGGATCAAAGGACATGGACACCAAAGTCGCTGTGATCCTCTGTACTTCCTAGGATACAATCATTCGTCATGTACTCCCTTGCCTTGTTAGTCCTCCAAAATGTGTCACCTTTCACTTTTCAGGATTAAATTCCAATTCTCGCTGTTCAGTCCATCTAACCATCCTTCTATATTGTTTTGTGGCCTAAGGTTTGCCTTCTCAATATTCACTTTAAATGTAAGCATATAAGTAAAGATCATTTCCATTTATCTTTGTTCTTTCAATTGTTCACCGAGTGTTTGGATTCCTCTTTAAACAGTCTGTAAGAGGTTCATAACAATAGTCCAAAGATATTGGTAGTATACAACATTATGAGGATATTTGCATGATCAGCACATGGAATTTCCAAACACCAATCAAACTTGGCAATAGTTGTCTAAAAGATACAGAATTTTAAAAGAATAAGTACCAACTTCATCCAAGTTGACAAGTTATTAGCTATGAAGTTTAACTAGCTGAGCTTGATTCTATTCTTGTCCAATGTCTCACAAGTGTACTCTTTGTTAAGGGGCACTCTGTAGAAATTAGGAATAGAGATACTCTATCTGCACTACAGGGTATTCTGGTTGTAGCAGTCCTATTGTCATCTTAGCTGAGGTCAATGCAATATTGATCAGGAATCAAGCTTGAAATCTTTAGCACTGGGAATGTTCATGCTGAACATTTAATTGAATATTGGGAATATAGAGCTTAATATTTTTGTTATATTTCTTTAAATTCTTTATTTAGGGGAATGGCATTTATGTGATAGGGAAGCTAATCCTGCCAAGAAAACAAAAGAATGCACTAAAAGCAGATACCTTGCAGGTATTTTTCTTACAATAACAATTTTATTCTTTTTAAAATCTGTATGCTTTCAGTATTTCTTTTGGTAAAAAAAAATCCACAAGATTTTGAATTTGATTTGTTTTGTTGAAACAACTAGTTTAGAGATTGACAGGGTTTTGCATTGTTGGATATATGAATGCATTCCAGTTCGTTCCATGGAGGAATGAATTGCACTGAGTTGCTAAGCCCTCTTGTTTAAATTATGTTGACTATGCAGATGACATATGTCTGTCTTGCTATTTGAATGTAAATTTGTTTCTCAGACTACAGCAAGAGATGACTGTCATAATATTGTAAGTTAGTTTCTGTAATATAACTCATCTGTACGATTGGAAAAACGTCTTCCTTGGAGTAGAGATTTTTCAATGAAAGTTAGACCTATTTTTAGTTTGGTTTAACAATAACAAAATGAAATGTCTGGGGAAAATGCTGTAATTTTTCTCTGTGTGTCTCATAAAGTAATTTGCTTTTTATGTTACAGTAGCATCTGCCTTTTTATATGCTCAGAAATTTGTACTCTACGTGTTTCAATGTCTCTATGCAATTTAATTCATTAATATAAAGATACTTACATACAGTAATTAAAATATTTCCATTACAGTGCTATGCTTTTAGAGCTTTGCGTTTTCTGTTCAGCATGGAAAGGAACAGGCAATTGTTCAAAAGGTACGATATACAAATGTATTTATCACCTATGCATTGGCATTCAACCTCTTTATTTTGTTAATCTAAAATTTCAGTCATTCTTAAGCAAGTTAAAATGGAAAATACTGTACAGGTTATTTAATCTGTGATTTTCACACTTCTGTAGAGAAACATTCTGTTTGCTACTTTGTCATAACTCAAGATTGGGATCAGCAGCTTAGCTTTTTATTTAGTTCAGTACTACCCTGTTCTATCAAAAAACTATAAAATCAAAGTATGTAATTTATGCTGTTGCTTTCTGTCATTGCTACTCTGGATAACCTGTGTCTGTAACATTCTCCTCAAGGTGATTCTCTGAGTAGAAAATACACTGTTTTGCTAAAAATACTTTTATATTACAATTTATGATTTAAAATTTATAGCATTGTCTGATTAAGCTATTTTGAATCATGTATATTTGTCTCCATACACAGTGTTGATTTCCACTTTTTAATATTTTCTATCAGCAACCAATAACTTTATTTTTCAAAAATACTTTATTGTTCACAACGTGCATTTTCCAGCCAGAGAGTGATCAAACAGGAGCCAAGTGTGAATTTCCATCGTTTACACTCCCAACTCCCAACTCCAATTCACCAGCTACCTAAAATCATGTTTTGTTTAAGCTCATTCTGGGAATATGGCAGTCATTATCAAAGCCATTTGTTATCCATCCATTGCTGCGTTTGAGAAAGAGACTCACCACAAAGGAGGAAACAACATTGCTAACTTTTCAATAATCATCATCTCTCATCTTCTGTTGTTGAACAACAGCACAGATGTGGCTGTGAAGCTTTGAAAATTCATCTATCTTTTGCAAGTTAAAAATCAAACGTCACCTCCCTTTCAGGCATTTCCATTTTTTTGCAACTCATGCTACAAAAGTCTTAGGAATACGTAAGCTATTTGCATTACGTTTTATGATTATTGTTGTAGTTGTTTGAATTAGGTATTTGAAACTACTTGTTATAAAGCACTATTTTGTGCCCTCTGACTCCTAAACTCTCACTCTATTCTTCTAATTGCCTTTCTCACACTTGCTGTGCAGAATTTGCCTGGAGGTACAGGAAATAGCACGAAAATCATTCAGATAAGATCTGTCAACAAATCTTGTGTCTTACCCACCTCGTTCAGAACAGGTTGATTATACTACAAATTATGATTCAGCACTCAAAAATCAGGCCACATGTATTTTGGGACCATCTGTTTTTTTCAGTTTGACGTCTTGTATGTTGGAGTAGATTAGTACATGCAACAGCAAGTGGGCTAGTAAGCCATAAATTGAGTTCGGCTTTTCCTGTAGTTGTACCATATGTTAAAGTTTTCTTTTAAAGTATGCACAGTACCCCAATTTGCCTGACTTTAAGACCAAGGTTGATAGAAAGCACAGGCCAGATTATAATTTATTACAAGTATTTTGACTACTGTTACAAATAAACAGATACAAATTGTTGGCATATAACACTACTAACACTCTAAACCCTAAGAAAGTCTCCTTTTTTTACACACACATACACACAGGCACACGCATGCATGCACACACGCACGCATGCACACACGCACGCGCACACACACAAGCAAGCAAATGGAGAATATAGATTATTGGTAGAGATAGCAAAACTGGGAAGTCAGTTCAGTGGTCTTTGCTTCCCAGTTCCAGTGTGTCAATGATCCTTCTTCAAGTAGCCAGACGCTTTGTTGTTTAGATGTCTTTTTTCTGGTTGCTTCCACTGGCTTGTAAGAAGTACAGAGCAGCTGATACACTTTGAATATGGCTCTGATTTATCAATTCAAAAGATATAGCTTGCAGTGACTACTTTAGGAAAGATTACTAGTTTTCTTCCAGATTCAAACTAAGTTTTTGACCCCAGGGAACAGGCAGCTTCTGAAATGGGAACAGATTTGCACATTTCTTTTTCTCCCTCTTACTGTCGCTGTAACTTGTTTCCAGCTCTAAATTGCTCAGCTACTCACAAACCAATCACACAGTTGTTGGCAAGCAAATGGCTTCTGTCATTGATAACTGTCACTAGTCCAGAGATCAGTCAACTTTTGTTGCCAACATGAGCTGCATCAGTACTGATGCTTGGCTTCAGACTGTCTGAACTTCAATTACTGCTTGTTCAAGCAGTTGATTACAATGTCTGCCATGAGCATCAAGTCACTTGTTTTCAAAACAGCAACCACTCATTTCAATACTCTTTTTAAAAACAGTTCTTTCTCATTTCAGTCCCCAGTTTTTAAAAAACACAAAGTAGAGAGACACAGTCCTTACTCAAGAATTTTTCATATCTAATGATATGTTGACAATCTAGTGCACGAGGTCCCTTGTGAAAGAGTGACCATAATTTGATAGAATTCTTTATTCAGGTAGAGAGTGACATTGTTGATTTTGAGACTAGGATCTTGAATCTAAATAAAAGAAACTACAATTGTGAGGTGGCTATGGGGGATGCAACTTAAAAGGATGATGATGGATAGAAAATGGCAAATATTTGAAGAGCTCATGGATGGACTGCAACAATTTCTTGTTTCTGTCTGGCACAAAAATAAAACATGGAAGGTGATGCAATCATTGCTAACAAGGGATATTAGGGATAATAGTAGATCCAGGCTAATAAAATTGGCCAAAAACAGCAGCAGACCTGAGGATTGGGAGCAGTTTAGATTTCAGCAAAGGATGACACAGGGCTTGAATTAGAGGGGAAAGTAGTGTTTGAGAGTAAGCATGCAGAGAACTTACAAACTGATTGTAAAAGCTTCTATACCTATATGAAGAGAAAAAGATTAGTGAAGCCAAATATAGGTCCTTTACAATCAGCAACAGGGCAAGTTACGATGGGGAACAAAGAAATGGGAACTAAATACATATTTTGGTTTTTTCATTGCAAAGGAGGACACAGGTGATGTCTCAAAAATGTGGCAAACACAGGGTCCAGTGAGAGAGAAGAGCTGAAGGAAATTAGTACGAGTAGGGAAATGGTAATTGGTGGGATTAAAGGCTGATAAATATGCTGGTCCTGATAATCTACATCCAGAGTACTACAGGAAGTGGCCCGAGAAAAAGTGGATGTATTGGTAATCATCTTTCAAGATTCTGTAGATGGTGGGACAGTTCCTATGGATTGAAGGGTTGCTAATACAACCTCACTATTTAAAAAAGACCTTTGAGAGAAAACAGGGAATTATAAGCTGGTTAGTCTGACATTGTTAGTGGGGAAAATGCTACAGTCCATTATGAAAGAATTAATGGCAGAACACTTAGAAAACAGTGACAGAATTGGACAGAGTCAGCATGGATTTATGAAAAGAAAATCATGCTTGATAAATCTAATAGAATTTTACAAGGATGTAACCAGTAAAGTTGATAAGGGGGTGCCAATGGATGTGGTTTACTTGGATTTTCAGAAGACTTTTGATAAGGTCCCACATAAGAGATTGGCGTATAAAATTAAACACATGGGGTTGGGGGTATTGTGCTAGCTTGTATAAAGAACTGGTTGGCAGACAGGAAACAAATAATAGGAATACAGGTCCTTTTCTGCATGGCAGACAGTGACGAGTGGAGTACTGTAGGTGTCAGTATTTAAACCTCGGCTAAGCACAATATATATTAAAGATTTAAATGAGGGAACTAAATATAATGCCTCCAAATTTGCAGATGAAACAAAGCTGGATGGGAAAGAGAGCTGTGAGGAGCATGCACAGATGTTTTACTGTGATCTGGAAAAGCTGAGAGTGAACAACTGCATGGCAGATGAAACATAACGTGAATAGGTGTGAGTTTATCCACTTTGGTAGCAAAATCAGGAAGGAAGATTATTATCAGAATGCTATAGATGGGAAATAGAAAGGCACAAGACCTGGTGTCCTTGTACACCCGGTGCTGAAAGTAAGCAATAGGTCTAACAGGTGTTGAAGAAGGCAAATGGTATTTTGGCCTTTGTAACAAGAGAATTCAAGAACAAGAATGGGATTTCTTGTTGTAATTCTACAGGGCTTTAGTGAGATCACACCTGGAGTACTGAATGCAGCTTTATCTGAGGAAGGGATGTTCTGGCTGTGGAGCCAGTACAACAAAGGTTTATTAGATAAATTCCTGGGATGGCAGGACTTGATGTATAAAAAGAGACCGGATCAGTTAGGACTGTATACATTGGAGCTTAGAAGACTGAGGGGGATCCTATAGAAACCTATATAATTCTAACAGGACAGGGCAAATACAAGAGGGATGTTCCCAATAACCAGGGTTTCAAAAACCTGGGGTCATAATTTAAGGATACAGGATAGGTCTTTTATGGCTGAAATGAGGAGAAATTTCTTCACCCAGAAGATGGTGAGCCTGTGGAATTCTGTGCCACAGAAGGGGGTTCAGGCCAAAACATTGAATATTTTCAAGAAAGTGTTCGGTATAGTTCTTCGGGCTAAAGAGATTGAAGAGTATGGGCAGAAAGTGGGAACAAGGCACTGTGTTAGATGATCATATTGAATGGTGGAACAGGCTCGAAGGGCCGAATTGCCTATTCCTGCTCCTTTTTTATGCTTCTGTACTTGAATACCTTCATGGATTTAACTGAGTGCAGAAAAATTGTACTTACTTTTCCGGCCCTATAAATTTGTGTCTCTCGTTTAATGTCAAAATTTTTGTGACTTACTGACACTGAGATTTCTTAAATGCAGGTTATTTCCTCCTGACATGTTTGAGATGTTCATTGATGTAGGACATTATGCCCGTGACATCCATGCATATGAAAACTTGGTCACGAAGTTAAACTCTTTAACTGTAAGTGAAGAACTCTAATTCAACGAATATATCTTTAAGGTTCTCTTTTTTCATTGAATATTTGTAACTTGTATTACAATTTTATATCTAGACTGATGAACTAAAACAAATCACTGAAAATATAGAAGGAGTTAATCAAAATAAAGCCCCAACAAAATTTATTGGTAATTATGCCATTTTAGACTATCTTGGGAGTGGAGCATTTGGTAATGTTTGTAAGGTAAGCCTTTCTTTTTTATTGTAAGGTTTTGTTAGCTTTCTACAACAGACAGATTAAATGTATATTTTAGATCTTTTCTTGAATCTACAGGTTAGGAAATACAGTGGACAGAATCTGCTAGCGATGAAAGAAGTTAATTTGCACAACCCAGCTTTTGGAAAAGACAAAAAAGATCGTGACAGCAGTGTAGAGAAAATTGTGTCTGAACTCACAATAATTAGAGAACAGGTGCATTTTATTTGTCCTTTCTGAGAAGAAATACAATGACTGCTCTTGTCTCATATATACAGTACATTGCAAAATTATTAATCTTTTTGAATGAACTGTGTGTTTATAATAATTCAAGAATGTCTGTAGTTCATTTTGCGGCAGTTTCCAGTAAGAATGCATTAATGCATACAGAACTACACCGGTTAGATTATCGTACAAGTGAAAGGAACAAATTTTGTTTCATACATTTAAAATATTAATCTTTTATCATTCATTTGTGGGATGTGGATGTTGATGACATTACTGCCAGTGACCAGTTGCCATTGAGTTGGGGTTGTGAGCCTACTTTGTGACCTGTTGCAGTCCATGTGGTAAAGTTACACCCAAAACACTACTTACGTAGGGAGTTTCAGAATTTTTACCAGCAATAATGAGAGAATAGTAAGATAGGTTCAAGTCAGGCTGTATTTGACATACATTAGAATCTGCCCTCTACCCTTATCCTTTTATGTGGTAGAGATAACAGATTGGGATGCACTGTCAACCAAATATCGGTGAGCATCTTATAGATGGCATGCACTGTTGTCATGAGCATCAACATAGAGTCATAGAGTTATACGCCATGGAAACAGACCCTTTGGTCCAACTCGTCCATGCCGACCAAATTTCCAAACTGAACTAGTTCCACTTGCCTGCATTTGGCCCATATTCCTCTAAACCTTTGCTATTCATATACCTGTCCAAATGTCTTTTAAATGTTGTAACTGTACATCCATCTACCACTTCTTCTGGCAGTTCATTCCACATATGAACCACCATCTGTACGAAAAGGTTACCCCTCAGGTTGCTTTTAAATCTTTCTCCTCTCACCTTAAAAATATGCCCCCTAGTTTTGAATTTCCCTACTCTGGAAAAAAAAATCTTTGCTATTCACCTTATCTGAGTCCTTTATGATTTTATAAACCTCTATAAAATCACCCCTCAAAAAGTCCCAGCCTATCCAGCCTTCCTTATAACTCAAACCCTCTAGTCCTAGCAACATCATGGCAAATCTTTTCTGAACCCACTCCAATTTAACAATATCTTTTCTATAGCAGGGCCACCAGAACTGAGCACAGTACTCCAAACATGGCATCACTAACGTTCTGTACAACCCCAATTTGACACTCCAACCTCTATACTCAATGCTGTGAATAATGAAAGCAAGCATGTTAAATGCCTTCTTAACCACCCTGTCTACCTGTGATGCAACTTTCAAGAAACTATGTTCCTGAACCCATAGGTCTCTCTGTTTGACCACACTACCCAGGGCTCTGCCATTAACTGTAAAGGTCATGCCCTTGCTTTACCAAAATATAATATCTTGCATTTATCCAAATTAAAACTCCTCAGCCCATTGGCCCAACTGATCAAGATTCCTTTGTAACCTTTACTGTCAACTATACCACCAATTTTGGTGTCATCCGCAAACTTACTAACCATGCCACCTAAATTTTCATCCAAATTGTTTATATAAATGACAAACAAAATTGGACCCAGCAATGATACCTATGGAACACCACTGGCCAAGCCCTCCAGTCTGAAAAATAACCCTCCACCACTACACCCTGTCTCCTACCATCAAACCAATTTTGTATCCAATTGGCAAGCTCACCCTGAATCCTTGTGATATAACTTTACTAATTAATCAACCATGCAGAACTTTGTCAAAGGCTTTACTAAAGTCCATGTATAAAGCACCAGCAACCTTAATACATTACTTTCTTTAATCATAATGATAAACTTTAATTGTCAACTGAGAGGGTTTATGGAGTACCCTCAAATTTGGCTGTTGGCATCCTCCATCTGTTGCATGGTGATCCTCACCAACAGATTAATCAATCTGAGATAACACGGTGTAGAACTGGATGAACACAGCAGGCCAAGCAGCATCAGAGGAGCAGGAAAGCTGACGTTTCGGGTCTGGACCCTT
>NC_063333.1:91879701-91948577 GCF_021869965.1 Rhincodon typus | reverse complement strand
TCGGGTCTTGACCCGAAACGTCAGCTTTCCTGCTCCTCTGATGCTGCTTGGCCTGCTGTGTTCATCCAGTTCTACACCGTGTTATCTCAGATTCTCCAGCATCAGCAGTTCATACTATATCAGATTAATCAATCTTTTTGGTTACTTCCTCAAAAAAGTTTGTGAGACACGATTTCCCACACACAAGCCATGCTGACTATTCCAAATCAGTCCCTGCTTCTTCAAATACATTTAAATCCTATCTCTCAGAATCCCTTCCACAAATTACACACCACCAATGCCAGTCTCACACGTTTATCATTTTCAGGCTTCTCTTTGCAGTCTTTCTTAAATAAAGGCACAACATTAGCCACCCTCCAATCCTATGGCACCTCATCCATGGCTGTAGATGAGGCAAATATCTTTGCTAGGGGCCTGCAATTTCTTCCCTGACTTCCTATTGCATCCTGGGATGCATTTGATCAGGTCAGAAGAGGGAATGAATATTTAGTTGGTGTATGAGATGCTCGTCAAGCAGGGCTGAGTGGATTGGTGGATGTGAATATATTTTCTTGAATGTGGTCTGTTCATATTAAACACCCTTTCATCTTAGAGACACAAATACAAGACCTCATAGCAACACCCTTGCTTCAGATATTGTCACTTCCTTCACTACATCATAATACAAACAAGAGACTGCAAGAATGTCCTCATCATTATCAAAACCTGTTGACTTCTGGACCCACCATTGCCTAATCCATTCTTCTATCTCCTTCAACCTGGTCCAATAGCAATCTGGAAATACAGGAAATCACACACATAAGATCCTTGTGAATGGGAAACGCCACTAAACGTTAAGGGAAAGGAACCAGATCTACATACCAATGAAAGCTGCGGTTCAACAAAATCTCATGGCCATCAGAACAGATGTTGGCTGGGAAAACCTCAAGAAATTCAGCAACTTGCCAACTCCCATGCTGTTCATGGATCAGTCAGTGCATTTAAGACCATTATGGCCAAAACACCCAAGGACCAACCCTACTGTGAGCTAAGGAGAGTGGCGCTTATCAAGGATGAGTAGGCAGTTAGTGCTGTTGGCGGCAGTACTTTGAGGATCTTCTTGAACTAAACCCAGGCCTTGACATGAGTCCCCTCAGCTTCATTCCACAACATGCTGACCCAAACCATCTCAGCACAGCCTCAGCCTGAAGTTAAGTTGCAAAGGTCCATTTGATAGCTAAGAACTAACAAGGTCACCAACATTGATGGAATAAACACTGAAATGCTGAAATAAGGAGGAGCATACTTGGCATAATACATGAATGCATCTCCCTCATCTGGATGGTGCAGAGTATGCTAGATGATCTCCACGAGACTGTAATTATGACTAACCTCAAGAAAGCACTTAAGACTGATTGCGATATCACTCTCTGCCATCCACCACAGGGAAGATTATTTCAAGAATCCTTCTCAATCAGCGCTTCTCCCAGAGTAACAATGCAGATTCTGTCCATTCAGCGGAACCGTGGATATAATCTTCACAGCAAGCCAAGTCTTGAGAAAAGTGCAGAAAGCACCAGCAACCTCAATACATTACTTTCTTTAATCATAATGATTAACTTTAACTGTCAACTGAGAGGGTTTATTGAGTACCCTCAAATTTGGCTGCTGGCATTCTCCATCTGTTGCATGGTGATCCTCACCAACAGACCTACTACAGGCCATCCCCATCATTGCAACAATGTTTTTTTCCATAATCCTCATCTAGGAGACTTCACCCCATTCCCATGAAGCTTCACTCTGGATGGACCTCCATAGTGGGAGATCAAGTGGGAAACTACTCAGCCTACACTATTTCCAGTCTAGAATCAAGACCACCCCAAACTTCTGACATCAAGCTACAGTACACAGACAATGCTTTTATATGAGGTGAATGGATGGCTGAGCTGCAAATTGTTGTCAGTGCAGTTATGGAGCCGTACAAGACAATGGGCTTAAAGTTAAATATTCAGAAGACAAAAATCAAGCCTGCTGTGCAACATTGTCTCCCCACTCCAAATCTGAACCACTGAGCAACATGGATCAGTTGTCATACTGTGGGACCCTCATTTCAGCGAGAACAGGCATCAACAATGAAATTCAACTTAATCTCTAATGCACCAGTGCAACCTTTGGCTATCTGAGGACTAGAGAATTTGATTGAAAAGACCTCACATCCATGCCAAGCTCATAGCCTATAGGGCAAACTGTATGTAACAGAGATGTGAACAACATGTAGCGGACACCTCAAATCCCAAGAGAAATATCACCAGTGATGCCTGTGCAATTTTCTGAAAATCCAATGGCAGCATAGGTGTCCCAATATCAGTGTCCTTCCTCTCTCAGGCCAATATCACCAGCATCAAGGGACTAGTTACACTCAATCAGTTGAGCATGCCTAACACAAAACTCCCAAAATTAGCTCTCTATTCTGAACTTTGTCATGTTAAGGTTATCAGGAAGGCAGAGGAAATGCTTCAGGGACATCCTCAAAGCTTCCTTGAAAAATTGTAACAGCCCACCAACTCATGGGAAACTCTTGCTCAAGTCCACTCACACTGGAGAAGAAGCATCCACAAAGGTGGCAACCATTTTGAGCATCTTTGACAGGCCCTAGTGAAGGCCAAATGTAACAACCAAGCATACCAGCCACCCACCTCATGAAGCACAACTAGCCCCACTTGTGGCAGGGTGTACAGATTCAGCTTTGGACAGTTTAATCACTTGGGACCCATAATCCCAGACCACTGACAAATTATCCTTGATCTCAAGGGCTGCCCTAAGAATGTGAAAAGTAAAATATTAGACTTTATTTAGTGAGGTAAAACAAGAGAGTTGATATTTTTGATACTGAGTTTGAAGCCAGGAAGATGGAGTTTTGGACATTTTTCAGGTTAAAAATAAACTAAAAGAAATTGTGCACTTCAGCAACATGACAAAGTACACCCTGATTGAAGAAGGGTCCAGACCTGAAACGTCAGCTTTCCTGCTCCTCTGATGCTGCTTGGCCTGCTTTGTTCGTCCAGCTGTACACCTTGTTATCTCTTACACCCAATACCATGTTGGTTTTGGACATCCTAGGCTATCTGAAAGAAAAAGTCATTATTTTGACATGTTATTTAGAGTTTACATCTGAATCATGGGGCTTTTGTGAAGTTTGTACCTGCTGATCCAACAAATCCTGATAGTCTCTCTTGATAGGCTGCTTTCCCATAATGGTATTAAATTGTTTTATATTTCTAGTGTGTTTTTGGTTCAAATTTATGGTTGCTTTGGTGAATGTTTCTCTTCTAAAATATTTTAGAGTGAGTTTGTTTCAATAACAGTTTCAAGGATTTGCTTGAGCACATTTGAGAATCATGAGACAAAAACAAAGCAGAAAATGCCAGGTTTCGGAACTCAAGCAGATGCTGGAGACACTGAGGTGGTCATTATCACAGATCAAGGGATTGAATGAAAGAAGGGAGTGCAAGCGTTCCCTGGGGTCCCACTCACAAATTGGTTTACCCTTTTGGAAGCTAATGAGACTGCTGGTTCCTAAGGGGAGTGCAGATACAGTGAAGCTTCTGGCACCATTAGGGGATTGACTGTACAGGATGGGGGTAAGAAGAAAAGAGGAATGATAGTAATAGGGGGTTTATTAGTTAGGGCAATTCATGGGTGTTTCTGTGGCTGCAGGGGGTCTCCAGGACGGTATGTTGCTTCCCTCATGCCAAGGTCAAGGATGTCACTGAGCATTTGCAGGGCATCCTGAAGGGGGATGGTGATGAGGCAGAGATCATGCTACAAATTGATATAAGGTAGAATGAGGGGTGAAGTCTTGCGTCAAGAGTTTAGGGTGCGAGGCAGAAGATTAAAAAGCAGGACCTCTTGTAATCTCTGAATTACCCCCAGTTCCACATGCTGGTGAGTACAGAAATAGGAGAATAAGGCAGATGAATATGTAGCTCAAGAGTTGGTGGAGGAAGGAAAGTATTAGATTCCTGTATCACTACAAACGGGACAGTATGCACCTCAACCAGAATGGGACCAACATCCTTGCGGGAGGGTTTTGGCTAATGTTGTTGGGAGGAGTTCAACTAGTTAGATGGGAGCAGAGGATACAGTGCATCAGTTCAATAGTGACACAGTATACCTTAGAGAAGGAACTCAGCAGAAGGAGTTCAGTCATGTTGAGTCTCAAGGATGTAAGATGAGGCTGGATGGCCTCTACTTTAATGCTAAGAGTATTATAGGCAACACAGATGAGATTAAACTGTGATTGACATGTGGAATTGCAATGTTACCATCACAGGTGGAGGGGGTTGGGGGGAGGACTGGCAACTCAATCTCCAGGGTACAGGACCTTCAGGCAGGACAGGGGAGCATGTAAAAGAGGAGGTGGTGTCGCATTATTAGTTACGGAGTCAGTTACTGCAGTAAGAGGGGACAATACCTTAGAAAATTCCTCAAATGGGAGGACTTTGTGGGAAGATGTTAGGAATAAAAAGTCATACTGTTAAAAGTATATTATAAGCCCCCAAATAGTCTGGGGAACTGAGGAGCATATATATTGACAATACACTTCGGCATGAAAAAACAATAAAAGGATAACTTTATTAGAGAATTTAACTTACCTAACATTATTTGGGGTGATCATAATTTAAAGCGTTTAGAGAGCAGATTTCTTGAAACGTATTCAGGAGAGCTTTTTATATCAAAATGTAGAAGGTCTGACAAGGAACGGTATAGTGCTGGACCTAATTCTGAAGAGCGAAGTCAGGCAGGTGTTTGAGGTGGCAGTGGGAGAACATTTTACTGATGCTTTAAGTTTATTATGGAAAAGGAAAAAGATGGTCTGCAAAAGAGAGTTTTGGATTGGAGAAAGACAGACTTTATTAAAATAAGACAGGATCTGGCCAAAGTAGACCTGGAACAGAGAAGTGGGGGACATTCAAAATGTAAATGGGGAGAGTACAGGCCCAACATGTTCTCTTTGGGGTGAAATGTAAGAGCAACAAGCCCAGAGAACTCTGGATGTCTAGAAATATTCAGAACTGGATAAAAATGGAAAAAAAAAGGTGTATACGAGTTACAAAGGGAGCAAATCAATGAAGGCCCTAGTGGAGTATAGTATGTGCAGGGGGAAACTTAAGAAAACAATTAGGAGAGCAAAGAGGAATCATAAAGAAACACTGGTGGGCAAGATGAGGGTGAAGATATTCTACAAGTATATCAAGGGAAGAGAATAAACAGAAAGAATAGGGATTATTAGGGATCAAAGGGGAAATCTGTGCATGTATCCAGAGGACATTGGTAGAATACAAACAAAGAAGAACAAAGAACAATACAGCACAGGAACAGGCCCTTCAGCCCTCCAAGCCTGTGCTGACAAATTTTGCCTTTCCATTCTAAAACTGTCTTCACATACAGAATCCGTATCCCTCTATTCCCTTCCTATTCATGTGTTTGTCCAGCTGTTTTTTGAATGCTGCTGTTGTGTCTGCTCCCACCGCCTCCTCTGCTAGCGTGTTCCAGGCACTCATCACCCTTTGTGTGAAAACCTTGCCACGCAAATCTCTTTCAAACTTTCCCCCCTCCCTGCACCTTGAACCTGTGTCCTAGTAATTCACCCCTCCATTCTGGGAAAAAGCCTCATAATTTCCACTCTATCCATGCCATTCACAATCTTATAAACTTCTAGCAGGTCACCCCTCAACCTCCTGTGTTCTAGTGAAAATAATCCCAGCCTATCCAACCTTTCTACATAGCTAAAATCCCCCATACCAGGCGATATCCAGTAAATCTTTTCTGTACCCTCTTCCAGGCATCCACATCCTTCTAGTAGTGTGGTGACCAGAACCGTTCGCAATATTCCAAGTGTGGCTTAATTATAGTTCTATAAAGCTGCAGCATAATTTGCCTATCCTTACACTCAATGCCCCTTCCAATGAAGGTAAGCATGCGATAGGCCTTTTTCACTAACTTATTTACCTGCGCTGCCACTTGCAGTGATCTGTGGACCTGCACACCCAGATCCCACTGCATATCAATACTCGTAAAAGTTCTGCCATTCACTGTATAATTTCCACATGTACTTCACATTCCAAAGTGCATCACCTCACATTTGTCCAGATTAAACTCCATCTGTCATTTTTAGCCCATGCCTCCAACTGATCTATATCTTGCTGTATCCTCTGACAATCCTCCGCACTATCCACAACTCCACTAACCTTAGTATCGTCTACAAACTTACTAATTAGACCAGCTATGTTTTCCTCCAACTCATTTATGTAGAGCACAAACAGCAGAGGTGCCAGCACTGATCCCTGTGGAACACTACTATTCATAACCCTTCATTCTGAAAAGCATTCTTCCACCACTACCCTCTGTCTCTGATGATGAAGCCGGTTCTGTGTCCATCTTTCCAGCTCACCCCTGATACCATGTGATTTCACCTTTTGTATCAGTCTGCTGTGAGGGACCTTGTCAAAGGCTTTACTGAAGTCCATGTAGACACATCAACCACTTTTCCCTCATCAGTCATCTTCATCACGTCCTTAAAAATCTTGATCAAGAGGCACGACCTTCCCTGCACAAAATGTCTCTATTAAGTCCATTTGCTTCTAAATGTGTATGGATCTTGTCCCTAAGAATCTTTTCCAATAATTTCCCTACCATTCATATGAGGCTCACAAGCCTGTAATTTCCTGGATTATCCATGCTACACTTCTTAAACAATGGGACAACATTGGCTATTCTCCAGTCCTCTATGGTCAATGAGGATACAAAGTTGTCTGTCAATGCTCCAGTAATTTGTTCTCTTTCCTCCCTCAATATTCTGGGATAGATCCCATCAGGAGTCAGGGACATATCTACCTTAATACTTTTGAAGATGCACAACACCTCTTCCTTTTTAATAGCAACCTGGCTTAGAAATTCGACACTCCCTTCCCTGAGACACCGACACAAAGTATTTGTTTAGAATGTTAAATGTTAATTTCACATCTGTCTTCACGTAGGCGAAGGAGAATGTAGGTATAGAATTCAGGAAGATGGCCTGTGAGGTTCTTGAGCAGATTCATGTAGGGAGTGAAGAGGTGTTGGTGGTTGTGGCAGGCTTAAAAGTAGATGAATGCCCAGTTCTGGATGAGTTATATCCTAGGCTGCTGTGGGATGTGAGGGAGGAAATCACTGGGGCCCGGACCCAAATTTTTAATTTCTCTCTGGCCACAGGCAAGATGCCAGAGGACTTGAGGACATCTCATGTGGTTTCACTTTTCAAGAAGGTGATAAAGATAAACCAGGGAATTACAAACCAATGAGTCTCACACCAGTGGAAGGGAAACTATTAGGGAAAATTCTGAAGGACAGAACTGATGTCTATTTAGAGAGACAAGGTTTGATCAGGAATAGTCAGCATGGCTTTGACAGAGAGAGGTCATGCCTAACAAATCTAGTTAAATTTTGAGAGGAAGTAACCAAATGTAGATGAGGGAGTGCAGTTAGTGCAATTTATACGGATTTCAGCAAGGCCTTTGACAAGGTCCCATGTGGGAGACTGATGAAGAAAGTAAAAGCATATGAGATCCAGGGTAACTTGGCAAATTGGATCCAAGATTTGCTTAGATTGGCAGGCAACAGAGAGTGGTGGTAGAAGGATGTTTGTATGACTGGAAGCCAGCGTCCAGTGGCATACGACAGTGATTTGTGCTAGGAGCCATATTATTTGTTATATATGTAAACAATGTTGGTGAGCATGTGGGGTGGCATGGTGACAGGTAAGTTTGCGAATGACACAAAGATTGGATGGGTGATTGACAATGAGGAAGAAGATCTTAAATTGTAGGAGGATATGAACAGTTTGGTCAGATGGGCAAATCAGAGGCAGATTAAATTTAACCCTTAAAAGTGTGAGATGAAGCATGATTGCACAATGTTCAGAATCAATTTCAATACTCCAGCTACTGAAACAGTCTATGTGCATATGAAGCAAGACCTGCAAGATAGTCAGGCTTGATCCAATGAGTAGGAAACGACATTTGTTCTACACACGTGGAAGCAACAAGAAAATCTGCTGAAACATCTCCAACAAGGACATCTGCTCAACTCCCCATGGCATTTAACAGCATTATTATTTTTAAATTCCCAACCATCATCATCTTGGGAGTTCCCATTAACCAGAAACTATAAACTGGACCAGCCATATATATATGTATTGTGGCTACCAGTGCAGATCAGAAGCTAGAAATACTGCACCATCTAACTTTCCTGCTGATTCCCCAAATTTGCCGACCATTTAGGGGTCACAAATCAGGAGTCTGGCTGGATGAGCGCAGCTCTGACCACACTTACGAAGCTCGAACATTCCAGAACAAAACAGCCTGCTTGATCTGCTACCTTAAACATTCACTTTCTCAATGTGGGCATACAGTGGCAGCAACATGTACCATCTACAAGATGCAGTGCAGCAACTTGCCAAACCTCCTTTGACAGCACCTTACATGCCTGTGACCACTACCACCCAGAAGGACAAGGGAGCAAATGTATAGGAACATCACCACCCGTAAGTGTCCCTCCAATTACACACTATCCTGACATGGAATCATATCACTGTTGCTTCATTGTCACTGTTTAAAAACCTGGATCTCTCTTCCTAACAACATCATGGATATATCTACCTCAGATGTACTGCAGGCATTCATAACAATAGCTTATCACCACCTTCTCAAGGGCAATTAGGGATGGGCAATAAATGCTGCTTTTTGCCTGTGAGTTTCATATCCCTCAAACGAAAAGAAATCCTGTATGCTCTTCTCGGAACATTATACAATGTCAATCTCTAAGCTGGTTTCTGCTATTTTAATGCAAAATTCCTCTTCTTATTCTTGATTGCTGTAGGGAGCTTCTGAACCTGAAATATAACAATGAGTAAGCAGAGACAAATGAGTAGCATCTGAAAGTAGCTTCAAATTAGCAGGCATACTTGCATTTGTATTTCGACTTGGTCGGATGCATCCCTGACATAAAAGATCCTAAGGCACGATTTGAAGAGTTAGCTGTCATTTTGTACAATATTGAACCTCAACCAACACCATCAACTTCTTTAAGTGGCAGGTGATCTTAGATCAAATGTTACACAAGCAAACAAACAAGTCAATAGCAGAAATTTTTTTGTACATCTCAGGTTACATAAAAAATGTTGATATCTATTTCAATAAAATTATTTTGTAATATCTGCATTTTAATAGTTTTACTATTAAGAATAACATTGCATTTGATGTTTATGACAAAGCCAATGGCAAAACAAAGATGCACAGAGCAATTTACAAGCTAGTTTATTTTAATTTCCTTTAATGCAACATATTATTTTTGCAGCTCCATCATCCAAATGTAGTGAAATATTACAAGACTTTTGTAGAAAGTAAGTATATTTTTCCCTATAAAACAAAAAGGCTGGAATAAGAATGCACTTATTTATGTATTGATAATGTTGCATTATAATGTACCTGAAACCCAGAAATTCAATTTGCACGTTTGCATCTGAATTGCAGTAATTAATGAATCATACTGCCTTTCACATTTATTCCTAAGAGTTTTCATTTACACTGAAGGTGGCAGTAACCCTAGTAAACTGCACAATGTAAGTTTGCAATATACTTTATTTGTTATATGATGAGCAGCACTGTTACTATTTTAGTTCATGTTTGTATAATTCTTCTAATAATGTAGGCTTTCAAGTGAAATAAATCTGCATAAAAGATAAATTTTAAAACACTGTACAGCAATATAATCAGATTTGAAGACAAAGATTACACAAGAAAGTCATCCTGTTTTAGACATTGATGTCTGTTAGATATGTTGCTTGGACTTTTGGAGTTTAAAATGAAATATTGCCACCTAGTGGCAAATGGTACACACAATCACATCCCACATCCTTTGACATGGTAAAAACCAAAAGAACTGCAGATGCTGTAAATCAGAAACTAAAACAGAACTTGCTGGAAAAGCTCAGTGGGTCTGACAGCATCTGTGGAGAGATATCAGAGTTAACATTTCAGGTCAAGTGACCTTTCCTCAGGACTGATGATAGCTAGGAAAATGTCAGTTCATATACAGAAGATAGTGTCGGGGGGAAGGGGTAAGGAGTAAATGATAGATGGGATAGAGCCCAAAGAGAGAGAAGAACAGATAGACAGGCAAAGGAGTGGATAACAATCCGGCTAAGAGGGTGAATACTATGAATGGAGACTGTTAGTGGCTAACAATGAGTTGTGTGTAATATCAGACTATGTGATAACAAGGCTGGTATGTGGTGATTGGGGCAAGGACATGGGAGAGCTCAGGCCCTAAAGTTGTTGCACTTGATATTGAGTCCAGAAGGCTGTTGAGTTCCCAAGTGGAAAATGCGGTGCTGTTCTTCCAGCTTGCGCTGAGTTTTGCTGGAGCACAGCAACACGCTTGAGACAGAAATGCTGGCCAGGAAACCGGGTGGTGTGTTGAAGTGGCAGGCTCAGGGTCTTTTTTGCGGACAGATACAAAACAGGAAACTATAGGCCAGTGAGCCTGACCTCGGTCATTTAGTCAGTCTTAGAGTCCATTTTAAATAGTGAGATTCCAGAGTACTTAGAAGTGCATGGTAAAATCTGGCTGAGTCAATACGGCTTTGTCAATGGGAGATCATGCCTAAAAATCTGTTAGAATTTTTTGAGGAGGCAACAAACAAGTCACTCAAAGGAGTGCCAATGGAATTGGTATATTTAGATTTCCAAAAGGCCTTTAACAAGGTGCTGGATAGGAGGCTGCTAAATACTAGCCCATGGTATTATGGGTGAGATACTGGCATGGATAGAGGATTGGCTGACTGACAGAAGGCAGAGAATAGGGATAAATGGGTGGCAGCCGGTGACTAGTGGAGTTCCGCAGGGATACGTGTTGGGATCACAACTATTCAGATTATACATGAACAGTCTGGACGAAGGAACTGAGGGCATGGTTGCTAAGTTTGCAGATGTCACAAAGATTGGTGAAAGGATGAGTAGTGTTGAGGAAGTGAAGAGGCTGTAGAAAGACTTAGCTAGGCTAGCAGAGTGGGCAAAGAAGTGGCAGATGGAACAGAATGTGGGAAGGTGTGAGATTATACACTTTGCTACAAAGAGTAGAGGCATAGACTATTTTCTAAATTGCAAAAAGCTTCAGAAATCTGAAACACAAATGAATTGGGAGTCCTAGTTCAGGATTGTCTTAAGGTTAACATGCAGGTTCAGTTGGTAGTTAGGATGACAAATGCAATGTTAGCATTAATTTCAAGAGGACTAGAATACAAGAGCAGAAATGTACAGAGATCATATAAGGCTTTTGTCAGACCGCACTTGGAATATTGTGAGCAGTTTTGGGCCCCGTATCTAATGAAGGATTTGCTGGCCTTGGATGGGATCCAGAGCAGATTCACATGAATGACCCCAGGAATGAAGGGCTTCTCATATAAGGAGTGGTTGAGGACTCCGAGTCTGTACTCGATGGAGTTTAGAAGGGTGTAGGGTCCCTGATTGAAACTTACAGAATACTGAGAGGCCTGGATAGAGTGGACGTCAAGATGATGTTTCCACTGGTAAGAGAGACTAGGACCGGAGGGCACAGCCTCAGAGTGAAGGGACGACAGTTTAGAACAGAGATGAGGAAGAATTTCTTCAGCCAGAGGGTGGTTAATCTGTGGAACTCATTGCTGCAGAGGGCTGTGTAGGCCAAGTCATTGTGTGTATTTAAGAGAGAGATAGATAGGTTCCCGATTGGTCAGTGTTATAAAGAGAAACCAGGAGAATGGAGTTGAGAAACATATCAGCCATTATTGAATAGCTGAGCAAACTCAACAGGCTGAATGGGTTAATTCTCCTCCTCTATGTTATGGTCCAATAAGTTTAGGCAAAATTGTAGGAGAGTCAAGACTTAGAGGCAAATGGCCTAATACTGCTCCTGTATGTTATGGTCTTAAATTTAAGATAATTACTGTAAGAATCAACATTTTCAAATTTGCCTTGGCTATTGATATTTTCTTTCATTTTCCTTTGTTTTGACAATTTTCTCACCAGAACCCGACAAGAAGATTTTACATGTCATTTTGATTTTACAGAGGGTAAGTTAAAGATAATTCAGTGTTTTAGTCAAAAAAGTATTGTCATATTTTACTGTTCTTTTTAGATGATCGATTGTATATAGTTATGGAACTTATCGAAGGAGCACCCCTTGGTGAGCACTTTAATTCTCTCAAAGAAAAGCAACAAAAGTTTACAGAAGAAAGAATATGGAATATATTTATACAAGTAAGAATTATAAATAATCTTTATTCATTGCAACACTGAAATTTCGGCTCATTGGACACTAGTCAGATAAAGTGTTTATTCATGGTCAAAACTAACAAATGTAAATCTAATATGGTCGGTTTGGACATTCAATTCAGTATGTAGTTTTTATAGTATTTAGCCTCCTTAGCAGTTTAGATTTATGCTAACATGTTCAGTTGTTCTCACCAATAATGGCACTGTAATATTTACGGCTATCACAAATCAATCACATTTACAAGTGACAGCTGGGGGAGCCTGACAATTTTAACTTAACTTTAATGCACTATATGATGGACACTAAACTTACACTTTGGGTTAAAAAACGCCATTCAATCATGCCAAGACTTCTTAGTAAGCTTATCTATAAACCAAAAATACTGGAAATGCTTAGGAAGTTTGGCAACATTAATGGAGAAAGAAAGAGTTAAACTTTCAAGTCACTTTTCATCAAAACTGTTCTAATGATATGGTTATTGACCTGAAATGTTTGTCCTGATTTTGATTTGGAGATGCGTTGACAAGGCAAAGTTCAAAATTGCATTGAAAACTCAAAGTGATTTCAACGCATCAGTCTGTGGCTTTTTAATGCAGCCACCATAATATAAATTTATTTCCAGGTTGATATCAATTGTACATCAGCAGTATGATGAGGACCCATATGATGCAAATCTCAATACCAGTAATTAAAGGAACCAAAGAAAGTTTAACTTCTCTGCAGTGAGCAGTAGAGAACTACTGCTGCCAAACAGAAGTAAAAGCTGGGAGATGATCAAGGAAGTCAGCAGAAGGAACATTGTTCCACCTTCAGAATTCAGTGCTGCAAACACTTTAGTAACTTAGTCAGGACAGGCAAGGTGAGTACATTTGTACATTCACTTACACCTTGCGATGCTTATCATTTCACCCCCTCACTTTACCTTACCAAACCTATTGTGTCACATTTGCTTATCTTTCATGTGATCCCATCATTCCCTTTCCACACACTTGTTCACAATCCATTTTATCTACATACCATTCGTCCTCCTCCCTAGATAATTTCAGCTCTTGCTCCCCATCACCACTGTTTTCAAATGCACTGCATTCATTGAGTAAACACATTCCATTTTAGTGTTGCCACTGTGGGTGAAGACAGCACAGAGTACGAAAAAGAGATCTACAGAATAGCAGAGGAACTGCACAGGAAGCGACTATGGAGCTCAGCAGCATTTTATCATTTCTTTGGAGATAGGACAATCACAGTTACCTGTTGGCAGAATTAAATATCAGCAAAAGAACATGTCATACAGCACTGAGTCATACTTATTTTAGGCAACAAATGAAATAAAGTTATTTTCATTATCATAAATTGCCTCATTCTTAGTTTGCAAGTACTCATTATAATATTCTTAATCTCTGCAGCGACATTCATTGTACATGGCAGTGGGGCTGATTCATTCTGAGGGTGCACCAAGATAGATTGATGCTAATTGTGGGACACTTAAGACAGACAGTTGCATTTTCACCTGGTGACTCAAATTTCACAAGTCAGCAAGAGCAGATGGGAGTACTGAGTGAATGGTAGGACACTAGGAAGTTCAGAGGATCAGGAGGATCCTGGCGTGCTTGGCCACAGATCCCTGAAGGTGGCAGGGCAAGTTAATAGAGTAGTTAGACAGCAAACGGGACATTTGCCTTTTTCAATCATGATACAGATTTGGGACAAGAATTGGGAGGTTATGTTGGAACTGTATGCCACAACTGGAGTACTATGTGCAGTTCTAGTCACCACACTATAGGGAGGACATGATTGCACTGGAGGGGGTATAGAGGACATTCACCAGGATGTTGCCTGGCATGGAGCGTTTTAGCCTCTAGAGCGACTGGATAACTTGAGTTGTTTTCTTTGGAGCATAGAAGACTGAGACAGGAATGATAAAGGTGTATAAGATTATGCGGGTCATGAACTGAGTGGATAGAAAACAGCTCTTTCCCTTCATTGAAGGGTTCATTAACAAGGGGGCACACTTTTAATGTGAAAGGCAAGAGGTTTAAAGGAAATTTGAGAAAATATTTTCATCCAAAGGTTGAGGGTTGCTGGAATGCACCACCAGGGTTAGTTGAGGTGGGAACCTCACAACTTTTAAAAAGTACTTGGATGAGCACTTGAAATGTTAAAACATTCAAAGTTAAGAGCCAAATGTTGGAAAGTGGGACTGGTGTAGATTTAGAGTAGTTCATTTGTAGGTGTAGTTGCGATGGGCTGAAGGGCCTCCTCTGTACTGTATCATTCTGTAACGATGGCAGAGGCAGTAGAGTTCTGCTCAGCTGGACACAAATGGTATATTCCAGGTGAAATGAAAAAGATAATCGTTTAGCAATAGTAGAGAAGGTGCTACATACTGTGGAATACTCCTAGCACACTGACCATGATTGCAACAAGAATGGAGGAATCCACCTCAAGATGAGTATGTCAATCCTTTATTGACATGATGTTGTCCTGCATGGAAAAGAAGTCTGTTAACTAGTGGGCTGTCAAATGCAGCATTCATATGTGTCCATGTAGGTCCTGAGCCTCGCTGTGCAGACTCTGGATACTCTTATGCCTCACCAGGGTAGCACACAGAAATTAAGTCTTGCTTTTATGGGAATAATCATAAAGTGTGGAGCCTCACAGCCGGATTGATTTAAAACAAAGGCAATGAGGATTTGTGTGTTGTATTGATAAATAACACAGATTTAGGAAAATGTTATATGCTGCACTTAAGACATGGCTCTGGAAACAGTAAAGGATTTCCTGCAGGTATTAATGTTGTCACCTGGAAAGTTAAAGGGACTTTCAAAGTCCACTTGATTGATTTGGCAGGTAAACTGTAGGTACCATTCTCTGGTAGAGCTAGGAAGGGAAAGATAATTGAGGTACTAGCATGGCACTTAAGTTTAGAGGAAATACAAGAAAGACCAGGTACTCTGGGTAGTGAAACATCAGAATCAGGTGATGTTCAGTTGTTGTTAAACCAACTTGAGCATGAGGAAAGAATGAGAAAACTAGAGGTGACAGAAAAAGCCAAACAAAGAGCTCAAAAAGTCAAAGAAAGAATGGAGAAAAATAAAGAAAAGGAGAAGGAATTAAGAAGACAGGAAATAGAAATAAAAAGACAAGAAATAGAAATGAGAAAACTAGAATTGGAATTATAAAGAGAAGATAAAATGAGGAAACATAAATATATGCTTAAAATTATGACATTGTAACAGGAGACAAGTGCTGATGCAGACCTTCGTGGGGAGAATCTGAATCATAATGCGATATCCGGTAAGGAAATATTTAAGTTTGCAAAGCCCCTACTAAAATTTGAGGAAAAGAATGTCAAGACATTCTTCATGTTATTTGAGAAAATGAGAAGACAATATATTGGGCAAAAGGGAACTGGATATTGCTCATAAGTTGGCAGGTAAAGCACAGGAAATTTACATGTCACTGTTTGAGGAGATGTCTCAGGATTATAACGCTGTACAAAAAACTAGACTAGAATTATTCAAATATCTGAGGCAGATAGGCAAAGCATTTGGAAATAAAGGAATGGTCTGGGGAAACCTAAATTGAATTCCAAAGGGTTAAACAAAATAATTTTTATTTGTGCATATGAACATTAGAAGCTGAAACCATATATGAAACTCTTAGAGAAATTCTTCATTAAGGAATTTAAAAACTCACTGCCTTCCGTAAGAAGAGCTCATATTGAGGACCAAAGAGTTGCAACAGTGAGATAGGCAGCAATAATGGCTGACAATTATGAGCTAATCCATGAAAATTAAACCTCTTTTCTGTCACCTTCGTCAATTTGAAAGTGATAAAAAATAGGAGCATGAATGAAAGAGAAGAAGCCAGGGTAAAGAATGGATAGCTGGGAATGCCCCGAGACTCCACCACGGATTAGAAGGGAATGCACTGAGGGTGGAAGTGAAAATCAAAAGCTGAGGTATTTCCATTTTAACAAGATGAGACACATTTGTTCAGAATGTTGGAAGTTGTGAAGGAATATATGGGAGTACATGAATCAGAAAAGGAAACTCAAAAGAAAAAGGCCACAGATCAGATTGTAGCCGTGAATGCTGAATAAGTACCTAGGGTGGAGAGATATGAAGGGTTTTTATCTAAAGAGAAGATAATCCCTTCTTCAAAGGAAACACCCTACCCTGTAGCTATATTAAAGGATACAGGAGGTACTCAAACTCTTGTGTTGGAGAAGTATTTAGTTTTCCCTTTCAAGAGTTCAGTGAAATCCAAAATGTTGGTAAATGCGATAGGTGAAGAGCATATCCTACATACATTGTGTGACTTGTATCTGGATTAGTAGTAGCTGGGGCAGATAAGAAATTACCTGTGGATGGAGTTAATTCAGTTTTGGGGAATGATTTAGCAGGAATGGAAATTATAGCTTCACCTATAATCGCAGAAATTCCAGTTGAAACTAAAGAGATGAAACAGTTGCAGGACCAGGTTTGAGGTATTTTTTTCATTGTGTTTAGTGACCAGAGCAATGGGTAAACAAAGCCCATCACCAGAGATCACAGTAATACCACAAGAAGATGTTAGAGAATTAGAAGCTATTTAAGAATGAGCATAATTCAAAGGAAATGTTTGGCATCTCTTCATTAATTGAGGATGAGAATGCAGATTCAGAGTTAAGTAGGTTAGCACAGACAGCTTACATTGAAACTTGAACTGAAGGAGTTTCAGAGAGTTATTATTTTAAAAACAGAGTTTTGATGAGGCTGTGGAGACATCCTCACAGATCTGCAGATGAAGAATGGACAGTTGTTCATCAAAATACTGGTACCACTCAGATATTGTAAAGCAATATCGTTGGTAGCACATGAAATTCGTATGGCAGGACATACAAGAATATGGAAATCGCAGGTATCGATAAACAGTTATTTCATATGACCAAGACTTCATAAAGTTATAGTTCAGTGCTGTAAATGTCAAGTGGTAGGAAAATCTCAACGTGTCAAACCTTTGAAAGAAATGCCAGTTTTTGAAGCGCCATTCAGTCAAGTGTGAGTAGATTGTATTGGACAATTACTCAAAACGCAAGCAGGACATCAGTATATACTTACATTTATAGGTGTGACAATTCAGTTCCCAGAAACTATTCCTCTCGGGACAATTACAGATAGGATAGTAGTGGAAAAGTTTACTCAGTTCTTCACTTATTGTGTATTACAAATTGAGGTACAGTCTGACTAAGGTTTTAACTTTATATCTAATGTTTTCCTGGCAATCATTAGCAGTTTAGATACAAAACAGGTGAACTCACCTATGTAATATATGAAAACACTGGAGCTTTGGAGAGATACCATCAGATTCTCAAAACCATGTTTAAGGCTAACTGTCATGTATACCCACAGGATTGGGACAAAAGATTAGATATTTTAATTATTTGCTGCCAGAGATTTGCCAAATAGTCCCCCTCCACTGACACCCTCATCCACTTAGCCGAACTCGTCCTCACCCTCAACAACTTCTCTTTCAATTCCTCCCACTTCCTACAGACAAAGGGGGTGGCCATGGGTACCCGCATGGGCCCAAGCTATGCCTGCCTCTTTGTAGGTTACATGGAACAATCCCTCTTCCGTACCTACACTGGCCCTAAACCCCACCTCTTCCTCCGTTACATTGATGACTGTATCGGCGCCGCCTCGTGCTCCCACGAGGAGCTCGAACAGTTCATCCACTTCACCAACACCTTCCACCCCAACCTTAAGTTCACCTGGACCATCTCTAATACCTCTCTCACCTTCCTGGACCTCTCTGTCTCCATCTCCGGCAACCACCCAGAAACCGATATCCATTTCAAGCCCACCGACTCCCACAGCTACCTAGAATACACCTCCTCCCACCCACCTTCCTACAAAAATGCCATCCCCTATTCCCAATTACTTCGCCTCCGCCGCATCTGCTCCCAGGATGAGGCATTCCACTCCCGTACATCTCAGATGTCCTCGTTTTTCAAGGATCGCAACTTCCCCCACTCAGTGGTCGAGAACGTCCTCGACCATGTCTCCCGCATTTCCAGCAACTCATCCCTCACACCCCCTCCCCACAATAACAACCAAAACAGAATCCCCCTCGTCCTCACGTACCACCCCACCAACGTCCGGATCCAACGCATCATCCTCCGACACTTCCGCCATCTGCAATCCGACCCCACCACCAAAGACATTTTTCCCTCCCCACCCTTATCTGCTTTCCAGAGGGACCACTCTCTCCGTGACTCCCTTGTCCGCTCCACACTCCCCTCCAGCCCCACCACACCCGGCACTTTTCCCTGCAACCGCAGGAAGTGCTACACCTGCCCCTACACCTCCCCACTCACCCCCATCCCAGGCCCCAAGAAGACTTTCCACATCAAGCAGATGTTCACCTGCACATCTGCTAATGTGTTATACTGCATCCGCTGTTCCCGTTGTGGCCTCCTCTACATCGGGGTAACCAAGCGGAGGCTCGGGGACCGCTTTGCAGAACACCTACGCTCGGTTCGCACTAAACAACTGCACCTCCCAGTCGCGAACCATTTCAACTCCCCCTCCCATTCCGCAGACGACATGTCCATCCCGGGCCTCCTGCAGTGCCACAACGATGCTACCCAAAGGTTGCAGGAACAGCAACTCATATTCCGCTTGGGAATCCGGCAGCCCAATGGTATCAATGTGGATTTCACAAGCTTCAAAATCTCCCCTCCCCCTACCGCATCCCAAAACTAGCCCAGCTCATCCCCACCTCTCTAACCTGTCCTTCCTCCCACCTATCCCCTCCTCTCACCTCAAGCCCCACCCCCATCTCCTACCTACTAACCTCATCCCGTCCCTTTGACCTGTCCGTCCTCCCTGGACTGACCTATCTCCTCCCTACCTCCCCACCTACACTCACCTTTACTGGCTCCATCCCCGCCTCTTTGACCGGTCTGTCTCCTCTCCACCTATCTTCTCCTCTATCCATCTTCTATCCGCCTCCCCCTCTCTCCCTATTTATTTCAGAACCCCCTTCCCCTCCCCCTTTTCTGAAGAAGGGTCTGGGCCCGAAACGTCAGCCTTCCTGCTCCTCTGATGCTGTTTGGCCTGCTGTGTTCATCCAGCTCTACACCTTGTTATCTCAGATTCTCCGGCATCTGCAGTTCCTCCTATCTCTGCCAAATGAATCTTCTGGGTTTAGTCAATTTGAATTGATTTATGGTCATGAGATTAGAGGTCCATTATAATTGATTTGGAAGAAGATCTTGAACCAGAAAGATGAATCCTCAATGTTGGACTATGTATCTATGTTCCTACAAAGACTCAGGAGCTGGTAGGCTAGCACAAGCATTTCAAAGTCTCACTAGTGAAAATGAAAGAATGAGCAGATAAACTATCAGCAAGTTGAATGTTTCAAACAGGAGATGAAGTATTGATATTGATGCCTTTGCAAAGTGAACCTTTGAAAGCAAAATTCACTGCTCCATACAAAGTAAATTAGGAGGGTTAATGAAGTGACTTAACTGATAAGTACACCTGATCGATGAAAGAAGAATTGGGAAGAAGACAAGGAGGAGCAAGTGGGTCAGGTAGAAGATGACAGCAACAATAAGAATGTGGTAGAAGGAAAGCTAGACAGTGAACCTCTTGCAATTCGAGTAGCTAACACTGAAATATTAGGAAATATTCATAGTTAGGGAAAGAACAACAGGATGCTCTTGTAAGACTACTTAGAGACTTTCGGTAATATGTAGTGATACACTTGGATAGTGTATCTAGCTAGGCATGATGTGGACAGAAGAGAGTCATGACTAATAAAACAGAATCTTTATCAGTTGAGCCCAGAAAATTGAGCTCAACTGGAAAGAAAGATTTAATACATGCTGGAAAACCACTCGATTGAACCTACTCAAAGCATCTGAAATTCACCAGTAGTATTAGTTCCTAAATTGGATTGATTAACTAGATTCTGTATAGATTATAGAAGTGTAAATGCTGTCATGAAGACAGAGACATACCCAATTCCACGATTAGAAGAGTGCATCTATAGGGTTGCCAGTGCCTCATTCCTTTCTAAGATTGATCTATTGAAGGGGTACTGGCAAGTGCCATTAACATCATGGGCTAAATAAATATCTGCTTTTGCTACATCAAATGTACTATACTCTTGTTGAATGATGCCATTTGGGTTAAAGAATTCCCCAGCTACATTCCAAAGGCTTATGAATCAAGACATTGCTGAGGCTTGTCGTTTGTAGTTTATTTAGAAGTTGCTATGGTGTATCATCATGAGAAGAGCATAAGACAATTAGAAACCTGTTTAAGTAATTATAGTTAGTTGCCTTAGTAATAAATTTAGCCAAATTTGAATTTGGAACAGCAAGAGTGATTTTCCTGGGACATTGTAGGACAAGGACAAGTGTTACCAAGGGCTACAATGGACTACCAAGGACTAGTAAAACTACATGAAAAATTCATGAGATCTTAGGGATGTGTGGGTTTTACTGGAAAATTGTGCACAATTTCAGCGCAATAGCATCAATTGCAGTTCAGCACCTTTAACAAACTTGTTCAAGAAACAAACAAAGGTATTATGGTCAGCAGAATGCCAGACAGTTTTCAAGAAGCTGGAGATAATCTGATAAATGCACCAGTGTTGGCTGCCCCTGATTTTTCCAGACCTTTCACAATTATGATTGACACTGGTGACTTGTGGTGGGTGAAGTCTTGTTGCTGGATGATGAGTCAGTAATATAGAAGCCAGAGGGCTAATTCTCAAAGAAACTAAACCAGTACCAGAAGAGTTACTTCTATTATGGAAAAATAGACTTTGGGATTGTTGTTGGCTGTTCAACAATTTGAAGTTTATGCTCAACATGTTAACAAGGAGATTCTAATTGACACTGATCATAATTTACAGGCCTTCATTGAAAAATTTAAAATACAGAATATGGGACTATTCAGACAGACTCTTTTGCTGCAACCGTTTAATGTAAGGGCTATTTAAGGTTGCTGGAAAACATAATGTAATGCTAAAATGGTGTTCAGAGTATAAAATGTTGAAGTAAGTTTAAGGTTCAAGATTTGCTTTGATTCTATCAGGCAGTAAAAGGAAGAATGAGTGGATGTAAGTCTTGACTTTTATTGTGTGTATCACTTATTTTGAGATGAAATGCATTCTTTAAATTGTGTTTCACTTTCTTAAGGGTGGAAGCAAGTACAAACTGTTCTTTTGCATTTTTGATTATGAACTGAAATGGGAAAAGGATGTTTTCAAAACCAAGGGTTGTGGAAGGATTTCAGACCTTTTAAAAGCTAGTTACCTGACACTCATTGTTTACACTCCTGTTTGTTCATGCAATCTGTATTAATGATTTTAATGAGTAGGCTGAGGGTAATGTACCCAGAATTCCTGATGATACAGAGTTAGATTAAAAAAACAGTGAGCACAATTTAAAATGGCTGCAGAGCAATTGTGACCAGGTTAGTGAATGAGCAAGTTCGTAGCCAATGGAAATAGCATTGTGAAGTGTGAGTTTGTCCACTTTGTTGGAAACAATTGAAAAGCAAAATACTTTTTGATTGGTAACATACTGGAAAATATTTGTATTCAGAGGAGCTTGGGCATTCACGTGTATGTATCACAGAAAGATGACATACAGTAACAGTAAGCAACTAGGAAGGCAAGTGCTATGTTAGCTTTATTTGCAATATTATCTATACTTAGCTCATATTATTTCTGGATTTCAGAATACCAGATGTACAGCTATTGTAGGTTGTTTTGCTATTCTGACTCTGTATAATACAGTTTGGTTTTGCTTGTTCAAAACACTGGAATCTTGTGGTTTTATTGTCTTGGCATGTTCTTGAGATCTTACACATTACGTACTTTAAAATCAAGGCTACCAGTCCTTAGCTTTATCATAGAATTCTGGTGTTCAGGTCTTAAATGTATATTTATGGAAACTCTACTCACACTGTCTTTAATTTTAACCTTTATATAACATTGTCCAAGATTTTGTATCAGTGGCAAACTAATAGAACTTGGGTAGAACTGATGAAAAGCTGCTGCCCACAAAAATCTTTTGATCTCTCTGGTGTAGATTTCACCTTATTTGGGGTATATTTGTAACACGCGACAACCTCAAGGATTCTCCAGGCATCCAGCAAGTGCTGCCACTTGATTATTTTTTGTTATATTTTAAATATGAAACTTTTATCATAATGGAGAAATTTGACATTTGACATCTGGCACAGCTTAAAATTGGTTTTGTGGAGCCAGAGAATTTTTACAATAAATTCATGAACATGCTCCATTCAAAACCAAGATACAGCTCAGGAAGAAGGCAGAATTTATTTGGGCTTTTTATTAGTAATATAGCATGAAAAGGAAATTTTCACATGTCCTAATATATCTGAGGGACAATACACCCTATAAAGTAGCATGGAATCACTGCCAGGTTTTGAATAGCTACATTTCACTGTGCTTGTGCAAACACAGGAAGTTGTGTCTGCTGTCAGTTTCCAGTGGTAATGAATGCAAATGTGGGCAGTTTCACTGCCATTACATCTACAAAATCTGTGCCTTTGAAGGAATTCTTTTTCTGAGAAATAATTCTGGTCAATTTTTGTTTTTCAGATATGCCTTGCATTGCGTTATTTGCACAAAGAAAAAAGAATTGTCCACAGAGATCTTACACCCAACAATATCATGCTGGGTGAACTAGACAAGGTAACAATAAGTAAGTACGAAACTTAAAAATATTTGTGTGAATCAGCCTTTCAAAATTATTGGTTAGGTACAATCAAGAAAAACTGAAATTATTTGCCCATTATATTAAAATTCACTGCAACATAGCATGGGAATCTCTAAGCCTTGACTCTCCTACATTTCTGCTTACCTTTAAACAAACAAAACTTTTAAGTATGGTATTTTCAGTACCTTTGGAGAATTTTCAACAATGGGATTGTTTTTTGCATGGCAAACATCTAGCTGGCTATTTGCAAATGTATTTCCGATGAGTTAATTAAATAGCTAAACCTTGAGATGTTAGAATTGTCATGATGGAGAATGAAATATAGTTTAGAATGTTGCATCAGAGATTATCACAAATTTGTTTGTCTCTTTTTAAGTACCACTGAACTAACCAAAAATGCCCCAAGAGCAGACTTTGTGATAAAAAAAATCACACTATTCAGTCACCCTTTCTGGGAGCAGATAAAGTGGGAACAATTGCAGGAAAGGAACAATCTGTCCATTTCAGTTTATCCTCAGGGTTTACAAGACAATTAAGCCCAACACTTTTAACGTTCCCATAATAGACAAAAAAATCTCCATTTAGTTTGTGATAACAAGGTGTGGAGCTAGATGAACACAGCAGGCCAGGCAGCATCAGAGGAGCAGGAAAGCTGATGTTTCGGGTCTGGACCCTTCTTCAGAAATGGGGGAGGGGAAGGGGGCTCTGAAATAAATAGAGAGGTGGGGGGGGGCGATGATAGAAGGTGGATAGTGGAGCAGATAGGTGGAGAGAAAACGGACAGTAAGCCAGTACAGATGAGTGTAGATATGGAGTTTGGATGGGGGTTGGTCAGTGAGGAGGGAGGGGTGGGTAGGTGGGAGGGAACTTGGACAGGTCAAGGAGGTGGGGATGAGGCTAGTAGGTAGGAAGTGATGTTGTATTGTCTGTACATTGTGTATTGTCATTGTGCTGCGTGAGTGTGATATTTGTTGAAGTAACAATCATTTTAAGGGCAATCAATTGTAATTTGAAACACTTCCAGACATTTAAGGTATTTCATACTGATAATAAAACAAAAAAAAGTAGCTATTTTTATAACTCTCATTAGAAATAAACTATTTTGACATAGAATTTTTTCCAAGGTATTCTCTGCTAAATTTCTGTTGGCATCAGGGACATTCATTCTGGAAGTCAAAAATCACTCTTAAGAAATTCTAGTTGAAAAAAAACTGGAACTAATGAATATCAAATGTTTTAAGAAAGTAATATCAAACATGCAACCCTTTCTTGCATATTATATTCCAGGAGAGAATATTTTGTGCTGGCTGCTTTGATGGCTTTCCCTGGTCAATTGATCTTTAACATTGTTATGTTTTGGGTGATAATGTTCTGGGTGAAACCCTTTTTAATGTATTTTTAACTTACTTTTGAGGTAGGTAGCTCAAGTTTAAAGGACCCCTACACTCAATATTTGCTCTGGCATCTAGGGAACAGGATAGTCAGGTCCACCTATTCAGGAAGCAGTTGGAAGTTTCAAAAGACTACCTCACTTCTGTCAGACTTCAATTCAGTTATTGTAGCAGTTTCTAGCCCTTCTAACTATTGCAGCCTCTCAGCCATTAGTTCCCCAATCCTAACTTCTGCACCCCCAATGGAAAAAAGCAAACTGCTGACAATTTAAGACAATTCTCATTCATACATCCTTCATCTGTGAAAACACTCGCATTCATGAAACCCAATCAGAGATTTTAAATTCCCTCAAATGTTAAATCTAGTATAAAAACAAAACTGTGATCATTAACAAACTGGGCACACCATTGACCAGAAACTGAGCCAGCCATGTGGCTAGTTGAACAAATCAGAGGTTGGGCACTCTATAGCAATCTGTTTTCTTTTTTGCCTTTCTACCAACAAGTCAGGACTAGGACTGGATTGGCGCAGCTGCAAGAGCATTTAAGAATAAAGCAGTCTGCTCACTTGACTGGCACTTTGCTCACTTGCTTAAATCCTTCCACCCTTATGTACTTTGTGCTGTCTACTAAATACATGCAATAATTTGGAATCATAGAATCTCTACAGTGTGGAAACAGCCCTTTGGCCCATCAAGTCCACACTGGCTCTCAGTGCATCCCACCCAGACCCATCTAATCTACACATCCCTGAACACCATGGGCAATTTAGCATGGCCAATCCACCTAGCCTGCACATCTTCGGACTATGGAAGGAAACCAGAGCACCCAGAGGAAACCCACACAGACACAGGGAGAATGTGCAAACGCCACACAGACAGTCACCTGAGGGTGGAATTGAACCTGGGTTTCTGGCACTGTGAGGCAGCAGTGCTAACTGCTAAGGTACCATGGATTTCTTCAGCAGTACCAAACTGTGGTTGGGTCACCTGAAGGGCAATGTCAGCAATTATGTCGAAACTCATTGGCATGTTCCGCACTATTCTGATGGACAGATATAGTTAGTCCTTTGTTGATACACGTTCTATGTCTTGGAACTCCCTTATTATTGGTATTGTGAGAGAACCTTTACCTCAGGGCAGCAAAAAAAAATTCAAAAGACCCACCAATACTTCTCAAATAAAACCAAGGGTTGAAATAAATTATAGTCATACCAGTGACACCCAAATCAGAAGAAGGAGTTGAATAGATGACAACAATTCTGAGAGTTCCTGGTGGTTTGTCACCTTATTTATCTTACTCCACTCTAACCTCTCTACCTTTGTACTTATTTCAATGAAGCTCAATGCCACATTGAGGGAGATGAATTTGTTCTTCTGTTAGGCATTTAGCAGCCAACCACTATAAGTGACTTTAACAACTTCAGACTTTAATCATACTTCAGTTTTCTGTTAAACAATGGTGTCAGATGTGCCAGTACTTCACAATTAGGGAGGGTGTGAGAGATTCTCGGTAAAGGTGATAGCCTACAACCTCAGTGACTCTGTAATTTTACCTTCAACCCTATTCCCTGGCCAGTGAAACCTGCTCAGTCTTGTTGGTTTTGACATGATCTGTTTGTTTTATTAACCTGCTATTCTGTCAGTCTCATGTAGGTCTACAATTTCTCATTGTCTTCCTTTTGTGTTGTGCTGTAATCACATCCTAATCAAGCCATTGTTTTCAACAAATTACTTTATTTGCTTTTTCTAACTTTTCATGTACATTGTTACTTATTTTACACCATCACTTCCTTGGCCCTGTACTTCCTTATTAACCATAATGCCACCTGTTTCCAATGAAGGATCACGCCTTATTCTTGTCTCCACAAATGCTACCTACCCTGCTAAGTGTTTCCCAGATTTTCAGCTTTCAAATTTTCAGTACCAGTGCAATTTGATTTTTGATTTCATGGCTCCGTGTCACTAGGTGGCATTGTAGCTCCATTCAAATTTCGTCAACTTTCTCCTTTTTGAATACTTTCTATGCCTTTTCTCGATATCCTAAGATACTTTAAAATGCAGAGCAGTTTACTATAGCAAAGCTTCACGTATTAGTCCATATTTTTATTCAAGAGTTGGGTGCACAGAGATTGGTAAAACACCATTTCCCTTGACCTGACTTTTATAAATGGCTGTTTGAATTTCCCGTTTTTAGTCTGGGGAGATGGGCTGGATTGGGAGTCAGGATGGCCAACATGGGAAAAGACTGCTGATTGCTGAGTCAAGTTGAATTGGAAATTCTGGCAATGTGTTCACAGTTTAAATATAAAGTTAAAATATGAAATATTAGTTCTGCTGTCACCTTCTCACTCCTTTCATTCTCCAGGCTCCATCCATTTCACTTAATTCCATATATCCACCTTCAAGACCCCACTCTCTTCATGTCAACCCATATCTCTGTACTCATCCCATGGCCCCTCATAAGCTGATGCCCTCACCTGTCTCATGCCCTTCAATGTCCATATGCAACTCATATTCCCTATCCACCAACCATTGTCCTTCTCTCTCTATGCCATCTTGCCCAGTATCTACCATTCGCATACCTCAGGAAGCATACTGACAGAAAATCAAGCTATCAGCCTGTATATAATGTCACTGTTGAAAAAAGTATCTTCATTAATCTAAACAAAATTCCCTTCTCCAATCTTGTTTGTAAATATTTCTGTTCTATGTGTATTTGGAGGTGTCTATCAAAATGTTTGCATGATAGACATCCCATTGTAAAAATGATAATTTGAAAAATCAAACATGCAGCACAAATCCTATAATGGCTTATGTCAACAAGACTGCTGAAATAGCTCGCTTTTTTTTTAACACCGCACATCTTTGGACAGCTTTGATAGTTCCTTGACAGATTTGGCAGTCCCAGTCATCAGACCAGTCATTAGTAAAATATTGGAAGAGATTATCAATAGTGCTATCAAGTACCATTTGTTCAGCAATAACCAGCTCACGGATGCTCAGTTTGGGTTCTAGCAGGGCCACTCAGCTCCTGATCTTATTACATCCTTGGTCCAAAAATGGATAAAGAGCTGAATTCCAGAAATAAGGCCTTTGACATCAGGGCATCATTGAACTAAATATGGCATTGAGAAGCCCTAGCAAAACTGAAGTCAATGAGAGTCAGGGAAAGCATTCCATTAGTTGGAGTAATACTTAGCACAAAAGAAAATGGTTATGTTCGTTGAAAGTTAATCAGTTCAATTCTAGGCTACCAATGTAGTCACTATCACCTCAGATGAGTGCCCTAGGCCCAACCACCTTTGGAAACTTCATCAGTGACCTGCACTCCATCTTAATATCAGAAGCACAATGTTCCAAATTATTCACAACTCCTCAGGTGCTGAAGCAACCTGTCTCCATATGCAGCATGACTTGGCAACATCCAAGCTTGGGCTGTTAAGTGAAAAGCAAAATTTGCGCCACATAAGTGCCAAGGAAAGACAATCTCCAACAAGAGAGAATTGAATAATTCCCCTTAACATTCAATGGCACGACTGTTGCTGAAATCTTCACTACCAACATCTGGAGCTGTGTTAAATTTCATAGTCAGTATATCAGTATACTTTCAAGCAAAGTGCTCATGATATCATTACTGCGACCTGAAAGTCTCAGACACCATCTTAACTCTGATAACATGAAGCTTGATACACTATTATTAGCATGTCCCTCTGCTGTAACAAAATATCCCAATGCTAACCCAGATACTATTGGGGATAATGTTTGTATTCAATAGCCAGTTATAATAAACATCAGTTGGATATTTCAATACCATGTTATCCATTCCTAGTTTCTTATAGTATGACAGATAACAAGAGCATTGCTGCATCAAGTAAAGTTACTCCTCTGGAGGCAAAATGCACCTCATAGTTAGCGCCAGTGGCTATTTACATAAAAACAAAAGACATGTTATTATTTGGAAATTTAATTGAAGTCCAACAGGACAGCAGCTTTCACCAACAGACATTTGGACAAAGGGACATTTTCTCGCCGTCTAAACAACATTAATTACTGTAACTAAGATGGTTCTTTAGACCTGTAGATGATCTATTAACTACCAATAGAACAAAGCTAATTTCTTTTGATTAGAAATTAAGCTTTTTCAAGATAAAAGGAATTTCTAACATTGACTAAATTAAAAGATCAAAATAGAAAGCTTCATTGCACTTTTGAGCTGAGACTCAATGCACTACAGAGACTGCAAAGCATACAAAATTTGTTTGTGAATGTGAAACAAAAGTGACAATATCTCAGAACAGCACTAACTGCAGGTTCTGTTCTTAAAGAAAGAGCACATTTAAGTTCCATTGACGCAAGGTCGAGAAACTTTTTAAATTAACACTGCCTGAAAGGTACAGTCCAACATTTTTTTTATCAGGATAGCAGAAGCCTCATTTCGGAATCACCCCTACCGAATCACATCCATTCAAACAACGTGTGCAGATCTATTTTACAGATCAAGCGATAGATGATCCCAAGAGGAGAGCTCTGATATTCTCACTTGCCATTGGCAAGGCGGGCTTTGCAGAATTAACACATCCAGTCTGTACATAGACAATGCAAAAGATTCAAACTAAGATTTGGAAAGTTCTCAAAGATCAGCTCAAAGTAAGAATTAACTCATATCGTACAAACAGAAAGCTCAAGAGCCTACTGACAGTTTTGTTTGGTAAGATGCTGTGGCAGAGGGCATGAATGTGTTTTTCCAAAGGGAAGCTTCAAGATACACTCATTGAGTTAGACCAAAATACCAATTAAAACCTTCAGACAGGATCTTCTGGGCAAGAAAAAGGATCATACCATTGACGCATTATTTGAAAACGGACCTCAAGTATGAAGCCACAGTGGCTGTCCAACAACAATTACATGTTTTAGGTGAAGTCAACACCACTGCTGTGGTCAGCAAAGTGTACCAAACGAACAAAAATCTGTAATAAGTTTGGTTTGCCACACCAACCCAAAAGCTGCCCACAAAATGAGTATGTAAGTACAGGAAATCTGATTCTAAAGGCCAAGCCAGACTCCAGCTTAAAAGCAGATGACTGACAAGATGGCATAAAACCTCAACACTGGCAGCAAGGAAAATGTTAAGAAGGTATACAAAAACAAACACATCGACAAGGTTCAGAGTCAACCAAACGGAAAGCAAATTCTATAAGATAATCTAGATTTCCAGGTTAACTTCACACGTTATGTTGATGGTATAAGGTGGTCACACGGTTTTGCAATATTAACATCATGTGTCTTAAAAAGATGACATTCCATCAAAACGTAAATTTAACACAGAAGCTAGTGTCAACATAAGAACATAAGAACTAGGAGCAGGAGGAGGCCATCGAGCCCCTCGAGCCCTGCCATTCAATAAGATCATGGCTGATCTTTTTGAGACTCAGCTCCACTTACCCGCCCACTCACCATAACTCTTAATTCCTTTACAATTCAAAAATTTATCTAGCCTTGCCTTAAAAACATTCAGCGAGGTAGCTTCAACCGCTTCACTGGGCAGGGAATTCCACAGATTCACAACCCTTTGGGTGAAGAAGTTCCTCCTGACCTCATTCCTACATCTGCTTTCCTTTATTTTGAGGCTATGCCCCCTAGTCCTAGTTTCACCTGCTAGTGGAAACAACCTCCCTGCGTCCACCTTATCTATTCCCTTCATTATCTTATATGTTTCTATAAGATCTCCCCTCATTCTTCTGAATTCCAATGAGTATAATCCCAGTCTACTGAGTCTCTCCTCATAATCCAACCCTCTCAACTCTGGAATCAACCGAGTGAATCTCCTCTGCACCCCCTCCAGTGCTAGTATATCCCTTCTCAAGTAAGGAGACCAAAACTGCACTCAGTACTCCAGGTGTGGCCTCACCAGGACCCTATACAGCTGCAGCATAGCCTCCCTGTTTTTTAAACTCCATCCCTCGAGCAATGGCAGACAAAATTCCATTTGCCTTTTTAATTACCTGCTGCACCTGCAATCCTACTTTTAGCGATTCATGCACAAGGACACCCAAGTCCCTCTGCACAGCAGCGTGCTGCAATTTTTTACCATTTAAAACATTGTCCATTTTGCTGTTATTCCTACCAAAATGGATGACCTCACACTTATCAACATTGTACTCCATCTGCCAGACCTTTGCCCACTCACTTAGACTATCTATATCCCTCTGCAGACTTTCAGTGTCTTCTGCACACTTTGCTCTACCACTCACCTTAGTGTCATCTGCAAATTTTGACACACCACACTTAGTCCCCAACTCCAAATCATCTATGTAAATTGTAAACAATTGCGGTCCCAACACTGATCCCTGAGGCACACCACTAGCCACTGACCGCCAACCAGAAAAACACCCATTTACCCCTAGTCTTTGTTTTCTACTAGTCAACCAATCATCTATCCATACCAATACGTCACCTGTAATACCATGCAACTTTATCTTATGTAGCAGCCTTTGGTGTGGCACCTTGTCAAATGCCTTCTGGAAATCCAGATACACCACATCCACAGGTTCCCCATTGTCCACCATGCAAGTAATGTCCTCAAAGAATTCCACCAAATTAGTTAAACGTGACCTACCCATCATGAACCCATGCTGGGTGTTCCCAATGGGACAATTTATATCCAGATGTCTTGCTATTTCTTCCTTAATGATAGATTCAAGCATTTTCCCCACTACTGAAGTTCAGCTAACTGGCCTAAAGTTACCTGCTTTTTGTCTACTTCCTTTTTTAAACAGTGGCGTCACATTGGCTGTTTTCCAATCTGCGGGAACCACCCCAGAGTCCAGTGAATTTTGGTAAATAATTACTAGTGCATTTGCTATTTCCCCCATCACCTCTTTTAGTACCCTGGGATGCAATTCATCAGGGCCAGGAGATTTGTTTACCTTTAGCCCCATTAGCTTGCCCAGCACTGCCTCCTTAGCGATAATGATAGTTTCTAGGTCCTCACCTGCTATAACCTTCTTGCCATCAGTTTTCGGCATGTTATTTGTATCTTCCACTGTGAAGACTGACACAAAATAACTGTTTAACGCCTCGGCTATTTCCTCATTCCCAGTTATTAAATTGGCCTTCTCATCTTCTAAAGGACCAATGTTTACCTTCGCCACTGTTTTACGGTTTACATATTTATAGAAACTTTTGCTGCCTGTTTTTATATTCTGAGCTAGTTTACACTCATAATCTATCTTACTTTTCTTTATAACTTTTTTTGTGGCTTTCTGTTGGCCTTTAAAGATTTCCCAGTCTACTAATTTCCCACTATTCTTTGCTTTTTTGTATGTATTTTTTTTTCAATCTGATACTTTCCTTTATTTCCTTAGACATCCATGGCTGACTATCTCTTTTCCTACAGTTCTTCCTCATCAATATACTTCTGCTGAACACTATGAAAAATCGTTTTGAAAGTCCTCCACTGTTCCTCAATTGACCCACCATAAAGTTTTTGCTCCCATTCTACCTTAGCTAACTCCTCCCTCATCCCATCATATTCTCTTTTGTTTAAGCACAGGACATTGGTACTGGATTTAACCTTCTCATGCTCCACCTGATATCGCTCCTTCCGAGAGGATCCCTAACTGTGAGATCATTAATTATTCCTGTCTCATTACACAGGACTAGATCTAGGATAGCTTGCTCCCTCGTAGGTTCCATTACATATTTTCCAAGGAAATTAACGTGGATGCATTCTATGAACCCCTCCTCAAGGCTACCATGACCAACCTGGTTTGACCAATTGATATGTAGATTAAAATCCCCCATGATAATTGCTGTACCATTTTTACATGGATTAGCTATTTCTATGTTTTTTGCCTGCCCCACCACGATGTCATTATTTGGTGGCCTATAGACCACACCTATCAGTGACTTCTTCTCCCTGCTATTCCTAACTTCCAGCCAAATGGATTCAACCTTTTGTTCAGTAGAACCTATATCATCTCTCACTACCGCCCTGATATCATCCTTAAAAATCAGAGCGACACCACCTCCCTTACCTTCCTGTCTGTCCTTCTGAACAGTTTGATACCCCTGGATATTTAACTCCCAGTCATGACCATCCTGCAACCATGTCTCTGTGAAGGCCACTAAATCATACCCATTTGCCATGATTTGAGCTGTCAACTCATCCACCTTGTTTCGAATGCTCCGAGCATTCAGATAAAGTGCCCTTATGCCAGTTTTTGCACCTTCTTTTTGAGTCCTATCACCTCCATTACTAACAGCTCTTGAGTTCTCCTTCCCTTTAACTTTTTTCCTAATTTTCAATGGAGTTGAAGCTTCCTTGTCACCTGCTAACCTGCTGCTTTGCCTTCCATTTATTGTTATACTCCCTGTACGCTCACTCCTCCCTTCCCCCCTACTTACAGCTAAGTACATATTACAGCTATGTATCCCAAAAGACATGTATTTTAGTAAGTGGCATTCCATAGCTACAACTCATAAGAGACATTCACAGCCTATAACAAAACAGTTATTCCATTCATTAACAGAATCACACTGCAGCACAAATATTCAGGCTCATCTTGGCATCTTGACATTGTCTTCTTGTTACATACAAATAGTCCATCTGTGGCAGGACAATCAGTATGCACAATCTTGGTGTAGTCACAATTCATGAGTTTCAAATGACACACACTGTGGAAGAACAGATGTACCACAATTGCATCAGTTGGAGTTGAAGATGTTCTCAATGTTGATCTGTTACACTTTAACCAGAATCAGGCTGAACAGCTAAAATCAACAGCTGCCAAAGATGAGCAGTTATAAGAGCTGCAAACGATCATCATCTTGGGTTGGTCATACAGTATTAAAGATATACCTGAGCAGATTTCTTTATTTTGGCTATGCAGAGATGAACTTGGTATATTGCAACGATTCATTTTCAAGGGCAACCAGGTCCTAAAGCTACACCAAGAATTCATGTCTACATTACACCAGAGACACAAGGGTGTTGAACACACAAGATGGCATGTGAATCTGTACTGACTAGGAATGAATCAGGATAGTTAGAGACTCATGAATGCAAAGATGTATTCCAAATGTATTAGCCCCAGTACCAGGGAGAGGCAGGAGTTTCTATATCCATATCATGTTCCATCCAATACAACAGACCTACTCATTGCACATGTGAGGTTACATCCTTGTGATGGATTACTTCTCCAAACTTCCCATCATTCAATCACTTAACACAACGAGTGCAATTATTATTGATACGATAACCATTAATTTATGTTTATTAGGTATCCTGGAATGATAGTATCTGACAATGTACCACTGTTTGCTGGCAAACCATTTAAAGATGTCCACCAAGTGGAATTTCAAATCATCACCCCACTATTCACACTCAAAGGTCTAGCAGAATGCATGGTCTATTTTATCAAAGCTACGATCATCAAGTGTCAAGAAGCAAACAAGACTTTTACATGTCGTTTTTGTGCAACATTAATGGAGAAAGAATTACCTTCCTCAGCACAACCTAGCCTGGGAAGGCAAATGTGAATGATATTGCTCCACAACCAATTGTCCACACCATACTGAGATATAGGATATTCTTCTTCAAAGGAGAATGAAAGAGATAAATAACAATGAGCAGGTAGTGAATGACCAAAACTGTATGCTGGGCAGAGAGTATGAGTTGTCAACACTCTGAAGAGTTATTTTGATGTTTGAATTGTCAGTTTGTAAACTGTGTTTTACCTGCTTGCGTAATTACTGAATTAACAGCACACACCTATGTAGAACCATCTATATCTGTTTGGGAAAAGTTTTTATCTTTGGAAAAAGAGGAATATGGAGTTATGTCTCACAGTCAATATGTCTATTTAAGTGACATACCCTTGATATCATTACAGCATTGAATGTGATTTAGAGTATAAAGCCCTCAACACTATCTTAACTCAGATCACTTGAAGCACGACACGCAACCACAAGAATGCTCTTTTCTCATAAATGGGTGGTTTAATACTAGCCCAGATGCTGATGCAGCTGTGGAAGTAAGTCTGTATATAATAGCCAGCTGCAATAAGCATTTGTTGGATCTTTCAATGTCGTGTTATCCAGACCTAGTTTCTTCTAAGGGATAAGATAAGCATTGCCACATCATGTAAAGATATCCTGCTGGAGGCAAAGCTGACATCACCTGGGGGTTATCATTAATCAAAAACTGACTGGACCAGCCGGATAACTACTGTGGTTACAAGGCAAGGTCCAACTCACAAACTTCTACCATCAAAAAGGACAGGGACAGAAGATTCACTGGAACACAACTGCCTGCTAGCTCCCTCCAAGCCACACATCATCCTGACTGAGAATTATTGCTGATCTTTCGCTGTCAATGGATCAAAATCCTGGATTTTAGATCAAGACTCCGTATGTAAGTGTAACATTATGCAAAATGAAAAATTGCCCCTGGGCATGCACAAACATAGACTGTGAAGTCAGTGGATGGTGACAAACTGTGGAGGCATCTGTATATCTGCCATTGATTTCATCAGTGATGCCAACACTTGTGCAGATGACACCACCAAGGCCGCACATACACAGGCAGCCCTCATACGATTATTGCAATTGCTTATGTGCTGCTAACAGCCTGAAGGTATTACTTCACTTTCCTGACTGTGTCTCCTTGATCACCGCTCCTCTGATTACTCATTCAGTACCATTACCGCATACTCTCACTTCCCTCATTATAACTGCATGTGTTTGATACAATCATGGTAATATATTGCCTTCTGGATCAGTTATACATTCTTTTCCCTGTCATTCCCTGCACTTGTTTTCTATTTATTTGAAACAGCAGGCATTTCAATTTCAGAACCACATAACTGATCTTAGCTGATAGCCCAACAATTAATTAATAGAGTTTATCTGGTACTCTTTCTCGGCCTCTTCAGAAATTTCCTATTAATTAAATCTTTTTCTTACATGTTCTGCTGTCAATATGCTCCATGTATTATTTTTGTACCTTAATGCCCAGTGAAAATACCCTTTTACTGAGATCAGAAACTTTCTTTGGTGAAGGATTGAGAATTGTTCAACATGATTAACAGAATTACAGAATTGTTATGGTTCACAAGGAGGCCATTTGATTCTCAGAATGAGCACTATGATGTAGTTGCAGTCATTTGCCTTTTGCTCATAACCCTGCACATTGTTTCTACTTAAATAATCATCTAATGCTCTTTTGAATGCCTCAAATGAACCTGTCTTTACCACACTTCCAGGTAGTATATTCCAGACCACTAATACTATTTATGTGGAAATGTTTTTATTCGTGCATCATATTCACTTTTTTCCCAAATATGTGTCCACTCATTCATGATCCCTTGATGAGTAGGAATCATTTCCCCCTAAGCACTCTGTTCAGACCCCTCATGACTTTGATAACTTCTATAAAGTTCTTCTTAGCCTTTGTCAATCTCATACCTGCACCATGCATCTGATGCATATGCTTCAACTTGCTGCCAATAAATGTTCTATCGTCAACACATAATTTGCCAGATTTGATGATTCTGAAGTATTGATTGGCTGCCAGCTTAACCGGGCAGATTTGACTGCCCAGTGCTTCATGTGGTCATGGGGATAAAGATTAAATGGAACACATGGAATACATGCTTCCACTAGTGGCCAGTTAGGTTAAAATTAATCCCAAAATTTAAGTTTGAGCCTATTCATTATTATTTACCAGAGAGTCTGCTTGGACATAATTTCCAACTTTTACAGTGTTTAAAATGCAATCAGTTTACAACCACTTTATGTGACCATACTTCACACCCCTAGATAAGTATAGAGAGGATTGTAACTCAGATTAAAAAGTAAGTTTTAAGTAAGCTCTCAAAAGGGACAGCATCCCTGAAAAATTTCTTACCATCTCATGTCAAGAAAACCTCAATTAATGAGATCTGGAAGCTTGCCATTTTTAGTAAAAGGAAACTAAGCCCAAAAGTTACATCTCGTTCTGAATTCATCTAATTGTGCAGGTGTTAACCCTATCACTCTCATATTTGCATTCAAAAACCTTTGTTAAAATGCCTATACTTTTAATGTCCTTTTGTGGTCAACAATTCTTGTGTTTTCTTTGAATTGTTTCACATAATTATGCCATTCTAACGTTCCATTACCTCAAAAAATAACACAGAGTTATTATGCAAGAATTATGAAACACAATTTAATGTAGAAAATAGCATCAAAACATATTTTTCATTTATTACGTTATATCAGTTCATATCATGAAAAAATAATAACCTCTGAAATAAGACTCATTTTGGACTTGAAATAGAAACTTTGTTTGTCTCTCAAAAGGTGTTTCCAGACCTGTTGACCTTTTCCAATGCTTTATTTTTATTTTATAAGAATAGATTATTATTTCATAAATAAATGATGCCAGCTCACTCCCCAATTGATTTAACAGGAAAATTGAAAGTTGTTTTTGGCGTGTACATGCATTCACAAAATCATAGATCATAAAATTTTACAGCACAATAGGTGATTTGGTCTATCGTGTATGACCTAACTGAGAAAATGCATACAATCTGCATTTTTTGATACCTAGTAGATGATTAATTAAACTACACCCCTCCACAAACATCATAGTCAAGTTTGATGGAAATGGATTTTGGTGTCTCAATGAGTAAAGGAATAAAGGGAGCTGGTAGGAAAGTGAGATAACAAGGTGTAGAGCTGGATGAACACAGCAGGCCAAACAGCAACCAGCTTTCCTGCTCCTATGATGCTGCTTGGCCTGCTGTGTTCATCCAGCTCTACACCTTGTTATCTCAGATTCTCCAGCATCTGCAGTTCCTACTATCTCTGGTAGGAAAGTGAGACCATTGTCCAAGATCAAACATGATCATATTGAATGAGAGAGCAGGCTAGATCTGCCATATGGTCTTGTCCAGTCACTATTTCTTATGTTATTTTGATCTTATGGAGGATGGTATTGCAGCTCCAATAAGCTGTGCAGCTGAATAGTGGCTTGAATTTGTACCTGGTATTTGCAACTTGTTGAGAATATGGTGTTGGCTACACAGTTAATATCTATTCAAGACTAATCATTTCCTTACAAGAAGTGAAGGAATAATGGGGAAAATAATTCCAAGGTGTGCTAAATTGACATATCAGTGATTGCATTACCAAAGGCTTCAGTCTTTGGATGAAACATTAAGGTGGGTTAAAAATTCCTCCCACAATCAACACCACCAAAAACAGACAAACTGATTATTTGTCTCATTACCAGTTGTTTGATTTCGATGTACGCAAAATGTCTACTAGCTTTGCCTATAAAACAGTTGCAAACTGCACTTCAAAGTAATTCATTGTGAAGGACACTTGTACACTTCTGAGATATGATGAGATAAATAGAATTGTTTCTTTTTGATTTTGAAGATTAATCTCAGTTTCTTTCTGAACTGCATGCATCTGCTCTCTGTTTGTTATCCCGGTTTTTCTTGGTGAGAAATAAGAGTGACAGAGGTCTTAAAAAAAGGGCTAATAACCTCTACAGTAGGTATTGACTGCAGGACGTTTTTGATTTACTTTGCATCCTAAATAATTGAGAAAATGCTAGGTCACACTTCAAAGTTTTTATAAAGAAGTTGATTGCAGAATGCTCTCTGTGGATGTACTGTATTCCCCAGAGGTTCTGATATTTTGTCTAAATGTCTCAGTGGTGTCAAACCTATATCACCTTTTCCTTAATATGAATATATGGGCTGAATTGGATTATTACCATATATATCTAAGATTCAAAAGATGCTCAATTTAATTTGCACTTGAAATTATTTACACATAAAGTCCAGAGTGATGATACTATCTCCCTATATAAGCATAGTATAATCTGAATGAAATGAGTTACCTTTTTGCCAGAGTAATCAAAGATGAAGCTAAATAATGATGGATAAACTGAGGTTGTAGACTTGCTTGGCCAAGGCAGTGTGTTTGATTGTAAACGTTTCGTCACCCTGCTAGGTAACGTTGTCAGCGCGCCTCCGGTGAAGCATTGGTGCTCTGGCCCGCTTGTTATTTATATGCCTTGGTTTGCTGGGGTGGTTGGCATCACTTATATTGGGTCCAGTTCAATGTGTTTGTTGATGGAGTTCCAGTTGGAATGCCAGGCCTCCAGGAATTCCCTGCCATGTCTCTGTTGAGACCAATGAGAATTGGTCATGTCTCTCGGGGGCTAGTATTGTTCGTGTATCTTCATTGTCAGTTTTCTTCCAGTTTGGCCTATTTAATGTTTCTCACAGTCCTTGAATGGTATTTTGTATATTACATTAGTCTTATTGGTTGTGGGTATGGGATCCTTTACGTTCATTAGTAGCTGTCACAGGGTGGCTGTTGGTTTGTGGGCCACCCTGATACCTCGGGGTCTGAGTATTCTTGTGGTCATCTCCGATATGTCTCTGATGTGTGGTAGGGTGACTGGTGTGTCTGGCCATGTTGTGTCTTCTTGTTGTGGTCTGTTTGACAGTCTGAATTCGACTGGGACAACACATCCATAATAGCACAAGCCAAAATGGGACATGCCAGGACCTGATATACAAACCACTGAAAATCAGAACTGGAAGTGATGCCAACCACCCCAGCAAACCAAGGCAAATAAATAACAAGCAGGCCAGAACACGAATGCTTCACTGGAGGCGCACTGATGATGTTACCTGTCAGGGTGATGAAACGTCTGCAATCAAACACACTGGCTTGGCGAGCAAGTCTACAACCTCATCCACAGCCCGAGCTACAAATCGTCTCAAAAACTTTAGACAGATAAACCGTTATTGCTTCAACATGCATCTAAACTAATATAGCTAATCTCTTCATTAGATTTACACTTTTAAATTATTATTTGTATTTAAATTTAATTATAACAATCTTAAATTGTACTGGACATTTAAGTAGAAATTGTAAACTTATAAAGGTAAGTTGTTAAGGGTATAAAAGTCATTTCTGCATCTTGCACAATATGCATAGCAGTATGGCAAAATTATTCTGTCTGAGCTTGCCATCTATCTTAGCAAAGTTCATTTTCAAGGTCACTAGCAAGTTAACAGCTTGCAAATGACTTGTTCCTCAGATAAATTGACTCATGATTCTTTCTTTTGATTTCTGTCTGGAACTGGCCATCATTGTATTTCCTTCTCATTCTGGCTCTGCTGAGATTCCCTGAGCACATTTGTCAGTATTGCTATGTTATACCTTCTGGCCTTAGAGTCATAAGCATTTAATTACATGGCAGTATTCTTTACAAATTTTACATTTGTCAGCCAAACACTGAACCTCTATTAACCTTACAATTACAACTGTTCAAAATCTTTCTGACTTTCTGCCATTTAGCTTAGCTAGTTCAACTGCACTCTGGCCTGATGGTTTGCTTGTCTGCCAACTCTGACTTTGGTATGTCAAACGATGGATTTTTATATCTTAATTCTCACAGGTACAAGCTACCCTTCTAGAATTAAATTCTATCTTTGAAGAACAGGGTAATTAGTTTGTGTCCTTTCCGATGTATCTATTGTATTAAGAGTTCATTAGAACTCATGATCATCATGAGAACTGGGATTTCATGGCCTGCCTTTACCTTTTCACATTCTGTAGCTGCTAATTACAAACCTGTCCATGAGCTTTCAGGCTGATCAACTGGTTGGGGATACGTTAGTGGTTGTTAATTTCTTTTTTTCGTTTGTGGTTAAAAATACTTAAGCTAATTTTTCATTGCATATAATCCTCCACGTCACTCTAGAATTCAGAAATGTACGGCAGAATTTTACACATCCCTGAAGGCAGGTTTGCAGGCACTGGGCAGAAAAAAGTGCCATTGGCACCAGCCTCTGCCCAGCCACAATTTTAAAATTAATAGTCACTTATGAAATATATCCCACCTCTGCTGTTATTTTGCGGGTAGGAAACTGAGACCAGCGGTAGGTCAGAAACACAGCAGGTAAGACTGCACATGGTTCAAGTGGAAAAGAGTTGGGTTGGCCTTCAAGCTCCAGCCATCCCAAATTTTCCCTCACCCTTGCCCTGTCCATCCTTACATCCTTTGACAATATACTTATTTAAGTTTTATATTTCTACCTAAATGTCCAGTCAGATTTTTGAACATCCATCACAAGCCAGATGCAAGGAAAGTAGAGGGGTAGGAAGTGAAGTATTGTCAAGGCCAGGCTAGCAGGCCCTCGTAAGGGGAACATTTATGAATGACAATATCCCACTGGTAATAAAGAATGACTGTTTCTTTTGACCAGGCTTCCTCAAATTGCATTCCCAAATTGAGCTTATAATTGCAAAATTTGACTACAACATGTTGTTTACTATAGAGATTTGGTTGGTTTTTTTCCCTGCTGATATATTTTTATTTTTCATGTGCAGGGCAATACTTTTGCATTTTTAATTAATGGCCTTAGTTGTTGCTGAAAATGAAATAACACCAAATCGGTGATGATGTGAATTCTTTGGGGTTGCCAAGAATACTTCATGATTTAAATGAGGAAGATAAGTTCATAAGGATCCACCAAATGTAGATATTGCAACAATAAAGAAATCATATACACTATTCTAAATCCTGGGAGCATACCTTTGGTCACATCAGAAGGGCCATTCTTTCATTTTTTTAAGTTTGCAAGAGAAAAAGGATAATTCCAAATGAGACGGTTTGAACCTCAGATCTCTAGAAGTGTTTCATAGCAGTGGTAGTTACCACAGCATTAGGCTTTTTTGCTACTGCATCTTCCAAGGACAGTGACACCGGTTAGATTAGTCTGTAGCGCTCAAATATATTAATCAACTAACATGAGCCAAATTTTAACTCACTCAGAATGCATTCACTTTTTTAAAAAAAAATCACTCATGGGTTGTGGGAGACACTGGCTGCGCCAGTATTTATTGCCCATTCCTAGATTCCCCAGAAAAGGCAAGCTGCCTTCTTGAACTACTGAAATCCATTTTGTGTAGATACACCCACAATTTATTAGGGATAATGTTCCAGGATTTTGACCAAGTGACACTGAAGTAATGGCGGTATGCTACCAAGTCGGGATAGTGAGTGGCATGGAGAGGAACTTGCAGGTGGTAGTGTTCACATGTATTTCTCGCCCCTATTCTTGTATATGGTAATGGTTGTGGGTTTGGAAGGTGCTAGATTCTAAGGAGCCTTGGTGAGTTTCTGCAGTGCACCTTGTAGATGTACACACTGCTGCTGTTGAGCACTGGTGGTGGAGGGACTGAATGTTTCTGGTGCCAATCAGTTGGATATATCTGTCCTGGATGGTGTCAAGCTTCTTGAATGCTCTTTGACTGTGCTCATCAGTTCCCCAGGTCCTGACGGATTTTATGGGCCTTAAAAGAAGTAGCTAGTGGAATAGTTGATGCATTGGTTATAATTTTACAAAAATCATTAGATTCAGGGAAGCTTCATTTTTATTCTTAAAGATAGGGAGGCTGAAAACAGGAAATAATTGGCCAGTTAGCTTAATATCTGTCATGGGGAAAGTGTTAGAAACTATTATTAAGATGTTATAACAGGACACTTGAATAAGTTCAAGGCAAAGCTAACATGGTTTTGTCAAAGGGACATTATGTTTAAGTAATTGGAGTTTTTGAAGAAGTAACTTCTGCTGTAGATAAAGGAGAACCAATGGATGTATTGCATTCAGATTTCCAGAAAAAAATGATAAGGTGCCACATCAAAGGTTATTGCAGAATAAAAAACTCATAGTGTGGAGTTGACATATTGGCATGGTACAAGATTGGCTGCTAACATGAAACAGATAGTAGAAATAAATGGGTCTTTTTCAGGCTGGCAAAACATCATGATCAAAAACAAAGTTGTTGGAAAAGCTCAGCAGGTTTGGCAGCATCTGTGAAGGAAAAAACAGAGTGAATGTTTTGGGTCTGGTAACCCTTCCTCAGAACATGAAATTGGCAGAATAATGGTGCGTCTCAGTTCTGAGGAAGGGTCACTGGATCTGAAACGTTAACTTGTTTTTTTCCTTCATAGATGCTGCCAGACCTGCTGAGGTTTTCCAGCAACTTTGTTTTTGTTCCTGATTTACAGCATCCGCAGCTGTTTTTTATTTAGAGCACCATGAGTGTGTGCTACAGGGGTCAGCACTGGGGCCTGAACTCTTTACAATTTATATAAATGATTTAGATGAATGAACCAAAAGCATGATATCTAAATTTGCTGATGATATAACATTAGGTGGGAAAGTGGGTTGTGAAGAGGACATAAGGAGTCTGCACGTGGATATAAATAGGTTAAGTGTATGAACAAAGATCTGACAAACTGACAAATGCCGAACAATGTAGGAAAGTGTGAAATTTCCCATTTTAATGTAAATAATGTTAAAAAAAAATTATCTGAGTGGTGAGAGATTGCAGAGCTCTGCTATGCAGAGAGACCTGGGTATCCAGGCTAATATGCAGGTAGTGCAAGTAATCAGGAAAACTAATAGAATGTTACAATTTATTACAAGGGGAATTGAATGCAAGAGTAAGGAGGTTATGCTTCAGTTATACAGGGCATTGATGAGACCACATCTGGAGTACTTTGAACAGTATTAGTCACTGTGCGTATGGAAGAATGTTACTGCATTGGAAGCAGTTCAGAGAAAGTTGACCAGACTAATACCTGAAATGAGTGGATTGTCTTATGATGAAAGGCTAGACAGGCTAGGCCTGTATCTTCTGGACTTTAGAAGAGTCAGAGGTGACTTAATTGAAACATATACAATCCTGAGGGTCACGAATGGATGGATGTTGAAAAGATGTTTCCTCTTCTGGCAAAATCTAGGAGTCGGGTCATAGTTTAAAAATAAGGGGTCTCCTGCTTAAAACAGAGATAAGGAAACTTTACTTTCTCTCAGAGGATTGAGAGTCTTTGGAATTCCTATTCTCAAAAGGCAGTGGATGCAGAATCTTTAAATATTTTTAGAGTGGAGCTGGAGAGATTCTTGAATAACAAGGAGGTGAAAGAATATCAGGGCTGTCCAGGAATGTACAGCCATAATGTTCTGGAATTGCGGAGCAGGTTCAAAGGGCTGAGTGGCCTACTCTTGTTCCTTTTCCATGTGTTCATCATATTCCATCACGCTCCTAACCTGTACCTTATAGATGGGGTCAGGCTTTGAAGAGTTAGGAGATGAATTAGTTGTGGTAGGATTCCTAGCTTCTGACCTGCTCTTGTAGCCACATTAATTATATGGCTATTCCAGTTCAGTTTCTGATCTATGATAACTCACTGGATGTTGGTAGAGGGAACTTCATCAATAATAGTCAAGGAGGTGAGGGTTAGATGCTCTTTTGTTGGATACAGACATTGCCTGACACTTATGGGACACGAACATCATTTTAAAGTTAAAATCAGGCTCACAGTTTTGAAATAGCTTTGATATCATGTCTGTGGAAAGAGTATCACCTGGACAGAACATGCAACAGTCATAGCATAGCAGACTTCCAAAATATCATGGCACACACGTAGGTATCAGGGCTCCTTATGTAAACCCTGTGGTCTAATGAACGAAAGGGTTTTCATTCTATTAATGTTCAAATGATGCAAAACTACAGAAACACCACTATCTCAGCAGCAGCTTGGAAATCTCCATTATGCAGCAGGCTAGGTGTAATTTAAAAGGTTTCACAGATTTGAGGAAGATGATCCTTGATGTCATGTATCCACAATGTAGAAAGAGCTAGAGAGGAAGAATTTGGCAACGTGTTCAGGTTTGTTACGGTAAAACACCTCATGAAAATACACAAACGATTTCTGAATGTTAAAAAATTTCAGAACACTCCAAAACTGCCCCAGGCAATCTCTATTACTCCTTGTGTGACTGAATTGTAATGCTGGTTTCACTGGCAGATTTAGCTGTAAGTACACCTGTTAGCCTTTAGCTATCACCACACAAGCTATTTAAGAATGTCAGAAGGAACGTAAGAACATGAGTAGGCCATTCAGTCTGTTAATTAGATTGCAGCTGATCATTTACCTCAGCACCAGTTTTCCATGCAACTCCATCCTGTTTGGGGTCATAGTATCCAGAAATCTATCAATTTCTGCCTTGAACTTGCTCAATTGTTGGGTTAACGCAGTCCTCTGGTGTAGAAAATTCCAAAGATTTGTTACTATCTAAGTGAGGAAATTCCTCTTCAAGTCAGTATGAAATGGCTTATTCAGAGGTGATGTCCCCTGATTGTAATGTCACCAGTGGGGGAAAATTCTATCTACACCCAAACTGCAACAATTTTGTATGTTTCAATTAGATTTTATTTTTCAAAAATGAAGAGAATATAGAGTCTTTTTTCTCAGTCTTTCCTCAACAGACAATCCTGCCATCCAAGAATTAGTTTGGTGAACCTTTGTTGCACAAGTTTCCCCAGTTCCTTTGTTTGGATATTAAGATATCCCAACCTCTTGCCATGTAAGAAATATTCTGTATTTCTGTTTTGTCTACTGTAACTTCACAGTTATTTAAATTACATACGCAATATCCTTTTCATTCACTTGGTCTGTCTAAATCCCCTTGAAGCTACCTCCATCATCGTTAAAGTTTAAATCTCTATCTAGTTTGTGTCATCAGAAAATTTGGCAATATTTCATTTGGTCCCCACATACAAACATTGGATATAGATTATTAACAGCTGTGGCACAAGCACTAATTCTTGCAGTGCACGCTAGTAATCCTGAAAATGAACCATTTATTCTTACCATCTGTTTTCTGACTTAACTAACTATCAAGCCATGCCAATATATTACCCCTAATCCTATGGCCTCTAATTTTGTTTACTAACCTCTGTTTAGGACCTTATCAAAAGCCTTCTGGAAATTTTGGCACAACCATCTCAACACCCTGAAAAAAAGACTCCAAAAGCTTTGGCATGCATGATTTACCTTTTATAAATGAATTTTGACTCCATCCAATTTTATTATTATTTTTTAAATGTCTAGTTATCACAGCCTTCATAATAGATTCCAATATTTGCCTTACTTTCGCCAGAAACATTTGCCAAATATTTTTTGTCATTTATATAAATGATTTGGATGTGAGCACAGGTGGTACGGTTAGTTAAGTTTGCAGATGACACAGAAATTGGTGGTGCAGTGGGCAGCTAAGAAGGTTACCTCAGACTACAACGGGACCTTGACCAGAAGGGCTGGTGCGCTGAGAAGTGGCAGATGGAGTTTAATTTAGATAAATGTGAGGTGCTGCATTTTGGAAAGGCAAATCAGGGCAGGACATATACAGTTAATGGTAAGGTCCTGGGGAATGTTGCTGAACAAAGAGACCTAGGAGTGCCAGTTCATAGTTCCTTGAAAATAAAGTTGCAGGTAGACAAGATAATGGAAAAGGAATTTGGTATGCTTGTCTTTATTTGTCTGTGCATTGAGTATAGGAGCTGGAAGGTCATGTTGCGGCTGTACAGGATATTGGTAAGGCCACTTTTGGAATATTGCATTCAATTCTGGTCTCCGTACTATAGAAGGATGTTGTGAAACCTGAAAGGGTTCAGAAAAGATGTACAAAGATGTTGCCAGAGTTGGAAGTTTGAGCTGTAGGGGGAGGCTGAATAGACTAGCGCTATTTTCCCTGGAGTGTCGGAGGCTGAGGGGTGACCTTATAGAAGTTTTTAAAATCATGAGGGGCATAATTAGGTTGAATAGCCAAGGTCTTTTTCCATTTTTATCTTTCCTTCTTGTCTTAATCAGTGGGACTGCATTTGTTACTTTTCACACCACAGGAACCTTTCCAGAATCTAGGGAACTTTGAAAGATAACTGCCAATAAATTTATTATCTGCATAGTCACCTCCTTCTACATTGTAGGATGTAGTCCATTTGGTCCAAGGGATTTATTGTCCTTCAACCAAGTCCGACTTCTTTATTGATACTAATTTCTTTCATTTCCTCAGTTTTGCAAGGGCCATTGTTTCCTGACATTTCTAGGAGATTTTCTGATTTTTCTCCTTGGATAAAGACACAAAGTAACTGTCTTTTTTAATTTTCCTATTCTCCATTATAAATTCTCCTTTCTATGCCTGTCCTTACTTGTCCTTTTTCCTTTTCCAAGTGATTATCCTTAACACAAAATGGCCCCCAAGCATGTGCAGGTGTGGGCTGTGACATCAACTGGCCACAACAGGCTCCTGAAGCAACTGTGTATGACAATTGTCATCATCACACTCCGTATATAGTGCCATTTGTACTGAGGTTGTTGCAACTTCACATGCACTGCTGATGTTGCTCCCCTTCTCACTGGTAGAGAAGGAGGAAGAGGTTGAGGAGGAGACTGGGCTGATGGAGAGACAAAGGATGTGGCTCATGAAACGAGGAGACTCATGAGGCCAGAGATGTTGGGACTGACAAAGGGGAGCTTCCCCACAGTGATGTCATCTCTTCAGCTGCCCTCCTTCACTGCCTTCCTCAATCTGGGAGGCCATGCCTAGCTATTGCTGCATATCCGAAATCTGAAAACGGAGTTAGTCAGTAAGAGCAATTGAAAAAAGGGACACCAATGCAGCAGCAGCCCCAGCCCAAGGCCTCTTGTTACTGGAAGAGCTCAATGTCAGACAGTGCAGTGACTGGAGGGGGCTGGGTGGCAGGGTAAATGAGGTGAAGGACTGGCAGCCAAGGATGGGAAGGAGAAGCTCCTCTTCATTAGCTCCAGGCTGCAACTCCACTTTGTTAGGCCTTGGATCACATCTGAGCAGATGCTTTCTAGTGTTTTTCGTTGCTTTGTAATTACATCGAGGGTCTCTTTGCATGCTCACAAAAGTGGTGTTTAAGTATTCACAGCCTTTATGTTCTATCCAAAAGAAGCTTTCATTGCCTACCTTAGCATATCTCATTAGCTTCCATTCATATTCTCTTTTCCCATTATGAGTTCCTTGGTCATCCTCTGTTGATTCCAAATTTGTTCCAACTCTCTGGTTTACCACTTTTCCTGGCCACATTATAAACCATTTCCTTTGATTTAATACAACTTTAACTTCTATTCTTAATGACATTTGATCACTAGTGCACATCATTAAAACTGTAGAGGGTCACATTTTTGTGGATTTGGGAAGATTTTCAGATTTTCGGGAATGCTACCTGGGATCTCAATGTGGAAATTCTGCCTTCATTTTAAACAGATCCAATTTTGCCAGTAAGGGAAAGAGAGCAGAGCATAAACATAAAGGGGGGATACCTAATTCAGTAGGAGAATTTATCTCACTCGTAAGTTAAACAAGGTGACATTTTAGCTGTTGCTTGGGCCTTTGCCCATAGTGTGGGAGTTATGAATTGATGGAGTAGCCATAAACATGCTTAAAGAATGGGTAAGGTCTGTACCACTGTCATGATTTAAAGTTCTTTTTAAATTCCCTGTAGTTTAAACTTTGACTAAAAATAATACAGCTGTTAGTGAGAATTAAACAAAACCCTGTACTAGACTGCTTTGATTAAAAGGTGTAGATTAGAAAAAACCTCAGTGGCATCTATTTGTGAAGTTTCAATCGAGTTAATTGCTAATGAGAGCTAGTATTATGTCATTATGAATGCTTTGCTGAGTTTAAAAAGCTACAATTATCTTAGTGTGGGCTTCTGAACTCATAGTTTGATTAATGATTTAAAAGTTTTGTGTACAGATTAGCTGTCTTTCATGTGGGTTTTGAATGGATGTAGTTGTTTCTATAAAATATTTATAATTTTAATAGATTTAAAAGCGTTTTTAAATGCTGTTTTCACAAACAAGTATGTTGTATTGGGTGAAAGACGTGAGTTAGCATTGAGTTGGTATGAAATGTAAAGGGAGATATGAGTTATCATTGTGTTTATGTGGAGGATATGAGAGATTCTGGATGTGGTTGGAAAACATGAGTTGGTATGGGTGTTGTGAAAGGCCTGTGGGGTGACTGGTAGGCATGAGTTGGCATTGTGTTGATATGAGGGCCCAAGGGATCTTGGTCATAGATGAAGACTATTTAATGGCATGAAGGGTATGAGAGGCAATGATGCAGAGTGATGAGTGATTTGGCAGTGGGTTGGCCTGTAGAGTGGGTGGAGGGATGAAGAGGTGTGAGGGTGAGAGCTAGAGGGCCGAACAACATTTCAAAGAAAGACACCTTAGCACTCACCCACCCCTGTGACTGCAAACCCTCACCTTCCAGGATCTGTGAGATGGAATCTATCTTCCCACCATCCACCATGGAATAAAAATCACACATTTCAGTATGCACTTTACCACAGTGCATTTGGTGAGTTGGGAAATCTCCTGAATTCTGCCTCAATAACCAAATGTAGCCAGATACCTTGTAGCTCTTCTGACTTTTCAGTCGATAGAATAGGGAAATTGGTCTGATTGCGCTGCAAATCAAAAATTAACTTTGGAACATATGTGCTGGATCCCAATGGAAATATATGTAACCTTGATGTGGTTATTGAAGAGCCTCTAGAATAATCTATTTCACATAATGCTTTCTTATATTGTAGGTTCTGTCTTTATTTTCAAATTAACTTCAAACCTTGCTTAGACAGAACAATTTCAGAAAGGCATGTTTTACTTATGGTTAACTTTAATTTTCATGAGCACAGTTTCCAGCACTTCTACATAATACAGTGATACAATAGTTTTGACACAATTCATGCAATAAATTGAAGCACCCAATACAATTAGTAATTGTTTTTGTGTACCATGCTGTTATTATAGTTACTCACTGCTTGTTTTCAATTGTAGCTGATTTTGGCCTTGCAAAACAGAAACAAGAAAACAGCAAAATGACTTCAGTTGTTGGGACTATACTATATTCCTGGTAAGTATAAGGCTGGAATTTAACTAACACCTTTGTTTGGATCTTGATAAACTACAGGATGACTGTGTTTCACAAAATATAATATGTTCTAGAGCTGGCTTACTGCAAATTATTTTGAAAATCAAGTTTAATATAATTGTGATCTATTCATTCTATTAAATTTAATAATTAATTCACATTGACTTGAATTTCATACGGATTTTCTGCTAGCCAGACATTCATTATTCCAGTGTAGATGGGAGTTGCACATGCGGATCCTGTGAAATCCCAATCATAAGACTCTCCAAATGAATTGCCAGGGGAATTGAAGATTCCGCTAGGCAATTCCACCACACCTAGGAAGTTTCCATTTAAATCAGAGAATTTGGAGGGTCCTGACCAAATTAAGTAAAATAGCTATTCGGGATAATTTAGGCTGTTAATTATACAGTCTGACTCGTAAAGTAACTATTCAACTGACTTCATATTTACCTCACACACACCTAACTACACCAAACCCAGACCCCTTACGGACCCCAGACCCTGACACAACCTCCCTCTGGGACACAACACCCCCGATACCCACTGGAACCCAATGTCCCCTCCCCTCCAGGCACCCGACAACTCCTCTGGGTCATGACACACCCCTCAGACCCAAAATCCCACCCTTATCAGCACCTGATTCCCCTCTGTTAGACCCAACTCTTTCCATCCAACACCACAAACCCAACCATCCTGCCTCGTCTCTGGTCAAAACCGTCCAAACTCCTCAACCGTTTCCTACGCTGGAGCTGACCCAACCCCACCAGACCCGACCCAACCCCTGAATACCCCCATGTGTCAAACCAACATTGCACCCCACCATTACACCCAACCCGACTCCCCTGCCACTGGATCTGACCACATATTCCCATCTCCCTGCCGGACCTGAATCAAGCCCCACTGCCAAACCAACACCCACCCCCTCCATGATTTCTCCCACTCACCCTGACCTTCCTATAACTGCATCACTTATTGGGTCCCTGGGCCACCTCATGCCCGGCGCACTATCCACTTCCCTCCTCTTCTCACAACATTCTGCACACCTGTAGCTGGCACACTACCCCAGATGGCATCCTACCAAACTGACATCCTGCTTTCCTGACACCCTACACTATACCCATATGGCACCTTATCCTCCCAGCGTCCGAACATTACACATCCCTGACATACTCGATCTCTGACAATAGCTGTCAAAGTGGTTGTTAGGACCTTTACATTTCAGAATACAACAGCTGACTGCTGTGTTTTCCTTCCTCTGATAATTCTGTGCTGTGATAGAACTGTCAGAATGAAAGTATGTCTCTACATTTCTGACGGTGACGTGAGTGGATTCTGTGTGAGATTGTTCCTCCCTGGAAAATCTGACACATTGTATTTGGACACCTGCTTTAGTCTTTGGTTCATGTCTAAACTGTCAGGTGATTGATTTGTAAGTTCTTAGTTACCCTATTACACAGCAGTTACCAATTATGTTACAAATTTGAGATATTAGTAAACTTATGCTTGTCTTTAAGCAAGTTGGTCACCTGCTGGCTGGTTCCTGTTTTCAATTTTAGTTCTACAAAGGAATATGCATAAAATTCAACTCAACTTACATTTGTTTTGAAGTAATTTGAAATGAAAGGAATAAAGAGAGAGGCTCAATACAGACAAAAAATATATCGTCACCCAGGTCTGTAAACCAAAGAGGGTCACTGGACCCAAAACTTTAACTGTGCTCTGTCTCTTCAGATGCTTCTAGACCTGCTGAGTTTCTCTAGCAAATTCTGTTTTTTTTAAATTTCATATTCCAGCTTCCACAGTTTTGTTTATTTTAGCATTCAACTCATTTCAATAAAAGTTTATTTTGGTGAGCGGGGCTGCACACAAATGAGAGAATATCAAAATAGCAAACAAATCTCAGATAGGATTACCAATAGGTAACTGTAGTAAAACAAAAGAGCTTGCTTTTTCATGTCCTGAAGATCTCCAAAATGCAGCGCAAGATTGCACTTTTAATTTTATGTATCTGAATACATACATAGCAACACTGATGATGGACCTTGGCCATAGAACTTATATTATCTCTTTTTGGCAGATCCACAATGCTACAAAATTGAACAGACTACATTTGGTGGGATGGGGGAAATGGGGGAGTGAGGGATTGTGGGCGTGATTTGTAATGGTAATAAATTCACTTGTGTACACTTTTAACTTATTGTCTACTAATGATTCCATTCAGTCCAGAAATAGTGAAGAGCGAACCTTATGGAGAGAAGGCAGATATTTGGGCAGCAGGATGCATTCTGTATCAAATGGCGACTTTAAATCCTCCTTTTTACAGTAGTAACATGCTCTCCTTGGCAACAAAGGTAGGAATATTAAGCAGTCTCTCAGAATTATGAGAAAACTGTTTTGTAATTTAATATAGAATCAAGTAGCAAATGAAAAGTTAAATCTTTCAGCTGATGTGACATCTCTGAATTTGAAATATGATGAACTCAGCAACCAATTTATAAATGTATCTTTAAGATATACTTATAATACCTTTAAAACACTTTGGGATCTCCTGGGTGTGTGAAAGATTCTATACAGTCAAATTTATTCCTTGCTTTCTTGCTTCCTTCTTCCATTTCCCTGTTTCTCATCAATAGCAACCCATGAGCACCCTTTGACGTGTGATATAAATTCCATCATTTGAAACTTAGCATTCTTGTGTTTGTCCAAATGGGTACAGGACATAATGTGTGTTCAATGTGCCATGTACCAACATGTTCCTGTTTCAGATTATTTTATTTATCTTTACTAAAATGTTTACCTAGCTTATCTGCTAAAATCTTTCACTTTCTAGATTTTTAAAGACATTTCTCCACAGGTTGTTTAACCCAAGAACTATATCCTCATACTTGACTTATTAAACTATACTTTTTGCATTTGATTTGCCTTCCACTCTTTGGGCAGAATTTTCATGGAGCTGACCTGGTCACAATGAAGGTGCTGGCTGTGGGGTTGAAAGCCCTACCATCACAGTAGTGGGCTTTACAATTTTCGATTAACTCGGCCATGGCATTAGCATTGTCCAGTCTCTGGGTTTCCCAACCAATAAAGGAGTGCAGCTGTGATGAAAATCCATACCTGTCAATGGAAGGTTTCTATTTGAAGGAACCTCAGTAAGTGATAAAGTGATTCAGTCCCAGATTGATTCCCAATGTTTCAGTGACCACAAGAATGGAAACACAATGTTGGAAGGATGCCCTCCACACTGACGTTTTAGTTCTCTAACTCTTCCTTTGCTGATTCCCAGGCACAGGACGAAGAAGCCAGTCCCTTATACCAAACAACTACAGATGGAAGTGGTTAAGGAAATGCAGATGTGTGGTCACTCAGATGTGTCCTGTTCACAACACAATGGATAAATCCAACCTAAGCAGTTACCACCCTATCAGTCCACTCTTGATCATCAGCAAAATGATGAAATTGACTGTGCTATCAAGCAGCACTTGCCAAGCCTACTCAGCTTCTGACCTCATATCAACCTTGGTCTAAATATGGGTGAAAGGGCTGAACTCCAGAGGTGAGAGTAACTGCCCTTAACATCAAAGTTGTATTTGATAAAGTGTGACATCAAGGAGCCCTAGCAAAACTGGAGTCAATGGGAATCAGGGGCAAACTTTCCATTGATTGGAGCCATACCTGGCATAAAGGAAGATAGTTGAGGTTGTTGGAGGTCATTCATCTGAGCTCCAGGAAATTTCTGCAGGGGTTCTTCAGGGTAGTGTCTTTGGCTCAACCATCTTCAGCTGCTTCAGCAATGACCTCCTCTCCAGTATAAGGTCAGAAGTGGGAAGTTCACTGATGATTGCACAATATTCAGCACCATTCACAACTCCTCGAGCACTGAAGCAGTCCATCTTCAAATTCAGCAAGACGTGGACAATATCCAGGTTTCGGCAGACAAGTGACAAATAACATGTAACATTCACGCCACACAAGTGCCATACAATTATCATTTTCAATAACAGAGAGTGTAATTATGACTCCTTGACATTCAATAGCATTGCCATCACTGGATTCCCTCATGATCATCGTCCTGGTGCTTACCATTAACCAGAAACTGAACTGGACTAGGCCTATAAACATTGTGGCTACAGTAGCAGAGGCTATCAGAGGTCAGTAACACTGTAGCAAGTAACTCAACTTCTGACTGTCCAACATCTACAAGGCACAAGTCAGGAGTGTGATGGAAAACTCCCCACCTGCCTGGATGAGTGCAGCTCCAAACACACACAAGAGGCTTGACACAATCCAGGACAAAACAGTATGCTTGTTTGACCTGACATCTGTAAACATTCAGTCACTCAACCACCAACAGTCAGTAGCAGCAGTGTGTGCTATCTGCAAAATGCACTGCAGAAATTCACCAAAGATCCTTTGACAGAACCTTCAAAACCCCAAGTGACCACTACTTTCTAGAAGGACAAGGGCTCTGGATAGATGGGAACAACACCACCTGCAAGTGCCCCTTCAAGCCACTCACTGTCCTGACTTGGAGATACATTGCCCATTCCTTCACAGCTGTTGGGTCAAAATCTGGAATTCTCTCCCAAAGGGCATTGTGGGTCTACATATAGCACAGGACTGCAGTGGTTTAAGAAGGCAGCTCACCACCAACACCTTCTCAAGGACAAGTAGGGATAGCAGTAAATGTTGGCTCAGCCAGCAATGCTCACATTCCACAAGTGAATGAAAAAATCAAAGCTAATGATTGCTTCATACCATCAACGTTATGAATGAAATTTGGAAAGATTTTATGTTTTGAAAATTGCCTTTTAATTAGTTAAATATAAACCACTGATATATTTGCATTTTTACACTTACTTAACACTTGCCTTTCTTGCAGTGTTTTTGGCATTTTCTTGCTGGTCACCTGCATTTTGTTCTGTGATCTGGAACCAGATTTCCTGCACATGTGTACCCAATATACCACCACTACCACGATGATATGCGTTTTGTTTCCAGCAATCTATAACTGATGTGGCAATGCTTAATATCCCCAATAACATAAGAAACCAGGGCATGGGGAATGTGGTATTGAAAGACCTTTCAGAAATTTATTTGCAGCTCGAATATTCAAATATTATTCAAATATTCACAGGCATATCTTTCTCTGGGTTAACATTAAGCTATTCGGTTACGAAGAGTAGCCATGCTTCCATCAGCTTGTTATGCTTCAAGTGGCCCAAATTAAGATAGAGTCTCAGACCTTTGCACCCTCAGTTCACATATTATGGTGTGATAATGATATCACAAGCATGTCTCTTAAAGGTATGTTTACATACCAACTATCATATATAATACAACAATATTCTGGAGTATTGATACATACAGTTAACCTATTAATTCACTTCTCGACATAATGACTTTTTAAAAGAAATTCAACATGTAATATAAATCACACTACTATGTCTTCATCTTTTTCTGCACTGGATGTCAAACAGATCACTTTTAAGTTTCTGAAATATATAACAACTTTGTACTTTTGTACTGATTGTTTTACCACATTATTTAAGAATTACACCTTGACAATTTTTTGGACAGAATTAAAAGTCAAACTTTGCAAATTGGCATTGGCATAAAAAAAGAAAATAAGCATCATAAACAGATTACAATAATATCATAATGACATAATAAAGAGAAATGAAAAGACCATTAAACAATGCAACATGGCCCCCAGCTCTTTTTCCTTCAGTTTCTTCCAACAATTCATTCTGCTCAATAAAAACCAAAAGAACTGCAGATGCTGTAAATCAGGAACAAAAACAGAAGTTGCTGGTAAAGCTCAACAGGTCTGGCGGCATCTGTGAAGAGAAAATCGGAGTTAACATTTCGGGTCCAGTGAGGAAGGGTCTGGGGAAGAGTCACCAGACCCGAAACATTAACTCTGATTTTCTCTTCACAGATGCTGCCAGACCTGCTGAGATTTTCCAGCATCTCCCGTTTTCATTCTGCTGAATGTTGCTTCTACTCATTCTTCTTGATATCCCTTAGGGTAAGAGGGAAACAAACTATCCCATCTCCGGGAACAACTGGTATATGCAGAATCTGCAAAGTTAGAACAAAATCTTTTAACTCTTGCCACACTCTGCCTGCATACTACAGTTATTTTGAACAGTTCTGGAAATAACCAAACATTTCTACAATCACAGCAATAGCCGGTAGAAATAAATTAATTGCTAAACTGAAAGCAGTAAATGAAGCTGTGATAACCCCTGTAAGGCCCATGGGGAATCACTAATTAACGTATGAGTTCCTGGCCCAGGAGGCCCAGGTTCAAGTCCCACCTGCTCCAGGGGTGGGTAATAATATTGCTGAACAAGTTGATTAGAAAAATAGGTTAAATTAAAATAAACACATACACAGGGCTATGGAGGAGGTCATCTCTGCTGATTGTCTGCCCCTTTTCCATGGTTTCTTTCAAGCCCGGTTTCATTGGAGAGGGAGAAATAGTGTCCACCAACACTCTCAATGCTTTTAGAGAGAGAGGGGGGCACCATGGGGGATGCAGTGCTTTATTTACCCCTCCAACTCCATTTTGATATAGTCCCTTCCCTCTCTCCCTATGACTCCCTCACTTTTGATGGTTTGCATTGCCCATAATGGGCTTTGCTTATAAATATTTAATCGGCTACAAGGGTGTTTTATTGCTAGTGGTTACTAGTTAAACAAAAATGCAAAAAAAGGTCATGGTGATTTTGGTGGTGGGAAGTTCGCTCAGATGAATGTAATAGCACTGCTGGATAGAAAAATAAAGCAGATCCAAGAATGTGGAGGGGGTCATCTCTGCTGACTGTCTGCCCCTCTTCTGTGGTTATGTTTGTGACCGGGTGCCCTTGTAAATGGCGCATGCAGTGCCTATCAATGCTGTTGATGTCTTTAGAGAGAGGTGGACACTGTGGGGGGCTACAGTACTTTATTTCCCCCAGCAAATACCTAAATGCATTTTGCTGCTGACCCTGTTGATAGCACTACTGCTGCATTCACAGAGATCCTCTTGACTTGGCACAAGATTTAAACTAACAGTGGAAAAGGGAAGATACATGCCACAGAAATTGCTAGAATGTTACAGGCAGCTCTCATTAAGGTCAGTGGGGATCACCATTGCTTTGTCACTGATGGCTGAATCTGACCCATTGTGTGAAGCATAGTTTAAAAGTCATTTTTTCAGCAAAGTAGTATGGAGGACATTTAGTTCCACTCAGTGCCCAGGATTTCTAGCAGAAAACTTTTCAGTGGGAAGTTATTTAAAGGTACATAATGTCAGCAATATTTTCAGATTTGCCAGGAGGGGGATGACATGTCAAATGGCCCTCTTCTGTGCTGTTACCATTCTATGATTCTATAATTCTATAAATCTATTAGGGGCTTCTGTAAGCTATTCCTGTCTTTTGTTTCTGTTGGTTGTTGCAACAGTTCCTAAGTACGTAGGGTTAATATTGACAGTAGACAAAAAGATTTCTTTTGGCTTTCCCTTCCCTATGAATAATTTTCTGAACTTTATTTTTAACAGATTGTAGAAGCAGCCTATGAACCAGTACCAGAAGGACTCTATTCTCACAAAGTTTTCGAAACTATTAAAAGGTAAGAGCATAAGGCCATAAGAAATAAGAATGGAAGCTGTCTATTCTTCCCTTCTAGCCATCTCCATCATTCAATGTGGTTGTGACTGATCTTTTACCTCAGCTGTACCTTCTCATCTGTAGGTTAGTATCCAGAAATCTTTCAATCTCTGTCCCAAACGTATGGGAAAATTGAGCATCCACAGCCCTCTTGTAAGAAATTTTAAAGATCCATAACTGTTCGGGCAAAATAGTTTCTCTTCATCTCATTCCTAAATGGTCAACCCCTTGTTCTGAAACTTTTGCATGTGGTTCTAGATTTTCAAGCCAGGTAAAGTATCCACCCAGTACCTACTTTATCAAAATTTTCTTTGTTTGAATGAGATCAGTAATTATTCTTCTAAATTATAAGAAGTATAGGCCCAGCCTACTCAAACTCTTGGTATTTGACAATGGCCCCATCCTAGGATTCAGTCTGGTGAACCTTTATCACCTTGTCTCCATGGCAAGATATTCTTCCTTGGGTAAGAGTATCAAAACTGGAAACAGTATCTTCCAGATGTGAAATTACCAAGACCCAGAACAATTGCAGTAAGACTTCTTCACTCTTGTTCACCAAACCCTTTTCAATAAATATCAGTATATCGTTTGTTTTTCTAATTGTTGGTGCACCTTTTTTCTGTTTATTCACTCACGGAATGTGGCTGTCACTGGCTGGGCCAGCATTTATTGTCAATCCTTAATAGCCCTTGAGAAGCTACCATCTTGAACAGCTACAGTCCGTGAGACATAGACCCACTATGCTGTTAAAAAAGGAATTTCAGGATTTTGAGCCAACAATTCTGAAGGTATGAAGTTATATTTCCAAGTCTGGATGGCAAGTGGCTTGCAGAGGAAATTGCAGATGGTAGTGTTCCTGTGTATTTGCTGTCCTTGCCCATCTAGATAGTAGCAGTCATGGATTTGGAAAGTGCTCTCTAAGGATCCTTGGTGAATTTATGCAGAGCTTCGTGTAGATAGTACACACTGCTGCTAATGAGCATTGGTGGTGGACGATCTAGTTATTTATGGATGTGGTGTATTCTTTGTCCTGAACGGTATCAAGCTCCTTGGGTGTTGTTGGAGCCACACTCATCCAAGCAAGTGGGGAATTTTCCATCACACTCATGACTTGTGACACAGCACTGCCAGCCCCTTCTCCTTAAGCAATCTATACACATCAATGTTACATATGATAACACAGTGTGGAGCTGGAGGAACACAGCAGGCCAGGTACCATCAGAGGAGCAGGAAAGTTGATATTTCGGGTCGGGACCCTTCTTCAACATCAACTTTCCTGTTCCTCTGATGCTGCCTGGCCTGCTGTGTTCCTCCAACTCCACACTGTGTTATCTCTGACTCCAGCATCTGCAGTTCATACTATCTCTCAATGTTACATATGACTAGCTTCTCCAGCATTTAGGCCTACACTTTAAGAACCTGCAATAAATCCTGCTTCACTCATGACCTGGATAAACTGCTGCTTTAGAGTTCTGAAGAAGGGTCCTGACCTGAAACGTTGACTTTCATACTCCTCTGATGCTGCCTGACCTGCTGTGTTCCTCCAGCTCCATACAATGTTGTCTCTGACTCCAGCATCTGCAGTTCTTGCTATCTCCAAACTGCTGCTTTAATCATTTTTGACATCAGTGTGACTCAAGATCTATTGTAATATGGCAGACTCTTTACTCCTAACTTTCCTAATCCTGTCTACCACCTACCGGGCAGAAGTCCAAAAAATGACAGAGTATTCTCCACTTGCCTGAATGCTGGCAACTCCAGCAATGCTCAAGAAACTTGATTGACAGTCATCCACCACTTTCAACTTTCACTCCCTTCACCATCAATGCTCAGTGACTGAAATATGTACATCTACAAGATGCACTGCAGCAGCTCGCAAACAGCCTTTGCATAGCACCTTCCAAACAAACCTTGAAAGATCTGGAAGGCCAAGAACAGCAACTGAATGGAAATGCCACCACCTGCAACTACTTCTCCAAGCCATACATCATCCTGACTTGTAACTTTTTTGCAATTCCTTTGATGCTGCTGGGTCATGATTCTGGAACTCTGTTCCTAACAACAGTGTGTTCACCATGAACTGCAGCAAGGGCAATTAGATGTTGGCCTTGCCAGTGACATATGCAGTGAATGACTAAAATAGTAAAATCTTAACTGCTGTATGAAATGGCCCAGAAACATACTGGTCAAACCAGTCCTCCATTCTGAAGTATGCAAGACATGCTAGGATTGTGATGAAATACTCTGCAGATGACTGCAGCTCCAACAGTGCTTAAAAAGCTTAACACCATCCTGGACAAAGCAGCCTGCCTGATGAGACCCTACCCATTGCTTTAAACATTAGCCCTCTCTGTCACAGTCTACAGTCAACAAGATGTTTTCCAGCAACTCTCAAACCTGTAACAGCATGTTCTGTATCAAAGATACCATCTTGAAGACAGGAACTGCAGCTGAATTAGAACATCACCACCACCAATTTACTCTTCAAGCCATGCACCATCTTGACTTGAAAGCATTACAATCCATTCATTGTCACCAGGTCAAAATCCAGAAAATAAAACCCAAATAGCACTGTGAGACAACTTTCACCACACAGATTGCAGTAACTCAAGAGGGTAGCTAGCAATGGGTGATAAATGCTCACTTTACTAGTGATGCACACATCTCATAAACAAATAAAAGCTTCATATATTTAACAATTGCTGCTGGCTTCAAAATGTGTACAGGCAGTATTCTTTTTTTTCCCCCTTAAAGAAACTGGGAAGCATTTAAGTCCTCCATTAACTATTTAATGTTTTATGTTGGAACCATTTACTGCCATGACCACTTCCTATCCTCCTCACAATTTGCTGGATCTGCCTTGTCACATGCGTACTATATTAGGCAGCCTCATACATCTTCAGTATATACTACCTCTCACTAGCCAGAAATAGGTGAACCATCCATATACACAAGTCACCACCTGAGGACCTACATTTGGGTTTGTCAGATGAGTCATGTCTTAGCCATTTCCAATTTACACGATCAGTTGCTACAAAGTTTTGCCATTGTCTCCTCAGTGATACATTTGGTTCAAGAGCACCTCTTTCTGTAGAAATGAAGGTTATGTTTTTTGTTTTTATGCTTGTATTTTCTCTAGTTCATCATTATGGGCCGCTCCCTCAAGACTTTGTGCTATGTGTGTCTTTTATTCCCCAATATTTAGACAAACTGTATTCTGTACTCCAGCTAGAGGAGTCTCTTTAAAATAAACTATCAGGCTAAACCTTAGGCTCTAAGCCAATAAAAATTAGTAATGTGGAAATGTGTCCACCAGTAGTCAGTGCACTGTTAAATAAATTCTGTTGCAAGGCATGAGAGAGAATCTGGATTGTTTAGATTGGACACCAAAGGCTGGAACTTTTGTGTTTTGCACAAGTCTGTGCTTTTGGAGGATTTGTTGCCCCAAGACTCATTGAACTTTCTTACCATATCTTACCAAATTCACCTAATTAATTACCAGTCTACCCTACGGCATCTCTTATGTCCAATTTCTGTCCTATCCAGTAACACATTGTTCCTAAACCAATTTGTTGGTCAGTGGGTATCTGTCAAAAGACTAGCATCCTTTGAATCTGCACCATTGTTAAAAGGAACCTAGGTGAGCACTGGCATTGTCAGAGTCAGAACTTGGCAAGAAAATGAAAATGGCAGTGTGAATCTCTGAGGGAGATCTGGAGGTGGTCTAGATGAAAAACATCCTCTTTCCGGAGGGGAAAGGGGCCATGCCATAAGACCCTGCCAGCCTGGTGCCACGTTGCCACCTGGGCCAGGGTTGTCTCTAGGGTGTGGAGAAATGTCCAGCAGTGCCACAGGAAGATCAGTGACCTGTTCCACCAGTGTAAGTGACACACTCTTCTCTCTGCCACCTCACACTTACTCTAACTCTGCCATTTCCCACAAAGGCTCATGCTCTGCCAATCTCACTACTGCATGCACTAACTTCCTTCACTCACTCTCGATAACCTCCCACACCACTCATCTGTATGCCCAATGTGCTGCCTCCTCAGTCCATCAGAACAGCTCACCACCTTTCCCCACGTGCAGTAGTACTAACAGCCATGCCCTTGACGGCAGTTTGGTCATAGGCAATGTACTTGTCATTCAGAGCAAATGGCGAGTTGAATCTACCAGGTATGCACTGTAGTTTCCTTGTTGAATATTCTTGACATCAAGCTTGTTTGGGAGCTTGGTAAAATGGGTAATTGAATATTAATGAGATGAGCTGTATCATGAGCAAGGTGTTTAACAAGCATTAATCCAGCGTTAATCCCCAAGTATCGGCATCTCACTGTTGTTTAACAAGAATCTTGGCACGCTGCTTGTGAAAAGCATACAAGGTGGTGTGACTCGTTCCCAATGTTGAGGTGGGCCCCATCAGACTTCTCATCTGATTCAGTCACAACCCTCGTCACTCAGACCCCAAAAGATTCTGCATTGAGGTCAGGAGGGGTTGTGGACCTGTGATTGCTGCATGAACTGGAATAGGAGAAGATATTGGAGATCTAAGAGAGAAAGACTAGAGTTAAGTGTGTGGCAATAGAATGGGCAGCATTTACTGTGAGGAGAGGATAAAGGAATGATTACATGGAAATCAAGTGTATAAGGATGAATTCTTGAAGGTTTCTCTACCACTAGAAAGTGGAATCATAGAATGGTGACAGCACAGATCAAGGCCACAACATTATCCTAGAGGGTAAAATCAGTAAATAAAACCTGTAGTACTTGGAACTGAACATACTGGTCATGCTGGATTTTGAAGTGCTCAAGACAAGTCAGACCAGAATATCTAATTTTCTTGTGAAAAGACAGGTGCAGTTATTACATCTTACAACCTGTTTCAAAGGGAGATAGGACTTGCAGCTGTTGTGATATTACCACAACTTCTGTCTCTTATATCTGTAATTTATAATTTTTATTGCATTTTCAACAGGTAGGTATAAAATCTTTTGAACAATGGAAATGTGTCCACGGTTAGTTTTAAAGCAATTTCATGCCATGAATCGTCAAAGAAATGCAGATTTTGTGAATTTAAATTGTCCCTACCAGGCACTTTTACTACGTGATGCCAATACTGTATATTATCACTATATTCAACATTTTCTGTGAGGATTTCTCAGCATCAATACAGGCTTCTGCAGCATGTCATGTGGCACTGGAATTACATGATCTGTGTATATTCATATGTATGTATTCAGTTGAATATGTGCAACCTTAAAAGTCGTGGCATTTTTATTTAGAAGCTGAATTTTGTTTTGTATATATATTTATCTATCCCCACAGGTGTTTGACCCCTGATTCAGAAGAACGACCAGACGTTGTGGAAGTAAGTGCAATGATTTCAGATATTATGATGAAATACATGGATAACTTATGCACAATGCAGATAACAATGGAGAAGAAGCTTGATCGGGAGAGAAGACGCACACAGAGGTATTTCATAGAAGCTAACAGGAATGTAATGAATTACCATCATCAGATCTCCATGCTATCACAAGTAAGCATTTTAGTTTTATTTGTTGGAATGTTATATAAGTTGTAGTCTACTGGATTCAGTGTAGAATTAGAAGAAATATTCATTCATGACCTCTTTTTGTATGGTGTCTGTTCTTTCTTTGACTTGTACGTTCTGAGCATTTTTTTGTCACCAGACTTAAATCTGAAAGATAATCAACTAGCTGACACTCATGTTCCAAACAATGGTGTTAATTATTCTCTACTCTGATCAATTGTGAGATTGTACTCTTGATTGTACTGTTTATCTAATACATGGTACAGTCACTCTTTAACTGGTAGCTTCACCAGATTGGCCCGCATTTTCAGATACACGTGCTATTGTTCTCAACATGCTTTTCCACATATTTAACTGAACCACAATTGGCCATATGGCAGAATAGTAATGGAGGTATATGGAACATACTGAGCCATATGCAATGTAATGCAATTCCAATGCTTTTAAGCCATATTACCTTATGGGTGACCAATTTTCAATATCTAAATGTGTTCTTAATCAATCCAACTACCCATGCTGGTAGTGCTGCACAGGAAAGTGGAGGGTGTTCTCGATGTGAAGCCGGAGCTTGGTTTAAACAGGCCTGTACAGTGGTCACTCTCACCAGTGTTCTTATCGAAAAATGCATCTTCAAAAGTTAAATTGGTGAGGTTGAGACCATGAAAATTCTTTGCTCATTTTGGTTCTATCACCAGCTGCTGGCAACTATGTGATGTTCAGATCTCAGCCTATTGAGGTTTTTTCGCACTCGTCACCACATTCTCCTTTTTTTGATTGGCCTTCTCTGTACATGAGCAACAATGTGAAACATATAGGCCAGCCCAAGAATATCTCCACAAAAGTTGACTATACTGTTCTGAATTTAATGTCACTCTATAGGAATTTTCATTGATTCCACTGACCAGGCAAGTATGAGTTACATTTTTATTGGCGCATTGTGCATTGACCTTTTGAGTATCTTCCACAGCAATTAAGATGCAGTATATAATTGCAATATTATGTAGGAAATTCTGCAGTTGAAATGGTGAATTATCTTCTACAGTAAAGTTTACTTTCTTGCATTAAAGGACCATTATGATAAGTCAAGTCTTGGAGGCAGCAGTGGAACAGCCAGCATGAAGAGTGAATCATCAGAAACCAATGACAGCCCATTAGATGACACACACACACAGCATAATAAAGATGGGGATGAGAGACTGAATGATGCAGTATTTATTGAGAACATTAATTCTGCTGAGAACACAGAAAAAGGTATAACTGAACTTCTTAACATTAAAAAGGTAGAGATGATGTACTGCAGTAAATGATTAGCATGTTAATAATGTTATTTAATACAGAATTAATAATACAAATAAGTTGGTCAAATGTATTTTATATTGTAATTATTTCTGACATTTTGAAAATGTGAATAGTCATAATATTTCAGAAATTTTGTACACAATTAGAATGTGATAATTTACATTGACTGTAGTTGTGATCTACTCTGACAGTATCCTTAAGGATTGGAATTGTAAAACAATTAAATGGTTTTAACATGAATTTTTATTTCATTGGTAACTGATACAAAATCCATGAACTTATTATTGTAACACTGGCCTTTTAATATGTCTTCAGTTTAAAATGTGTCAGTGTTACTTTCTGTTGTTCTGTAGATATATGTCTAGAAATGGATGATGAGTTGAACATTTCAGATCACTTCAGCAGTTCCAGTCCAAGCCCCATAAAGAATTCTACTCTGGGTAAGTGTAGTGGTTTAAAAAAAAAGCATCTATCTCCATGTGTTTACTTTTATTTTAAAAGTGCGTATGCCTATCTATCATAGCAGGACACAAATAGATTCTGGAATTCATATAATTTTTGTAAGGTGGGTACGTAATTAAGAAGTGATTTTACAAATTCTGCTCTTAGTTCAGACTTTCTCTTGCTGGAAATATATTTCTAGAGTACTTTAGTGCAGAATTCAGTTATGTAGCTTTCAGCCATGCTATCGAAGCATACTGTAGATAGGCAGTGGTTGCTGGCACCAAGAAGCATGTGCATTAGCAGCAATATTTCTTGTAAACTTAGTTACAATTATCAACTAGTTATACTATTTTAATGAACCAGTATATTGGGTTGCATTAACTGTTAAACAAAGTACAAATTTTCTTTTAATTTTCAAAAATCAGTTTATTATTGTGCACATGTGAATGTACATGTGCAGTCAGCAATAATTGGTGGTACATTACTTGAAATACCAATTAATGATTAATAAACTGGTATATTGTGAAAATAGTGTTTTACAGTGTTCACATAAATAAACTGGCAAAGTAAACTTGAATTTTCAATAAATTGTTGTTGGTGTGCGTGTGTGCACATATACATTTGGCAATTGTCAGTGGTACATGGTATGTGCATGGGTATCAGCAGATGGGTATACATCTATATTTTATGCTGTTGGCTTTAATTGGAATGACAAATGCAGGTACATCTGCTGAATGCACCTGAAAACATTGATTACTGTCATAATGTTAGTGACATTAAACAGGCTGATGCTGTGCTTAATTTAGTGAACACATCTGCAATGTCTTTGTTCATCACTCCTAAAACATAAGCAGGGCCCTCTTGTGTTGCAGGATGAGTGTCCATACCCCTAGACTGGGTTCAAGTCCCACCTGCTCCAGAGGTGTGTGATAACATCTCTGAACAGGTTGAGTAGAAAAATAGGTTAAATAAAAGCAATATGAACCTGGACAGATACTTACATAGTTACTCAACAATTTGCAAATGATAACAGTAGTTATTGTGTATTGGTCAGGATAAAGGCATTATGTATGTTACCATATTAGCTAAAGCGGAGCATGTGGAAGTAACAAGTCAGAGATGATTCAAGTCAAAAAAATCTCTTTATTACAAATATGCAGCTGAAAAATTCAAACTCTTAAGTCCCTTACTCTCTTAAAATTCCCCTCTTTCTCTCTGTCTCTCTCTCAACTGAAGTCTGTCACAATATGACATCCTCTCTTATTTATAAAACCGATTCTACAATGCTGCTTCACCATGCACCCTCATATGTCACACCAAACAAGCCATGCTTACTTTGTAAGCCAATATTATATTACACATTCTTAACTTGCAGGTGATCTTATTGAAAGATCAAAAAAGGGGATGATTAGGGGTGGTCTCTACCTCAAAATCTTTGTTTATCCTCCGTTACAAGGTTCCAGTTTCTCAGGTGGTAGTCAAACTATTCAGTTTTCTTGAATCAAATCACAAGCCAGGACACAAGTATACTACAAGAGAAGACTATCACATTATAAGTCACATCAGCACTTTTCTTTCACTGGAATATTCATTAATATCAAATCAATGTGTTCAATTCTGTCGCACTAAAGGTGTGTTGTTCCCAATTCCATTTGATGGTGGGTCATAGACTTTTTGTTAACTGTTATTCAAATTGACACATTCCATTAATTACTATTTGATCACATTTAGGAGCTCTATAGAAACTTTACTATTCAATGAAAATACTTTTCATATTTACGTAACATATGGTTCTAAGCATCACCAAGGAATGTTTTAGTTCTCCCAACATTTTTTAGCAGTATGAGTTTATCTGCAAATTTAACTACTGTCAAAACTAGAAATCTGTCTAAATGGCAGCACAGATGGGGGATTTTCAAAATAATTTGCACGCAATCTACTGAATCCTTTTATTGTACCCTCCTTAGGAACAATCTACACTCTCCCTGAATTTGTCAAAATATGACCATGCTACATAACCATTTAGTTAATCATTTAATTAATCAACTTAATCTATAAAAGTTAATAATTTGTCCAAATTTTCATTTATGTCCAAGTCATCAGTCTTGAAATCTGAAAAAAAAACTTCCTGCTTTTGAATGGTGGTAAAATACCCAAGGCCATACTTAGCAAGACCTGGACAATAACCAGATTTGGCCTGAAAATTAACATACATGGCACACAAGTGCCAGGGAATGACCATCTCTAATGAGAGACAATCTAAATATTTGATGTTATATTTGATGGCATTACCATCGCTAAATTCCCCACTTGGGGCTCATCATCAACTAGAAACTGAACTGGACTAGCTATATAAACACTGTGGCTAAAGAGTAGATCACAAACTTGGAATCCTGCAGTGAGTAATTCATCCCTGCTTACCCAAAGCCTGTCCACCATCTACAAGGCACAAGTCAGCAGTTTGATTGAATACTCCATGTTTGCCAGGATGAGTACAGCTCCAACAATATTCAAGCTTGACAACATCCAGGAAAAAGCAGCCTGTTTGTTTGGCACCACATCCATAAACATCCATTCCCTCCACTACTGATACTCAGTAGCAGCAGTATGCACCATTTACAAGATGAGCTGAAGAAATTCACCAAGGGTCCCTCAGCAGCAACTTCCAAACCCATAACCACTACCATCTAGAAGGACAAGGTCAGCAGCAACATGCAAATGCCAGCAACTCAAAATTCTCCTCCAGTCCATTGATGATCCTGACTTGGAACTATATCACCATTCCTTCAGTGTTGCTGGGTCAAAATCCTGGAACACCCTCCCTAAGGCCATTGTGGGTCTACCTATTAAAAAAAACTGGACTGCAGTGATTCAAGAAGTCAGCCCATCACCACATTTTCAGAGGCATCTGTAAGGGCAATAAAAGTAGCCAGCTGACATCTCACAAATGAATAAAAGAACAAACCTTGTTTCTTATTTAGCAAAGAAGTAACTCAATATCACATGGTTCCTTCATTTTACTACTGGTCCTAAAGTTCACTTTCAGAAAATGGGTGGATAATCATCCCAAATACTTCAGATTTTGATTGACTCCTCTCTCTGAACATTTCTCCAAAGTACTCTGGTTAGCAAAATGTTTAGTTTTAAATCTTTTGACTTATAAACTGCTAACCATCTTTTCCTACTACTATTAAATACCAGAGGTAAAAGGTTGATTAGGCAGGGTCCAAGCATATAGTTTTCTAGTCAAGAGTTTTATTCCAACTTACACATCACAAAACCTCAACAAACTGATTACTTGTTCCTCATATACATCTAGGATATTATCCAGTTATCCTTTAATTAATATAGCCTTCACCTGTCCCCTATTTCCATTTGACCTCAGGTATTCCTGATTGACCTTACTTGATATTAACATTGCAGTCCTGACAAAACTGTTGTTACAGATTCCACAATAAGTTGTGAGATCTTCAATCTCTTTTGAGATTTCTGGCCACCACATTGCTCACCAAACCTTTGCTCTAACATGGCAATGCCTAATTGTCCCGATGGATCCTTTCCAAGACAACTTCTCAACTGGAAGCTGGAATTACCAGTCTTCACCCATACAAGAGAAAGCTGTTTATGATTTTGAGATGCTGTTGATGTTGACTTGTTGGCTACGGGTTCTCCTTGGCCATGTGAAACATTTTGTTTATGCCATAGTAGATAATCTCAGTAGATTCTTTCTCTTTGATTTTGGGCTCAATTATAAATCGAGGAAGCTCAAAGAAATCTTCTGCTGGTTACTGTTGACTGATTGGCCCACACGGTTTATTCCTTGGAACACATTGAACTGCTTCTGCTATTTCAAGGATGTTGTGGTTAAGTGATGCAAACATGATAATTGTTGATTGTGATTTAAGTATGTATTTTCAACTCTATTGCACTCTATGTTTCAGTGTTACTTGCAGTATATCTTTAATGTTGGAAGTTATTCCATCTGAATTATGTAATTTCATATTCCTCGGACATGTTATTTAATCTGATGAGACAGTAACACTTGCCCCTTTGCCAAGCTTAAAATTAATGATGGGTCAGTTCTGTCAAACTCAGTTTGGTGAATTATCAATTTGTGTGGAATGTCTTGAGTATTTTTTTCTAATGGTTGTAATTCTATAGCATTACCATTTTTCCATGAGTAGCTTTTCCTGCTCTGAAATTGCATTCTACTTCTGCACATTTCTGGAAGTGATCTATCATAGCTGGATATTGTTTGTGCTTACGAGGACTTTTTGTTCTACATTGCCAACATTGGATTTTAGCATCTGATGTTTGACCTTGAGAAACTAGAAAATGTTCAGAAAAGATTTCTGAGGATGTTGCCAGGGTTGGAGGGCGTGAGCTATAGGGACAGGTTGAATAGGCTGGGGCTACTTTCCCTGGAGCGTTGAAGGCTGAGGGCTGACCTTATAAAGATTTGGAAAATCACAAGGGGCATGGTTAGGGTAAATAGGCGAGGTCTTTTCCCCAGGGTGGGGAAGTCCACAACTAGAGGGCATAGGTTTACGGTGAGAGGGGAGATATAAAAGGGACCTAAGGGGCAACTTTTTCACACAGAGGGTGG
>NC_063333.1:91692337-91879601 GCF_021869965.1 Rhincodon typus | reverse complement strand
GAGATATAAAAGGGACCTAAGGGGCAACTTTTTCACACAGAGGGTGGTGCGTATATGGAATGAGCTGCCAGAGGAAGTGGTGCATGCTGGTACAATTACAACATTTAAAAGGCATCTGGATGGGTATATGAATAAGAAGTGTTTAGATAGGTATGGGCCAAATGCTGGCAAATGGGACTAGATTTATATAGGATATCTTGTCAGAATGAACCAGTTGGACCGAAGGGTCTGTTTTCGTGCTGTTCATCTCTATGACTCTATTTATATTGGCTTGTCACATGTATGTTTGGAGCATTTATACCTTATGAATTGGATAGATTCTGTTGCTCAATTATGAAAAGGTTGTCCGTTTCCTCTCAGGATATATTTGTGGAGGTTCCTGCTTTCTGCTCCTACACAATTTTAACAGCTTTCTCTGGAGTCAAATATTCTTTGGAGTGTAATAGATCTGACAAATGTTCATTATTAATTCTAACAACAATTCTGTTTCTAAAGAATTTCTGATTTCAGTGCTCCACAGTTACAGTTTTCCACTAGTTTGTGGAGATCATTAACACAATTATTTATTACTCTGAATGCCAGATTCTTCTACTGCATCTTATTATTTTGAAAAAATTCTTTATTCTCAGATTAAAGTCATTATCAAAAGCTGTTAGAGCATTATCAAAAGCACATGCTTCTTCTTTTATATCTTAATGATTTTTAACATTCTTATTTGTAGGTCGTATTGAATACAATGGGTATATTTACTTCTTCAGATTAATACTTAGTATTTAATTTTGAAGCAGTTTTATATCTTAAGAGTTGTTTCCTCCAAGATATCCAACCTTGAGTTTTACTTAGCCTATTTCTGATATTTAATCTTTGCGATAGTAATATTTCTCCTGCCATTTTCTGCTCAGAGTGATTAGATAGTCTTCTTACCTTTCAACTGTTTTAATTTCTTACAGTATCTACATAGTGCTATATTTCTGAATTTAAAGCTTTTAATCCTGAAATAAGTCAATGCTGTTTTAATCTGTTCTTTCGAAGATTTAACAATGCCATTAAGCAATTTTGTTTTATTTTCTTTTAATGAAGCTTCCATTCAATACCAAGTCCAAGGGCCTATTCGGTTAACAGAGGTAGTGAGTCTTAACAAGATTAGTTATAAGTTACTAGTCAGTCTTAACAAGAAGAGGTACTTATCTTAACAAGAAAGAGATAAGTGTGTGATGCCTGATAGCAATGTGTATATGTTATATTGGCTGGTTAGACATAATAAACAAGATTATGGTGACATTTGTCTCCATTTCGATCTCAAGCTAAACTTTCCCTTGCTCCATCCGAGACAGTTTGGCATTGTCAGATTGGGTAGGGATTCATGCAGCATCCAACATTAACTCTTTCAGAACCATTGCCTTACCTAAAGTGCCCTGTACCCTAGCATTGTTTTCAATGTTTCATCAATAACTAACACAAGGATAATAATTGTTTCCCTGCTTCAGTAGATGAACATGGTGGCCCTTTACCCTTGAGCAATAACGTTTCTGTAGCTTTCCAGCTGTCAATTCATTCTCTCAATGATTGTAGCAGTGACTCCTATCTTGCCATGAATTTTAATAATCAGGACACTATCACCTGGAGGAAATATACCTTGACTAGACAGATGTTTTTTCAAGCATTCAGCAGCCTTCATGTGCCTCTTGTTGTGACAAAAGTAGCATGTCAGCCTCTTTGAACTAAATTTGTCCTCCAAACCTTCACCGACAGATACCACAGACACTTTAAATTTAGTTTCAAAATTTCATTACTATGCTGCTTTCTGTGCAAAGGTAATCACACTCTTTGAATCAATTCTTTGATGGACTTCAGCTGCACCATTTTGAATATATTTGAGAGACATCAAAATATAGGGGAAAAGAATCATACATCAAAGCAATGTTGAATAATTAGGTATTGAAGTACTAAATCAGTACTTTTCAATTGCTTGATGTATATAAACTTGGAACTAACAGCAGTCCAATTGAAATGTTAACTATAGAGGTATGATTTTCTTTAGTTCAATTATTGATAGTAAAATGACTAATGGATATGTATTTTAAAACATTTTCATAGAATTATAGAATCCCTACAGTGTGGAAACAGGCCCATCGGCCCAACAAGTCCACACCAACCCTCAGAGCATCCCACCCAGACCCATCCCCCTATAACCTACTTAATCTACACATCTCTGAACACTACAGGCAATTTAGCATGGCCAATCCGCCGAGCCTGCACTTTCTTTGGACTATGGGAGGAAACCAGAGCACCCAGAGGAAACCCACGCAGACATGAGGAGAATGTGCAAACTCCACACAGACAGTTGCCCAAGGGTGGAAATGAACCCAGGTCCCTGGTGCTGTGAGGCAGTAGTACTAACCACTGAGCCACAGTGCTCACATTTTGGTCTTCCTTCTAGCCTTAAAACTTTGATATAACTTTACATGATTTCAGATACTCTTTATTAGCCCAACCAAATGACTATTGTCCACATCGGGGTAGTAAGCAGTGAGATTTGCCAGATATATACCTATTGTTTGTTGGAACACTGGAGCTAAGCCTGTTCCTGTTGCCGTTGAACATTCGCACTCTCACACTTCCAGGACCGGTTGTTACATGAAAGAATAAAGTATGAGTCCAGCATTTCCCCTTTCCTCTCTCTAACCTATAATTTGAAAATCCACTATTGCTGCCTCCAGTAATATCAATTAACTCTCACACACTACGGAATGAGCCCGGGTTTTCCTGTGCATTCAGCCACACGTTGAATAAACTGGCTGAGCATTCAGAGAAGATCTATAAGTCGATCTTTCAGTCATAAAGTTCTATTCATTTTTTAGTGTTTTTAGAGTTTTTTTTTCCTTTCTAATATTGTGAATTGACTTCAGTTACATACTGCTATACACATGGAATCTCAGGACATGAATAAGCCTACTATTGGAAATGTCACAACTAAAGTAAGCTCGCCATTGGGACAGCAACTCCAAACGATGTGGAGTTTCACTTGACCAGCTTTGTTGAATGTACAATTAGGCAAAACTAAGTACCGCTGATGATCTGGTGATTGCAGCATGCTGCTGTACAGAGGGACCTGGTGTCCTGTGCAGGAATCACAAAAAGTTAGTTTGCAGGTGCAGCAGGTAATTAATGGAATTTTTTCCTTCATTGCTAGAGCGATGGAGTTTAAAAAGGGATGTTATGATGCGGTTGTATGAGGTGCTAGTGAGGCCACATCTGGAGTATTATGTACAATTTTTGTCTCTTTACTTAAGAAAGGATGTACTGGCACTGGAGGAGATGCAGAGGAGGTTCACTAGGTTGATTCCAGAATTGTGAGGGTTGCCTTATGAGGAGAGATTGCGTAGACTGGGGCTACACACATTGGAATTTGGAAGAATGAGGCAGAATCTTATAATAACATACAAAATTATGAAGGGAATAAGATAGAAGCAGGGAGATTGTTTCCACTGGTGGGTGAAACTAGAACTAGGAGGCATAGCCTCAAAACAAGGGGGAGCAAATTTAGGACTGTTTGAGGAGGAACTTCTTCACCTAAAGGGTTGTGAATCTGTGGAATTTCCTGCCCAGTGGAGCAGCTGAGGCTTCCTCATTGAATGTTTTTAAGGCAAGGATAAATAGATTTTTGAACAGTTAGGGATTAAGGATTATAGTGCGTGGGCAGGTAGGTGGAGCTGAAACAAAAAGATCAACCATGATCTTATTGAATGGCGGAGCAGGCTTGATGGGCCAGATAGCCGACTGCTGCTCCTATTTCGTATGTTCTTATGTAAGAGGCGAATACAGATGAGAAATTCCCTGATTTGATTCTTAATCCATCATGTTCGTTAGCTAAATTGGCAGCAGGGGGCAAAAAAACTTTTGAGTTTTGCAGTGTAAAGAGGGATAAATTACCTGACTTTCCCAATTTTGAAGACGATGTCATTGTGTTATTGTATCTTCTCACTTCTCTTTTCTATGAGACTAACATGACTTGGCATTGTCGTTTGTATTTGATATGCAATGTGCATTGCCAAAAAGTGCACTTGTGTGAAAATTAGTTAAGCAGAGAATGAGATTTTGTTTTAATATCTCCTTGCTTATGTCCTGAGTCATGCCAGCAATAAAATTTAAAAGTAACCACTCGGCTGAGATACTGAAGCATGTAACAACATCAATACAATATACTGTCAAATAAATATGTAGGTATTTGAATTTCTTTCTCATAAATCATGTGAAAATATCTGATTAGTTACTTGATTCAGTTGGGAATTGTTAATCAAGTCCTCAATGTTATGATAGTTTTTTTTTTAACAGGTCATAGTTCTTCCTCTAGCTTCTTTATTCAGGGACAATTACCTCAGTCACTGTCCGGAACAGAGGCTGCACACCTCAGCAACAGTCTACAGTCATATTCCCTTGAAAGCCCTGGCTGCCTTGATATAACAGGTGCAATTCTTTTCTTATAATGTTTTAATACTTAAATGAAAGTAAGGGACTTTGCTGTTATTGCAGAAGAAACAATGTTGTATTTTCTTTTCTTCACTCTTTATTGAATGTTGGTGTCCACTGTTGTACTCACTGTTCTGTGGGACGTAGCTGAACTTGCAGGCTAAGCTGACCCTCCCATCTGTGTGTTTGGAAAGGACATTGTTCAAGCTCACTGTTATCAGGGTTGCAATGTTGCAGGTAAACACAGAGGCCTTTAAGGCCTGTGCCAATCAACACAGGTATGAGCTCTCAGTATTGACACTTTAGGTTCTTCATTTTCTTAACTTGACTGACTGACCCCACCGCAACAAGGATGCCAGGCCCTTTCCATTTAACTGTTTCATGCCTCTGACTGTAACTTTTGTCTTCCCTTGGATCTTTCTTCCACTCTTTGTTGCTTCTGAAGCCACTCCACACCGCATCATCACCAACCTTACTGCTGATTTGCCTGTGCTGATCCCAAACTTCCATGAACACTGTCATTCTCCTCTTATTAGCCTTGTGTCATAGACTTCAACAAGAAAAAACACTGATCTGATACACAACTGCACAAAACTGACTGTTACGCCACACTATAAACAGATATGAATTGAATTGAATTAGCTTTATTGTGATGTGTACTCAAGTGAGTACCGTGAAAAGTTTCCAGTCGCTGCATTACAGTGCCATCTTAGGTACAAAGGTACCTGGGCACAGATTCTTAAGATCAAATTCTTAGGAAATAAAAAAATGTTAGGAAAGTAAAGAAATAAATAGTCCAGCGTTATGGGTCTTAGGAATAAATCAGAAAAATAAAGAAGTAAAAAGTTCAGAATATCAGTCTTTCCAACCCGGTCCATGTTGGCACCTAGCCTCAAGGGAGACCACCACCATCTTGCCGCTGCCTGCGTCGGACCCATCAATGTAGGAGTCGCCCACTTTAGGCGCCATGTCTTCACCACTGGGCCTGCTTTGCTTGCGCCACCAAACCCACACTTGCCCTGCAACCGAGAGTCCCTAACTCCGCTATCAAGCCAGGCTGGCCACAGGCCATGAGTCCAACTTCGGCTGCAGATGTTGCCTTGCCAGTGCCACCAGCTTGAAGAATCTGCTGCCTACAGAACCACCTACAATTACTTTCTCATGTGCCATTGACTTTCTCTTGAAGGCAGAACTTTACTAAAACCCTGTTTTATGCCAATTCATGCTATACAAATATATTACATGTACCAGCTCCAATAGGATGGTCTGAAGCCTGACACATTGGAAATTTGTCACTGATTTAGCATCTCAATTCACCATCTGAAATTTGAAATTTCACTTCCCACCTAATTCAGTCACCCCCATGCCATTGTTTTTTTTAAATGAGCCTTCTTGTGGGTTTCAAAGAATACCTTCCCCGTCCAAGTCTTTGCTCCCATTTCTAGCATCTATCCGTGATTTCCCCTATACTAGAACTATCCACATAGCACTCAGACTTTGGAATGTACATGCCTAACAACAACAGTCCAACAACAATGGGGCAACATGGTGGCTCAGTGCTTAGCACTGCTGCCTCACAGCACCAGGGACCTGCATTCAATTCCAGTCTCTGGTGACTGTCTGTGTGGAGTTTGCATATTCTTCCCGAACAGTGGGCAAGATAATAGCCACATTGATTTAGCAATAAAACATATATGAAAACACAAATCATTCAGCAGACTGCCTTTGGATTCTTTATTTTTATAATGAAAATTATTGGGCCTTTTTTGAAATCATGCAACTTCCTAAAAATGGATTTATAATCTTTATATGCACATATTAATTAAAACAATCCTGCCCTGTATAGTTTAAAACACTCTCTAGGGTAAAATAGAATATTACTTGCGTAAAAAAATGAAATTGTTTTTTCCTGCAGCTACTCTACCAAGAAGTATCAGTTCTATTGGCACTGAGAGTCAATACCAAGTTGAGTAAGTATTCTGCATACTGGCAGTCTCCTTATCTTGTGTAAGCTATCTTAAATCAACATTTCAGTCTTAAGTAGATATCAGTGCAACGTTAGTAAGTCATTTTCTTGGCCTTTAAAGCTGTCTTGTAACTTTGTTACTATCAACCACGTTCCTGAAACACCTTGTAACATCCAGCACAGCCACAATATGTTTTCACATCTTAGTAACATCTTACATAGAAAATATAAGCTTAGTCATTAACCAAAATTTATAGATTATTCTATTGGCACAGAGCCCCACAATGCCTCATTTAAATCGTCTTGTTTAAATCTTGTCACGTTCTCCCACATCTCTGTCTCTTTAACCTTTAACTGATCTTCAAACCAGTAAGAACTTTGGAGGCAGAGTCTTCCAATGTGAAATCTAAGTATGGCGTGTTGAGCCAATTAGCAGTTCACTTCTTCTTGGGGCAGCGATGGGTTTTCTTGTACGATCATTGTTTTCAGTTCATTATTTAAGCATGCAAGTTGTTATATAATTTGATTGGGCAATCTTACAGGGTGGGTGAGCTCAAAGTTCTTATTGCCTGACTGGACCCTTCCAGGATTGAAAGTCTGGGCCCCATAATTGAAGGCAATGCAACAAGGCTGCAGCGTCGTTTAGTGTGTGTTGGTCACTCCAACAACCCTGCCCCCCAGCCCAAGAGATGTCTAACACCAAGCAGAAACTGGCTCAGCTTTTCAAAGATTCCTCACACAATATTCTGCTCCAGACTGTCCAATGAAAAAGAAGAGAGATCCTCTTCTCAAATGATAATGGAGGGAAAGACCCCTACCATGCCTGGGAAACTAGAGTGAGATCATAGTACAGGTCACCAACCAGAACCTGTACAAAAGAACTTGGATCCAGTGCAAGAAGGGGATGAATGATCCCTGATGCTGAGTAAGTTTAATTGGCTCTAACTTCTCAATACAAAACCACATTCATAGGGACATCAGTCAGTCTGACTGTGACAGTGCACAGTCACATCACGGAGGACACTTGTTTGCAAGTCTCAGAGCACATGGTTCATAAGCACTGAATGTCTGACAGCTATCTCATGCTGTCAATGTTCTAACAGTTGCCGGGCAATGCATTTCTTAATCACTTGCTAAGGACAGCTCAGGACCTGGCATGGCTATGTGTAACCATCAAATACTTATGCACCTATTGCAGTCACACTTGGTCCTTCTTTATCTTTGCTTGCAGGTTTAGATCAGTCTCAACAAAAGGGAGCTGGCCTGGACCAGCAGAAGGATGCTGTTTTTTGCATCCTCACACCTTTCAAGAAGGGTACTTCAAAGTTGGCAGGGAAGGATCCATGACTGACCTGCACCTATGGAGAGATAGGAATGTCACCAGAAGCTAGTGAGGTATCCCATTTTATGCTGTTCTCAGATGTGCCCTGTAAATATTTGTTTACATAAGCAACTGCATGAACAGCAACTGATTCTTTCCCTCCTCTACTGCAAATATTAATAGCCACCAGAGAGGACGAAGCACAAGTCTCAGAGAAGGCACTAGCATGGCATTAACCTGTGCCTTCCGCTATAGCAGAGAGATTCACCTCAATGCGTCCACTATCCGGAGAAGGTTCAGGGTCACAATCTGGTGAGCACATCACTGGCACAGGTCCACAGCTGCCAGAAGGTGCAACACCCAAGGTTTCTAATCCATGGAGGACTGCTGAGGTTGGGCACCTGCTGATCTCCATGTACATAACATGCCTCTTATTTGAGCATGAGACATGCTGTACTTTGTGTGAAAGGCAGAGGAACATCAGACAGTGCTGCAAAAACCCTTGGTAAACCAGAAGGAAAGATATAGGAGGCCACCTAAGTTTGGTCTACAATCATGGTTTAGGAAAAATAAGTGCTTGCCAGCCTCTATGGAAAGTTTAGCATCCCAGGTCCAGCAGAAGATACAGTACTGCCAGATGTGCACTCAAACCTGCAATTCATCACGGTAGCCACGGGTGCACACCATCAATGGCAAGGTGAGAGGGGAACAAGGTATCTTGACCTTACTGGAGGTACCCATAAAAAGACACGGAAGTGTCAGCGGGCATCCATATGGAGGAGCTGTGCCAACCAGGCATCCTTGAAACTTCATCCTTGAAGTGTCCTGCCTTTCCACCTCCCACTACCAGTGAACTCATTGCCTCCGGTAGGTCAGGTTCAGGAGGGTGCTGCTGTACATAGACAAAGTCCCTCAGCAGGCTGGGGCCCTCCAGGACTCGTGGCCACTAAAGGTGCATACCAAAGTCATGTCAATCACCAGGATGTAGCAGTAGGCAGGCTGTCTCCACCTTACCTGTGAATGTTGGATAGTAGTACCTAGATGTAGTGGGAGGCAAAGAAAATAGTAGATATTTGAGAGCATATGGGTGGCACAGGTGTTAATTAAATGTATCATAGTTTGCACTCCAAACACACACTGTTGTAAATAGATAACATAGTGTGGAGCTGGAGGAACACAGTAGGCCAGGCAGCATCAGGGGAGCAAGAAAGTTGATGTTTCGGGTCGGGAGCTCTCTGACTCCAGCATCTGCAGTTCTTACTATCTCACACTGTTGTAATATTTGTTGTAACTTTAATGTATAATGAGTGCTGTCAAGTTTATCCAAAGTGAATGGGATGGAGTATCTTGCCCCACCAGAAGATGATGTTAATCTTCAATCAACAAACCTTTCAATGTCTAACATCATTGGCAATGGGAAGTGCCTAATGTTCTTGTGAGCCACTGAAGCATAGACTTAGCAGTTGGGGATTGCAGGCAAGGCTCATGAAACTGATTTCAGGGACAGTAACCTTGTCCGACGAAGTCAGAGTGAGAAAGCTGGTCCTGGATTCACTATGTTGCAGGCACCACAAAGAGAGTCTATCTGAATACTAGAGAAATGTGTACCTAGTTTGCAGGGTGCAGGAAGGAAAAACATTTGCCCTTGTTGGGACCTTCATAGCCACACAAAACATTCTCAGAGTAAGAGGTAGGCAATGAACTACTGACATGTGAAAGACTTCATTCACCCAGGGAGGTGGGAGGGAACATTTGACTTGCCCTTAGCAGTGGAAGCACAATCACCGAGGATGCTCAGGAATTGCAGTGATGCATTCTTCAAACTTCTTGTTCCCTAGGACTGTAGGGATAAGAAGAGGATAAGGCAATTAGTAGCATCAGGCAGGATAAAGGAGAACTGGGATTCATCTTCCAAAGTGCTCTAATCTGCCTCCTGTTTGACTGAGGCTTGACCAATAATCTTGCTTTCCTCCAGGAGCCCATGATCACAGGACAGTGTAGTGTTGTGCAGGTAAGTTGTGCGCAATTAATGCAACGGCTACTTTATCCATGCAATTCAATGCTTCTTAAAGGTCATAGTACAGGTACATTGCAAGTTAAAAAGTACTCTTTGTTTAATAGAACAGTGCAAAATGAAATGATTTTCAATCGATGATCAAAGTTGTAGTAAGGAAAGAGTGGGCTTTCAGCCAGCTGGCTTTCAGAAGCTATACATTAAAGCAAGCTTGTATTTGGATCTCAATCTGCCCAGAATTGGGCAAGTTGACTAATTTGGATTTTTACTGTGGCTTCTTCCCATTGATCGCCTGGCCCCTGTCATGATCATCACCTTTTCCTTACTCATCAGCCAAGACCTCTGACTCCTGAATCTCTTTGTGGCCTGAGACATCATCTCTTTGTTGAATGAGTTTGTGGAGGATGCTGCACACACCAAGGATATGGAGCACTGTTAATTGTAAAAAAAACTTCTTTATCCAATAACTCCTGGGAGCTGAAATTTGGAGCTAGATATTTCTATGATTTGCCACCCATTTTTGGTTGGTTCTCAGCAGGGTGCAATGCTGCTATTTTAGCACCATTTTCAGGATTTCCTGCTATAATGGGAGCATTATCCATGACCACCAAAATATGGACAGGTTTAAGTAAATATTAGGTTCATTACAAGGGTTCATTTACCTAAACAGCAGGGCTACTGCCTTTGTTTCTACAATAATGTTTCCTTTCCTGGTATTTGCAGCATCTTTTAGTGTTCAATATAACATCAGAGTAAATAATATTGTCATTTACTTAGTGCTCTCGGGCAATACATATATTTTAAGATAGCTTGCATTTGCAACTGACTCATTAGTCAGCGCCGTATGTGAATTTTACCTCTTGCAGCATGGAGGTAGACCAGTAACATTTTTTATTAGTTTGATCATGGGATTTAGGCACCACTGGCTAGGCCAGTGTTTATTGCCATTCCTTTTTTTTTCCACTTGGGAAGGTGGTAGTGAGCATCCTTCTTGAACTACTGCAGTCCAGTTGGTGGAGGGACACCTACAGATCTATTAGGAAGGGAGGTATAGGATTTTGACCAAGCGATACTGAGGAAATGGTGATGACTTTCCAAGTCAGGATGGTGAGGGTCTTGGAGGGGATTTTGCAGATGGTGTTATTCCCCTGTATCTTTTTGTAAATTATGAGTTTAGGTAAATGTGTCCACTAAATTTTTAACTGTTTCCATTGACATGCTGCAACTAAGTGACAACAAATTATATTTGCATTTCCAAACAAAACATCAGCACACATATAAGGTTGTAAAGTAGAAACTGTTTTGATTGTCACATTATTTTGCAGGTCTGAAGGAAAGCCAAGAAGATCAAATACCAAATCTCGACCAGGTAATTAAGTATTGCTTGATGCCATAGTAATTGCTCTCCAAATGTACATTTATCAACAATCACTTGTTGAGATGATGTTTCGGTCTTTTCTTTGTCTTGTTTGTTTAGATCTCCTACAACTAGGCTTACTTCTGCCATTACCTTCTGTTGGAATCAGAGCTTGCTTGAAGAGAACAGGAAATTCCTTAAGCTCAGGGTGGCAATGCCATAGTCTACCAGATGTAGTGCTTCGAAGGCTGAAGGATCATGGTAGTTATGTGAAATTATAACCAAGGGAAACAATAGTAAGGGAAAATATGCAGCAAAGATTTTTTAAAAATGTATTCTATACATTATTACATGCTAGAGAAAAGAATTATCTGTACAAACTGAAGATGGCTGTCAAGAACATTTGAAGACAAATATTGCTGTTAGATTCTACTATTAGCTTATAAAAACCAAATAAATAATATGGAAAGATTGGAAAGCTTTAATGAAACGATAGACAAAAAGTTACTCATTAAAATTAAAGCTGTTGAGTAACAGAACGAAACTTAAGAATGGCCAAGAAATTGTCTTAAGGATAAAATGTGGGGTAATGCTTGGCAAAGTAATGTTAGGATAGAAGAAGTACTGAATAGAATGCTTCAAGGCTCAATATTGGAAAATCCTGTTGCTGCGCTACTCCCAAATGCTTGTTTCATTTGATGCATCACTGGCAGGAGTAGTAAGAAGGTGATACTTTTCACCATTTCAGCTTTTTCTCAAATTAAGAGGAATTATTTTCTTAGGTCTCCTAAAAGTTTCATTGAACACACAGTGCTTTTATTGGTTATGTTACTGAAGAGCTTTCCATGGTCAATAAGGCAGTTTGTAATATTAAGAGGAACAGGGTTTCACCCAATTTGGATCTTTGAGTCTGATTGTTTTCAGTTTGAAAGTGATGTTCAAGGTGATCACCTTGATCATCCATCAGGCATCATTAGATGACAGGCTGTATACTGTAAACCCAAAGATTTTCACAGTGGAATCAAGCAAATCTGCAGAACCTACATCAGCAGGGTTAAGAACCATTATAGGTGGCTACCATTTGATGTCACCTGATCAAGATTAGTTCTTGTGAGCTTTCCTGATGTAGAATGACTGTAGAATCCTTTTGTAAGAGTTTCTCGCCACCGAACTAAATGAGTTGGTGTGTCTGAGATATATACAATCAAATAGAAGAAATATCAGCTCACCTCTTACAATTATTTTTACTGAAATTGCATTGGCCCAGATATCCTGATGGCCAAGAGACATTGGAGCAGCATTGACTGCGGCTGCACATTGAGACTATGAACTGTCCCTGACACAACTGACTCCATAGGAATTGTCATCGAAATTGAATTTTCCAATGGGAAATACCCCAGCAAAACAATCCTCTGTGAAAGAGTCCAGGAAGAGTTAGAGGATCTAAAATATGCTGTAACTCCTGGGTAATTATTAAACTGAACCACCAAAGGCAACCCCCAACCCCGCTCCCCCCACCCAGCCACCCTAATCACCACCTACACCCTCCCACCTACCCCACCAACTGAGAGCCCTGACAACCACCTCATGACTCAGCCACACGTACTGTGGCCCCATGTCGCTGGCCTGGTCCAACTCTCAGAATCGACACCCTCACTCAACTGCCATTCTGATGGTCCTTGACCCAACAGCCCTTTTCCCAATAGTCAGAATCAACATCCCCTTCCCCACCCCACCAGACCCAGAAACCCTCCATCTCCCTATCCACCCTAAGCATTCATACACCTACCTAGCATCCTGCCCACCTGGAATTCTACCCTTTGGCACCCCATCCACCAGGCCTGCTATGGACTTCATCCACTTGGAATCATACCCACCTGCACCCTATCCACCTTGTCCACCTGACATCACACTGAATTGACAAACCAACCACCTGATAGCCAACCCACCTCCTGCCTGGTACCCTACCAGCCTCACTAACTGGTGAACCACCCAGCCGGCACCCTACCTGCCTCCCCACCCACTTCAGCCACCTGGCAACCGCCCCTGGAACCCTACCCAATTTACCCCTTTTCAGTCCCCACTACCTGGTACCCCACCCACCTCACTCACCTGACGCAGTTCCCATCTCACCCAGCTAGCACCCTTCAATCAACTGCCACCTTAACCTTCAGTTACCTTACTTACTCACTTACCGTACTTACTCTTTCACAGTCGCTGTCAAGTGGCTGACTATGCTGCTGGACATTAAATCTCAGAACATGCCACAATGACTGCTACAGAGATTTGCTTTACTGCTGAATTTTTGGATTTCTGGACAGGTTCTGTCTAGGAGTCTCCAGGACAGAAGACATGTAAAGGTTAGTGGGTAACTTTTAATCCAACCAGAGTTGGAAATAGGGTTTCTGAACCTGATCAGAATATTTGGACTATTCTTCCTACCTGTGTATAGAATGTGAACAAATGAGGAAGGCTACTTGCTACAGTTGTAGAATTCCTAATTTTCTTTACCAAAGTTCATTTTTTACATGAAAAGATCACTCAGATTACATTTTGCACTTCCTTTATAATATGCTGTGGTTTGGGACTATATGTTACCGTATGTTAATGTTGCACTGGCGCAGTCCAGCATTTACGACTATTATTGGCAATTACTATTTTTCTGGGAGTAGTTTTCCACCATATTTTATTGTAAGTAACAAAGTGTACTTTTTACTGTTAAATTTATCACTGCTGCCATTTTCGGCAAAAGAACAACCTCAAAAGGAGACTGTGATTCAATACGTACGATTCAGGGATAAGAGAGATATAGCTTTAGACCAAAAGGCCAGATTTTATAAAGAGGTCAATTTGTGCCTTCCTTCACTCCAAGTCAAATAACAAAAATATTTGACTGTTGTAATTTTTAATCTGTCTCATTCTAGCCGAGTTTGAATCTAACAAATGAATGTTATCTTGGGTATACTCATAATTAAAGTTAGCAATTCAATGTATGCAATTTATAGTGGAAAGATTCTAACAATGCAGTACTGTTTAAGAAAAAACAGCTTTTGGGAAATTGCCAGACATAATGTGTTGGTTGTGACAAACTTCAAAAATATTTGTTCAGCAAAAGGCTGCAATTCCAATCACAAACTCATACATTTAACTCCTTTTTTATGTTGGTTGACTTGTTTTGTAATTTTCAGTAGTAATCCATTCACAATGGTTATGGCTAGATCATAAATCATAGCTTAGCTGAAACATCATGGACAGAGTCTAATGTTTTAAAGTAATGCCATGGTAGTATTACAGTTTAAAACAAAACCTCCTCGGAATGTAAAGCAATTCAATTTCCATACTTTTAAATTAAGAGTCACTGTACCTGTGTCATGTCATATTCTCGAATACAGTTGCATCTAGTTATTATCCTGATGATATTTCCATTGTAGTTTGTAATAGGAAAGTTTAAGTGGGCAGCCTGTCTAATTATAACATTCTCATCCATAGCATCTGCTGGAATAGCAGTGTCTCAACGGAAAGTGCGCCAAATCAGTGACCCAATTCAACAGATTCTCATTCAGCTGCACAAAATCATCTATATTACACAGGTATATCAATTTGATTTATTCCTTTCCTTTTTTAATTCATTCATGGGACGTGAACATCACTAACAAAGCTGGCATTTTTTGCCCATCCCTAATTGTTCTTGAGAAGGTGGTGGTGAACTATCGTCTTGGATCTCTGCAGTCCATATGATCATACTGCACCCACAGTGCTGTTAGGAAGGGAATTCCACGATTTCGAAGTAATCATGGTGAGAGAATGATGGCATTGTTCCAAGTTAGGCTAGTGAATGGCTTGGAGGTGGTAGTTTTCCCATGAAACTACAACTCTTGACTTTCTAGGTGGTGGAGGTTGTTGGTGGAGGGTTGTTGTTTGGAAGGTATTATTGGAGGAGGGTTGGTGAGTTCCTATAGTGCAGTTTGTAGATGGTACACACTGCAGTGATGGAGGATTTGTGAATAAGTAGTTAGATTGGCAGACATTAAACTTATCAAGAAGGCCGCTTGTTCCTCATTTGTACTCAGTTTCTTGAGTTTTGGTGGAGCAGCACTAATCCAGGAAAGTTTTCCATTACACTCTTAACTTGAGCACTGTTTATGGCAGAAAGGCTTTGGGGAATCAAGAGGCATGTTGCCCATTGCATAGTTCCCATCCATTTACATGGATTGATAAGCTAAGTTTCTGATCAATGGTAACTGCCAGGATGTTGATAATGGGGTATTCTGCAATGGTAATGCCGTTGAATGTAAAAAATAGGTTCTTGAGTTCTCTTTTGTTGGAGATGTTCATTACCTGGCAATTAAATGTTGTTTGCCATTTATCAACCTGAATATTATGAAAGTCTTAACTGCATGCAAACAAGGACTAACTCAACATCTAGGAGCTGAAACTAGTACTGAACAATGTGCAACATCAGTTGCAATCACCACTTCCCGCCTTATGATGGAGGAAAGGTCATGGATGAAGTAGCTAAAAATAGTTGGGCCTAGGACACTACCCTGAAAAACTCCAGTAGTGATGTCCTGGGACTATTGGTCTCTAGCAATCACAATCATCCTCCTTTATGTTGGATATGTTGCTACCCAGTGAAGAGCTTTCCTCATGAGTCTTATTAACTTAGTTTCACTAGAGCTGCTTGCTGCCACATTTGATGAAAAGCTATCTTGATATCAGGGGCAGTTACTCTCACCTCACCTCTAGAATTAAACATTTTTGTCCATGTTTTCACCAGATAAGAATCCAAATTGACCGTCAGTGTGTGTCAGACTGTGTACATACTACTTGACAGCTTGTTAGCAGATCATCTTCTGTAGGCCCAGTCTCACAGATGTACCCTCAACACTTGGGCACTTGGGTGCTTGTAACTGTGTACAAAGCATCCAAAGAGTGTAGATGGCATTGTCTGCTGATGTTAGTGTTGCATCATTTTATACTTCATCATATTCTCATTATTCAACAATTTCAAAGCCACCATGATTAAAATGTATTCTAGTATAATTTTAAATAATATGGTATTTAAATTGTGTCCTTTTTTAAAGTAAAGCACAACCTCCATATAATCTAGTTCAATAACCACCCAATTTAGAAGCAAGCAGTGAATTTTAGTGTTATACCACTGGTAGCCAGTTGGTAAAGGAAGCATTACAGGAATATATTTTCTGATTTCATTTCACCTCTACATTACTAAGTATCTCACATGCTCAGATAATCATCCAATAAATACTCTCCACCTGTATGTACTTAACCTCAGTTGATAAAATTACTCACTTGGGTGGATGGATTTCTGTGCATGCGGCAGTATAATAGACCAGAAACCAACATGTTTGGATGTAAATGAGAAGTAGCTAACTTCTGCATCTATTGAAAGCGTACTTGCTAATGTGTAGGAAAGCCTTGGGACAGTAGAGCTCGATTCCTTCAGACATTGAGTGGAGTTTTATCTCTGGATTCTGTTACTAACTTGGAGCATTTAGGTTTCCTAAGCTTCAGGGAACTTACCACAGGGTGAGACATCTATGGGGATTCAGAAATGTCTTTAAATATTAAGATAAGGCAGCTACTTCCCAGCCAAAGCAAATGGTGTTATTCTGAGAGCATGTTTTCACTGCATCTTGAGGAAATTTCCAAGACTGCACTTCTCAGTTGTTGGCCTTCATAGCTGCATGGGACCACTGATGCAGATCTACCGCAGATTTCAGATAAGGAGCATAAGCAACACCACCAACAGGAACCTCCTCAATCACTCCCACTGTCCAAGAGGAAACAAGCACAGAGCACTAGTTCATAAGAGGCGAGACCCTAATATAAGGTATGCAGACAAGGGATTAAATTTCTGACAAAGGCTACGAATCAAAAGGTGAGAAGTGTGAGTGGGCAGGATAGTTGTTGTTGGCCACTGCAGACAAAATGGATTAAAATGCCTTCTTCTGAACTGTACATTTCTGTGATTCTTCAACTAAGCACCAGTATTTCAGGAAGCTCGGACTTTAATATCAGATGCCTGCTGACATTTGCCACTTCCTGGAAGAAGAGTTTCTGCCGAGTGGTCCAGATTTGCCTGTGATATCCATAGAATTCGATTCCTGGTTCCTTCCAGGGGTTGACAGGATACATTTGTTGTATCTCACAATCTGCTGACACAAGTGCATCATCCTGGTAACACAGTGTGGTAACACAGAGGAGCAGGAAAGTTGACGTTTCGGGTTGGGACAAAGGGTCCCAACCCGAAATGTCAACTTTCCTGCTCCTTTGATGCTGCCTGGCCTGCTGTGTTCCTCCAGCTCCACACTGTGTTATCTCTGACTCCAGCATCGGCAGTTCTTACTGTCTCTGCGTCATCCTGGTGACTGATGCAGTGTTTCCCAAGGCCAGCCCTAATGTGCACTCCCCAGCTGATGAGGCCAGTGAGAATACAGGGGCCCTTGGACCTGCACTCTGACTAGATTCCCACAGGTCCAGGCAATCACAGTATACACGTGTAGCAATCAAGTGGTTTTCAGATTATGCAGCAATACTTATAAGTCAAAATGGATTCCATTTTCAAAATGAATACAGTCAACCTGAGATCTTCATGCATTTTTGTCCAAGTCTTGCTGGGAGCACAGACTACTTCATTATCTAAGTTACCAGCATTGATCATATTTAGAACAATGCTAGATAAAATAGGTTATAAATTCAGGGCTGATTCCTTTTCCAGAGTTTTAGTTATTGGTTGTTAATAGGTAAACATGCTCAATTCTATGATTGAGAATATTTACCAATTGAAGGAAATTGAATTTATTTGTTAGAAAAGTTCAGAAGACTGTTGTATGTGCAAGGGTGTGAATGAGGCCTATATCCTTCAGCACTCTTGAGACTGTGTGGTTGCTTTTCTCATTAACGATGGTGAGTGGCCATTCTGATAGAAGGTTATTTTGGCATGATTTTGTTTGAAAGGTATGAAGCTTGTGAAAGTTGATGTTCAGAGTAACTTGGATGTAGTCATATAAGGAACACAGAAAAGTTAGCATGCAGGTAACAGCAAGTAATTAGGAAGGTAAATGGCATGTTGCCCTTTACTTCAAAGAGGTAGGAGCTCAAAATAAGGAAGTCTCTTTGTGATTGTATGGGAGTTTTGTGAAACTATGCCCAGAATGCTGTGTGTACTTTTGGCCTCAATATAAAGAAGGATATGCTTGCATTGGACCGTATCAATGAAGATGAATAAGTTGATCTCTCTGATGAAATGGTTGCCCTTTGATGAGAAAATTGGGCCTCTAGTCTTTGGAATTTAGAAGTTCTGAATGTTCTCACTGAAACATAAAAATTTCGAAGGGTTCACAACAGTGCAGTCACTGAGAGGTTTTTATTTCAACAGAGAATCTAGAACAGATGCAGTCTAACGCTAAGGGGCAGATCATTCGGGACTGAGACAAAGATAAAATTATTCAAAGTGTGTGAATCTTTGGAATTATCCACCTCAGGGGATTGTAAATATGTCATCATTGAATACATTTAAGATTGAGTTGCAGATGTTTGGCCTCACAGGGAATCACAAGATATGTGAAGAAATCGGGGTTTTATGTTCTTAATTGCACTTGAGACTGTGGTGGTGGGTCACCTTCTTGAAGTGCTGCATTCTGTATGATCTAAGGGCACTGACAATGCTTTTTTCTGGAGCAATTTTATCTAACAGTTGCTTACTAAGCTATTTCCAAGTCAACTATATCACGATGGATTTGAATTATACATTAGGCCAGATAACATATTTTCCCTAAAGGATACCAATGAATCAGATGAGTTTTTGAAACAATCTAGTAGTTTCATGATCATTGTTAATGAGATTAGTATTTTATTCCAGATGTCTTAATTAATTTAATGTATATTCCACAAGCTACTGTGGTGGGATTTGAATCTGTGTCTCTGAAAAATTAGTCCTGGTTTACACACTATTCGTACAGTATTACCACAATGCTTCTATCCTCTTTGTAAGGACTAGAGTTGTGAGGACTAGACCTCCAGGAGGAAGAATGTGATTAATGCTCTAGACCTTCAAATAAGTAGTTGGAAGAGTCAGAGGAGCAGTTGACAAGCAGCCTGATGTGCCAAGGGCACATGCAGCCACTTACATAGCTGCCAGGCGTGCACAGGACAGACTAATTCATCTGCTGGAGCTAATCTGAGGCAGTGCAGCCATCTAGCACACCAGTTCTGAAGCCAGTGTGCCCACCTCGCCCTACCCCCTTACAGCCTCCAGCACAAAGCAGTTTATTAATTAACAAACCATCCCTCTCACAGACTCCATTTCTAATCTATGATTCTTGTCATAACATTTCTCATTAGGCCACTTGAAAGCCAGCAGACTACAATGGAGAGGGCAGAATATTAGAGATTTGAAGTAGTATTTAGTGTTCATAAACATTAAACTGAAATGTGATGAAGTCTTACCCTCACCACATCCCCCCACCTCAGATGAATACAGTTGTACAGCTACAAATTCCTCTTCTCCCTTTTGTCAATTCTCTTCTGCCATGACAGAGCTGCCTGTTTCCGGCTCTGACTGTTCAGATGCACTTGGCGAAGGTTTGCTGGGTTTGGGAATAGTTAAGGGCCCCATCAAAAATGGCCCCACCTGCACCTTTACTGGGATAGGCCTGGTCATCTGCCAGGATACAGCAGCATAACAGGGGTGAGATGGTGTTGGGAAGGAGTCCATAAGACCATGAGATATAGGAGCAGAATTACGCCACTCAACCCATCAAATCTGCTCCACCATTCAAACATGGCTGATTTGTTTCTCAACCCTGTTCTCCTGCCTCCTCCCCATAACCTTTGACTCCCTTACTAATCAAGAACCCATCTATCTCAATGATTTGGCCTCAACAGTCCTCTATGGCAATGAGTTCCACAGATTAGCTACCCTCTGGCTCATCTCCATTCTAAATGACCGTCACTTCACTCTGAGACTGTGGCGTTGGGTCCTAGACTCTCCTACTAGTGGAAATATCTTCCCGTTGTCTGCTCTATCTAGGCCTCTCAGTATTCTATAAGTTTCACAGCAGTAAAAGTCAGCAGTGGAAGCACTTTGAATAGAATTCCCATTTCCATTCGTTCTCCCGAACGTTTCGAGTCCGATGTAAGTTCTTCAGAATTGAAAGAGGCTGGAAAGTAGTGGTTTGTTACGCTACTGACAGAGTGGGAGGAGAAGTGGGTGGAACAAATTGTGAGGGTGCCCAGAACAAAAGATAAAGAGGGTGCCAATGGTGGGGAAGTAGAGATACAGATATAAAATGGTGTAAATGAAAATGTGAAAATGAGAAAATGGATCTGCACTGCTAAGAGCAAAGACAACAAGACACTAAGACATAGCTGAGGGAGGGTGAGAAGGATGTAAGAAAAACAGAGGTCAGAGAACATGCTCTGAAGTAGTGGAACTCAGTGTTGAGTCCTAGAGTCTGTAAAGTGCTTAAGTGAAAAATGAAGTGTTGTTCCTCGGTTTGCACTGAGCTGCTAGATCTGCTAGATCTGCTGAAGGTCTCTTGAACACAGGTATCTGCAGCAATGATGGCAGCAGTCTGATTTGAAAAGACCCGTATCTTAACCCCGTTGCATCACTCAGTTGCACTCATGTCATGTTAAGTAGTGTTTTCAAAAAATAATTTACCAGGAGATAAGAGAACATGAGAGTAGTTTGTGAATGTTTTGTACTGTTACTGAACTTCCCCAATGCTGGACACAAGTGAAAATAAGTATGGAACAATTTTTAGTAGTCTGCTTTTCCAAATGACATGGTTTTGACATTTCTGCATTAATATTTTGTTTTGAAATTTAGGATGCATTCAATTTGGGCATTCAGGATTTGTATAATAAGGCCACATATATTGTGCATTGTAATATAATAAAATTACTAAGTGATTTATCGTAAGAATCCCATATTGATAAACTGTATTATTGTCTCCCTAAAATAGATATAAATTATAAGAAGATTTCATTATTAAAGTAATTCTCTCTTCATTCCTCACAGCTTCCACCTACTTTACATCACAACTTTCGAAAAAGTGTTATTGAAAGGTTTAAAAAGTCATTATTCAGTCCACAGAGCAATCCCTGCAACTTGAAAGCAGAGCTTAAAAAGGTTTGTTGCCATAACACAGTTAACATATTTTGATACAAATATATTAAAGTTCATATATTCATGAAAGTTCATGAAAGAAACAAACATCTGAAATAACTAATGTGCAAATATTTAAATCCAAGTTTAATCCAGAATCTGAACTATTGTATAATAATTTACTGTATTTAAATATTCAATGCCTTTTCTTCCTCTAATTCCAAATAATATTGAATTAGTACATTGTAGAAACATAGTAAAGTGTAGATTGCAAATATTAAATAATTTATCAAAGGGACAATTTGTTCTATATTGCATTTTTTCATACTCCTTTGAGGTACTATGCAGCAAATGTGACTGTCAGAACCAGGCTGAAAGCAGATTTATTGCATATTCTTAAAGTATTCTTTTTGATAGGTCCTTCAAGGGTCCCCTGAACTGATTGAACTGAACTTTGTGACAGCGGATTGTAATTTAATGCGACAAACCTCAAGAGAAAATGCAGCATTCCCTGGAGATAGGGCAGGTAATGACAATCAGCTTTCCTGCCTGCCTTTGGAAAAGTTTTCTGGTGATGGGAATGTGTTGGAGAATTTTCCCAATATGGCTCCCCATTATTTTCCCAGCCATTTGGGTACTGGTAAAATTCAGCCCCATGTTTTATTTTAACTGTTTAGAATAAGAGTGATCAGTTTACTGTATTGAATAATTCATAGATATACAAGTATGGTTATTTCTGCTCTTAAAAAAATGTATGATTACAGAAGACCTTGTCTTTTAATTTACTTTAGTTTTGGTTGTGGACCGAATTAGAGAAAGGACAGTTTTACAAAAGAAGGAATTGCTTTATTTTTAGAAAAAGCAAATTACTGAAACTCATTGTAATTCATGTTTCTACTGATGCTGTACAAGCAGTAAGGCTGGTGTAACTAGATGGCCTGGCACCGGGGCATGTATACAAAGTGAAATTCATCTAACAGCAAGTAGTTGATTCGTTTGTGGAATTTTGACCAGTTGTGGATATCAAAGGTTATCATTGTGAATTACTTGTGGATATGAATGATTCACTGGGAAGCCCTCAGACCTCTGGAAGGGTAAGTGGTGTGTTTGTCTCTCTCACCAGTAAAATACCTAATGCTAAAGAAAGCCAGTTGTTTTCTCCCACGAGTTGTTGTAAGATATTGGTTTTAATCAATAAGTCAGAGATTTCATAATTTGTGAACCATCTGCTCTGTGCCTCCTGTGAAGAAATGAAAAAACCTGAAAATAAAGCTCAGAGAACTGAAGGATTTGGGAAACAAAAGGAACCCCTCCATTAAATCCTGGGGACTAATATCACTGAACTATCTCTCCAGTACTTTTTCTCCCCTTCCATTGTAACTCCTGTATGTATGTGTACAGAGCTTTAGAAAGGGATTAGAATTTTAACTGGTGGAATTATATGTTAATAGTTCATAATTGTTTACTTGTAGTTTGAATCTATTTATTTGTAATAAGTAGTAGTTCTTGTTAAGTACAGAAACCTAGTCCTTGTTTTCTGTTAACCTGAGTCTATCAGACTGGTTGCCTTTGTGTACTTTGATAACATTTTTAATTTTATGATGGTTCCAGGAATAGTGGGGCTTTACTTTCAGCATGGTAACCCAGTGAGGCATTACAGGATTGTGTGCATTCCTACTCTCTTAGAAGATCTTATAGCCACGAACAATCCTGGTTGCTAAATGTTTATTCACAATATCTAATATGGCCTATTACCTATACGGGTAAGAAAGAAAGACTTGAGTTTATATAGTGCCTTTCATTATGTCATATTGTGCCAAAGCACATTATAACTGATAAAGTACATTTGAATTGTAGTCACTGTTGCCTTATAGGAAACACAAAAGCCAATTTATGCATAGTGAGGTCTCACAAATAGTAATAATGATTAAATAATCTTAAATAAGAATTTCATGTGCTACTTGCAATATCTTCTTACAATATCTGGGTGGTACCACTACCTAATGAACAATCTTCATCCGCAGTTGTGTGAGGGTGTCTCCACATTCTAATAAGAATTCTGTTCTTCATGAACTAGCATTCCAGAACTCCTGTAGCTCAACTTCCGTGTGAGCTGCCTATGGTGACTCATTTAACTCAGGGTCTGCTTTCTGTCATGACTGGGTGACTCCTTACTCTAAAATTATGCCCTTTGCTCCTATACTTTCCCTCAAGGGGAAACAATTGCTTCACATCTATTTTGTTAAGCACCCTAAGATTCTTGAATATTTCCATTAGGTCACTCTCATTCTTCTAAATCCAATGAGTACAGGCCCAATCTACTCAATCTTTCCTCATAAGACATTCCCTCCATATCATGAATCATCCTAGTAAACCTTCTCTGAACTGCCCTCCCAATGTGAATACATTTTTTCCTTAGATATGGGACCCAGAATAATTCACAGTATTCCAGATGTAGTCTGACTAGTACCTTGTACAGTTTTAGAAAGACTTTCATATTTGTATCCTCCATTCTTTTCAAAATAAAGACCAACATTCCATTTGCCTTCCCTATTACCTACTGAACTTGTATGCCAGTTTTTGTGATTTTTGCATGATGACTCCCAAATCACTCATTGTTGTAGCATTTATAGAACATAGGACATCAGGCAGTACAGCACAGGAACAGACCCTTTGGCCCATCATGTCTGTGCTGACCATGATGCCTTTCTAAACTGATTCTATCTGCCTGCACATGGTCCATATCCCCCTATTCCATGCCTGTTTATATAAGTGTCTAAATGCCCCTTAAATGTTGCTATTCTATTTGCTCTACCATCTCCCCTGGCAGCATGTTCCAGGCACCCACCACCCTTTGTGTAAAAAAACTTGCCTCGCATATCTCCTTTAAACATTCCCCTCTCACCTTAAACCTATGGCCTCTAGTATTTGACATTTCCAACCTGGAAAGAAATCTCCAACCATCCATCCTATCTATGCCTTTCATATTTTTATATACAGGTAATTCTCCTATAATGCAATAGTTGCGTTCTTGTGTGACCTCGTGCTATAGAAAATCACCATAGAAAATTACATTGTAGGGAAATCGCTATAGAAAATCACACTACCTGTACAGCAGAAATTTTGCATTATCCAAACAGCATCCACTATTCATCAATCACGTTACAGCTGATTCGTGTTAACAAAACACACATTATAGCAGCAATACCTGTACATCTATCAGGTCACCTCTCAGCCTCCAACCCTCCAACAAAAGTAATCCAAGTTTGGCTAACTTCTCCTGAGAGCTAAAATGCTCCAATCCAGGCAAGATCTGGTAAACCTCTTTTACACCTCTCCAAAGCCTTCACATTCTTTCTCTAGCATGCACACAATACTCCAAATGTCATATAACTAAAGTTTTATACAGCTGCAACATGACTTTCCAACTTTTATACTTAATGCCCTGACCGATGAAGGCAAGTATACCTTCTTTGGGATAGTAAGAACTGCAGATGCTGGAGTCAGAGATAACACAGTTTGTTATCTCTGAAATGTCTTCTGAAGAAGGATCCAGACCCAAAACGTCAACTTTCCTGCTCCTCTGATGGTACCTATCCTGCTGTGTTCCTCCAGCTCCACACAAAGTATTCCTTCTTTACTATCTTATACACTTGTATTGCCAGAGAGTTATGGACTTGCATCCCAAGATCCCTCCATATATCAATGCTTCTAAAGGACCTGCCATTTATAGTATACTTTTCTCTTGCATTTGACCTCCCAAATTGCATCACCTGACGCTTGTCTGGATTAAACACTATCTGCCATTTCTCTGCTCAACCTTCCAATTGATCTATATCCTGTTGTATCCTTTGACAAAGTTCCTCATTATCCACAACTCCACCAATTTTCATATCATCTGCAGACTTACTAATCAGACCACCCACATTTTTATCCAAATCATCTATATACATATTACAAACAACAGATTCCCAGCATTGATCCTTGCGCTCACTGGTCACAGACCTCCAGGCAGACAAACACCCCGCCACAATGAGATCCAGTTTTCTATGACCAAACCAGTTTTGTATCCAATTTACCAACTCATCGTGGATCTCATGGGACTTAACCTTCTGGACCTGCTTACCATGAGGAACCTTGTCAAATGTTTTAGTAAAGTTCATGTAGACAACATCCGCTGTCCTACCCTCATCGATCACTTTCATCACTTCCTCAAAAAACTCAATAAAATTTGTGACACAAGAGCTCCCCAGCCGAAAGCCACGTTGACTATCCCTAATAAGTCCATTCTTTTCCAAATGTATGTAAATCCCATCCCTAAGTATCTTCTCCGATAATAAGAGGGAAATCAGGAGGGCAAAAAGGGGACATGAGATAGCTTTGGCAAATAGGGTTGAGGAGAATCCAGAGGGATTCTACAAATACATTAAGGACAAAAGAGCAACTAGGGAGAGAATAGGGTCCCTTAAAGATCAGCAAGGCCGCCTATGTGTGGAACCACAATAGATGGGGGAGTATTTTGTATCAGTGTTTGCTGTGGAGAAGGATATGGAAGATACAGAATGTAAGGAAATAAATAGTGAAATCTTGAAAAATGTCCATATTACAGAGGAGGAGGTGCTGGATGTCTTAAAATGCGTAAAGGTGGATAAATCCCCAGGACATAATCAGGTGTACCCTAGAAGTCTGTGGGAAGCTAGGGAAGTGATTGCTGGGCCCCTTGCTGAGATATTTGTATAATTGATAGCCACAGGTGAGGTGCTGGACGACTGGAGGTTGGCTAACGCGGTGCCACTTTTTAAGAAAGATTATAAGGAAAAGACCGAGAACTATAGACTTGGTGAGCCTGACATCAGTGGTGTGCAAGTTGTTGGAGGGAATTGAGATTTTTGGAGAAGTAGCAAAGAGGATTGATGGGGGAAGAGTGGTGAGCATAATCTATATGTACTCCAGTAAGGTGTTTGACAAGATTCCACATAGTAGACTGATTAGCAAGTTTATATCACGCGGAATAGAGGGAGAACAAGCTATCTGGATACAGAACTGGATGAGAGGTAGAAGACAGTGTGTGGTGTTGGAGGGTTGCTTTTCAGACTGGGGGCCTGTGACCAGCATTTTCCAATCCTACGCCATCTTCCTAGATGTAAGTCTTCTTGGAACGTTACTACCAGTGCATCCACTATCACTGTACCTACTTCCTTTGATATCCTAGGTTCATCCTGTCAGGTTCAGGAGACTTTTTGGACTTTAGCCCCATTAGTTTCCTTGTACTGTTTCTCTAATAACGTGTATTTATTTCCTGTCTCTGTTTTACCTCTCTATTATTTATTATATTTGGAATGCTATTAGTGTGCTCTACTGTGCAGACTCTGCTTCCATTTTCTTGTTCCCTTTCATTATTATTTCCACAGCCTCGTTCTTTGAGGGGCCTATGATCATTGTGGCCTCTCTTTTTCTTTTTATATGTTTAAAGAAGCTTTGCTGTCTGTCTTGATATTACTTGCAAATTTACCCTCAAAGTTTATTTTCTCCATATTTATTTTCTTTGGGTCAGCTTTTGTTGATCATAAAATTTTCCCAATAGTCTTGCTTACTGCTAATCTTTGCCACATTGTGTATTTTTGCTTTCAATTTAATGCTATCCTTAACTTCCCTGATTAACCATGGTTGACTTATCTCTTGTGAGCCATGAACTATGTTCTTAATCATTTGCCATTCTGCTTCAACTATCTTGTCTGCTAAACCCCTTTCTCAGTCTACCACAGCTAGATCTTCCCTCATCCCTATGTAATTACCCTTATGGTTGGCACCATTGTTTCTGACCCAAGTTTCTCTCTCTCAAACCGAATGCTAAATTCTAAAATGTTATGGTCACTATTTCTGAGAAATTCTTTAACTCTGAGGTCATTCATTAACCCTGCCTCATTGTATATCAGAAGATCCAAAATAGCCTCATCCCTGATTGAATCCATAACATATTATTCCAGGAAATTGTCCTGAATACATTCCATGAATGCTTCCTCATAGCTGCCTCTGCCAATTTGACTTTCCCAATCCACATAAAGACTAAAGTCACCCATGAATAATACTGCCTTTTTTATATGCCCTCATTATTATCTGATATATTCACTGTTCTACTGTCTAACTACTGTTACAGTCCTCTCTACTACTCCCACCAGCATCTTCTTCCCCTTGTTATTTCTTACCTCCAATCATATCTACATCTTCCAATCCAAATCATTTCTTGCTATCATATTTATTCTATCCCATTCTAACAATGCTATCGCACCAGCACTTCCTTCCTGTCTGTCCTGTTGAAAAATCACATATCCCTGAATATTTAATTCCTAGCTTTGATCTCCTTATAACCAAGATTCTGTAATGGCTGTAAATTCATACCCATTAACTTCTATGTGTGCTGTTAGTTAATTTAATTTGTACTATATACTATGTACATTCAAATAAAGCACTACTCATTTTGCCTTTTTATCATTTTTTACCACTTTGACACTGCTGCAATTTTTCAGGTTTGTGTAATCTGTCCCTTCCTGTCAGTATCCAATAGCTGACCTTTAATGTGACCATATCAATTTACCTTAAAACCTACATTTCCCCTCTCCCAAGACCTCCCGCACTCTCTAAATGTTTTAAGCCCTCTTGACAGCCCTTGTCATTCAATTTGACAAGACACTGGTTCCAATGTTCCTACTATTCAAATGAAGCACATCTGACCGAACAGCTACACCCAAAACTTGTAACAGGACCCCTTGAACTGAAAACCATTCCATCCACACCAAACTTTGAACATTTAACTGCTTGATTTCATTTACCCTTTCCCAGTATGACTATGTCTCAGATAGTAATCTAGATTACTACCTTGGAGGTTCTGATTGCTAATTTAGCTCCTAACTGTTCAAATTTTTTGTGCAGAATGACCTTTCTAGCCCAATCAATGTTATTATTACTAATATAGATAATGACAATTGGATCTCTTGCCTGTCGCTCCAAGTTCTTCTCCAGCCCCAAGGAGATGTCCTTAAGCCTGGCACTAGGCAGGGAACACAGCCTTTGGGACTCCCACTCGTGACTACAGAAAACAGTGTCTATTCCCCTATTTATACTGTCTCCTATGACTGCTACATTCACATTTCCTCCCCCGACTTGAATGACTCCCTGTACTGTCGTGCCATGGTCTGTTCTTGTAGCTTGCTGGAACCTTGTAACTATTGGACAATTGCAGGGGCCCAGGATTTTCAAATCAAGCTCCCTACGGCCACAGTGTGCAATCACACTCTCCTATCCCTAATCACAGATCAAATGTGAGTTACCCAGTCTGAGGGGTGTGACTTCCACCTGGAGCAAAGTGTTAAGGTAACTTTCCCCTTCTCCGGTGTGGCGCAATGTGTGCAGCTTGGACTCCAGCTCCTCAATTTGGATCCGAAGTTCCTCAAGCTGCAAACACTTACCATAGATGTGTTTGCTCTGGGTCACCTTGGTGTTCAGTAGTTTCCACATGTTGCAGGAGCAAACACATTGCCCATCCTGCCATCACTATCACATTTGACTTATTTAATTAATTAATTACCTTTGATTCCCTCCTGTTCACGCTTCACTGAAATTAATTTTTGTTATTAAAAACAGTCTCAATCTTATACTTAACCAGTTTTTTTTAAAGAGTGAAGAAAAGAAACTTAAGACCTAAATATAAACTTAGTGAAGTAAGATCTTACTTTTAGTTTAAAGATTAGAAATGTTCTCCACTCCTGCTCACCAGTCAACTTCTTTCCCTGCTCTCATGGATTGAACCAGGCTGCATCATTGTGCTGATCAGTCTGAGCCTTCCTGGATGCTCACAGCTTCTCTTCATTGCCTTTTTGAATATTTACCCTCAACTGGAGACACCTAGCTTATATTACTGCCGTATTGCCATGCCACTTATCATGGGCACAAAACCAGGAAACTTGCCATGGTTGTCAGCAGGTCTCAGTCAAGTCAAGGGATACAGCCTTCACCTAGGTGATCCTGGCACTGTAAGTCAAGGACAGCCTCTGATGCCAGTCAAGGTCCTCCTCGGTTGGTCAAAATCAGGATCCTTTCCTCATACCGAGTGAAAAATCGAATGGCAGGCAGCCCACCATCTGCTTTGATACTTTCTGCTTTAGTGTGGGATGTTCAGCTCCTGAAGTAAGAGTGAGGCAGCTATTACAGAAGATGAAAATGAATAGCACAGGTACTACTGTTGGTACAGGTGGGAGGGTTTCCTGAGTGAGTAAGCAGCACAGAGCACATGCAGGATGAGCAGTGTCACAATTTGGGGCAGGTAAGGTTGTGTGGGGAAGATATTGTGTGCAATTATGAGAGTGATAGAGTGGGTGTATGAACAAAGACAGGGTGAATGTGAGGTATCAGAGTGAAGATCGTGGCACTTATGCTGAAACTGCTTCAATATGGGTGGCAACCTTGGAACTCGTTGGCGTGATCTGATAGTGCAGCCTCCTGCACTGATCCTAGGAAAGAGGAAGTCCCACCTGTGCACCACCCAAAACAGCAGGAACTCTAGGACTATTCCCGTAACCCAGGCTGCTAATTTCCCCCTGTCTGCCATGTCTGGGACCATGCAGGGCAGTGCAGTCTGGCAGTGCTTGTCCTGGTGCACAGAAGACTTAAATATCATGCTGGTGCCAGGGGTTCCAGGATTGCTGGTGAGTGGTGAGTCGCTCATGGATTGGTGCGTGGCAAGATGGGCCAGAAATCAGAAGTGGTAGTCATCATAAGGTTGAAACAACAATTAACACAGAGAGTTTGATAAGATATGGTGAGAAAACTCGCCAGCCTTGTGACATGAGTCACTCCACCAATCACAACCTGACTCACACTTAGCTGAATAACCATCAGATTCAGCCTGTGGTCTTTGCACCTAGATCATGGGAAGTGAATATAGGATCTTTTTTGTCTATTTCATAGAGCAGATGTTGTCTCCGTTTAACTTAGAATTGGCATTTCAGAGAGTGCTCTGCTCCCTCAGTGGTGCGTTAGAATGTTGGCCCAGACTTTGTGCTTAAGTCTCAAAGTCAGAATCAGTGCCCACAACTTTCTGGCTCAGAGGCCAGATGATATCACCAAATCAAGATTGATATCATAGAATAAATGCTTTTCAGAAGTATATGAGACTATAACTTCACATGAACACCAGTGCATGAAATAAGCAAGTTTCGTAGCAAGAGGTATATAGGACTAGCATACAGCAATGATGCAAAGTCTTTAGCAAAGATTTCAAAATAATTGCCAAGGTGGTGGTATTGCAGATAATGTATTGCCCACCTGCTGTGGCACTCATCTTTAAACAATGAAATGAAGATCAAATTAATTCCACAAAGGGGAGGTGATCTACTCCTCCATATTGTTTCTGAGGCAATTAAAACAAAGCTAGATATTAATCTTTCATGTAGAACTTTAAATAGTTATGCAATAGTGGGCCAGCAACTAGTATATCTCTTCCATTAACCAATGTATATTTTAGTTCCATAATGTTTAACAATTATTGTTATTCTTTCTAGTCAATACATATAGCTATGAATATGAAGATGGAATAACGTATGAGCAGATGCAGGTTAGCGTTTCATCATATACATGCTAAATTATATTTATCTTTATATGTAAAAACAGTTAAACCTTTAAAAGGTTACCACACTACACTTCGTTTGTTTTGTTTCAAAATCTTAAATTAAGCTAATTTCTGTTCAGTTCTCCTAGTTCTACAATGTTCATTATGAATTTAAGTAAAAAATATTGTTACAAATATTTAACCTATAAATACACTCACATATAATATACATTATTGAAAGACAAGTAGTTAACATATAATTTGTTTGTTTATATGTTTTCTGTTTGTTTCGTATATAGACCATGATTGAAGAAGTTCTGATTGAAAGTGGTTATTACGATATCCTGAACACTGTTAACAGGTCAGTTTATCCATAAAGGAGATATTTGTACTCAATAAAGTGAGTGGCTTTGGATCAAGTAGGAACTAAATATGTTAACAAAAATGTAAAACTTGAACCCATCCTACCTCAAATCTAACCACTTCTGGTTTTAATGGAAGTCAGATGAGAGCTGGATAATAATCTGCCCGCAGGAAGCATTCATTTAAGCATTTTAATGAGGCTGCCTAATTCAGATTTTGTTTGTTTTATGGTTTCACATCGGCTAGGTGGTATTCCCAGGACTTTGGAAGCAAGGATCTTACAAGGATATAAGGATGGCAGCATTAAAGAGAATACTGGGAAGATAAAAAGTGCAATCTCCTGTCCAGAACAAGCCTGTTAATTTGTCTATTGATTATATCACTCTCCATCCAAGACCCTGCCCTGCACCTCCTTGTGCTCCGCTCCCCGACAATAGCCACCACTGACGTCATTGTGCAACAACCTTTTCCTCGCTTTGTGTACTAACTCCTCATTCCCTGAACTCATTCATTCCCCGACCAATTACTGACCCTCTTGCCCAGGATACGTGACTCTTCTTGTAACCCTCTCTCTGCATTCAGTCTCTGTCCTTATCTCCCAGTCTCTCTCCAACTATCCCGTATTTCCCTCAAATGTCTCCCCCGACCCCTCAACCACACTGTCCCATAGCCTTTCAAAATCTCCACTGCAGCCTGGTTTGCAGTGTTTCTCTCCTGACTTGGATCAGGCTGGCTTCATGGAACCTGTTTTTAAAAAAATGCATTCATGGAGTCAAACTCTTAAGGTGTTCAATCAAAACTGCTCCGTATTATTTGGAAATCCTGCCTATTAATGATTGGAGCCAACAATATAAAAAGTAGAGTATTAATAAATGAATTTTTAAAAATTGACAGGATGTGATGAATGGAATCTCTGCTTAGGTCTCGGCTTTTTACAATTTAAAACAATGACTTAGATGAGGGAAACGAAGGCACAGTGGTCAAATTTGCAGATAACACAGGTAGCAAAGTCAACATGAAGAAAATACAGATGCATGTAAATAGATTGAATAAGTGGTCAAAAATCTGGGAGATGGAGTATAATGTGAGAAAATGAGAAGTTATTAGCTTTGCCAGGAAAGATAAAACAGCAACGTATTGCTTAAATGAAAATGAATGCAGAATTCGAAGCTGCAGAGAAATCTAGGTTTTCTAGTTCATGAGTCACAAAATTTAATATGCAGGTAAAGCAAGTAATTAGGAAGGCTAATAGGATGTTATTCTTTATTATACAAGGAATTGAACATTAAAGATAAAACAGAAAGTACTAGAGAACGCAGCAGGTCTGGCAGTGTCTTTAGAAAAAGAAACAAAGTTAAGGTTTTTGAGTCCAATAAGTTTTCTTCCGAATTGCTCTGAAATCAAAACATTAACCCTGTTTACTCTTCACAGGCCTGCTGAGTTTCTCTTGCAGTTTCTGCTTTTATTTCTCATCTCTAGTATTTATAGTATTTTGCTTTTATAAAAGTAACAATGTTATCCTTCAGTTATATAGAGCATTAGTGAGACCACATCTAGAGTTTTGGTTTTCTTATTTAAAGACCAATGTAAATGTGTTCAATGAATTTTACTAGATTGACACCTGTCTTATGTGGGAAGGTTGGGCACACTGGGCTTGCTTCCATTGTTCAGAAGAGTGATGAATGAAGTACTTGATTGAAGTATGTAAGATCCTGAACAGTCTTGACAAGGTGGAATATGGGAAAGATGTTTCCTTTTGTTGGTTTATTCAGAACTAGGAGCCACCATTTAAAAATTAGGGATCATCCCTGTAGGACAGGAATGAAGGGAGTTTCTTTGAAACTTTGACTTTAGAAGTCGCCATCTCAGAAAGCAATGATTAAACATTTTTAGGTAAAGGCAGGTAGATTCTTGTTAGGCAGGTGAATCATTAGTTATTTGGAGGTAGATAAAAATGTGGAATTCAAAACATAAACAGATCGGCATGATCTTATTGAATGGCAGAGTGGGCTCAAGGGATCAAATAGTTCTGCTTTGATTAAGGGATGGAATATGTGGTTACCAAATTTTCTGACGACTTAAAGTTAGATAAAAGCATAAATTGTGAAGAGGACATAAAGTGGTTACAAAGAGATATTGAAAAGTTAAGTGAGGACGAATATCTGGTAAGCGGAGTATCTTGGGAAAATGTGGAAGTATCCATTTTGGCCGGAATAATAAAAAAGAAGCATGTTATCTGAATGGTAAAAAATTGCAGAGCTCGGAGTTGCAAATGTATCTGGGTCCTCCTGCAAGAATAGCAACAGGCTAGTATGCTGGTGCAGCAAGTAATAAGGGAAACCAATGGAATGTTACATATTGCAAAGGAAATTCAATACAAAAGTAGGGAAATAACACTTCAGTTGTACAGGTCACGCTAAGACCACATCTGGAGCACTGTGTACAGTATTGATCACTTTTTAAAAATATTTAAGGCAATGTCAATATACTAAATGCAGTTCAGAAAAAAGTTTACTGCACTAATACCTGAAATATGTGTATTGTCTTATGAGGCAAGGCTGGACAAACTATGTTTATATCTGCTGGAGTTTAGAAGAACAAGAGGTGACTTGATTGAAACATTTAAGATCTTGAGGAGTCTTAAAATGATAGACGTGGACAGAATGTTTCCTCATTTGAGGACAATCTAGAACTTTGGGTCACTGTTTCAAAATAAGACATCACCAAATTATAAAAAGAAATTAGGTGACATCTTTTCTCAGAGGATTGTGCATCTTTAGAACTTTCTTCCTGAAAAAGGTGATAGAAGCAAAAGCTTTAAATATTTTAAAGATGGATTTGAATTGATTCTTGTTAAGCAAGAGATTGAAAGATTATCAAAGTAGGGAGAAATGTGGACTTGAGGATACAATAAGATCTAATTAATTAGATCATGATCTAATTAAATGGTTAGCGGGATGGAAAAGCCAAAGAGGCCATTCCTGCTCCTTGTTTGTATATTCATATAACAAGGCATTGCAGTAACTCACTAAGGTCTCAACAGTAGCTGCACCCTCTCTATATTTTAGAACACTATGATTATAGCAAGCGTGTAGGAGAACAAGCACCTCCAAGCTCCCTTTCTGGTTACGTACAATACTCGCTTACATTTTTATACTTGTTCCATTTATAATTGCTGGTTCATTAGCTAAAACTTTCCTTATTAGCATCACTGTGACAGCAGAATCACAACAAGGGCTTTGATCATTTAAGGAGAACATTTGCAATGCAACTAGGGATAGTCAACAAATGCAGCTGTACCAGCATCATCCAAACATGAGAATAGAACAAAAGTACAACCAGTAAGGGTTGCTAATTTTTCTTTTCTTGAAGATGAAATTAAAGATGAAGTAATTGAGAGTTTGTTACAGCTTTTATTCTGTATACCACTTGATGTAAATTAAGCAGCTTACATTATGTACCAGTTTCATTTCACAATGTATTAGTCAGTTCACTTACGAAATGAACAGAAAAATACCTGAGAGGACAAATGTGCAGGGTGAAATATCCAGTTTAGATAGTATGGAGATGTATTATTACACCTCTGGATTATATTGTTATTTAAATTCATGATTAGACAAAAAAGACACCAAAGTTCATTGCAATAGCACCATTGGACAGTTCTGACATTAGTATCCATCTGTTTCAAAGAATTTTTTAATTGTTTGTAAAGATTAAATACATATAGTGCCTGGTTTTCTCTTGCAACTATAAAGATCAGGACTGGATACTAAATATACTGAATACAAGCTGCTAAGGAAAAATAAGAAAAAAAAAGGTTAACAGTACTGATTAAGGAGAGCATTATCATGCTGAAGAGAATGGATGTACTAGAGAGGTCAAGGACAGAATTTATTTGGTTAGGGCTAACAAATGATAGATTTACCATTACACTGCTGGGTGTATTCTATTGACCATCATCCAGTGGGAAAGGTATAGAGGAACAAAATTGCATGTGGAGGTGCCGGTGTTGGACTGGGTTGGACAAAATCAAAAACCGCATTACTACAGGTTATAGTCCAACAGGTTTAATTGAAAACACTAACTTTCGAAGCGTTGCTCCTTCCTCTGATGTAGTGAGAGAGGAGGTATCAAGACACAAAATTTATAAGTAAAAGATCAAACAAGCATAAAACTGATGTGAATGTATTGAATAAACCTAAAATGACTGGCTGACTCCCTCCTGTTAAATCTTTAATCAGTTAGAAAGGAGGTGCATGATTTTATTGATTAAAATGCAAATCTCCAAATTTCTTTCAAGTCACTGCCCTGAGATAACAAAAGGTTTTATCAGTGTATACAAGAGGTGATGTCTCAGGTCAGACAATGCACGTTAGGAGTGAGACCTTGTTTAGAATCTGGCTGTGTTTTAACTTGGAGACAGACTGGTTTTATTTCCAAAGCAGGATTTTATAAAATGCCCCATTGACTGACTGTCCCCAAATTGTGTGCTTTTCGAACAAAAAAGAATGCAAATTCACTCCATTGATCTATATGTACGCGTGCGCGCGCGCGTGCTCAAGACAGAGTGTGTCATTAAATGTCTTAACAATAATGGATAAGCTTATGGAACGGAAAGGGAAAGTGACAGCATGGATATGAAATTGGCTGTGTGACAAGAAACAAAGACTAATAGTTAATGGTTGTTTCCAGAATGGAGGAAGGTACGTGTTGAAGTTCCCTAGAGTTGAGTGTTAGGATCGTTAATTTTCTTGGTCTGCAGTAATGACCTGTTCTTGCAGGTACAGGGCGCCATTTCAAAATTTGTGAATGACACAAAATTTGAAAGTGCTGTGAATTGTGAGGAGAATAGTGAAAAACTTTAAGAGGAATTAACTCGGTTAATGGAATGAGCTGACAAATGACAACTGAAATTTACTGCAGAAAAGCCTGGACAAATGCATTTTAGTAAGGACAAAGAGAGACAATATAAAATAGACTGTACACATATCCAAAAAGTATTTAGGAACAGAAGTATCTGAATGCATTAATTGAATGTGAGGCATAGAATACAAATGCGAGGAGGTTGTGATGAAACCTGGTTTCATCAACCTCAACTGGCATATTGTGCCCAGTTCTGGATGCATACATTAGGAAGGCTATGAAGGCATTAGAGAGGTTGTAGAACAGATTCATAAGAATGGTTGTTCCCAGAGATTAAAAACTTCTGCTACACGGATAGAATTGGCCTGTTCTGTTTGGGAAGAGCATATTAAAAGGAGATTTAATGAAGATTTTAAAATTTGGACACAGTGGATAATAAGAAACTGTTCTTTGGCAGAAGAGTTAAGAATTACCTGAAGCTAACACAGTTCTGATGGTCAGTTGGCCTCCTTCTGTTCTGCAACCATTTAAGATTCTATGAAACATTAGTGATAACAACCCATCATCTGGAGATCTGAGGAAGGGTCACCAGACCCAAAACGTTTACTCTGTTTTTTCCTTCACAGATGCTGCCAGACCTGCTGAGCTTTTCCAGCAACTTTGTGTTTGTTCCGTCTTTCTGCTAGATCTGCAGCAATTGTCTCAATATTTTTGTTGTAGGAATTACAGTTATCCATGGGCAATGAAGAACCATTTGACTGCACGCCGATAGTCTTCTTTTCAGATCTTCATAAAAAATCATCAACAGAACTGTCTGCGCACAGGATTGTAGGAAGGAGTTACTGAATAACGCATTCATCACTTGAAATGCACATTGAACTGTACAGTATATATGAATAGAAGGTACTATATTCACAAATACAATGCAGTGTATACCATATATATTTCCTATCCAATATTTTATTTTATACAGCAAACTGAATTGCTTCAAATTGATTTCTGTTTTCACTGTTTAAAATGCTTAAGAATTTGATTCTGTTATTATTGTGATTTGTGAAGTTTTTGTTTATTCAACGTGGTAAAGGTTAACATTGATTTGCAACAAAATATTGTGGATATGAGCTCAGACTAGCATTGATGTCACAGCTGAATAATGCTGTTTGTTCTCATAACCTTTTGCTTGAATTTCTTAACAGACTCAATAATCAATATAAAGAATGATTTTTTTACAGTTTATTACACTGTCTTTAAGTGAAACAATCGAATAAACTATGAGGATCCATCTTAGGAGATTGATTATCATCATGTTTAGCCATAGGCAACATCTATTATCTATTTAGTTTAATAAGCATATTGTTGACATGATTTTTATGCTTGCGTGTAAAATTATTAAAAAGATGTGAGACTATTAATGCAGGAAATGCAGCACAAGGCATGGTTTAGGAAAGTTCTGTCCATTCAAAACCACCAACCAGCTAGTCAATGTTTCCTGTTGGCCCATATAATACGTAGCAAGTAATTGATTTTTTTGAATCAGACCTTCAATATTTTGAGATAATGAATTTTTCATGAAACAAGTGGTCATATTTTGTGTTTAAATGCTGTAACAACTTCCCTTGCAGTGTAAAGAGAGCAAGACACTAGCAATTTGTTCAATGAAAAATTCCCAGCCATTTTACAAAGGGACCCCAGCTGTATTGAAATCTTTTCAGTGAAGAATGAAAGGATAGTTATATGAACCCATAAGAACAGCAAACTCCCACAGATATGGCTAGATAATCAATGTGTAAGACCAAAACTGACCAATATTGTAACACTATAATTATATATTTTTTCTAAACTAGAAAAGAGAAGACTGCAACTGATATTTCTATTTAAGAATGAAAAATGTTAAAATTTTTCATTTTCTATTTATCTCCTGCTTTATTAATAGATTGTCAGCCAGGTTTATTTGTGTTATTAAAATCTTGTTATGTTGCTGCCTAATAAGAACCTGCCATAGCATATACAATGAATGGTTTCAATGTATATAAGCATCAACTATTTCTTTATAGTTTATCTGAAAGTGTCAGCACATTAATCAAAATGTAAGACAATATGTTTTGAGAAAAAAGGGACTACTTCTATAATTTTCTGACATGTTACAGTATTTACTCTCTAATATAACTGCAAATGTTGGATCAAATGTAAGACCGGTACTAGCAGTGGCTGTGCCTTCATTCATAAAGAAAGTACCTATAGTTGATGACTGTCTCCTAAATTTATTACAACTAAAAGTAATTCAAACACAATTCAAAAGTAGAAGTCTTTTCAAAAAACTTTCCTACTTTGTTATACAGTTAGATGGATTGAGCTCACATCATAGGGTGCACTGATATTGCTGTTCATCAGTAATGTCTGCTCATATGTGACTTATTTTCTTAGTAAGCTGTACTTCGTTGTGAATTTACCATTATTACTAATGCACAAAAGACACTTGTAGATTCCTAAACCTGTGATCACTGTAACACAGTCATCATCAACAATTTTTACCAATTCTCCAAAGTCTAATGCTTGCTGGGATTTGAGTCTACATTGAAAATTGTGACTCAGGTACATTGCTTTAAGCAACAAGAAAGAACTTGCTAAGTGTCATTATTAACTTTTTGATTGTTCATGTAACAAGAATGGCATGGTATTACACTTAAATGGATCTTTAAGGAAATACATTTTTATTTAAACATACAATTTAAATATTACTCACTTGTGCTGTGCAAATTGAGTGATTAAGTGTATTTAAAAATAAGTTTCTGTTCATATTTGCAACCTGTACAATAATATGTTAAGAGACATTTACAAAAGTTGATATGTTCTATTTTTGTTATACTTAAAAATTCTCTATATTGTACTGAATGTTTAAAAATAAAATCTATAATGAACATTTGCTGTTTAACATAATTTACATTTTTAATTAGAGATGAATTAAAGCAAATAGTCAAGTTGACATTTAAACTATAAGGTATTAAAATAAAATTGCTATGATTTATATTAACCTGTACCATATTTCTCCTGTACCTGCTAGTTCTATGAAAATCATGTTTGACTTTACATATATTCCTTTATTAGTTTAATTTATTATTATTGTTAGGTATATGTATATAGCATGATGTCAATATGTATAATTCATCATAACTAGTTAGGCATGATTACACTATCAAGAGCCAGGTATGATAAATATGTTTCCATTGGGACTTTGTGCTAAGCTAGCTGTTTCTTCACCCAAAGATTATGTGATCCCATTAGGTTGGATGAAGCTCATGCAACTTCAGTCTTAACTCTTTCAGAACCATTATCTTATACAATGCTCCACTTGGTGGAATCCTGTGTATTGGCCAAGTTTGCATTCTAAGAAAATATCAAGCTAAAGTTTTCGTGTACCTTCCTTTTTTGAAGCTTAAGCTTGTGTTTTCAAGTTTTAGAATTTATGACAATCACAAACATAGGATCAGTGTTCAATTGCCTGTTCCTTTAATGATTTGAATCACAATTTGCATTTTCTTACAACAGAAAGTTTGGTGATATACCATTCAACCTTGTAGTCTATTTTACTGATCTTACTCTTGCTAACTTGCTGCTAATTTTACCAGCATACTATATAGAGAATGCCATCAGAACAAACACATTTAAGACAAGCCAAGAGCTGAAGTAATAGCACATTCACCCCCCAGAGCTGTAAAATGGTCTAAGTGAATGGAATCTTAATTAAACTTTAATCTGCAATTAATTTAAGCTGCAGTTTTGCTATTTGAGTTTGGAGAAATTTGACAGTTTAACTGCTATGTGTGATGTATGAATTAAGTCTATTTTAACTCACTACATTATGAATTAAAATTTTAAGAAGAATGTAATTATTGACTTGGATTTTCTTGGGTTGCAGAGGTATAAAAAGAGCTCAGCAAGCCAGTCTTGAATTATTAAATTATTGAAATGTTCTGAGTTTGAATGAGGCTGAAACTCAAAAGTCTTCATGGACAGTTTAAAAAAAATGCATGATAGCATGCTGATATTCCTCTTAGTAGATAGGAATGACACATTTTTGAGGTTTGGATTTCTCAATTTACCCATAGCCATGAGCATAACTTGTGGCACTGTCAGCATTAGTAATGTTGATCAATGTGGGAAAACAGAGGAGGAGCTGTTTAAATTCTGAAAACAAGCTGAATGGGCTCCACATTTATGTCATTGCAATATTAAAATTAAACTCACTGGTAATTGGATAATCAAAGATATGTTATTAATATTTGCAACAGAAAAACATTTTAATATTTATGTCCAATGTAGGAATAATCCATCATATCATTTCAAAATCACATTGACATTACACTATTGGCATTGATTTTACATAGAAACATCACAAACATATGAAATAAGAAGAGGAATAAGCATTTGGCCCCTGGTGGCTGCGCCACTTTCAATATGATCATCGCTGATCCATTTCTGGCCTCGATTCCTCTTTCATACCATTCATCATTGCAATTCCCCCCTATATTTCAAAAATCTATCTATCTCATTTTTAAATACTTTTAGTGATCTACCCTCCACAACTCTCTGGGGTAGATACTTCCAGGAATTCACTGTTGTCTGGGAGAAGAAATCACTTTTAAATGTGTATCTCCTTATTCTGTGACTATGTCCTCTAGTTTGAAATTCTCCATTGGGGGAGAGATCTTCTCAACATCTACTCTATTCAGTTTCCTCACAATCTTGTATGTTTCAATACGACCAATCCTCATTCTTCTGAATTCTAATGAATAAAGTTCTAACCTAGTTAGCCATTCGTCATAAGTCAACCCTTTCGTCCCAGGAATCAGACTAGTGAATCTCTTTTGAACCGTCTCCAATGTTAGTACATCGTCTCTTAAATGCAGGGAACAAAACTGTACATAGCACTCTGGAAATTGCCTCACCAGTACGCTGTAAATTTGTAAAAAGCCTTTCTTTTTTTTTAACTGCGTAAAGGGCAAAATTTCATTTGGCTTCTAAATTATTTGTTGTGTCCGTATGCTAACATTGGACTTGGATGAGGAGCAGTGTGGATCTTGCAGCTGCTCCTGGGGTTGCTGGCTTGGTTAAAGGTTTATTATAGTTTTTTTTTTACAGTTTTACAGTTATTTATAGTCATTATAGTTTACTAATATTGGATTTTTTTCCATTTTGTTTTATTAACATTTAAAAATGGGGAGGCGATGGCCTAGTGATATTATCGCTGGACTGTTAATCCAGAGACCCAGATAATGCCCTGGGGACCTGGGTTCGAATCCCACCATGGCAGATGGTGAAATTTGCATTCAATAAATATCTGGAATTAAGAGTCCAATGATGATCATGAATCCATTGTCGATTGTCAGAAAAACCCATCTGGTTCACTAATGTCCTTTAGGCAAGGAAACTGCCATCCTTACCTGGTCTGGCCTACATGTGATTCCAAACCCATAGCGATGTGGTTGACTCTTAACTGCTCTCTGGGCAATTAGGGACGGGCAATAAAAGCTGCCCAGCCAGCGACGACTTCATCCTGTGAATGAATGAAAAAAACACAAAAAAAATCTCAATTTTTTTCAAATTGACTTATTTTTAAAATTTTTTTAAGGGCCTACAATGAACAGCTGAAGTTTTTTATTCTTAATTCAGAAATTTAAAAAAAGTCTATATGTGTTTTAGGGAATTTTTTTTCTTACGTTGCAAAGGTTTTTTTTATTGAAAAACAACGAACATTTTTTTAAAATAAGGAGTAGTGTTTTCGTTCTGGAGAGTCCTGCACATGGTCAGCTCTGGAGAAGACTTTTTTTCTTCAAAGAAGTTATTGAAAAGGAATCGATTTTATTCAGTTAATCACTAAGTGGTTGATTTTATTTAATTTTTATATGTTTGATATACATATATATATTTATTTTTTTTCCATTTTAACATTATTTTCTGTAAGTAATGAAAGGTAGTTTATTTTATATATAAGATGTTATTGAAATATCCTTTTTTTATGCTTAATGTTATTAAGGCCATATATAAGGTACAGAGTGAGATGGCTAGTAGATTTAGATAAGTTATTACACAGCAGGATCAGTCAGACAAATGGGTGACTGTCAGTAAAGGTAAGAAGGTAGTTCAGAAGTCTCCGGTGGCTATTCCTCTACCAAATAGATATTCAGTTTTTGGAACAGTTGAAGGGGATAGTCTGTCTGAGGAAAATGGAAGAGCCAGTCAGTTATTGGACACTTGGAATGATCCTTATGTTAGGCAGTATTTGAAAAGATTTAATAGAGTTATTGTTATACGGGACTGTCCAGTCAGGGGCATAGACAGGCGATTCTGTGGCAGTGAGAATAAATTTAGGATGGTTTGTTGCTTTCCTGGTGCTGGGATTAAGGACATTTCTAAACGTTTCAAGCATATTGTGAAAGGTGAGATTGAGAAACTAGAAATTATTGTATACATTGGTAGGAATGACATTTTTAGGGAAAAGATTAAAGCAGTACAGAGTGAATTTAAGAGGTTAGGTAGAAGATTAAAAATTAAAACCTTAAAAGTAGTAATTTCTGGTTTACTCCCAATGCCAAACTCAAATGAGGGAAGGATCAAAAGGTTAAAGGAGATAAATCAATGGCTGAAGAGCTGGTGTGTTGTTCAGGGAGTCAGGTTTTTGACAATTGGAATGTCTTTTCGGATAGAAAAGACCTTTTCAAAAAGGATGGGTCTAACCTAAACTGAAAAGGAACCAATATTTTAGCAGGAGATTTGCTCATTCTATTAAGGGAGACTTTATACTGATACAGAAGGCAAGTGGAGAAATTCTAGGTAGCAGTGTAAATGGAAGGATTGACAGGGTAGGTTCTGAATGTGAGGACAGCACGTCAATTAGAAAAGAAAGACAAGAGAGAGTCAGTGTATGTAGTAACTCTGAAGAACTAAATTGCGTTTATTTCAACGCAAGGGGTCTTACAGGTAAGGATGATGAACTCAGGGCATGTTTAAGAACATTGGATTGGGACATCTTAGCTATCACAGAAACTTGGTTGAGAGATGGACAAGACCGGCCCCTCAATATTCCCGGTTTTAGATGCGATTGGAAGGATAGAAAAGGAGCAATAAAGGAGGGGGGGGGGGGGGGGAGGGGTGGCATTTTGATTAAGGAATACATTATTACTGTAACTAGGCAAGGTATTTCTGAAAAGCCATCCAGAGAAAATATATGGGTAGAAATTACAAATAAGAAAGGAAAGGTCACTTTGATGGGATTGTACTATAAGCCCCCCAGTAGTAAGAGAGAAATTGAGAAACAACTATGTAGGGAGATCTCAGATATATGTCAGCATAATAAGGTTGCAATAATGGGGGATTTTCATTTTCCAAACATTAACTGAGACTACCAGGTTTGGGTGGTGAAAAATTTGTCAAATGTGCTCAAGAAAATGTTCCTATCAATATGTGGATGCTCCTACTAGAAAATAAGCAAAACTAGATCTTCTTTTGGGCAATAAGGCAGGACAGGTGACTGAAGTAAAAGTGGGGGAACACAATCATAATTCTATTAGTTTCAAAATGGTTATGGAAAAGGATAAGCCTTCCATAAAAGTTAAAGTTTTTAATTGGAGTAAGGCACATTTTAATGATATGAGACAAGAATTTTCAAAAGTTGATTGGAGTAGACTGTTCACGGGTAATAGGATATCTTGACAGGTGGGAGGCATTCAAGAGTGTGATGACAAGAGTTCAGAGGCATTTTGTTCCTGTTAGAGTGAAGGGTGAGGCTGGTAAGATTAAGGAACAATGGATGAATAAAGATATTGAGGTTCTAGTCAAGAATAAAAGAGAATCATTTTTTAGACGTACAACTTGGTTCAATTGAATCTCTTAATCAATATAAAGAGTGTAGGGGCATTCTTAAGAGAGAAATCAGAAAGGCAAAGAAGGGATATAAGATAGCATTGGCAGATAAGGTTAAGTTTAATCCATAGAAATTCTATGATTCTATGACTATGACCCAATTTTGAATTCCATGCACAAAATAGGCTGCCTTTTGATTCTGCCTACCAGTGTGCATGACCTCAATTAAACTCTAACATTAAACTCCACATGCCAAGTTTTTGCCCATTAATTCAACATATCTATATCCCTATGCTGATTCTTTATGTCCTGATCACAACAAACCCTCTTACCTATTTTTGTATTGTCAGCTAATTTGGATACACTGCACTCTGTCCCCTTCTCCAAGTCATTAATATAGATAATAAGTAATTGAGGCCCTAATACTGATCCTTATGACGGTTTTATATGTCTGAGTTTTTAACTGGATCCTCTCTTCAATTACTGTTGTAATCTACAGGTGTGAATTGTCCTTCTCACTATGTCCTTTTTGTCCAGAATAAATTTTTGAAGAGCGCTGTGGAACATCTATTTAAATGTCCACCATTGCTCATCCACTGACTTTCCTCATATTCTGTTTACCCAACCTTACTTCATACCGCTGTAATTTCCCTTATTTAAATTGAGGACACTGGTTTAAGACTGACGTTGTTCTCCCTCAAACTGAATTTGTAATTCTACCCTGTTGTGATCGCTACATAATTGTGAGATCCCTTTGCAATTTTACCTCATTATACCTGACCAAATCTAAAACAACCTGTTCCCAGGTACCTGATGCTCTCTACAGATTTGCCTTCCCCATTTCCCAATTTATAACTGCTTTCCCTTGCTTTTCGTCATTTGCATCCAAACTGATTCTATATCATGATCTATTGTGCCTCTATTACTATTCATCACTGCACTGATACACTCCCCAATTAACAAAGCTATTTCACCTCCTTTTCCTTTCTGCCTATCCTTCTAAAATGTCGCATACCATTGAATATTATGTTCCGGCATGGTCACTCTGCCACCATGTCACCATAATAATTGTCAATTTCATCTATCCATGCTACTGCTGTCCCATTTAATGCATACATTAATTTTTTTCTTACAAATCTGCTGTGTAACACTATTTCCAATGTCTGTTGGAAGTCTTTGCACACCACATCAATAACATTAACCATGTCAACCATTTTTGTTATCTCTACAAAAAAACTCCAGCAATTCAGTCAAACACAATTTTCCCTCAAGACAGTGAAGTTGGCTCTTCCTAATTAATCTACAAATCTCCGTGTGTTTAATAATTCTATCACAAATATTTCTTCTCAAGTTCTCTGGAGTTAAACTGATTAATCTGTACTTCCTGGGCTTATTCTTACAGCCTTTCTTGAACAAGGATGTTACATTCCTAAGTCTCCAGTCTTCCAGTACCATCCCTGAGTCAAAATAATCATGCCAGTGCCTCTGCAATTTCCACTCTCATTTTTAGGGAAATGAGAGTTCCTTATCTGCTTTGAGTACTGACAGCTTAAACGGAACCGCTTCCAAATTAATTCTGAACTCTTCTAGTGACTGAGTTTCCTTCTCTGTCACCATGGACTGGACAACATCTCCTTCCTTAGAGAAGACAAAATATTCATTCAACAACTCACGCTCCCTGTCTCCATGCATAACCTCATATTTCGTTTCGGAACCCTGCAGCCCAAAGGTCTCAACGTGGACTTCACAAGCTTCAAAATCTCCCCCAACCCCGACCTCATCCCAAGACCAGCCCAGCTCATCCCCGCCTCCTTGACCTGTCCGTCTTTTCTCCCACCTGTCCACTCCTCCCATCTCACTGACCAACTCCCACCCCACTTCCTACCTACACTCACCTTTACTGGCTCCATCCCCACCTCCTTGACCTGTCCGCCTTCTCTCCACCTATCTGCTCCTCTATTCACATTCCATCATCATCTCCCCCTCTCTCTACTTATTTCAGAGTCCCCTTCCCCTCCCCCATTTCTGACCCGAAACATCAGCTTTCCTGCTCCTCTGATGCTGCCTGGCCTGCTGTGTCCATCCAGCTCTATACCTTGTTATCTCAGACTCCAGCATCAGCAGTTCCTACTGTGTCCATGCATAAATCCCCTTTTTAGTCTCTAATCCTCATTTTACTACCCTTACACTGTGCAAATGCCTGTAGAAAACTTTGGTGTTTCATTTATGTTCACTAATAATCTTTTTTTATAATCCTACTTTATACTCATATTTGTTTTCTCACCTTCCTTCTGAACTTTGTGTATTCAGCTTGGTTCACAATTGTACTTTCCATCTACACCTCTCAGCGGCACACATTTTCATCTTTATCTTAATCTCTATGTCTGCTTTCATCCAGGGAGTTCTGCATATATTTATCCTCCCTTTTCCTTTTGATAGAATATACTTCAGCTGTATCTTCTTTGAAGGTAGCCCATTGTTGAGTTATAGTTTTCCCATAACTTTTGACTTCACTTTATTCATCCCAACTCTTCGTACTCCAGTCAAAGTCTCTCCCGGTTAATTATTCTTATTCTGCATTGTCCTTTGCCCTTTTCCATCATCATCCTAAACCTTATGATACAATGTCCCTGAAATGCTCCACTGCAGACACTTTCCCAAGGATTAGTTCTGACAGTAGCCTCTTTCTTGTTTGACTGGATATGTACTGCTGTGTGAAATTCACCTGAACACAATCTAGGAATGTTTGTAACAAAAACAAAAATTACCAGAAAATCTCAGCAAGTCTGGCAGCATCTATGGAGAGAAATCAGAGAAATCAGAGTTAATGTTTCGGGTTCAGTGACCCTTCTTCAGAATGTTTGTCCCTTGTTGGTCTTTACACTACTGCTAGCCCAATCTCTAATTGGGTAATTAAAGTCCCCCATTTTAATTACTCTACGATGTTTCCACTTCTCTATAAATTCCTTGCAAATTTGTTTCTCTACATCCTTCTCACCAGGTGATGATCTATACACCACACTGAGCAGTCAGCAATGTAATTGCACCTTTTTTGTTCCTTAATTCTAGCCAAATTGATTCTGTTGTTGAACCCTCTGAGATATCTTCATACTGCGACATTCACAATACTCTCCTCAACTATAATGGTCAATCCTCCTTTCTTTTCCTCCACCATCTTTTCAGCAATCCTTAAATCCAGAAATATTTAACACCTTGTCCTCCCCTTCCTTGAGCCAAGTCTGTTACAGCTACAACACATAATTCTATGTAGCGCTCCCCATTTATATCTCAACATTCTTATTAACTATATTCCCTGCATTCATATACAATAAGTATTTAGTTTCCATTTCTTTCCTCCTTTCTGCAACTCCACTCATTAAATTATTATTCGCTATTGTTCTCTGTCCTTCCCAGTATTTTCTGCATCCTGGAATTACTCTCTGATATACTCTTCTAGTTCCCAGACCTCTGCTGAGTTAGTTTAAAGCACCAACCCCTCTCCCACCCATACTCTAACAGCACTTGCAAACATCTGCAAGGAACTCAGTCCCAGCTCCTTGCCAATATAACTTATCCAGTTTATACAGATGCCATCTTTCCACAGCCAGTCCTGGTGTCCCAGGAATCCAAAGCTCTTCCCCCAGCACCATCTTTCCAGCAGGTATTCATCTGCTTTATCCTGCAATTTCTGTGTTCATTTACAAGTGGCACTGGATAGGTCTGAATATTACTGCCGGATTGTAAACTTTGCAGTAACCATCCTAAATTGTGTTTGCAGGACCACATCCTGTTTCCCATTTATGTCATTGGTACCATCATGGATCATGACCTCAGGCTATTCAGCCTCCCCTATTGGAAAGTCCTACAGCTGCACAGTGACCTGTTTGACTCTGGTATCAGGAAGGTAATCACTATCCTGGAGTCATATTGACAGAGATTCTTGTCCATTCCCCTAAATTAGGAATCCTCTACCAATACTGCTCTGCACTTCATCTTCCTTCACTGCTGTAGAACTGGGCCAGGTTTAATGCCACGGCCTTGGCTTTTGCTGCCCTCTTCCTTGCCTTCAACAGTACCCAGAATGGAAAGCTGATTAGTGAGTGGCACCTCAGGAAAGTCCTGCACTACCTTCCTGGTTCTTTTCAACTGCTTATCAATCACGCATTTACTACCTACCTCCGTGCTGCTATTCTGTGATGCAACCACTTTTTTGAGCATGCTCTTCATTTAATTCCCCACAGTGTCTCCAGGCATTGCTGAAGCTCTGAAACCCACAGCTCAAGCTTGTACCACCAGTGTCACTTCCTACTGCAGAAGTGCTTGTTGGACTGTTTTCAGCTTTCAGGACCATTCAAAACACTCACTTAAAAAGAAAATCAGTTAAGCAGCAGCCTCTCATTTCCTAAAAAGAGGAAGTGGTAGAATATTCATTGAGTTTAGATTTCTAACATTTAGCTTTGGTTTTAGTCCTTTAATTTTGGTTGTAGCTGTAACTCCAGCTCAGAACTCAAATAGATTGATAGATTACTGCTAGGAAAAGGATTTTCCACAACTGTCATACTATTGTCACCTCTTCAGCCTTTAGTATCCAGATGTCCTGGCTAGCTTTCAGTTCCCACTTACTGCTACCATATTGCAGTTTGTGGTTTCCTGTATATGTTAGCCCATGTAGCTATTATACAGACAGTTAGATTCTTATCAAATAGATATCTTGAAATTTATTTACAACACTCACTGATTACAAGGCTACAATATTACAGACATCCACTCATAGTCTGTGGTTTATGCTTACTGATGTTGCTGTAGATTACACAGACATTTAGCTGACTGCCTACAATGACTCTATTACATAGAGAGAGTGATTGAGGATGCAGTGGGTACTTTATACTGGAATGTAGCCTGTAATTATCTTAAAGGGATACACCAATCTGACCTGGAATCTGCACCATTATTAAACAGATATAAGGGAGGACCTCATAAATGTCTGTTTCATTGGTGACCCTACAGAGAAGTAGTTGTGAATTCAGGTAGGGTAAACACCTGAGAAGGGTCCAATAAACTCAAAGGATTACACCTGCTAATAGCTTACCTTAAAAATGTTCAAGACGCTGGTCTTGAACTTAAACCATGTGAGATTAACTTAATAAAATTTGTTATGTGAATATCAGTATTATTTTTTATTTTACTTGAGTTAATACTTTATTCAAATAGCAGAGGTATTTCACACTCAGATTAAGTATTTATATGGGCACAGTATCATTTCAAGGCCCACAGGTGTCTAAAGATGTGCATATTAGGTGGATTGGCCATTCTAAATTGCCCATAATGTGTGGGATATGCAGGTTAAGTGGATTGGCCATGGGAAATGCAGGGTTACAGGGATAGGATTAAGAGGTGGGTCTGGGTGGATTGCTATTCAGAGGGACAATGTGGACTCAATGGGCCATATGGCCTGCTTCCACACTGTAGGGATCCTATGATTCTACATGTTTAAAGCATAATGAATAATTGTATGAATGATTTCTGTGTATGGACATTTCGAAGGAGAACAACCTCCAATATTCCTAGATGACACAAAATAATTCTGTAGTCATTAAAGGTTAAGCAAAGAAGCTGATGTTTACAGAAAAGACTGTCATTTCTGTTCAGTATTACTCAAATGATTTTCAAAAGCCTTGAGGATACGTTTTAAATCAGTTTGCATATTAATCTGATTTAATGATGACGAGCACAGTTGCAAGATTTAATTTGGTCATTAAAGATCATAGTTTATTGGATGCTTCTAATGATTTTACTGGGATTAAATCAATTTACAGGAATTAATGGTGAGCATTAAACACAACATTTCATGGACAGAGTTACAAGCTGCAACATGATTCTGCTGAATGACCTTGGCAATTTTAACATTGTGCCTCTATTTCAAGTATTATAATTCATTTCAACACTGTACTCATAATTAAAGAACATCTCTTTAAAAAATATTCAATCTTCACATATTCTTTGGTTGAACTATAAAAGTAACTCTTTGCATGAATAACATTGCTTATTGCTTCAATTGATGTTATTCAGCTCACAACCTCTCAATTTCCCATCAGCGATCTAAATTTAACAGAAGTGCAAATTTGTAATCAAGGTGTCAGGAATACCAAGTGAACTGATAGATAGGCCCTCGTTTCAGTTGCATTTATTTTGTTTTCCTCCAGGCTTAAGTTTATTATAACTTACATTTTATTGTGGAAATGTCAACACTGCACAATGAATTTGTTGTTGTAGCTACCCTTTCCAATTTAATTAATCCAAACAACATGAAGATTAATGTCACCCACAATTATTGCTCTATTGTAACAAGCTTCCAGCAGCAGGAACTAAAAGCTATCAATTTGAAAAGTTGGGATACTTCTGGAAATATAAATTAAAAGCTCCTTCATCACTTCAGAACAAAAGAAAAAGGCCTGCGAGAGGAAAATTTCCAATGAAGTCAAAATTATGCAACAAGGAAAATGGTCAAGAAGTCAAAGATACAAAAGGTGAAGACAACATTCCTAGAGGAGGTCAAATAGAGCCAAAACAGATTCGGGACCATCAATTTGAAGGTATAAGGCTTTAAAGTAGATTTTAAGCTCAACACACAAACTGCTGTTTCAATATTGACAGACAGGTTGCCATGGTTGAAGTCTGAGTTTTAAATCAGTAAACATAAAACCCAGGAGGCACAATTCTTCAGGTGCATGAGCAATTCATCACAAAGCACAGTCACAGAGGACAAAATGTTAGTGCAACTTACTGAGGAGTACATCATACATGATACATGTTTTTAATCTAGGCCTGTTCGAGAAAGTAGATGCATATTTCAGAGTAAAGATCGCAGAGAATTTTAGCAAGAAATTCTAAAGGTATTCAAAGGTTTTAAGTAAATTGAAGCGGGTATATCACATCATTCTTCAAGAAGATGCTGATCCCAACAGCTTCTATACAGGAAAATTTCTCATTTCTTGATGGGACGAGTGAAGTTTCAGACAGTATGATTGAAAGCAGGGTCATTTTGTCAATATCAGAACTGACGCCATGCTGCTGAGGGCTAGTAACTGTTCACAAGACAAATGGAGATCTAAGATTTTGTGTAGATTCCTCTCAGTTAAACAAAGAACTAAGAAAGGAAATTTGTCGTATTTCGTCTGTTGGAAATTGTTTGGCAAAATTGATTTTTGCAAAATGGAATGCTAACAGTGGGGTATGGCAGATACCCTTAGAACAAAACTCAAAATTACTGACTACATTTATTACACCATTCGAGCAGTTTTGCTGCAATCATCTACTATTTGGGTTAACCACTGCATCAGAGACTTTCCAAACAGCATTTTTGAGAATCCTGGAATGGATACAGGGAATAATTTGCATATTGATGATATGTGAGTGCCTGTTAAAGCAAAGAATGAACACAAACTGAGTGTCAGGGGCATGTTAACGGCACTACAGGACACAGGCCTTACACAAAATGAGAAATGCCAGTTGTCTAGAATGACGATTACATTTCTGGGATACATTATTCAAGGACAGAGTCAAGACAAATTTTGATGGAATTAGAAAGGAGCTTGCAGAGGTTGATTGGAGAAGTTTGTTTGCAGGCAAAGGAACCTCTCGCAAGTGGGAGGCCTTTAAAAGTGTGGTAGCTAGAGTTCAAGGTCTATATGTTCCTGTGAGGGTGAAGGGCTAGGTTGCTAGGAGTAGGGAACCCTACAAGAGATATTGACGCTTTGACCAGAAAAAAGGAGGCGCATGTCTCAGGTACAGGCAGCTGGGATCAAGGGAATCCCTGGGGTGTATAGGGGATACAGGAGTTTACTGAAGAAGGAAATTAGGAGGGCAAAAAGGGAGCCCAAAATAGCTTTGGTTGAGAAGATTAGGGGAAATCCAAAGAGATTCTTTAAGTATATTAAAGGAAAAAGAATAACTAGAGAAAGAATAGAACCCCTCAAGGACCAAAGTGAACATATATGTGCGGAACTGCAGAAGATGGACGAGGTCCTTGATGAATATTTTCCCTCTGTGTTTACCATGAAGAAAGACATGAAGACTTGGGAACTTGCGGAAATTAGTGGCAATGTCTTGGGGTCAGTCCATATCACGGTAGAGGAGGTGGTGGAAGTATCAGAATGTATGAGGGTGGATAAATCTCTTGGTCTTGACCAGATATATCCAAAAACCCTGCAAGAGGCTAGAGAAGAAAATGTAGCATCTCTGGCTGATATATTTGCATCATCATTAGCCATGGGTGAGGTTCTAAAAAACTTGAGGGTAACGAATGTTGTGCTCTTATTCAAAAAGGGCTGCAAAGAAAAACCTGGGAATTATAGATCAGTAAGCCTAACATCTGTGATAGATAAGTTACTTGAGAAGATTCTAAGGAATAAGGTATTTATGCATTTGGAAAGACAGGGTTCAATTAGGTGTAGTCAGCATGGCTTCATGCGTGGGAGATTGTGTCTCACAAATTTGTTAGAGTTCTTTGATGAAGTGACCAGGAAGATTGATGCGGGCAGGGCAGTAGGTGTGGTCTATATGGATTTCAGTAAGGCCTTTGATAAGGTTTCACTTGGTAGGCTGCTCTGGAGGGTTGGATCACATGGAATCCAGGGAGAGCTGGCAAATTGGATACACAATTGGCTTGATGGTAGGAAGCAGAGAGTAATAGTGGAAGGATGCTTGTCGGACTGGAGGCCTGTGGTGTGCCTCAGGGGTCAGTGCTGGGCCCATTGCTGTTTGTTATCTATATCAATGGTTTAGATGAGAATGTACACGGAATGATTAGAAAGTTTGCAGATGACACTGAAATAAGCAGTATCATGGACAGTGAGGAAGGTTATCCAAAATTGCAGCAGGATCTTGATCAGCTGGGGAAGTGGGCCTAGAAATATCAAATGGAGTTGTTGCACTTTGGAAAGTCAAATCAAGGTAGGAATTTCATGGTGAATGGTAGGGTCTTAAGGAGTGTAGTTGAACAGAGGAACCTTGGAATGCAGGTGCATGTTTCTCTGGAAGTGGAGTCACAGGTAAAAAGGGCAGTGAAGAAGGCTTTTGGCACACTGATCTTCATCAGTCTGGACATTGAGTACAGAAGTTGGGAAGTTATATTGCAGTTGTACAGGACTTTGGTGAGGCCCACTTGGAGTATTGTGTTCAGTTTTGGTCACCTTGATAAAGGAAAGATGTTACTGAACTGGCAAGAGTACAAAAGAAATTTACAAGGATGTTGCCAGGATTCAAGGACTGAGTTATAGGGAGAAGTTGTACAAGCTAGGGTTTTTTTCTTTAGCGCGTAAGAGACTGAGGGGGGGATCTTGTAGAAGTGTATAAGATCATGTGAGGCGTGGATAGGGTGAATGCGCTCAGTCTTTTTCTCGAGGGGAAAGAATACACGGGAACCTGAGGGGTAACTCTTTTACACAGAGGGTGGTGTGCATATGGAGCTGCCAGCAGAAGTGGTTGAGGCTGGTACATTAACAACATTTAAAAGGCATTTGGATGAATACATGGATAGAAAAGGTTTAGAAGGATATGGGCCACATTGCAGGGAAATGGGGTTAGTGTGGATGGACATTTTGGTCAGCATAGACCTGTTTGGGCCAAAGGGCCTGTCTCTGTGCTGTAGGGCTCTATGACTCTATGAAAGGTTCCATGGTAGACCCAAAGAATATAAGAGCTATCAATGAATTTCTGGCAGTGATGATCATAAATGATATACAGTACTTCGTAGATCTATATTTGGAAGGCAAGGACTTATTAGGGATAGTCAACATGGCTTTGTGCATGGGAAATCATATCTCATTAACTTAGTTGAGTTTCTTGAAGAAGTAACAAAGAGGTTTGATAGGGGCAGAGCAGTGGACATGATCTATATGTACTTTGGTAAGGCATTCAACAAGTTTCCTCGTGGGAGACTGGTTAGTAAGGTTAGATCACATGAAATACAGGGAGAACTAGCCATTTGGATACAGAACTGACTCGAAGGTAGAAGGCAGAGGGTGGTGGTGGTGGAGGGTTGCTTTTCAGACTGGAGGCCTGTGACCAGCAGTGTACCTCAAGGATCGGTGCTGGGTCCACTGCTTTTTGTCATTTATATAAATGATTTGGATGTGAACATAGGAGATATGGTTAGTAAGTTTTCAGATTACACCTCCAACTGTAGTGGACAGTGAAGAAGGTTAACTCAGAGTACAATGGGACCTTGATCAGATGGGCCAAGGGGCAGAGCAGTGGCAGATGGAGTTTAATTTAGATAAATGTGAGGTGTTGCATTTTGGAAAGGCAAATCAGGGCAGGACTTTTATGCCTAATTGTAAGGACCTGAAGATTGTGGCTGAACATAAAGACCTTAAAGTGCAGGTTCATAGTTCCTTGGAAGTGGAGTGACAGGTAGACAGGATAGTGAAGAAGGTGTTTGGTATGAGCAGTCTTTCTGGTCAGTGAGGAATTGCATTTACAATATTTTCCTTCCTTAAAGTTTTCAATTTCTTTTAATGGCAACAGCCTGAGTTTCTGCACATTGTTTGGATGGAAAGATAAACACTTTCATCATAATGGAATCAATGCAGTCATGGTATTTTGATCTCATTTGTAAAATTCATGCCTTAAAAATAAATTGCATTTTTCATGAAAACTGACATTTTTAAACCAGGTTATGATTCATAAGAGATTTTAGATATTATGAAACCAATAAAATGATAAAATAATAAAGTGCCATGAACATTCAACCACAATTTAATACCTTTCAGAATATTTATCCTCTCAATTGACCTGTGTAGCACGGTCACTCACGTCACGATTATTCAATCCTTGATTTTCTTCCTCAGCACTACAACAATAAAATCCCAACGCACAAAGAGACTGAGCTGTACTAAGAGTTCGGAGTCTGAAATTTTGTAACAAATTCCGATTAATTGTGAGGAATGAACTTTAACAGTTTGAATGCCATCATCTCAGCAACTTTAGTGAACAGGAACAATGGAATAGTCTTCCCACACAACAGCCATCATTTCCGTGTGTGTGTGTGTGTGTGTGAAAGAGGGAGTTCATAAGGTGGAAGTATATGCTGATGGTTCACAATTCTTTACCTGTACCTCGGGTCTAATACTTGTAATAAATAACAAATTTTGTTAAGAACAGAAACCTATTCCATGCTTTTTGTCAACTTGAATTTAAAAAACAGGTAAATTGGAGAATTTTGTATCATTTTATAGTGTACTACTCCATGGGGAATGATACTGCCTAAGTCCCTCACCCCCGAACATCTCCATATCCCCTCAAATCCTCATCCTTCCCTCACCTCTTCATCATTCCCTCACTTCTGGACCTACCAAACAAATCCATTTATTTAATATCCAACACATACTGAAGTCTTAAGCTAAAATAGTATTGACAGGGGCATCTTTGGGATCTTTGAGAAAATCATAAATCTGTTAAAATAAAAATACGCTCCTTCTTAATCCACTTAAAAAAAACACAATTCCATTAGGAGCTCCAAAATGTGTCAATTTGTCCATGCTCATAGACACTTTGATGGCTGTGCCAACAATCTCTGTTGAACTAAATCAGTGGGGTTGGAATGCAGCTAAGCAATTAAAACGAAATTCCATTGAACTCACTGTGTCAAAAAACTCTCCAGAGCTTAACTCATAAACACCTTTGAACACAGTTGGAAGCTCAGCCATTTGTCAAAACCTTGATAGATTCTTGAACTGACTGTTAATGAAAAGATAAAAGCAAAGGGGATAATTCATATGGTCAAACCTGAATTTCACTATCATTCAACGCAGAATAGCTATTTATACAGTGGGTAATGTACTGTAATGCATCCAAGGACCTTTCAATTTCCACAGTGCTGTTCAACTTAATGATCACTTATGTTATCAAAAAAAAACCCTGTCATCATTCATGATATTAAAAGCATATATAACTTATGGTACAGCATTTCGTTATGACATATGAAGTTGGCAACGCCTTTCAAACTAATCTTTCATACAGTTCTGACTTCAAAATTGTTCCTTTGAAATTCTCATCACTTCAGAGCTAGTGTCAATGCCATTGACAAAGGTCTTAATGATTAATGGAAATTGCAGGAATTTTGAAATGCCCAGTTTCACAATGGAGCCAGCAACACTGGAACAACTGGATATTTGCTCATGATTCACCTTCTTTTCTTCAATGAAGTGGGAATGGGGGCAGAAATGCTGAATCAGGTCCAATTCACTATGTCTAAAGTCTACCTGATGTGATACAGTTCTTAGGACTAAAGGGATGAAAAGGTACGGGGAGAAGGTGAGAACAGGGTACTGAGTTGAATGATCAGCCATGATCATTTTGAATGGGGAAGCAGGCTCAAATGGATCAGTGTCAAGGACTGTCCATGTGTAGAGGTGGCTTGGTGATGTGGTACCGGCGTCTATGGAGTTATTTCACATTGTTGTGAATGGCTTACTCCTGCTCCTATATTCTATGTTTCTATGATTCGGCTCTGTATCTGTATGGGAAAATCCAACATAAAGTTTCAATTCAGTATCAATACAAACCTCAACTTAAAACAAAATTGATCTCCCCAGGGAGCATTTAGTCACCAATATGTTACCATGTTTCTAGTGTGTGTATTTTTCTGAGCTTATTATAGTTGAAGATTACTGTTTATGAAGATAGTATGAGCCTTTTTGCTTTGTGGGTTTCGATGTCTCAACCTTTTACTAAGAACCACCCACAAACCCTTTTTTCTGCTACTGACTCATGGTGTAACAAGTCAGCCAGATGGAGGTCATAAAATATGAGTTCCTTAATTGGGGGCTGTTCATCTGGTCCAATCAGAGAGCCCTTGCTGTCAGATAAGAACAGGATTGTCAGAGGATCTGTTCACTCTCAGAGCTGGCTCTGAGGGAGCTGGATCAGTGTCAAGGACTCTCCTCGTGTAAATAAAAGATGACTTGGTGACAGGATACCGACCTTTGTGGAGTTATTTCACATTGTTGTGATATTTTTGTGGTTGTATTATAGGGCATGTAATGTAGCAATGAGCCTGTTTGATTTTTTGTTTAGATAATTCTTTTCTTTTACAGCAATTTCTAGCCTTGAATTCAGAAATCAGCTTCATTTGGAGAGTCTTAAACCCTCTGTTACATCATCTTTGAACTGGTGAACCATCCAGTATTTCATCTGATGCATTATACCATCAAGGGGGTGAAGTGTACCAGTTTTGTGCAATTATGCCAGGAACGTACTTGTAACTTCTAACAGGATTGTCAGCCTAGCCATTTGATTGCTATTACTCCTTGATGAGTTGATAACCTGAGCGCATAACGCTGCTGTATGAACTTTTGGAATTTTCTTAATGTTGATTTGTTGACTGGTTTGCATGTATTCACTCATGGGATGAGGGCATTGATGGCTGGACCAGCATTTATTACTCATTCGTTACTGCCATTGAGAAGGTGGTGGTGAGCTGCCTTCTAGAGGTGCTGCAATCCATGGGTATTAAGTGCACAAACAATGCTGTTTGGAAAGGAGCTTCTGGATTTTGACCCAGTAACAGTAAAGGAACAGTGATATAGTTCCTTGTCGGGGTGGAGTCCAGCTTGCAGGGGGACTTGCAGGTGGTGGTGTTCCCATTCATTTGTTGCCCTACTCTTTCTAGGTAATAGAGGCTGCTGGATTAGAAGATGCTGTTAAACACACCTAGCACCACTTGCTGTGTTTCATCTTGTGGATGGCACGTACTTCTGCAACCATGCACCGGTGTTGGCGGGGTGGGGGTGGGGTGTGCAGCTGGTGAACGTTAAAGCTGGTGGATACAGTGCCATTCAAGAGGATGTTTTGTCCTGGATGGTGTCAAGTTTTTGAGTTTTTAAGGCACTTGAACCATTCAGACAAGTGGAAAGTATTCCATCACCTTCCTGACTTGTGCCGTATAGATGGTAGGCAGATATTGAAGAGTTAGAAGGTGAGTTACTTGTCACAGAGTTCCCAACCTCTGACCTATTCTTATAGCCAGAACGTTTATGCTGACCAGAAATTGAACTGGACCATGTATGACCTCATTTGGGTAGAAATAGTCAACAAACAAAACACAGTTTATCTTTAGCTACTTGCCCCTTTGTACCTCGACCCTCCCCTCCCGCTCCACCAAATTTCTCAGTCTGTCAATAATATTAACAACATCAAAGATAATCTATTCCATTTGCTTCAAACAGATTATATACTTTATTTTGTGGACTGTTAGGCATAATGTTGAAACTGCTTGGAGATGACATCTTTGCTAGAATCTTTAGAATGTATTTCTTGGGTAATAGCAAACTACTCCCTAGATCTCCAAAGGCAAGAGCTGGAAGTATTGTTGGAATGAACTTTGCACTTCATCTCATACAATGTGATTTAATTATAGGTCATCTATTATTCTTAGTGCCTACGTTTACATATCTGCACACCCTCACCCTGCACCATCAGCATTCCCCACCACCCCCGTTGCCTTTCTTGCTGACCTTATCTAGCAATCAATCCAACCTCCCCCCAACTCTCAAACTGCCATTGGGGAAGTGACTGTTCATCAGTAACACATAAATCAGAGAGTAACCCAGAATCTGGGCATGTTATCACTAATGCAGCTTAATGGACCAATAAAGCATACTCATTTACCTTTAAACACATCCCCTGTTGCATTGCAAAGTTCCAAACATCATTAAAATTATTTTTAATAGTTATGCAAACTTAAGCCTAAAAATCATTGCTATGACTCATTTCAGTGAATAATCGGTGTGCATTAGTTGAATACAATCACAGGGTAATCAGAGTTTGTAAAAGTTTGGATCATTACTCAGAACACAATCTAACCCACCCATACTCCATGAGGCAAATTGTTTTGTTCATCACAGGATGGTAAAGTGGCAGGAGCAGACATCCCATCTCTTAAAGAACTGACCCAATTTTCATTGCACTCTGCAGTGAAGGTGAAAGTTTTACCCCAAATATTACAGTTTCTAAAGTCATTACATTACACTAAATAAAAAACAAATCTTGTCACGAACATCAATTTGTTTGCTTTAAGTTGGGTTAGAATAACCTTGCTACCATACACTATCAGGAACATTGTCCGATCTCAATCCAGGCCACTGGCCATGTCAGTCAGTGATCAGGGTTCACTGATCCATGTCTTTGCAGCTGACACTGATGCCAAGTCACAATGGCAAAAACAATACAGTGTAGGTCTGCATGCATTTCCAGCAACTACTGAACATTCTGCTGGATCTGTCTCTCTATGGCAGATACCAGCCTGTCCGTGGAAAAGACAAATGCTTTCAGAAGACAGAGCCAGCGCAGTACTGAAAATGTTGGTTGACTCCATCAACTCAATCCAGATCAGTAAGTGTCTCTGTTCCTGTGACTTTCTGTGCATTTGTAGAAAGCCATGAATGGCCCAGACCATGGGGTTATCTGCCTGAGCCTGAGCAAGTTCTTGGCAGACCTCTGATTGACAGCCAGGTAGTTCTGCTGAGTCTAATTGAGAAAGAGAACAGCCCCATTCATACCCCATTTTCTGGTTGGTTATGAGACATTTCTACTGCAATGAAACAACAAGTGGGATTGAGTGAGATGAAAGCGAATGGAAGAGCCGTTAGCGGTGCTGCTGGAGCAGAAGAGGTGGTGAGCGCTCCTGAATAAGTGAACAAAATCCCCAGAAGGCTGGATGTGCTAGTGGTTTAGCGGGATGAGGTGAGTGAGGGCCATTGAGATGAGATGCCATATATAATAGTGGGAGTTGTAGCCCATTAGCCTTGGTGATGTTACTGTTCAGTGGAAGAGTTAGAATGCATGTGAGATAGCAGAAAGAAGCTGGTGATATTTAACTTTGCCGAGCACAGAAGATCATTAACCTTCTTCCAGCACTGCTGGGCACTTCTTTTGGTTCATAAGATAGCACTGACCCAGGTTACTGGCTGTGTCTGGTTCTGAGGTCTCCTTTGACAGTCCACAGGAAAAGGATGGATCTTCTCTTCAACAGCCCATCTACCAACACCACCAGGTCCCATTCTCTGAAGCAGGGTTAGTGGCAGATTCCCTTTTTTTAACATCTTATTGCCAAAAGTGGTGGAACAGCAGCTTAAGAAGGGCTTTAGTTGGAAACGCTGTGCAGCTGCAGCTTAAGTACAGCATCGTAGTATGAAAGACAGAAGGTCCTGGCACTGGTGAACTCTTCCACCTCTGCTACCATGGTTATGTGAGAAGGGCATTGTGGGGCTTGAATGAATAATTAATGAGCTTAGCTGTGGAAGATTGCACGAGAAAAGTTGCCATGGGCCATTGTGTGAAGGTCTGCAGCAAAAATCCCAAGTATGACATCTAGCCAAACAAAGAGAAACTTCAAGCCCATGCGTTCCAGTCACTGGAATGGGGTTTGAACTCAAAACCTTCTGATTTAGGGATGAAAGAGTCAGATGAAAAGACTCAACAAGAGACTCCTCTAACAAAGAACTACAAAGAGCAAAATTCCTGGGATCCTCTTTTTGGACAGTGACATTAAGTGGAATGTAAAGCATGAATCCTTGTACATTTTGGAAGCTGACTTTGAAAGCAATGAAACTTACTTTAGGAATAATTTTCCAGCTCCTCAATCTTGGCAGATTCTTTCACCTAGCAAGAGGTTATGTCACAAATTCAAATACACACTGTTTTAAATGTAAATTAATGGTTGGAAAGTCACAGCACACATTTTTGACATACACACCCACTGGGTGAGACTCCTGTAGGCTTTGTAAATTTGAAGAATGACCTTTAATATACGAATTGATATTCCCAACCTTGATGAGAAAGCATAGTAACAGGTGTAGCCATGGAGAACAGCAGTGAGAAAGGTTCAATTCAGAATGTTATTTCTTATAATGGTTGTAATAGATTCTCCTGTTATGTCTTTGTATTTTCACTGCAAACTAAAATAAAATGTTATTCACATAAACACTAGCCAAAGACTGGAAACATTTAATGTCATAGTCCCCTACTGCTTATAGTGATGCATTGTGTTCAACTTAATTTCCTGTTTTTGTCTTTCAATGCTTTAAACGGTATAAGATTGCTAGAAGAATTCTACAGCACGACAAGAACTGAATCATGTTGTAGCAAGTTAATATTGACTGTGTAAATCCCAGCTCCTTAAAGAGGATTGAGTAATTAATCTTAATGAGTTACAATTTAATTAGTGAACATACTTGTTCTTGTAGTCAGAGCTCAGTATTATCGAAAGTAATGGTTCTGATAAGGTTAATATTGGAGCTTGCATTACCTTCCAACCTGATGATGTCATAAGGACCCAAACTGTTAACTCTGCTTTTTCTCCACAGACATTGCCAGACCTGCTGAGTTTCTTCAGCAATTCTGTCTTCTTTTTTATACTCTTTTGGAAGCCATCAAATCAAGCTAACTAAATTAATAACTGATAGCCCTTTAAACGGCCACAACAACAAAAATCAAATCTTAAAGGAAAATTACAAAATGTTACTTATACTGTAGCTTGGTTTTGGGTGCTGATGATGCACTCCAGTTCCTATGGTGATCACTGGTCATGGAAAGCCTTAAACATACTGGCAGATACCACATGCTCCTTCTCCATGGCCACCTGGCTATGAACTGGAAAATTTAATTGTTTTTCCAATGTCCACCCTTCTCTCATCTTCACCTGATCCATCTTTAACTAAGGCCCTTCCTTGACTTCTCTGTGGCTATCAAATAATATTCACTACAAACACACAGACTCCCACAGCTGCTTTGACTACCCTTTAGAATCATAGAACCACAGACAAGATATAGCACAGAAAGAGGCCATTCAGCCCTTATGTCTTTAATTCTATCCATTTCCCTTCTTCAAAATGCATCATCTTATAATTCTCTCTATTAAATTCAGTCTGCCGATTGTCTGTTCATTCTGTTACAGGATATACACTCATTTTGGTGATGATGGCTTAATAAAAAATATTCATCCACCTGAATATTAGGAAGACATTAATTTAGAATAATTTAATTTAATATAATTTAATGGCACTATGGTTTTCCTCCTGGATTGTTTGTGACTGTAACTTGGATATCAATTTCAATTCCTGGAGAGTTGACATAATCCTAGAATTCATTTTCAGGTCCACATAGACCACGTCCCATTTGTTGGTTGAGTTGGTGAATGAATGATCTGTACTTAGTTATATATTTCCATATAACTTGCGGCTACAAATCAGACAAGAATAGTCCAAAGTTAGGAGACTGATGTCATCATTCTGTTTGGCCTTTCCATCTGAGTATTTGATGAACTTTTATTTGCTGCGTGACTGAAATCAATCAGTTTGGACATGTTTGGAAATGTGTAGGTGCAAACCTTCCACTCTGTGAGACAAAAACCGAATCAAATTTGTGTATCTCTTCTATATAAAAATTATTGATCCAGAGTTCACGATCAATTGCAAAGCATCAGCACTTGTGGCTGGTTTCAAAGAAAGTTGTCCCCAAATGTGTAGTGATCTCTATGGCATGGATTTTCCCTCTTGCTTTTGTTAGATTCGATCTGGCATGTGTACCAAGTTCTTGCTTGCATTATGTTAATATGTAAATTATGAGTGTCACACCCTGGGATACAAAGTATATGCTTTTCTTTCTTATTGCTTTGTGGGATAAATCAGGAAACTGTAGGCCAGTCAGTCTAATCTCAGCGGTGGGGAAGCAATGCTGAGACTCAGAGTTAATTTGCACTTGGAGAGGCAGGGGTTAATCAGGAACAGCTACAAGGAGGTCATGGCTGACCAACCTGATTAATTTTTTTTCAAAGAGGTAACCAGGTGTATAAAAGAGAGCAATGTATTCAACGTAGTCTACCAAGGCTTTTGATAAGATGCTGCGTGGAAACTGATCGTGAAAGTAAGAGCCCATGGGATCCAAGGAAACTGGATCCATAATTGGCTGACTGGCAGAAAGCAGCGGGTGAAGCTTAAGGGGTGTTTTTCCATCTGGAAGTCTGTGTCTATAAGGCTCCCCAGGGATCAGTATAAAATTGTAGAGAAGGACAAATGGGATACTTGTCTTTATTAGCCGAAGCATAAAGTTTAAGAGCAGAGATGTTATCCTGGAATTGTATAAAAAGTTGGTTAAGACAATGCTAGAATATTGGGTGCAGTTCTGGAATCCACATTATAGGTGGGATGTGATTGCATTGGACAGAGTGCAGAGGAAGCTTTCTGGGATTTTGCCTGGGATCGAATGGTTTTAGTTATGAAGAGAAATTGGATAGATTGGCACTGTTTTCCTTGGAGCAGAGAAGGCTGACAGGGTACATGATTGAGATGTTAAAAAATTATGAGGGGCATAGGCAAGGTAACAGGAAGCGAATCTTTCTCCTTGGTGGAGAGACCAATGTACAGGGGGTATACATTTAAGAAATGATAAGATTAGAGGGGATGTGAGGAAAATGTTTTTCACTTAGGTGGGAATCTGGAATTCGCTGCCTGTATGGGTGGCTGCCTATATTAGAGACAGAAAGCCTCGTAACAATTGTATAAGTATTTACACGTTCACTTGCAATGCTAAAGCATACAAGGCAACAGGCCAAATGTTGGAAAATGGGATTAGAATAGTTTAGTGAGTGATTTTGACAAGCACAGACTCCTAATGGGCCGAAAAGCCTTTTTCTGTGCTATAAATCTCTATGACTACGATTCTACTGCTTTTCTCTTGTCTCTAGAAATTTAAACAGAATCAATAGGCTTTCTTAAATAAAAATGAGCACTAATCAAATCCAGCTTTTTAAACAAAAATACAACAGATTTTATTTTGTCCAATGCAGCAACAGAATGAAAGCACATGCTGACAATTAGCCATATCTGTGAATTAAGATCCAATGTTATTCAATATCATACCTATTCACCTGAGTCCTTAATGGGGACATTATGATACATAAAAATCTAAAATATTTAAGGACACAGACATCTTTTTTTTTAAGTGAGCTGCATTAAAGTAGGTGATGTGTTTGTAACAAGAGTCAATGAATTTCATTCCGAGTAAGAAAGACTAGTAAATAGGAAGTGTCTGCAACAACCTTATAAAATCCAATCTGTTCAAAAGAGAAAAAAGGCATTCCTTCTGGAAGAGAAATGTTAGTTCATCCATCACATTCACAGCTGCTGCACCTTTGTCCACGATAATCTGACTCGATGCAACTGCCACAAGATGAATAATACAGTGGTATTGTGCATGTACTAGAAATTTTATTTGTAACATTGGATGAGGGCATTGCTGTCGATCAGACTGGAAGTATTGGATGAAGTACCCACAGTTTAAAATAACAATGTTATTTGTGCCATGGGGTATAGCTTCTAGTCTAGAGAGTATGCTGCATGCAATTTATAATGTCAGTTCTCAGGGAATCCCAAACTGTGGGTTGTGAACCCCAAAGTTGCTCGCAGGATGAGAAATTGGGGTGACAAGCTCCAAGGAAGCAGTAGTGGCCTCTGGATGCTACATCAGATATGTTACTTCTCCCCAAAGTCCCTTTAAATGGACACACACAATTTGTTTTGCCTGTGGATGTGGTCTCATTGAAAGTCCTGTCCATCAACATTCTGCAAGATAAGGTTCTTTTGTGTGCATTTACTCATGCCTTTTGAATCCATCCCTTCACCCCAATACTGCAACTTTCCCCCATGACCCTCAGATTCTGTGTTCAAGACCAACTTGAAGCATTGAAATGGGATCACACCCAGAAAAGGTTGGAAAACACTGTCATATCTGTTAATTGAAGACAGCTTTCTTTCCACTCTCTCCATGCTTAGGATTAGTTTACTAGAAAGTTTACCACTCATTTTAAACTAATTTTCCAATTTTTATTACCTCTGACTAAGAAGGCAGATGAATTTTTTAAAAACAGGTTGAACAATTATATAGCACCCTCGAGAACCTACTGCAAAAGCCCTCTCCATCCAATTAAGTATCATTTTCTAAAGTGTTGCAGTATAGAAATTGCAACGATTTGTGCACAGCAACTTTTCACAAGAAACAGTGGCGTATGACCACTTTTTATGATGTATTTTTATGATGTCGATTGATTGATAAATCGAGTCTAGACACCAAATATAGCTCCCCTGCTCATCATAAAAATAGTACCATGGGATTCTTTTAAAATCTCTGTGTAAGGTAGTAGTTAAGACCTCAGGTTAACAGGTCATTCAGCATATTGCACTCCCAGCAGGGTCCTGGAATAAACATCAACTAGCAACATTCTGACTTGGAAAGCAAAATTGCTATCATCTGAGGTACAGCTGACACCTCAGTCCCAGCAGGGAGTGGGAGCACAGCGCAGAAAACTCTGACTAATATTTCCTTTCTCCCTCTCATGAAACTCATAGGGATTACACTAAACCTCTGCAGTGCAGCATGGTTGGGATAAATAACTTTTATGCAGAAAATCGCAGCAGAAACCTATATTCAAATCACAAACAATAATCCTGCTCCTCTATCACCATTTTTAAACACCAAATTGATCCAATTACATTCATGGCAAATAGCAAAGACATTAATTTCAATTCTGATGAAAATGTCATTTCTCAGGAATTCCCAAATTGTAGGCTGCAATCCTCAGATCCTAAATATTATTGTACAGCATTGCTCATTGAATTCCTATTGCTCAGTTATTCAAGGCGTCAAATCTTCTTTGTATTTTGGCTAAAATGTCAGTGCAGGAGGAGATATTAACTTACCAAAGGTGGCAAATGCTATTTCACCAGTAGGCTGGTGGCCAATCAGAGGCCAGCACTTTATATGCATGCCAGTAGATCATTTAGGTATAGTTGGAGGTCTTGTTGGGTATAGGCTCCCAGTGAGGGGCACAGGGTGTGGCAGGCTGAGGTTTGAGAGGGGAGAGCAATCCCGGGCATGGCCTAGAGAGCCCATTGTGGTGAATGAAGGGAGTGGACCTCCAAACCACTGAAAGTGCTTTCAAGGAATCCTGCCGGGCTGTTCATATGGTGTGGGCCTCTCCAGAAGCTCAACAAATGCCAGCCGTGTCTCTAAGAGGCCCGTCGATGTGCATTAATTACCCAGTTCTGGGCCTCAATTGGCCAATTGGCATTTGGAAAGGGATCCTAGCGGGGAAGACGGTGGAACAGCAATATTTCTGGGGGTAGTTTGGCTCAGTAGAAATTCATCCCAAGGAAGAAGAAACATACTAAGGGGACGAAAAGACAACCAGGGCTGACAGGGGAAGTCACGGACAGCATAAAAGCAAAAGGAAAAGCATACAATGTGGTGACAATTAGTGGGAAGCCAGAGGATTGGGAAGCCTTTAAAATCAGATAAAAAAGCAAAAACGCGTGACAAGATGAAATATGAGGGTAAGCTAGCTCATAATATAAAAGAAGATTGCAAGGGTTTTTTTTAGATATCAAAAAGGTAAGAGAGAGGCAAGAGTGGGCATTGGACCACTGGAGAATGAGGCTGGAGAAGTAGTAATGGGGAACAAACAAATGGCAGAGGAACTGAATAATACTTTACATCAATTTTCATGGTGGAAGCCACCAGTAACGTATGAGAATTTCAAGACAGTCAGGGGCAGAGGTAAGTGTAGTGGCCATCACTAAGGAGAAGGTGCTGGGAAAGCTGAAAGGTCTGAAGGTGGATAAAACACCCAGATCAGATGGACTGCACCCCAGAGTCTGATGGATATAGTTGAGGAGATTGTTGAGGCATTGGTGGTAATCTTTCAAGAATCACTGGAATCAGGGATGGTCCCAGAAGGCTGGAAAATGGCTAATATAACACCCCGTTCAAGAAGAGAGGGAGGCAGAAGACAGAAATCTACAGATCTTGGTAAGATTTTAGAGTACATTATTAAGGATGAGATTGAGGGATACCTGGTAGTGTACGGTAAAATAGGGCTGAGTTAGCACAGCTTCATCAAGGGGAGGTCATGCCTGACAAATCTGTTAGAATTCTTTGAAGAGGTAATGAGCGACTTAGATAAATGGAAGCTAGTGGATGTGATCTATTTGGATTTCCAGAGGTCTTTGACAAAGTGTTGTACAAAAAGCTGCTTTATTAGATAAGAGCACTTGGTGTTAGGTGCAAGCTACTGGCATGGATTGAGGATTTGCTGGTTGGCAGAAGGCAGAGAGTGGGGATAAAAGTGTATTTTTCAGGGTGGCAATTCTTCACTAGTGGAGTTCTGCAGGGGTCAGTGTTGAGACCATAATTATTCACGTCATACATTAACGATCTGGACGAAGGAACTGAGGACATTGTTAAATTTGCAGATGAGACAAAGATAGTTGGCAGGACAGGTGGTGTTGAGGAAGCAGGGAGGCTGCAGAAAGACATGGACAAGCTAGGAGAGTGGGCAAAGAAGTGGTAAATGGAATACAATGTGAGAAAGTATGAGGTTTCATTCTTTGATAGGAGCAATAGAGGCATTGAATATTTTCTAAATGAGGAAAGGCTTTGGAAATCTGAAGCAGAAAGGGACTTAGGATTCCTAGTTCAGAATTCTCTTAAGGTTAACATGCAGTTGGCAGTTAGGAAGGCAAATTCAACATTAGCAATCATTTTGAGAATGCTTGAATACCATATATCGTTGAGGCTGCATAAGGTTTTGATCAGATCATGTTTGGAATATTGTGAGCAGTTTTGGGCTACATATCTAATGAAGGATAGGCTGGCATTGGAAGGGATGCAGAAGAGGTTCACAAGAATGATCCCAGGAATGAAGGCCTTGTCACATGAAGAGCGGTTAAGGACTCTGGGTCTGTACTGGATGGAGTTTGGAAAGATGAGGGGGGGATCTCATTGAAACTGAAAGGCCAGCCTGGATGGAATGGACATGGAGAAGATATTTTCACAAGTAGGAGAGACTTTGACCTGAGGGCACTGCCTCAAAGTGAAGGGATGACCCTTTCAGACTGGAATGAGGACAAATTTCTTCAACTAGAACATGGGGAATCTGTGGAACACATTGCTGCAGAAGGCTGTGGAGGCCAAGTCATTGAGTATATTTAAGCTAGAAGTAGGTAAGAGACTGAGGGTTACAGGGAGCAAGCAGGAGAATGGGGTTGTGAAACATTTCAGCCATGATTGAATGGTGGGATGAGCTGAATGGCCTAACTCTGCTCCTAAATCTTATGATCTTATGGTGTCATGGCTGCCCAATGCCCCAAAGCTGCTGATATAATGCAGTGGTGATAGGGTGACTGTGTATGCTGTGGGTAAGCTGTCAAGTGGATTTACCAAGTCCCCCGCATGAAAGAAACTGTATTAGGAAGATAAATTTATTAGTGGAAGTGTAAAATTCCAACTAATGGACGTTAATTTCTCAAAAAATGTTGGACAACAATACAAATCTGGCTTATTAACTGTTGTATAGCATTCTTTTGAAGAGAAAAGAAATGTTTATTTGCATGTTCATTTGCCTATCCTCTTACAATTTCAGAGCATTCCAAAGTGTGATAAAGTCAAAAGTGTTTCCTGTGGTGGGGGGGGGTGGGGGGGGTGTGGGGTGGGGGTGGGGGGAGGGTGCGGTTGCAATATGCCTCCTTAAAAAGACTTAGATTTTTCAAACATTTGGGAGCTTATGATATTTAAATTTGCATATGGTCTTAACATTTATTTAGAAACACAAAAAGATGCCCATATTCATGAGCAAGAAAATGTTCTTTTTCTTTATTTCTGACCAAACATTTTTCTGAAATATGGTGTTATATTACAAGGTGTTGTATTCATAAAACTAATATTGAAAATCCCTTTCATAGCACTGTTCATGTATAGTCCCAGCGGATAGAACATAGAACAATACAGCACAGGAACAGGCCCTTCGGCCCGCCATGTCTGTGCTGACGATGATGACGTTCTAAACTAATCACATCTGCCTGTACATGGTCCATATCCCTCTATTCTCTGTCTGTTCAAGTGTCTGTCTAAATGCCTCTTAAACATTGCTATCATATTTGGTTTGATTACCTCCCCCCGGCAGCGCATTCCAGGGCACCTGCCACCTTCTGTGTAAAAAAAACTTTCCTTTCATGTCTCCTTTAAACTTAACCCCTCACCTTAAATCCATGCTCCCTACTATTTGACATTTTCACCATGGGAAAGGACTCTGATTATACACCTTATCCATGCCTTTCATGAGTTTATACAATCCATCAAGTCGTACCTCATCCCCGACACTCTGGCAAAAACAATCCAAGTTTGTCCAATCTCTCCTTATCACTAATACGCTTCAGTCCAGGCAATATCTGGTATCTTCTTTGCGCCCTCTCCAAAGTCTTGTATCCTTCCGAGAGTGTGGAACCAGACTGCACACAATATCCAAACGTGGCCTCACTAAAGTCTTATACAGCTGCAACATGATTGCTGACTTTTATACTCAATGCCCAGACTAATGAAGGCAAGCATTTCATATGTCTCCTTTACCACTTTATCCACTTGTGTTGCCATGTTCTGGGCGCTATGGACTGGACCTAAAGAGTCCTCTATATATCAATGCACATAATGGTCCTGCCATTTACTGTGTACTATCCTGTTGCATTTGACCTCCCTCCTCATATTTGTCCAAATGAAACTCCAATGGCCATTTCTCCATCCAACTTTCTAACTGATCCATATCCTACTGTATCCTTTGACAGCCTTCATCACAATCACAACACTGCCAATTTTCATGTCATCTGCAAACTTACTAATCAGACCACCTAAATCCAAATCATTTACATATTTGACAAATAACAGATTCCAACATGGATCCTTGTGGAACAACACTGGTCGCAGGCATTCAGTAAGAATAACACTCCTCCACAACTACCCTCAGTCTTCTATGACCAAGCCAATTTCATATCCAACTTACCAACTCACCCTGGATCCCATGTGACTTTATCTCTGGACCACCTTACCAGTGATGCTATGGGTCATTGAAACCCTGGTGGATGATTCTGCTGTAAGAGGCATTTGTTGGAAATTTTGTTTTACTCACATTCAGAAAAGAATGGGTTTGTTAGGAGTAGTCAGCATGGCTTTGTGCAAGAGAGGTCTTGTCTTAAAAATTTCATCAAGTTTTTTAAGGAAGCGATGAACATGTTTGATGAGGGTAGGGCAGTGGATGCTGAACACATGGTCTTTACTAAAGATGGTGGTGGGTGTAGATCATTTTGAAAAACACATTATAAAAAAATGAACACAGTGCTGGTGCACCAATGCAGTCTTCTGTGAAGCCACGTTCACTCCTGTAGCCTTTACTCCTGTTATAGAGTTGCCTACCTGTTTGTCCACAGAACCCAAATCAAAATCTGAAATTGCTTTTCATGTTTCCAGAGCTTAGTTGGTGGATCTGGGAAATTTTCCAACTCTGCACTCCCAACTTGGGAGCAAAAATCAAGGCCTAATTTTAAATTGTATTCAGAGAGGCTGTTGGGAGAAATGGTCCTGTTACTCTGGCAGAATTGTTTAACCAGGGTTTTCTACAGGAAGTCAAAATGCATTGTTGAGTTCTGAGATTACATTATGAACAATAACCACTGTACTCACTAGGTAATTAATGTGAAAAGTTTCCTATGTGGATAGAGTAGGTGTTCACGTTATTATTCACACTTTGAAATGTATATCCGGAAGATGAACTTTTATAGCTCGAGTTGTATATTAAATATTATTGCACGAAAAGCATTACATATTTGTGAGAAAAGCATTGATTTTTTTAAACAAGCTATATATGTACAATTTGGCATTGTTGTTAAATTTAATGTCTGCTGGCTCACAGCATATCACTATAATTATCAGGTATAAATATGCCAGTAGTAAGAAAAAAATCAAAACCCAAAACCTATGCACAGGATATTAACTTGCTTATTTGGTATTTTTATCAGTTCTGAGAAGGTGTTAATCCATTTAAAATAAGTTAATCTGCTGGAAAGCAGAGAGCGAAATTTCAGACGTTCCGTGTGATAATTTCAGGACTTGAGTTTCATCATTCAAGAGCGTGCGAACACTTAAGCGGTGATCTGTTTAATTTTTTCACTCCGCCTCAAGCTGCAACTCTTAGATATTTGATCCCTCTGAACAAATGATCAGAATTACAAGGCAAAGATAATATCAGAGTTTGCAAGTTTGATTTACTGTTACTACCGGATGAAGACATGTGGCGATGAATCAAAATTGTATAAGAATACAAGTCACAGCAAGATAAAAAAAACCCAAAATTCTTTCCAAAACAATCCTTTGGTATTATCCTCACTGCGTAATTATGTCAAAGTCTGTAGTTGGTTCACTTATTTCCTCTTGCACTTTCTACAAATCCATTAGGCATAAAGGAATGGTTCTCCAGTCTCAATTTAGAGTGAGCAGGGCTTGCTTTGCTGTCAAATATTTCACGTATGTCGTTGTTTATGTAGCTACTTGCTGCACACAGTAGAGGCAATCACAGAGCAGAGAACGTGCCATTTGTCTTCATATTTCACTAAAATCCAAATGCCATCGCATATATCAAATGTTTGAAAGAAAGCTCCGTCTGCTTGTCACTGCTTAACTAATGGTCTGATACCATGAATCAATACCCAAGAGGCAACTCCTTCTCTTGGTCTGTCTGTCATGTAATTCCTGCATTAAATTAGCACAGCATAAACAATCAAACCCCCATATGAAGTACTTGATTATTTTTGTCATTGCAATCTTATATTTTAGGAACAGTATTTTGTAACAATTGAGGATGAGGTTGCACTAAAAATAATTTTATCCTTAGATGCTTAAAATTGCTTTTATTTCAGTAATAAAGTGAAATGAATACTACTTCATAATAAAAACCGAAAGAACTGTGGATGCTGTAAATCAGGAAGAAAAACAACGGATTGCTGGAAAAGCTCAGCAGGTCTGGCAGCATCTGTGAAGGAAAAAAAGAGTTAACGTTTCGGGTCCGGTGACCCTTCCTACTTCATAATACTTAGTTACCTCTTTAAATGGTATACCTAAAAATTTCACCAAGATTCTCCTGCTATTCTTTGACAAATTTATCCAAAAACTGACAGAATTCCCAGGAAATTAAGTGAGTGATTGAAAATGATCATTTACGTTAACTTACCTGGAGGATTCAACAAAGTTACAGCAGGAAATCCCTTACGAAATTTCCAGAATAATTAATGTTCATTTTCTCAGCCTATATTTCCCTCCATCTCGATTGTACTGTTTTCTATTGAATATGTTTTATTTCTTGTACTTCTGCCTTCACTTCTTCATCACCATCTCATCATATTTCCACAGTTCATTATTCATTTTGCTGTCAAAGAAGCATTACATTGATTCATAATTCTAGCATTTGTCTACTTTATACATTTTTTAAAGTTCTTGTAATTCAACAAGGAGAAAAAGAAAATGTATGTGTGAAGAAAAATCTAACCTGTCGAAGGTCAGTGGGGTATTTCTTCAAACTCACAGAACAGGCTCTGATGACAGAGCTATGGCTGTTGAACTCTGATAAGAAAGCTTATCAGAAAGTGAGCCCTGTTTAAATTTGAAATTACACTCAGCTGGAATGGAGAGAGTGGAAAGCATGTAACTCTACTGTGTTGTTTTAGATGCTGAGCACAGTGGGGCGTAATTAAAATTCCCAGCTGGTCGCAAGCTGGCCATCCATCCTCTGTCTTCCTTAAATTTCTCCTGATCCAAATCTCAGCTGCCCACGTGATATCCTGCTTGCTCCTTGCACATATTATTACCGACCTAAATTGGTTCATGGTCCTCTATAATGTCAAGTGGAAAGTTTCATATATTTAAGGTTTCTATCGGTCTCCATTTAAGAACACAGTCTTAATCTTTAGCCCTCTCAATGTCTACTTCTTTGGCTCACTGTTGACTTTCCACTGTGTCATTTTTGGATTTCCCTTCCATGCAAGAGGTGACATGCAAATGGCACCTTTTAGAGTGGCGCAGTGGCTCAGCAGTTAGCACTGCTGCCTGACAGCGACACGGACCTGTATTCGATTCCACCCTTGTGTAACTGTGTGGAGTTTGCACATTCTCCCCATGTTGGTGTGGGTTTCCTCCGGGTGCTCTGCTTTCCTCCCACGGTTCAAACACGTGCACATTAGGTGGATTGACCATAATAAATTGTCCGCGGTATCCAGGGATGTGTAGGTTAGATGGATTAACCATGGGACATGCAAGGTTGTGGGTTAGGGGATGTAGGTCTGAGTAGGATGCTCTTTGGAGGGTTCGTATGGGTTGAATGGCCTGCTTCCACACTGTAGGGATTCTATTATTCAAATGCAAGTTGCCGTTTATATTCTTCTATGGGCTAGATATTAATGCTTTTTTGGCTAAGTGAGAATTGCACTGAGTTCTCTGGAGTGATTCTCACCACAAGACTGAGCGAGTTTTCTTGCTGTAGCTTAACAAACTCACCCCATTCATTGCCATTTGAGCTGTTGCGGCAGGAAAAGTATCTGATTTCTACCCCACCTTAACAGATATATTCCCAGAGCAACTCGTCGCTCAGCAGAGGTCCTCCCTAAACCCAGCATCCCTTGTGGCGGTGCCATCTTCCAAAGCCTGCTGCACACCTTCCAGAATGCTGGCATGTGGAAGCTGTGCTGCTTGACTGCTAAAGGAGTCAGGGAAGATAGTGGAGACAGGGAGGCTGGAACCATGCTTCTCTGAGAGGGACCTGGAGACCCCTGTGGACAGAATGGTGTTGAGGAGAGGAACTGTCTTCCCAGGTGACCAGAAGAGAGCCACTGTATCATGCCAGTATGGTCTGAAATCGCCACCTGGGTCACTGCCATCTCCAGGGTGAGGAGGACTGGGCAGCAGTGCCAGAAGAAAGTCAAGGATCTTCTCAGCTCTGCCAGGATAAATATAAAACTCTGCCATCTGCTGCCTCACATTCACTCTAGCCCTGCAACCGCACCCACCTCCCACCAAGGCTCAATGCTCTGGCAGCCCCTCTGTTGTGTACAACACCTTCCCTCACTCATTACCCAACCCATCTTCCCACAACACATCTCCCATGCCCTCTGCACTCTCCACAAACACTAGCCCTATCACCTGTGCCTCCTATCATTACAGGAGAAGACATCCCATAGCTGGCCGGAGTGACATAGGGCAGGTGGTGGCTTGCTGAATATCTCTGTTGCTCAAGCACGAGAAGACGGGGACCATGCCTGATGGGATACAGACACATCCAAGTCAGTAGCACTTATTATCCCTTATGCAACGGTCACATTAACCAGACATCAGAAACCACACTAACCTCTGGCCCCTGTGCCTTCTGCCTCTTGTGTCTCACAGGTGGACTCATACTCCCAAGGACCAGCCCAACTTCTACAGAGGCAAAGTTCTCAACTGCTCCAGATGACAATGCGGAAATATTGCAGGACATGCTAAAAGCACTCCCCCGGAACACGCCCAGACCGCTAGCAGCATGGGGGAGGATATCTCACTGAACACTGTAAGGGTGCACAGTGAGTTCCACCCACTGGCAGTTAAACAGATGGGGGAGGGATAAATGTTCCAGTCCACGACTGTTGAAGATCAGGTACCCTGTCAACATCTGGCAGGAGAGGATCCATTACTCTCATTTCCATTTTTAGTGAACTCTATTTTGATGGGAGACTGTATACATAATAAGAATTTGAATTTCAGGTCACATTCAATTTTAATTAAATGTTTGATTTATTCTTCTGAAGTAAATATTTCTGCCGATAAAGTGGTTTAAATGGAACAAATTGAAAGGAAGTAGAATTACATTGTTTAAAGGATGTCTTTTCAATGTTGTTTGATGATGTCGACAATCATAGTTATTATGCTCCAGTTCATTAATGTGCTTGCAGATTTAATTGCAGCATGAATTCTGCTGAATAGAAAACATTCAAATTCCAAATTGTTACTCTCAAACTAACAAAAATTAAAAGCTTGATTTAAGGAATGAGAAAAACAATTTGATTGAAATTCAGTTTGTGATTCTAAATCTTTTCTACTCCATTGTTACTCCCACAAGGCAGAGGAGTTACCTACCCACAAGGGTCAGTCAATGCAGCTTTTAAACCAGTTGTTACACACCAATGTAGACTGCCATACTGTTTCATTTTCCTTTTTATTTGTGAACAACGTGGCTGTATTGGAGCTGATTTGAAATCACATGACAAGTTAGGATAAACGAAGATTATCCTCATCCATCCAAAAAGGTCCCATATTTCTCCTGTTACAATTTTAATTCAAAATGTAATAGTGACTGACTTCAACAATGTACCATGCAGATTAGTCAATTTCTTCTTGTGCCTGATAGCCATAGGGATCATTGGATGCTGCCAAACAGAAAGTAAATATGGACTTATTTTACTTATTCAATTCACCAGATTAAATAATCCAGATGCCATTCAACCCATTACCACTGCCACCTTGAACCCATACTCTGCACCTCTCCCCCACACACCCAGTCCCTCCTGTATCCCACTCCTTCTCATAACCCTTGGCCAGAGAGCTAAACACACCAGACGTGTTTGTTTCTAGCACCAGTCTGCTGCCTCTGGGTCCCTGGCTTACATTCACTGCTCACCAGTAATACGAAAATGATGCGGGTGAAAATAATTGCCGTGATCATGCCACCACCTTCAATGTTTATGATCAAATTTCTAGATTTGTGGCTAGAAGTTTCAACCCCAGTGAGGGTACATGATGGCCAATATTGATTGGTTTTCTTGGGCAAGGCCTGCTTGACCAGGACCAGCCATTCGTTACTCAAGCTATTCAATGAATGGATAAGAAAGATACAAACAATCAAGTATTTAAGGTATAACTTGATCACAACTCTTTTTTGTATTCCACTGTTTTGGCTCTGTTGAGAATTAAATTTTACTGGTTGTATATGTTGAGTACCGGTGTCTGGGGCACATGGTAATGGCTGCCCGGCCCCAGGGTACTGCGACCTACCAGACCCAGTCAGTGAGTTGTCCTTCAATTGGAACTTCAACGGTGGCTACCCATAGTGGTGGCCTTCTTATTGGGTCAGCAGTTCTTTGGGACATGCCTCTATCCTTACTGGATGGTGGCCCCGGTGACTATTGGTAAGATGCCAAGTCTTGTCACTGTCTGAAGCAGGATTGATTCCCACATTCAACCTCAACGGCAGGATTTCACCATTGGCAACAACGTTCAGTCCCAGGACATTGATGTGAATTTGAAACAATAATGGTACCAATCCCTTGGGAGTAGCCAAATCAATACTTCAGTCTTCTCCAATGTAACTCTTCAAAATAAATCTTTTATTCATTCTAAAGATTTACCCTAAATTCTCTGTTTAAAATGTTGTGTTAAACATTGCTAAATACCTTTTGTAAATCTAACTGTAATACTTTCCTCATGATTTATTCAGTTTATTTGTTTAGATTGATTATAATTGTCATTGGTGCAATACAATAATTGAAATTCAACAACCATTCTGGAAATACAACGTGAATTAATGGCTTACCAACAATCAAACTGACATTTTAAACAAATCAATTTCAAACAAATCAATTTTCAAACTTTTTTCATTCATAGGATGGAAGATGTGACTGACAAAACTAGCCTTTATCACATCTACTCAGAAGGTCTGATTGGCTTACAGTTAGCTTGGGACTGAAGCATTCACCAGGTCAGCTAAAGAAGACAGGTTTCCTTCTACCTTCTTATTTCAAATTATTTTTTAAAGCTGGGTTCAAATTCCCAAACTTCAATTATGGGATTTTCACTCACATTTTCTCGACTACTGATCAGTGATTCTATAATTCTTTAGGAACTGCACTGTTTAAGTTCCCACATACTGTAATCAACTAGAACTCATTGAATTGCAGAGAATATCCCCTAGTACTCTTTAATATTACTGTTAAAGGCCCTCTTGTTAATGGAGGTGATTCTGGATTTTTAAGCTGAACAACTTTACTGTGTCTGGGAAATTTTACCTTCTTATTTCATATTTTAGATTCAAAATTTGTCAGGTTTTAGTATTAAAATTGTTCAGGATACTTCAGTTTTAATGTCATTTATTTCAGTCTCTGTAAAATGTAATAAAAATAGTAGGATAATCAGTGTATTTTCCTTCTAGCTTCCTGTCTTGAGAATTCTTCCATGAGGATGACTTCTTGAGGCGCTTGGTGTTATCTTTGGCATTACTGGACTCTTGGGAGATCGCTTTCACTTGGTGCCAGATTCAAACTGACATCAGGAATGGGGAAATCATTTGATTTTCATTAGGATCCTTTCTTCAAGGTTAGGTGCAAGGGCTGTTACAAAGTCATAGAGTCATACAGCTGTGAAAGAGATCCTTCGGTCCAACTCATCCGTGCCGACCAAGTTTCCCAAACTAAATTATTCCCGTTTGCCTGTAAATATCCCTTTAAACCTTTCCTAGTCATGTACCTGTCCAAATGTCATTTCAATGTTGTAGCTGTACTTGTATCTATCACTTCCTCTGGCATTTCATTCAATGTACGAACCACCTGCTGTGTGAAAATGTTGCTGCTTAGGTCAGTTTTAAATCTTTCTCCCCTCACCTTAAAATTATGCCCTCTAGTTTTGAACTCCCCTATCCTAGGAAGAAAGACCTTTGCTATTCACCTTATCTATGCCCCTCATGATTTTATAAACCTCTATAAGGTCAACCTTCAACCTCCTACACCCCAGTAGAAAAAAAAGTCTATCCAGCTTATCCTTATAACTCAAATCCTCCAGTCCCAGTAACATCTTTGTAAATCTTTTCTGCACCCTCTCCAATTTAATAATATCCTTCCTACAGCAAGGCGACCAGAATTGCACACAGTACTCCAAAAGTGGCCTCACCAATGTCCTTTTCAACCGCAACATGACATCCCAGCTCCAATACTTAATGGTCTGACTAATGAAGGCAAGCGTGACAAATACCTTATTTACCACCCTGTCTACCTGTGACGCAACTTTCAAATAACTATGCACCTGAATCCCTAGGCCTCTCTGTTCAACAACACTCCCCAGGATCCTACCATTAACTGTGTAAGGCCTGCCATTGTTCGTCTTACCAAAATTCAACACCTCACAATATATCCAAATTAAACTCCACCCGCCACTCCTTGGTCCATTGGCCCAATTGATCAAGATCCCGTTGTAATCTTAAATAATCTTCTTCACTGTCCACTGTATCACCAATTTTGGTGTCATCCACAAACTTATTAACCATACTTCCTAAATTCTCATTCAAATTGTTCATGTAAATGACACACAATAGTGGTCACAGGCCTCCAGTCTGAAAAACAACCCTCCACTATCACTCTCTGTCTCCGATCATCAAGCCAATGCTTCAACATTAACTACAAAATCCAAGCCATTAGTTCTTTTACAAGTATGATTCTTCTTTAAATTTTCTAGTTGCCCATGAGAAGGTGGTGAGCTGCCTTTTTGAACTTCTGCAGTCCACAAGCTGTAGATCGACACGCAACGTAGTCATTCTTACTGTTACTGTCATGGATGGGTGCTTCTGCAGCAGGCAGATCGGTGAGGATGAGGTCAAGTATGGTTTTCCCTTTTTTTGGTTCCCTCACCACCTGCCACAGACCCAGTCTAGCAGTTATGTCCTTTAGGACCTGACCAGCTCGATCAGTAGTACTGCTGCCGAACCACTCTTGGTAGTGGAGATTGAAATCCCCCACCCAGAGTACATTTTGTACCCTTGCCATCCTCAGTGCTTCCTCCAAGTGTTGTTCAACAAGGAGTATGGATGCATTGGCCAAGGGAGGGCAGTATGTGGTAATCAGAAGGAGGTTTCCTTGCCCATGTTTAACTTCATGCCAAGAAACTTCATAGGGCCCAGAGTCAACATTGAGGACTCCCAGGCCAACACCCTCCTGACTGTATACCATTGTGCTGCCACCTCTGCTGGGTCTGTACAGGACATACCCAGGGACGGTGCTGGTGGTGTCTGGGACAATGTACAGTATAATTCTGTGAGTATGACTGTGTCATACTGTTGCTTGACTAGTCTGTGAGACAGCTCTCCTAATTTCGGTATTAGTCCCCAGATATTAGTAAGAAGGACTTTGCAGGGTTGACAGGGCTGTTTCGGCCTTTGTCTTTTCCAGTGTGTAGACCTGGCCGGTTTCATTTCTTTTGTTGACACTTTGTCACGATTGATACAACTGAGTGGCTAGCTAGGCCACTTCAGAGGGCAGTTGAGAGTCAACCACATTGCAGTAGGTCTGGAGTCACATGTAGGCCAGACTAGGTGAGAGTGGCAGATTTCCTTCCCTGAAGGACATCAATGAGCCAGATGGGTTTTTTGATAATGGGTAATGGTTTCATGGTCACCAGTGGATTCTAAATTTCAGATGTTTTAATTCCCATGTATTCTGAAGTCACCAGAATATTAGCTGAGTTTTTGAATTAATATTCTAGCAATAATACCAGTCGGCTATAGCTTCTCCTTATGATACATTTACAAATGTATCTAACATATCTACAGTTCCACCAAAGATCACTTTCCTTAATTCCACCCAGGTTGGTCATGATGAGGAAAATCACTTGAAATAACAATGTTGGAGGTAGTATTTTTAAAAAATGCTAATGTTGGGACTGATTTTACCATTCTAACTGATCACAGAGAATCTGCAGGCTCTTGTAAACAGTTTTATGCAAGGAGGAGGAAATAAATGATTAATCCAAAGCATGAAAATGGGAAGAAAGAAACAACAAGTGTCAAGTGTCTGGCATTTATTTTCTCCTGAAACTGAAATGTGCACATGACAAATATAGTTATGTTAGCTAGACAACATTAATAGCATGTTTCCAAATACAATTAATATAGATGTCAGTTAGATAGATAAGAAAAGACAGTTTCTTGCAGAAATCATGTAAGATTTAACGCATAAACAAGCAACACAGATTTCAGGCACTTAATAGGAGATCAGAATCATTCTGTGCTAGATTGTGCTTATTCTTAAGGTTAGTCACTTCTATTTTGAGAGCCAAAATGACCAGAATGCCCGTAAGTGGAGATCTATCAGCTATTTCTCCCCCCCGTCAACTCCATAATGACCAAGATCTATCACACGTTTTTACACTTACACTTTATAGTGGGTCCCATTTAGCAGAGTTTCCTATTATTTTTCTCAGCAATTTCTGTTCACAAATTTATCTTCTGAAGGAGCTGAAATCTCATTAGGATCCATGTGCTGAGTGTTATGTGGTACCTTGGTAAAGTTTTAACTTCCTGTGTGTTAACTGTGACAATGAGTTTTAACAGGTTAATGTTGCTTCAGATATGTCACAGAATCCAGAACAAGGGAATCGTCTGAAAATTAAAGTGAGGCCATTTAGGACTGAAATCTAGTTGCAATTTTTCATGTAAAGAATAGTTACAATTTGGAACTCTTTTCCCAAACACTTAGATAAATCAATTGAAATTCGATAGACCGGGATCAATAGCTATTTGTAAGGGTATCAAATGATTTAGAGGAAATATTAGTAAATGGAATGGAGTTACAAATCAGCCACGGTCAATTGTAATGTCGAATCAGGCCGAAGGGACTGAGTGACCTATATATTATTTCTACATCCCTATATTCAGGTAGGGACACTTTGCCAGACATATCTGTAAAGAGTGGACCGTACTTCCACTTGACATTGTTGCGTAAGTAAAACTCGGACCATCATATACAATCCTGGCTTCACTGCCATCAACTTATTTCATCTTAACCTATATTGGCAGGTGATACTAGAGAACTGAAATTGCCTGCTTGTAAAAAAGACTGACAGGCACAGGAACAAGGGATTCTAACACTGAAAGTACCAAGCTTGGACCGACTGAGAGATTCACATTTTCACAGTGTATGGCAGACTGTTAACATGTTCATGACATTTTTATGACTAATCAGATAGGTTCTGAATCCCTTTTGATAGATACTTCACATTCCCTTCCAATTCTGCCTAAATAGTGAACCAAAGTTTATTATAGGTTAGAGAATTGGTAGTTTTCTCGGTTATCAGAGCTTTACCCTTGCATGAAATGTGGTGATCCTCACCAGTTGCCTCAGTTAACCAGTTAAACCACCACGAGCTGCCTCTCTCTAATAAGAGAGCAGCCCAGTCTGGGCACATCCTCTGGCATAGTGGAGACTTTAGCCATAACTTTGTATTAATTAATACAGGTGGTGATACTGAGACCAATTGGAGATCTTTCTGTTGTGACTATCAACAGTTACCAGAAGGAGAACAGCAATCAGGCCCATGCTTAATCACTAACTGCGTAACGGTGAGGAATTGGGACCTAACACCTTTTTTAGCTACAGTCCCTGACCCCAACAATTCAACTTGTTATAGACATTCAGCAGCTGAAGCTGCAGATTTATTCTTACTTTTCTCTGCTGTTTGGTTTTATTATCCAATTGGAAATAAATATTTCCAATGACTAGTTTACCTAGACTTCACCTTCTCATCGCTATTTCTTTCTCTTTCATCTATATTCCCGTCCCCATGTGATCCTCATCAGGAGGCACCAGTCTCCTGCCCATGGTCTGTTCAGCTACAATTGAAAACAGGCACCACATTGAGTTCTGTATCCTATCCTAATTAACAAAATGATCAGAAGATACAGACAATCAGACATACCTTCAACAAGTAGAGGACAACGGCCCTAAAGCTCCTTAGCTCTGTCATTCTAAGATGTTTCTTTTGTCCTACTGCCAGCTTAGATCTAACAATAATATGATCTACATTCATTCTGTGAGATACATGCTGTGTTTGGGACATACACCTATGAGTAGTCAGATTGAGGGTAAATTTAGCAGTTACATAGACAGCCACTTGAACAGTTTTCCTTGTTTATATTTAACTTATTTTTCTAATCAACTTGTTCAGAGATATTATTACATACCTCCGGAGCAGGTGAGACTTGAACCCGGACCTCTTGGTCCAGGGGTAGGGACACTACCACTGCACCACAAGAGGGCTGTTTTACTTGAATAGTTTTCAAATTAATTGTTTATTATTATTTTCTAGCCTGTGCCACAATCTCAAAACATATGGGATGATGATTAATCAAAGTCTGTAAAAAAACATTCTTTCACCTTATTCTACCATGACCTGATTGTAGGTTTTAAATGACTGTCAGTGATATGGACAGCTCTTCACTATCATTTGTGCATCATTACTTTTCTAGACACAGGAATGCCACCTGAAGCTGAAAACGTCCTCAATTGCTTTATACCAGACTCATGATTTTCCTCCTTAGCAATATCTCCTACTAACTAACACCATTGCAGAAATGCTAAAAGAAGTTTTCATACATTTTTCACATACACCATGGATATCTGTCCATCTTGTAGCAGCTGAGCTCCACTACCTTCAGTTTCACTGCAGTTAAATGCTGCAAGTGGATCCAGTGAATGAAATATACACATAAAAAACTTTGTTTCAAAACCTTTTCTTCAGTAGAACATTTTACAGTACAGTACTAATGTCATCTGATTCCTCTGGCTTCCTTTGCTTGCTAGGGAGTGATTTTAAATATTCAAGATGCCTTCTTGCATCTTCTTGGTTCTGACGTACATAATATACCACGTATGAGATCACCATGGTGAACCAGCCAAACATAGTGACCAGCATGGCCACATCGGTTGTTTTTTTTGACAGATTACAGAGGTCTGCTTCATTTGCAGCACTGATCAAAGATTTCCCAGTATGTTCCTTCAAAGCTGCAGTCTCACAGATAATATTGCTGGCCACTTCATGGTTCGAGGGCATGCCATGCAGTGCCTGCTGGAGGCTGCAGTCACAGTGCCATGGGTTGTCGGAAAACTGGGCCCTGCCTTTGAGTTTGCTGAATGTGTCTTTATGTACACTTTTAATCTTGTTGTTTGAAAGATCAAGAGTCTGCAAGGTATCAGCCACACCTTTGAATGCTTGTTCTTCTATGGACTCAATAACATTTTTGGACAAATTAAGCACTTTGAGTTGGTGCAAGTCTTTAAAGATCTCATTGGGAACGGACCTTATTTGATTTGAGTCTAAGTAAAGTAAAGCAGTTTCTGGAGGAAGGTCTTTAGGAATCTCTTTAAGATTCGCATTGCTGCAGCTTACATTTAAGCTACTGACATGAGAACACATACAGCCTTTGGGACACATGCTGGCTGAGTGAAAGCACAGTACCAGAAACACTACACTCTGCAGCAGAAAACACATAGAGAGTGAGCGAGCAAGGAATAGGTCCATCAGCTTCATGCTGGGACGTCTGCATAATCACACGGCCTAGTCCTTCATCCAACAGCGTACATACAGCATATGGCAATAATTCTTTTCCTCTTCGGTAAGCAACTTAAACAAAGTGGTGAAGTTGTGCATGTTGTCCACATTTATATGTTGGTAATGATGTTCAAAAGTATTATACCTGAAAGAGAAATATACACATTTTATGCACAAATGCCTTGAATAGAAATATAATGGACCAAACACTTGAATCCTTAGGACTGTAACTTTGAATAAATTCAATCACAACCAGTGTCATTGCTCCAATCTTCTGCTGAGACATGCTGTGTCATTGAGAAAACTACATAATAATGAGATGCCGAGAAAACATAATTGCTTCTCTTATATTCAGTGCATTCCACATAATTATTTTGATTGTAATTTTAAGATGAATTATTTTCCATCGAGATGTAAATTAGAAAGACTACATATCTGCACGTAAAAAATGTGACAACTTAATTTTCATAAAGTTTTGCTTCATCAGAAATCTTATTGGTTCTGCTTTCTATTTTAAAGTTCCATCTTTTATTTTTCCCAAATACTACATTTTAATCTTTCTGTTCTTGATTTAAATCTTCTTTATTGATTTTATGTTTACAAGGTTTTTATCGTAAGTACAAGGTCTATTTCAATTTTGGATTAGGAGGATTGTATTTCAATCCCGTTTATCTTTAGTAGTGACCCACTGTAAGAAAAAAAACTACTGCAAAACAGATACAATGAAAAGATATAATTAAAACTCAGAGCAATGGTAAATAAATAAATCTCAAACAATAAAGATAAATTTTATAAATTTCACTACCAACTAACCACAAAGGGTTCCAAAACTATTCCAGAATGAGCAATGCTGTTTTCAAAGGTTGAACCCTTTGCACTTCCAACACACTGCTTTCAAAATTCGAACTTACAAATATTTCCGTGGCCTAACTTTATTTATCCCCAACAACCTCTTGGAGTTCCCTCTCCCAGCTGCACAGTCAGCTCCTCTGTCATGTGTTCACTTCTCATCTCACCCTCCCTCCTCTTTACATTCATGGCATATCCTGCAGGCAGCATGTCTCTGCTATCTGGGATAACACAGTGTGGGGCTGGATGAACACAACAGGCCAGGCAGCATCAGAGCAGCAAGAAAGTTGACGTTTCTGGTCAGGACCATTCTTTTTCTGCTCTCTGGGATTTTCTTTCTAAACTCGCCTGCCGTTCTTCATGTGCTGCCAACTTTGAAAGCTGCCTCAAACCCTACCCTTCAGCCACATCTCTGATTGCCTCCCCTTGATCTTCTAAATCTTACCTGGTGCTGATTTCCTCCAGTGAAGCATGTTGAGAAATTTAGCTGTATTAAAAGGCGTGACACAATGCACTTTGTATTATGAGAAAGGATTTCCAGTCCCCCTAACTCCTAGAAAAGATCTCTCTTTTGAGAAGTACTCTGAAGCAAATGGAATTGAACTAGACTAGCCTGAGTGAAACAGAACCAGTCATCCAAAATTAAATGCAATCAAATCAGAAGTTACACTATGTGCAGCGACCACTCACTTCTGAGGGATGATCTACTCTGGTAAATTAATTCTATCTCCATGATTAAGTTGGAGAAATGAGAAAGCAGAGGGGAAAGGGGAAGCCAACAGAGAAAAGAGGATAATAAAAGAAATACCAAAAAGACCATACCTTAACCACCACCATCTACTCTGCGCCACCACCCTGTACATTGCATTCAAAACCCTTGACTTATATGTGACATACTAAAAAAGAGTTGTTATCAAATAAAGACAGACTTATGTTGCCAACATGGGTAAAAATACCAAGCACTCTGGACAAAGCTGGTGAGCCTGAGGCACATTTAATATAATAACGCAGCATTAACACAGATGCTGCTAAGTTCAAGATGGATTGAGAGCTGAATATTTCTGGCTACAAAATATCCTGGAGAACAGAATAAGAAAGGAAGTTGATGGATCGTGGAGAAGGAATGGTAGTATTTATCAAATTCTTTACAACAGCTTTGAAACATAAACATGATAAAAGGCAACATGAAACATTGAAATATACGCTCAAAGCTAAGGAACAATCTGTAGATTGATGAAGAGTGAAAGGAGACAGACAGAGGAAGATAAATGTAAAATACAAAGGACTGCATGAAAATAAAATGGAACAAAATGGCTGAGTTCAATTATCAAAAACAAACTAGAGTAAAAACAATGTACTTTCGAAGGAAAAGGGACAATTTTGCATTTTGTCCAAAGTCACAATTCTGTCTGCACTGATTCTTTGCTGGGCCAATCAAAAGCCATATCAACTACTTTGTTCTCTCTCCAGAGGCCCACATCTTCTCCAACTTCAAATTCTCTTGGTCTCTGTTCTCAACACTCATCTTGCAAAGAATGTAATGCCACAATCAGGAGTAAAACTGAACTTTCTGGACAATAATAATCCAGTAAATAGCAGTCAATATAATAATAATTCCACTATTCTGTCAAACACACACTTTTCCGCACTTCAAAAAATTAACTTTTTTCTTAGAATACACAATAGTTTCAACTTCTTAGCACAAACTTCATGCTGCACCTACTCTCCGTATAAAGGAATTATGTTCATTTCTAATTTTAAATTTTAATGATTATTTTATGAGTATAACCCAAGCACTTATTTCTCACCAGAGGAGCTCTGCTTGAGACAGAAATGTTGGCATGGGAACATGGTGGTGTGTTGAAGTGGCAGGCAACTGGAAGTTCAGAGTCATTTTTACAGACAGAATGTGGATGTTCTGCAAAGCTATAGAATAGAATAGAATATCCTTTATTGTCACTTGTACTCCAGTAGAGAAGTACAGGAGTACAGTGAAAAGTTTTTACAATGGCCCATCTTAGGTACATGTACCTAGGTACAAATCTTACAGAATAATGTTGCTATACAAGAGGATTAAAAGGTAAGAATTTACATGACAGTCCGGTAAGCGTATCAAACAGCAGCAGCTCAGCACGTGGTGCCAGGCCCAAATCCAACAACTGTCCCGCATCACACCAGCCTCCAGTCCGCTCCTCACCGGCACTCAGCAGCAACAAGGTAAGTCACGCTGTACCCAGATTCGCCTCCCTCACGCACTCTGGGACTTGGGATTCTCCACACGGCATTACCAGGGCTCGCAGCCCACACTGTACCGGCTCGTTCCCCACACACTGTACCGGCTCGTTCCCCACACACTGTACCGGCTCGTACCTCACACTCGTCCAAGGCTCGCAGTCCACTCCACGTTCCGGGGCCCACAGCTCCCAGTCCACATTTTGTTGCCCCAATGGAGAGGAGACCACATTGTTGGCAGTGAATACAGTCAACTAGGTTGAGTTAAGTGCAGCTAAATTTCTGAGGATAGGCTGGCCACTGATATCCACTTCAAACCCACCAACTCCCACAGTTACCTGGACTACACATTCTCACACCCTGCTTCCTGATGGGACTCTATCCCAATCTCCCAGTTTCTCTGTCTCTGTCATATCTGTTCTAACTATGACACCTTCCATACAGGAGCCTCAGAAATGTCCACCTGCTTTCCTCAACTGAAGATCCCCCCTCACAGTGTTGACAGGGCCGTTAGCTGTGTCTGACCTATCTCCTGCACTTCTACCCTCTCCTCCCTTCCACATCAATGATAGGGTCCCTCTGGTCCTCACTGTCCACCCCACCAGTCCCTGCCTCCAAACGCTCATTAGCTATTTCCATCACCTTTAATGGGATGCCACCACCAGACACATATTCCCCTCCCCTCCCTTGTCAACATTCTGCAGGGACCATTCCTTCCAGGACACCTGGGTCCACTTCTCCTCCATTCCCAACGTCTTCTCACATCCCCATTGTACCTTCCCATCCAACTGCAGAAGGTGGAACACTTGGCCATTTACTTCCTCCCTCTTCACTCCTAAGTCCCCAGACATGCCTTCCAGGTGAAATGGCACTTTACCTCCTCTTCAGTCAATCTAGTTTCCTGTATTTGCTGCTCACAATGTGGTCTCCTCTACAATGGGAAGACAAAGCACAGATTGGGTGACCATTTTGGCAAATACTTACACTCTGTCCACAAAAATGACTCCAAGCTTCCAGTTGCCTGTCACTTCAACATACCTCCGTTTTCTCACGCCAACATTTCTGTCGCAGGCCTGCAGCAGTGTTCATGAGTCTCAGCACAAGGTGGAAAAACAACAACTATTTTCCACCTGGGGACCCTGCAGCCTCTATGACTCAACATCAAGTTCAATAACTTTAGATCCTGATTCCATCCCTCCATGTTCTCTACCCCACGCCCACACTCAGTCCAGTCATGACATGGGTTGCTTTTAGCACAGTCACACATTCTCAGGTACTTCTAGGCCCATTATCACATTATATTGGTTGCATTCAGCACAGCTCACACCCATTTTTCTCACTCTTAGCTATTATTATCACTTATTCAGCTTTCTCTGCCCTGCCTGCTATCCGCAATCTACTGGTTACCTACCCCTTTCATATCTCTCTCTCTGGATTCTGTCTCCATCTATTCACCCACCTCTCTTCACACACCCACTTTGGTTTCAGCATAATTACCAACAGTTCTGACAAGGAGTCACTGGACTTGAAACATTATCTCTCCTTTCTTCTTACAGATGCTGCCAGATCTGCTGAGTTTCTCCGGGAATTTCTTTTTTTGTTTAAGATCTGGAACTTGTTGACTGAGAGCTTAGCAGAGGGAGATGACTTTCAAAAGGTAATTTAATGTTTGTCTAAAGACAAAATAATTTACAGTACATACAAAGGAAAGGGCAAGGGAATTAGCAGGTCCACATGACAGGCCAAATGATCTTCTTCTGTTCTGTAACTATTCTGTAATTCTATCTACTCTGTAGTTAGAACATAGAACAGTACAGCACAGTACAGGCCCTTCGGCCCACAATGTTGTGCCTAACTTTTACCCTAAACCTAAGGTCTATTTAACCTCCACCCCTACCTTACACTATCATCCATATGCCTAACTAATTGCTGCTTACATGCCCCTAATGAGGCCGACTCCACTACCCTCTCTGGCAATGCATTCCACGCCCCTACCACTCTGTGAGTAAAGAACCTATCTCTGATGTCTCCCCTATATCTACCTTCACTTACTTTAAAACTATGCCCCCTCGTAATAGCTACCTCCACCCTAGGAAAAAGTCTCTGGCTGTCCACTCTATCTATACCTCTGATCATGTTCTATGAAACAATTTGTATATTTAAAGTGCATTAGGAAAAGTATATCTAGAACTTTACTAACCTTCTATCTGAACTCATTCATCTTCCGAGGCTGTGTGCCATCAGGCTCTGATGAATTTACTTTGGATATTCCACTACTTCATTTCAGAAGCATTGCAACTCTGTTCAACGAAGAAAAATATAAACTGTGTAACTACAAATCAGTCAGTCTAAAATTAGTGGTAAATCAGTTTCTATATGTCATAGTACAGATTAAAATGAATATATCCTTAGAAAGACAGGATTTACCAAGGATAACAACATGGACTTGTAAAAGGCAAATCATGCCTCTCAAACTAAATAAGAGTTCTTTGAAGGAATGTGATAATAAGTAAAATGCATTGGATATTAGGTTTCTTTTCAAAAGGCATTTGTAATCTGGCATAAGGGGGTTTACTGATCAATTTACAGCAAATATTAAAGGAAGAATAGGGTTATAGCTAAAGAATATAGAATGGACAGTAGTGGTCACTGAATCTTTTTACAGACTGGAAGGATTTTAAGAGTAAATTCCCTTAGGGTTAGGATCATTGCTTTTTCCAATATTCCAATATAGAAGGATGATCAAATCTCAGGTTTTCAGGGCATAATATTATAATTTGAAAACTACACAGAAGTAGAGAGCATGGGTTTCTGTAAATAGCTTTGGGAGAATATAGATACGTGAGCAGATGGGATAGATGGACATGAGCTGAATGTTTTGTCGTGAGTTGTAAGGTGATACGTTATGACAGGAAAAGTAAGGTGAAGAAATCAGTGTCATAAAATGGAGGTTGCCACCCTCCCTTCTGTGAACTAAAACCGACACCCAAAGAGGAGGAGCTTGCTCTATAATCTGTAAAAGGATTGTGAGAAGTAACCTGCTGTTCAGCAACTTCTAGCGGTTAAATAAAATAAATCCCTGACACTCACTTTAAAATCTACAAGTAACAATTTATTTATCTAACTCTAACAGTGAACAAATAACTGAACTGTTAACAAGCCAAATAAATCCCTCCTAACTACGAACTATTCCTGAATAAAGTAAGATTCTAATGGTATGCTGTTCCAATAAATACAAATCCCACTTATATATATAAGGAATTAGTCTCTGGAAATTACAGCCAAGTTACATATTTTCCAGAATGTTCTGTGCCTTCTCCGTCAATTCTTCTGTCAGGAATATTAACTAGTTATGCCGTTGGTACCATTGTTATTTAGATGGTGCTTTCTCTAAGACATACAGGAGGCTGTGACAGCTGGTGATTCTCTCTTGACAGCTTAGGGCCGTTAGCTCTGGCAGATGGCAGCTCACTTTGGGCTCAGTGTCCAACTCCCCTTCTTTTTATACCCTTGATGACATATCAATATTTCTTACGATAGGATTGGTCTTATGTTGTCAAAACCATCTGACTTAAATTTAATAGGCTTTTGGTATCTAAGTACCGGGTTCAAATTGATTGGCTAAATTCAAATGCCTGTTGTTTTGGTAAAAACTTCTGCTTGGGCTGCTGACTGTACAGTCTTTCGATACAAATATTTCAATTTCAGTGCTCTCTGTTTACTTGCACGCTTTCAAGCTGCTACTCACAGATATCCATTTTCCAGCTCGAAGCACAGGAAAAGCACATAATCTGATAAAGGGACCACACAATGCTTTACCCCCAACACTTTATAAACACCAGATTCTAACTTCCTGTTTCCCAATCCACAAGTACTCTACCCGAACTTTACAACAAAACATAAACAGTAAAGCCTGAAGAAAAGGTAAACAAAGAAGTCAAATTCTTCCCCACGCTCCCGTATTAATCTCTTTGTCCTTGGTCTCCTGGAGTGTTCCAATGAATCTAGATGTAAGTGTGAGGAACAGCATGTTAACTTTCAACTACGCACTTCATAGCATTCCAGATGCAATACTGAATTAAACAATTTCAGATAGTAATTTCCACCACTTTGTTTCTTCTCTCTTCCCTCAGTTTTTTTTCTTTCAATGGCAAGTATACACACTGACCATGACCCATCTTTTGTTTCTTGTCTCATTACTACTGTCATTTATCTTCTACTATCAACCTTGATGACGTTCACTTGAATCAAGCTGGGACCAGGGTCTGAATGAATTGGATGACTAAGATTTAGAGTGTTTTAACCTAAGTAGTGGAAAGGAGGTTTTACATGAGGGGAATGGAACACAGCAATCGTACTGAGAAGCAATATGGGTAATGGTAATTACAGAGTACCAGCAAATATGGTCAGATTAGGAAATATGCAGAATTAAAGAATGAAAGTTTCCTTATTGAAATCAATGACAAAAGCCAAAATATACAATTATGATATGACAGCCATTACGGAAATATATTTTCAAGGTTGGGAATTGAAAATACAAGGTATTTGACATTTTGAAAGGAAATGAATGAAGGAAAGGAGATGGAGTAGCTCTTTATGAAAAGAATGAGGTCAGTACAGGAGCAGGAAAGGTTATAGGCTTGGAAGATCAAGACGCAGGGCTGAATATTATCATTTTATTTTTATTGAATTTCATGGAAGATTTCTCCCCACAAGACCCCTGTGCCCCCAAACAAGCACTGTCATTCTGGAGCTGCCCTGCAAGGTTCATAACATTAGCCCTGGATATTGTACATAAAGTGGAATTGGTGCGCTGCATTGTGGACAGGGATCTGGAAGTCCTGATGAATGGAACGGGTGGTGCAGAAGAAGGACATCCTCTATTCCCAAGACTGCCAATGACGACCATGGCTTCACACCCTGCCAGCCTGGTCCAAAGTTGCCACCTAGGTCAGTGTAGTATCAACCATCTGGAGGAACACCCAGTACTGTAGAAAGAAGGTCAATGACTTTCTCCAGCTGCCAAGATAATTCACACTCTGACTCTCCAGCTACCTTCCACTAAGGGTCATGCTTTACCACTCGCACCCCAACTCCTAAAACTTACCAACCTGCACGGTTTCTGCACTACCTACTCACTCACTCGGAGCACCTCACCAACTTCCCCCGACTTGTACCAGCTCTAACAGCAGTGCCATCCACTTTCACCTCCCTCAATCCCTCCCTTTGTCTCACTGCAGGGGAAAATGACCCACAATTGGGTGGAAGAGCCAGGATGGATGGTGGAGTATCTGACATTCAGCTCCTCACCCTTTGTGAAGAGAGGATCTGGGCCCTCATTGGTGAGGTCTGGGACTGCTACCTGCAAAGACAGAAACATCCATGGCCCCAGCAACCAAGTAAGAAGCTGCTGTGTTCCCTTCTGAGTCTCTTACTGTAACTGTATATTTAACACACTGGAACAACTACCCCTTGTTCATGACACATTCTCTCTGAATCTCTTGCATTAGCAGGGTCACTACAGTCAACAGGATGGCCCCACAGGATAACCCCTTCTCCACATCTGAGGAAGACAGCACAGATGACTCAGAGGAAGCATTCTGCACCCTTCACCTGCTCTTATCCTGACACCTCGATGGGTATTTTAGCTAAATCAGTGTTGGAAACACCTGCAGCTGGCAATCAGAGGACTGGCAGATACATGATGTCGGTGTGAGATTGATGGTATCAATCATGCTGCTATGCTGCAACATGTAACCCTTTGACTGATGGCTATGACAAGCTGCCTGACTGCCTTTGTGTCTGCATGTAACAGAACTACTGTGAGCCTTTCAGCTCTGGTTGAGGGGGAAAAAGCACAAAAAGACAGGGATGCTGTGAGCAAATGAGTAGGCATCAACTCAGTTAGAGCTGAGAACAAGTGAGGATCCCTAAGATGCAACCTGGTATAAACTATGAACTGGGTCCCTGAGGGCAATAAATCCTTGCAGCAGTAAAGTGAGCCTTTTAAATAATGGAGCACTGAGTTCCAAAATGATACTGTTGCTGACAAATCAATATTACACACTGATTTAGGGCATGATGTGCCGCTTCTAAATACATCCAGCAGATTTTAGGTGAATTCCCTCAACAAGGTGCTGTCTACTGCGAATCTTTGGAGAAAAGTGTGTGTGTATGTGCGTGTGATTGTATGCGTGCACGTGATAGTGTTTGTGTGTGTGTGTGCACGCACGTGTATGAGCGTGTGTGTACGCAATGACGCCATTATATCCCACATATAACTACTGTGACTGAGCCTAACTTAGCACACGCTGTTTATCTGCACTGCTTACTTTTGTCACGTCTTCCTCCAATCATGGCATATTGAACCTTTCAAGATTTGGTTACATAGTTAGACCCTCCATTTTTTGATGATTGATAACCTTCCTGTTAATAATTACACAATAACATATTTACGCAATCATCAGATCAGCTGACAAAGACACATAAACACAGAGATACGAACAGATAAACAGATATACACAGACATATGCCTATACACACAGTCAGACACACACGCACACACACAACAGACACAACTGTCCATTCTCATCATACATATGCACAGAAATATACATAACCTACACAAGATTGGCACTTCCAATATTTCCTCTCATGACGATCCACAACAGTCAGATTGCGCTGATGTTTTGCAATTAGGCCTTTTCTAGACATGTGTCCTGGTTGCATGGGAAAAATTCTATCCTTTATAAAACACGGGATATGTTATTTCAAAGAAAGTGATTCTTAAATTTTTATTAACTAATGGAGCAAATCAAATACTGAATAGCATACATACTCATGTGTGTTGAGTTTCTGGAACCAAATCTTTAGCCAAAAAGTACTGGGTTGACACATACGTGAATAATATTTGAGGGGTGAAATCCACCTTATCTCATCATCTCGCTATCTCACTACTTGCAGTGATACATCAGCACAGCTGCACGTCAGAAACTGCTTCCAATAACCGTGCCCCAAAACCAAGACAAAAGGAGCCAAAACGTGTTTTAAGTATTGTTTTTCTTTTTCCAAAATAATACCTTCCTGACACAGACATTGTACACCATGTTTATCCAATGGTTGAATACGGCTGGTTAGACCATAGGGAAACACAGTAATATTACATTTTGCAATCTATCTCAAGCAACATCATCAACGATATATGATTTGAACAGGTCCCAGATAGGAAGACCTTTTCCTGACTTAATCCTCCTAATTGGAAACTCTGAACTTTCCTTGGCCATTACTTTTAAGTCACCTTCATCCATCCATTTCTTTTGGGAATTGCTTTTCTCAGAGGACATCACTATTGGCACAAGCTTTGTTCTGCCAGACATATGCAACTCTATTTTCATGACCAGTTTTCCTCATTATCATTGTTTTCACTCCAGCCATGCTCATTGACTGGCTGGTATGTCAAAGTTTACAGGGTTCTCATTCATGTTCCCAATACAGGTCAATCTGTATCAATTTTTCTGCCAGTATTATTATGAACTGCTGACATGTGATAAATATCAAGTTCTGCCTGGACTGTGTGAAATCTTGGAGAACTCCAATGCCAACATCTCTATGACAGTCAGATATTTTCAAACTGCTGCTGGTGTGGGGAGGGAACGAAGAATCCACTCATCTCCGATTAGTTGCTCATTAAGCTCCCTTCGGAACTTTTGACAGACCAGAGATCAGCACTGCAAATCTTAATAGTGATTTCTGCAAGATTGAGAAACCTGGCACAAGCTAATGCCCCACCAGAAGAATTTGGCACTATTCTGTGCTCTAACATTTGTCTGTACTCATTTGCATGATCTGCATTCTGCAGTGTTCATTCAGTTATCCTTCGACAACTAACAATGATCTATGGAAGTGAATTACTCTGAAATGAAATCACACATTGCACAAACTATAACAATTACAAACACTTATGGTACTCTGCAGCATTCAAGTGAAATCATCTGAAATCAGCTGTCAAGGAATCAAGCTGAAACAAAAGCACTATAAGGCATTCCTCAGTCGAGAAGCGATCAAGAAATTCTTCAAGCTAGAGATCACAAAGTTCCAGGATATTGCTAAGTTCCAGCTGCACTGGCATGAAGTGTGCAATTGCTTACCATAAACAAATCACAACTGTGATCAAGATGGTGTTATTAGTATTAGTTATTGTAATGACTGTAAAGAACTACTGTTATGATGGGACATAGAGCTGAACCTTATATTTTTTGGCTAAGTGGCAGTTTTGATGATTTTCATGGGGGGTTTCTCTCTACAAAGCCTAGCAAGTTTTCTACCTACCTACCACATCCCATGGGGCCTCTCTCGTCCGATTCCAGACCATCCGCCTACCCCTGAACAACTTGCATTTATTTCTTTTTTAATTAAATAGCATAAATGAATTATTAGTTAATGATAAAACCAAAAGTATGGATATTTTCAAAAAAAATAAGAAGTGCACAAGTTCTCAAAGGTTAGTGGTAAATCAATAAAACGGGTAGAATTTAAAAATAGCAAAGAATGACTAAAAGACTTATGAGCAAGAAATTAAATTATAAGACAAAGCCAACCAGGAATATCAGAAAGGATTGGTAAGAATTTCTACAACTACTTAAAAAGGAAAAAAACAACCAATGTGAAAATGAGGAATGAATAATGGAAAATAAGGTAATGCTGAGTAATTTCCAGCATTTTCCATTTTATAATGAGTTACAGTAGTTTTTTCCAGTGTGTTTTTTTTTATATTCAGATAAAGATGAACAAAAGGAGCTACAAACGTGTTATAGTGAGGGTAAAGGAGAAGGTTGGAATCAATAGAAAACAATAAATGAAAATGACAGCATGAAACATAAGCAGAGCTAACAGTTCCCAAGCCTCCATTCCCAAATGCAGGAATGAGAAGAAATGGTTAAATGAGAAGGGGTTAACTTGTGAAAGTAGAGTGTTGATGTAATCATTATTGGCTCCTTTGGCTGTCATGCAGTGCTTTTATTACATTTGCAGTTTTTGCTTCAATGAGATTTCACATTCTGTGAACATATATTTGTCATTTCATAGATTGTTAGCAGGAGTTTTGAATTGCTTTCCAGGTATTAAAAAGAATATTCAAAAAGACTGAAAAGTTCCTGTTAAAATATGGAGACCACAAAATTCGGCCTAATGACGCTCATAAATTTGCTGCTGCGGGTTTTGTTTCAAATCCAGAATAACATCTGCACCATACTTGCACTCTTCTGGTGTGGGCTGCACTGGATGTGATTTTTAGTGCGTCAGCAGCATGTGCAGGGACAGTCACCGCACACAGTGATGTTAATCAACATCTAACACCTTTTGACACCAACTGGGCCATTTTCTATTTTAATATTCTGGCCACTGCCCTCTCTTAACCTCACACAGCTGAACAAGCATTTAGCAGCAGGAAATAAACCTACCCGCGCTATTTAAAAGGATCATCAACTACTTACAGATTAGTTGTTGAATGATTCCTCCTGACTTCTGCTGCATTTGTAGGAGTGTTTGGTGGGTTATATTGCTACTTAGAATTGGTGAGGTCTACAGGGAGTGGTGTTGCACAGAGAACTACACGGTTTCAGCATAACTGGAGAGTGTTCTGCCCCTTGTGTTCCTGCCAGCTCTCTGCCAGAGTACTCAGCTAGCTTCATTTCCCTGCCTCTTCCCTGCAAGTTCTCTCTCTCTGTGGATAATTATCAAATTTTATTTTAAAAGCTAAGCCAAGACTGAACCTGCATTCACCGCAGTTTCATTTCAGATCTGAACCACTTGCTGTGTAAAAAAATTCTCCTTATGTTTCTTTTGCTTCTTCTGCCAATTGCTTTAACTCAGTGGTTGTCTGTTTCTTGATCCAGTGGGAACAGTTTTTGCTCATTTACTCTGTCCAGAACTTTTGTAATTTTGAAAGTGTCCATCAAATTTACTCTCTCCAACAGCCCAAGCTCCTCCAATCTATCCATTCTTGTAACGGTTTCTGTATCGTCTCTAATCTGTTCACATTCTTCCTAAACTGAGATGTCCAGAGTTCAACACAATTTTCCATTTGAAGTTCGACCAGTGACTTAATAAACAGCATCACTTCATGTCTTTACAGCTTTATTAGGCACATTTTCAACCTGCCCTGTCACCTTCAACTGGTGCATATTGTAAAGACTGCATTTTTTTTTTAAACTTTATTCTTGATTGTAGACCAAAATGGCAAAAGGATTCTCTTAAAACCAAGGACTATGGAAGGGATTACTACACTTCTCAAAACAACTTATTCATTCTGAGTTGTGTTTACACTGCTACTTTGCAAGTAATGCAGGAGCAGAAATAAGACACCATCGCACCAGGGTGTGTGCTTGGAGGAAGATTCATCCAGCAACAGATTGTTGATTGGCTTGTGCAACTGTAACCAATTGTGGATGTAATAAGTTACCAGCTTGATGACAACTCTCCAAAAGGCTCCTGAGCAGGTGGACAATTGGGTATTTTCAACAGAGGAGGAAGAGCCTCCAGGAACAGCAGGTTCTGTGTTTCTATCATTGCTGTAGAAGTAACTGAAGCCTGCAAAAGGCCACTTATTTTTCCCTACCAATTTCTGTAAGCTGGTTCCTACAATCAATAACTAAGAGATTTTATAATGAGTGTGCCAATCACACTGTGCCTTTTGCAAAAAAAATTGAAAGAATATGGAGAAAGGGATCAGAGAACAGATGGTTTTGGGAAGCTAAAGGAACATCTTATTAATTTGATGCTACTGAACTGTTTTTGTCTAGTGTTTTCCCCTCCCCTTAAAACACTAATGTTTTTTAATATTTGTCTGTTAGTATGTGTGCAGGTGTCAGAATTTCAACTAGTTGAGTAGTTATAGTTGATAGTTATAGTTTTGTTTGCCTGTAATTAGAACTTAGCTAATTGTAGTAAGCAGTAATTCTTGTTAAGTACATGAACCCAGACAATGTTTTCTGTTAATATGATTTCATCAGTTGGGTAAACTGGGGTCTTTGAGTAGTTTGATTGTCATTACCTTTTGTGACAACCCAGGGAATAGTTGGACTTGAGTATCAGGCACTTTCCGAGGTGGGTTGGATAACATTAACCTCTAGGTCTATTCAGCAGCCAGCCACCTCAGCATTCCTTATGAATTTGGCAGCATCATCATCTTTGGTAAATTCAGTTCAAATATTCATTTGCTACCACAGCCATGCTCTTTGCCTCCGTATATAAACCCATTTTTGGTCCCCAACTGGCTTCACTTTTCCTTTTACCACCTTTCAACAATTTATAAGCTTATGGAAGGATTCCCTCTTATGTTAGTTCCTAGTCTCTCTTTATACTCTCTTTTTGCTTCTCTTATTCTTGGATCTTCCTCTGAACATTCGATTTACACTTGTATCATTAGCCCAAATCTGTCATACATGTCGTTTTCAGCTTCTTCTTCTTTTGTCTCTTTCACCATTGATGGAGATCTGGATTTGTTATTCTCACCGTTCAGCCCCATGGAAGCTAGGTTTAAGCTTTCGTTACGGTTTTGCCTGCAAATGGTTAACTCCAATTTATCTTGGTGCTCCCACAATTAATTATTTGTACTTTGGACTGCTTGTCCTTTTCCACATCTAATCTAAACCTTACGATACTATGATCACGGTCTCTTAAATATTCCCTCGCTGCGACTTGATCTACTTTATCCACGTCATTCACCAGAACCAGAAATACCCCCTTCCTTGTTGGACTGGAGTCTGGAAGATTCTCCTGAACATAGTTGAGAAACTCTTCCCTTCTCTGCCCTTTACAATGTTACTATTCTAGTCTGTAAGTATTACTATAACTACTGAATCATTTTGACTTTCCCTCTAATTTCTTTGCAAATTTGCTCCTCTATACATTTCCAACTCATTGGTGACCTACACAATAGATTCAGCTGTGTCATGGCACATTGATTCTTTTTTAGCTCTAACCAAAGAGGTTTTGTCCTTGATCCACCCAGCACATCCTTTCTCTCCAACACTGATATTTTCCTTAATAAATACTGCTGATGGCCTCAGTTCTGACCTTAAGAGTTCAGGGATTGCTCACAGACCTGGTGTTCTCAGTCCTGTCACCACCGCATGAATAGAATGATTCGAAGTGATACAGAGGAGGATGAGCTGGTCAAAAAGGCAAAGCTCAAAAGACAGAAGAGTTCTTAGGCCATATTCACCCTGGGTGCTCAAGGAACACATCTCCAACCTTAACCTCAGTGTGACACAGCACATGCAACATTTCTATTTCACTAGAGAGATGCTCATCAAAATCGACCATCCTTTAAAGGCAGAACTGCAACTTCAAAGCCGCCTGGGATCAGCACTGCCAGTGGCTTTGAATGTGACTGCAGCGTTGAACTTCTTTGCAATGAGCTCTTACCAGGCTGATACAGGTGACATCTTGCAGTTCACTCTTTAGTATTGTACTGGGGAGTTCATTGCCCTCAAAGTGCAAAGATGGGGAAAACATTGCATTTATCTTGCCAGAGAGCTGGCAGAGTGAGCACTTTCAGCATTCAAGGTATCATGTAGGTCATTAGCTGGTCTTGTTGACAGCAGTCAAAGTGCCTTCATCAGGCTGCTGTACCATGAACAGTTGAGACAGCACAAGAGACAAAAAAGAGTGGCCACACAGCGACAAGGGCTATCATCTGACCACCTGGCTCATGGCTCTGGTGCATAGTTAATATGAACGAATAAAGAACCATGGTTAATCCACTTCTTTCATGGAGTGTAGGCATCACTGACAAGGCCAGTGTTTATTGTCTATCGACTTGTTCTTGAGCTTAGTGGTTTTCTAAACCAGTTCAGAGCATAGTTAAGAGTCAAATACATTGATGTGGATCTGGAGTCACATGCAAGCCAGATGAGCAGGTTTCCTTCCCTAAAGGACATTAGTGAACCACGCGAGTTTTTACAAAAGTCAATGATAGCTGTCATGGTCACCACTGCCGAGGCTACCCTTCAATTCCACACTTTATTAACTGAATTTAAATTCCACCAGCATCCCCTGTTTGAACACATGTTCTTACAGCATTAGCCTAGACCTTTGAGTAACTGGACTGGTGATACTGCCACTATTTCTTCATCTCCTCCTGGTGTCAGAACAAAATGCCATGAAGCAGACGATTCAAGTATCTATGTAATGTTTCCTCTGCCTGAACTGTTCTGGAGAAGCCCTGCAGTATGTCCTTGCTTACTATGATCTGCCTGTACTGCTTGCAATCAAAACTTTTCACTGTATTTAGGTACACATGACTACAATAAATCAAATCAAATCAGTACTCAGTACAGCATGTGTCACAATTTGTCGTGGGCTGCTGCATATTCTGCTATTTCACCAGCAGGGAAACATAATGCTTACCATCAGGTAAAGGCCAACCAGCCGAGATAGTAAGAACTGCCAATACTGGAGTCAGAGATAACACACAGTGGAGCTGGAGAAGGGTCCCGACCCGAAACATCAGCTTTCCTGCTCCTCTGATGCTGCCTGGCCTGCTGTGTTCCTCCAGCCCCATACTGTCTTATCTATGGGGTCAAAATATATTTGGTTTCAAGGGCACTTCTTGAGATTTTCTTAAAAGCTACTTTCTGATCTTTGGGGGCTATTTCTTGGTTTCAAGGGGTACTTTTTCATTCTCGCTAACACTTTTATTAGGTGATCCTGTCACAAGTAACAGTACCTTCTGCATTTGTGCTGACAAAGTGGGTCTCTGCACACCCACAGAAACAGAATTGAAGAATTCATCAATATCCTAAGTAATTATCAATCTTCCACGAAACATAAAGCCAGAACACACAAAGAAAACAGTAATGGCCTTAACAACACAGTATTTAAACTGGTACAAGACCATCGGTTAACATCGTTTTGTTTTCAAAATAACTGACAAATACTTCTACAAACTAAATAAAATCCATCAACACACCTTCCACAGAATGGTAAGGTCTCAGCTAACTGCATAAATACAAAGTCAGAATATTTTAACCATGCAGAAAATACTTTCTTTTTTAACTGCATCTTAGATCTCAATTGCTGATTTAAATTCAAAACTTGACAGTGCTCATTAGCATACACTACATTTTTCCATATATGCAGCCTTAAAGATTTCACATTCATTCTCAAAGAATTCAATCACTCCGTGATTTCAAATTTTTCTGGTATTCAGTTATGAATTTTTCTTTGCCAACAGGTTTAAAACTGTTCTCTCTCAATGCAGCCTCCATCTATTTCAGCCTCCATCTCTCCTCAACCTTCTTGCAGCCTCCTTCTCTCTCCCACAATCCTCTCTTGCAGCTGCCTTCATCTTCAATTCCCCATGGAGCTTCCTTCTCTAATTGCTTTGCAGCCTCCTTCCCCACCAGCTGTCTTGCAGCCTGCTCTTTGTCCATTCCTTCAGGAGCCTTCATCTCCCCCAGGTGATGTCAACTCTCTCCCACTGGCCTCAGCAAAAGTCCTGGCACTGCCCAAAGTTCAAAAAAGACACATCACAAGCCCTGGCAAAAAGGAACGCCTGGCATTCTGCTCACTACTACCACTTAGAACTGCTTCTCAGCTGCTCACTGCTCCAATCACAGGAAGGTTCTCTCCCATGTTTACCGGATTGTTGTAAAAGTCCATCTAGTTCAAAAGTCTCTTGGGAGGAAATTTATCATTGTTATCAAGTCTGGCCTACACACATTAATGTGGTTCACTTTTTAACCATGATCTGAAATGGCCCAGCAAACCAAATTGTGTCAGATCATTACGAAAAAACAAGTGGTGTGGGTGTACCAACATGCGCACTATAGTGGTTCAATTAGTTTAGCTTCACTGCCACCTTTTCAAGGCAACAAATACTGGCATAACCAGCAACACATGACAAGAAAACAGGTGACTTCAGGAAGCTGTATCCCTCAGGTTTAAGTTGCTATGTGAAACTTGCCTCTTCATGAAATGGCCTGCTGAGGCTATTCTGCTTTACATTTGAGTTTTAGTGCTGCTGTTTTCTTAAAATACATCAATATCAGTACTCTTTGTGTTCAAGAACATTTGTAGCATCTTCTACAACTTCCTAAACTGCTTCACAGCCAGTGTGTACTTTCTTTAACAAAAATTATTGTTGTACAAAAACAGAGGTGTTGACTTGCAGACATTCAGATTTCACAAACTGAATATGTGACCAGATATTCTGTTTTTAGTGATGTTATTTGAGGGATGAATGCTTTTTGAGACACCAGGGAAACTCCCTCCTCTCTTCTAAAATAGTAATATGGGATATTTGACACCCATCTGAAGGCAGACCACACTGCTCTTAACCCTCATCGCTCCAGGCTGCATCACTCTGTTAGACTAGATTCTGTGCCCAGGCCTCTATGGGGGGGATCACTGTGGCATCCATTGGTGTTGACTCAAAGATTATGTAAGTAGAAGAATCATCTTTGTGGACTGAAAACATGGTTTTTCTTAATTAATGTTAGTTTCTGCTAAAACCGAAGGTGGTGTGATAATGAGATTTTAAATTAATTTTGATCATCAAACATCACTGTTGACTTTATCAATAAAGGAATGTATTGCAGCTTACACAAGCTTCAAAGGGCTTGCATATATTTTGCAATGCATCTTGTAAAATGTATAGTAACACTGAGAGTATTACAAGTGAATAAAATATAGTTTAATAGAATAATTAACACTCAGCAGAAGCAGTGGTTACAGAAATTTCACTTCCCTTTCAAAATTATAGCATTGGGTTTTCTAATATTTCTTTTCTGCTGCCTATTTAACATGCAATAACAATCTACTTAAGGGCAGGATTTGGATATGTAATGTTTCCCAGCTACATTACAGTTCTCACACAACTCCATGATTTTAGTGCAGATTTATTCTTCTTTCTCTCTCTTAGCATTCAGAGACCCACAGATCATAAAACACAGGACAAAGGAATGGCACTAGGCCATTTAGCCCATTGTGTCTGCTCTGCCATTCAATGAGATCACAGCTGTTCTGATAATCCTAAACTCCACTTTCCTGCCTTTTCCCCATAATCTTTGATTTCCTTAGTGATTAAAAATCTATCAATCTCAGACTTGAATATTCTTAATGGCCCAGCCTCTACAGCTCTCTGCAGACAAGACTTATACACTAATTCCCTTTCATCTGTCTTAAATAGGTAACTCTTTGGTCTGTGATTATACCCCTCTGGTCCTAAACTCTCCCAGCAGGGAAAAATCTATCTGCATCTACCTTGTCAAGCTCTCTAAGAATCTTACATGTTTCAATAAAGACACTTCCTATTTTTCTAAACTCTAATGAGTACAAGCACAACCTATCAACCTCTCCTCATAAGAAAATCCTTCCATACTTCAGATTAATCTGGTGGAGATTCTCTGGACTGCCTCCAATGCCAGTATATTTTTCCTTAGATCAGGTGACCAAAACTATTCACAGTATTCTAGATGCTGGCTAACTAGTGCCTTGTATAGTTTTGGCAGGACTTCCCCATTTTTATACTCCATTCCTTTCAAATAAAGGGCAAAATTCTATTTTCCCTCCCTATTTCTTGCTGAACTTGACTTTTGGATCCCCAAATCTGTCTGGTACAGCTTTCTGCAGTCTTTCTCCATTTAAATAATATTCATCCTCTCTACTTATCTTGCCAAAGTGCATAACCTTACATTTTCTCAAATTGCACTCCAGCTGCTCTTTAAAGGACATCTTCTGTTTCCAACACCACAATGACTTTCCTATTTCCCTTTACACTTTCCAGTCCTCTGTGAACATTTTATATCTTTGAATATTAAGCATCTGGTCCTCACCACTATTAAGCCATTTTTCCTTTATTTCTGCCACATCACATTGCCACATGGTTATTTATACTTCTGGCTCAACAACCTCATTCACCACACTTTGTGTGTTTATATAACATTCTAATACCTGCTTGTTTGTTCCTTGTTGTCCCTTTTAGCCCACCCTTAGATAACATGGTACCATTTCCTATCCTGTAACTGGAGTTGGGCATGCTGGCCGTGAAAACAGTTTGTTGGTAGTCACAGGATCAGCTGAATGCCAAGATGCACAGGTTAGAAAGGTTGTCACATTGCTCTGAAATTGTGACCCAGTTGTGTGGTTGAATAAAGGGAGCTTTGCTTTCACCCTTCATCTAATACTCATGCCTTATATATGCCTACTCACCTATTATGACCCTCATATCCTGCATGCCAAACCATGCTCTTTCACTCCCTGAGGCCCTTCATATGCTCCTTGCCCATCTTTTCCCCAACCTATTTCAATAGCCTTTTATAGCTCCCTTCCCAACTTAATGCCAACTTAAGCACCATCCTTTACTCTTATAACCTCCCATTCCAACTCAACCATGACTCAACTCGACCTCAGGAGCCAGCTGAGATGAAATAAAATCAAATTTCAAGTATCAATTTCCGACTTCATCTCTTGGATCCACCTGGCTAACCAATACGCACTACTTTGTATTCTTCAGTGAGTTATTTATTCAAATTCTACAAATCCCTGTTTCCATAGCTTTGAATTTCGCTATTAACCTTTTAGTGTTGAACTGTAACAGATGATTTTTACAAATCTACAGACGTAACTTCATTGGGATTTCCACAACAAACTTGAGATTTTACTTCCCCAGGGAAATCAAAGGTGCTCATGCCCAACTAAAACCAGGTTGACAGCTAGTTACTAGTTAAGTGATAATCCTCAAGTTTGCACCTGACAGTATTTTAAATGGAACTGAAGTGAAACTAAATGGATCCGTAATTGCCTACAAGCTTTTCCATTCTAATGGTGCTCCAGAAATGGTGCTTCCTCAATTGATTATGAAATCCTTTCAAATCCCCTCTCTGGTATCTCTACATTCTGAAATAAATGTCATCCAAGCTGATAGTTTCAGTTTAAGGTCTTCCAATTTATCCAGAATTCCAATGTCATTTGTATTGAAGTTGCAGAACACAAACATAAACAGAAAGTGCTAGAAAAACATAGCAGGTCTGACAGCATCTGTGCAGGAAGGAAAAGAGTGAACATTTCAGGTCCTGTATGATTTTCCTTAAATACATCCTTCTTCCTTTTTCTCTGGAAGAACGACATGAATTCAGAGCTTTCCTTGTGAAGAATTTAAAGTAATAATTCAGATATTTACTTCCCTGGGCTCATTATCAGTTAGTTATGAGTCAATTTGTGTCTTTTAATGTTTTCACCTGCTCCCTGCTTTTGTGGAACTGAAATAATTCCTTTACTGTAAAATTTTGCCTCAGCATCTCCTTTTATAGGTTTATTTTAGCTCCTCTGCTCTCACTTTTTCTGATGATCTGTCTATTCCTAAGAGGAGCTCCTCCTTCCTGAAGGATTTATAGGGATTTTTTTTTCCCCTGTAATTTGTTAGTTCCTTCTGTATCAGGCTCATTTTGCATGACCTTGTGGACATTAGTTCTTTATTTATTTGATATATCTAGCATTATTCATTAAGGAAGTTTAAATTGTTTCTGCATTGAAATATTGATTTTGTCCTCCAAACCGTTTCTCTGAGTTCTTCCAAATTCTGTTCGAATTCAACCATTTTGGAGTTAGAAACCTGGATCTTGATCTTTGGTGAAATAGTGTTCCAGATTGTGGAAATTCAACAATTCTGGAGTCACTGCTCTGATTTTTGTGGGTTTTGTACATAACCTAGATCTTTACCAGGTCAAGATGCACACTGCTTTTAATGACTAGCCTGATGCACTGAATCATGGAACAGTCACACATTACATTAACAACATGTATTAATTCTGCATCTGAAACACTCGAGTTTCTGATGCAGTACTACATTCTTCATTGATATTTTTAACTATTGGCACAAATGCTTAAACTGCAATTGACCCTTCTGTATCCTTTCCTACATTACAACACTGACACACTCCAAAAGTACTAATTGGTTGTACAATACTTGGAGACATTCCCAAGTTGCCCTGGATCGGTAACATAAAGCCATATTCTTTAAATCCGATGCCTGCTTTATATTTGTGATCCTCCAACAAATTTCTGCCTTCAAAACCTTTGGATTTTTCTTATAAAAGTTATCAATTAGGAGCTCTGATTTCTAAGCAGTGAAACAAGATATTCTGATATTCACATTTTTGGATACATTATTCACTGCATAATCCATGAATAAAACTTTGGAAAGGACTTTGTCTTTTTTTGAGGAAATCAGGTACTGTCATCTTCTTGTTATCCAGATAGCTCGTGGCTGATTTACTTTTATCCAGACTTGTGGGGGAAAAATATCTACAAATCACACAACAAAACCACATAATGTCAATGAATTTGGTCCATCAAAATTTTAGCTGCTAATTCAGCATCAACAACTTCAACAAAATCTAGAGAATTATTTAAATATAAATGGACAAACAGGTATAGAAATAAAAATAATATAATTTAGAATTAGGTTTATTTATAACATGGTCCTAAAAACAAATGATTAAACTTATCCAGAAAATGGACCAAGTCTGGTCAGAAATCTCTCAAATAGATATTGCCAGCAGAGTTAAGCCTTTATTTTTACAGAAGCTGACATTCATCCTAAATGTTGTTATTTTTCAGAGCTCCATTCATGCAACCTCATTGCCCCACACAGTTTTTCATTTTTGATGCTTCTCTTCTACATAAAAATAAATAGCATTCTATCCTCCAAAGCAGCTGTCATTTCTATATTTGCTCCTTGTGTAGCTACGGACACTATTTGTTCTTCTGCTGTGGTTACAGCCACTGTATGTGCTCCAGCTGTTTCTGCAGCTGCTACCTACATTGATACTCAGAGTTGCTGTAATCTGTTTTACCTCAAGGCTGGATCTAATGCTGCTCCTGATGGAATTGTAGCTATTTTGTATACTCTGCCTTCTGAAATGCTTTCTAAACCCTCCTCAAGTGCTACTGAGTGTTATACCCTTCGAAATCAGGAAGCATTTAAAACACTGGTGCTCTACATGTATCTGTCTTCATTTGGTATACCACTCCCATTTACAGATAATACCCACACCTCACCAACACACCAAAACTACAAAACACCACATGACTCCACCATCTCAAGTGAGCCCACATTTTGGATTGGCAATGGTGCAAAATGATAGGAGGTCTAGCACTGACAGATCCCATAAAAGAAACCCTACCAACTCCACCCAGCGTGTGGTCAAATATTCCTGCCCATACTGAATTCCCCCAAGATTAAGCCCCAGATCTTCCAGATCCTCTATCCATTGGTACTCCAATTCCCTCAACCTAACTCAATCACATCGACATCTTGTCTCCCAATCCTCTTTGGATTCAACATGACAACTGTACCTCATACGGAATTCAAAATACAAGGGGTCGCAAGCAAAACCCTCAAAACTCCTGGGTAAGTTCACTTTTGCAGTGACCAGAGAAAAATCACCCCCCATAAACATGGTGAGGAGCTGTCCCTGCAATTATAAGCTGGTTCTCCCCTGTTCTTGTTGGTAATAGATTCAACAGTGAGCCTTCAACTAAGAACATGGGAGAGAAGCAACCTGTATTTGCAGGGGTAGTGAGCAGTTATGTACCTAAGTACTGCTGTGAGGGAGTCACTGGGAGAAACGTTTGCTGGGGAACCAGCAGCCAAGACGGGAAGCTGGGAGAGGGAGCTGAGTGCTGGGTGTAACTGCTGTGAGAAAGGCCCACCAGCTGGAGGTGGAGGCAGAGAGTAGAGGGTAGGAGGATGGGAGAGCATGAAGTGGACCTGAGCACCAGGAACACGGCCTGAGCCAGGGCAGGGAGCCTGCTAGGTTTTGGTGAAGGCTGAGATGCCTTTTTGCTGAGATTAGGAGCAGGAGTAGGAGCCGGTCTGCCAGATCCAGGGGTGGGCTTGAGGGGGAACAAGGAGGTTGCAAAGGAGATTGAGGAAATAGAGGACTGGAACGAAAGGGAGGTAGAATGGGTGAATACAGGAAACAGGGAGGTTGAAAAGGAGATCAGGCAGAAGGCTGCAAGGGGGATTGGGGAGACAGAAAGGCTGCAAAGATGATGGAAGACAGGGAATTTTCAGGTTGGGGGTAAGATTCAGGCTGCAAGGGATGGGAGGATGGGTAACTGCAGATGACAGAAAAAGAGTTTGCAAAGGGAGGGGAAGAGACTGGCAAGCTGCATGGAGGGGAGGAAATGGAAACTGCAGGAGGCGAGGGGGGAGGGAGGGAGAAAAAGAGAGAGACAGAAAGGGAGACTGCAAGGGAAGATAAAGAAAAAGAGCGGTTAACATGGGGGAGAGAGAGAGATGCTGTAAAGAACACAGTTTTCATCCTGTCAACAGCAGAACAGTCAGCTACCTGGAAAGTCAGGAAAACCTGAAATCACTGAGATAGGAATTTCCTTGTAAATGAACATGGAGTCACTAACTTAAGGATACAAATGCTCAGGAGCTACTATATGGGGAAACTGTAGTCAATGCTACTGCAATGAACACTGTCAATTTCTGGGATTGAGAACAGGGATACAGTAAAAAGAGTAGCAAGTGCCTGGTTAAAATATTCCAGTTTTGTGAATACACAACCAGAACACATTAGGTGTGACCTCACCGATTTGGAATGTGGTTTTTTGTAGATAGAAATTTGTTTCAGTTATTTTGAAAAAAATCTTTGATACTAACTTACACCCGTTGTCTTGTGCCAATTTAAATTCTTTGTATCTAAGAAATCAATTGTGTGTTCTGGTTTAAAATGAAATGGAGCATTGATAATCACTGAAGATATTGATGAATTCTCCTAATTTGCTTCTGCTTGAATCCAAATAATCCACAAGTCAGCAGAAATACAGAAGGTAATGTTACTGTGTGACTGTAGCACCTAACAGATGAGTTTGTGAGAATGAAAAACATAATACTTGAAAATCAAATATCAGTCCACAAGAATCAATCTGATTCAAGTCTCTCCCTCTCAAACTGCAGGGTGAATTCTATCATATTATGGTCACTGTCTCCTGGGGATTCTGTCACTTTAAACTCCCTAATCAAGTCTGTCTCATTACACATCACCAAATCCAGAATTACCCATTCCCTTCTGCTCCTATGATGCTGCTTGGCCTGCTGTGTTCATCCAGCCCTGCACCTTGTTGTCTCGGATTCTCCAGCATCTGCAGTTCCTACTATCTCTAATTCTTACCCATTCCCTAGTGGGCTCTATCACAAATTGCTCCAAAACAACCATCTCATACACATTCCACAAATTCCATATCTTAAGATCTGCTATCAACCTGATTTTTCAAGTCCACCTGCATATTGAAGACCCCATGATTATTGTAACAGTGCCTTTCTTATATGCCTTTTCTATCTCCTGATTTATTTTCTTCCCCGTATTCTGACTACTGTTAGGAGGCCTGTACACAACTCCTATCACGGTATTTTTCCCTTTGCAGTTCCTCAACTCTACCCACACAGATTCTATGTCTTCTGACTCTATACCACTACTCTGCCCATCTGCCTGTCCTTTCAACAGGACACGTATCTTTGGATATTTAGTTCCCAGTCCTGATCCCCATGCAACCACATCTCTGTGATACCCATAACATCATACCTGCTAATTTCAATCAGTGTTACAACTCATTTATCTTGTTTCATATACTGCGTGCATTTAAGTACAACACCCTCAGTTTTGTGTTGATTGACCCCCTTCTCATAGGTGTCCTCTTATCTGTTGTGGCTGAAGTTAGATTCCTGACTCTTGCCATATTTTCTGTCCTATTACTTGTTCGGGAAACTTTAATAACTGCTGCAGAGTCCTCCCCCAACTTTAACTTTTTCCATAATTTTACATGCAACTGAACCCACCCCCCGACAATTTAGTTTAAAGCCCTAGTTATGGAGAGGATGTCAGCTCATGTGCAGTGAGCAGCCACCAAAAGTATACAGTGGAGGATGACCATGTCATTCAGCATGAAATGTTGATTTGACGCACTGGAGCCAATTTAGAGCTCAGTGCACCAGTTAATGTCCTTTCTTAGTCTTGTACAGCTGAGCATTCAATCAGCCGGGTGAAGAATCTCCCACCAGCACCATTTAAAGGATCAACAAAGGATCTACTGGTTAGTTACAGATTGATTTCTTCTGTAATCTGCATTAGAAAGCTATACATGGAGTGATGTGGTAAGTGTTCAAGGAGATTCTGCTGACTCCAAGGCATCAGCAAAAATAGATGAACCCAGGCGTAGGAACAATTCCCTCTGGGATACAAAATGACTTGGAGATGAAACACAGAAAGATAATTTGCTGAAAGAGGGAGGAGGAAGGGGTAAGACTGTCAGATTTTGATTTATCATCGAATCCCTACAGTATGAAAGCAGGCCATTTGGCCTATCAAGTCCACACTGACCCTCTGAAGATCATCCCACCCAATCGCTGTGACCCTGCATTTTTACCATGGCTAACCCATGTAGACTGCACATCCCTGGACACTGCGGGTAATTTAGCATGGCCAATCCACCTAACCTGCACATCTTTGGATTGTGGGAGGAAAGCCATGCAGCCACAGGGAAAATGTGTAAACTCCACACAGACAGTCACCGAAGACTGGAACTGAACCTGGGTCTCATGCTGTGAGGCAGCAGAGCTAATCACTGAGCGACCAAGCCACCCATTTAGTTGTGTCTGCATCATAGACTAACATCTGTATTCCACCAATTTTTGCAATTCATGCATAAGAACATCCAGTTCTCCACATCTCAGAGCCCTGCAATCTCTGACCATTTAGATAACATTTCTTTTTCACTCTTACTGCCAAAATGGACAATTTCATATTTTTCCACATTATACTCCATTTACCAGATCTTTGCCCATTTATCTAGCCTATCTATATCCTGTATACATTCCTTCTTCCTCTTCACAACCTACTTTCCTTCCTATCTTTGTTTCAAAGTAAATTTAGCACCCATACCTCTCATTCCAAATTCAATAAATTGTGAATTGTTAAGGGGTCAGCACTAATCCCTGCAGTACAACACTTGTTACATCATGCCAACAAGAAAATGGTTCATAAGATACCTGAGTTAGGAGCAATGGTAAGTCAACCATTGTAGCATGAATCCTTGGTTGAGGAAAAAAGTGGGCATTTCTTAGGCTCCCGTGCAGGAGATAGCATCATCAGGACAATGGAGACAGAGAAACTGAGAGAATGGGATGGGGTCCTTGAGCCCTCACCACTCCAACAAACAAAGTATGCTCAGTATACAATCAAAGGCATGCTACCACAAGAAATGTGATAAAGCAGACTACTGTCATGTTAAACCGAAGTTTTTACAGCCTGACTGTGCTGAAGGAGACTTGCAGTTCTCCACTGATTAGGTTAGATTATACACCATGATCACCACTGGGATGCTGTACAATCCCAATATGGCTTTACAGTAAGCAGCTGTGTGTAGGAGAAGGATGCAACCCATCTTAATTGTGCTGACCATGAAGAATTCATTTGCATTGAGTATCAGAAATTGCAATCCCAATTTCCCATTCATCAAGAGTTTGTTCTTTCTGTTGCTGGCACAGTCACAATGTCACTTGGTTATAATGTTAGCAAATACACAATAAAATAAACACTCCAAACCAAGTTTACACATCAAATTATTTCATATTGCACACAGGATTCAACAAACCACCCGACCACATTCCCTACTTCTTGGTTCACATTCCTTTGCCTGTCTTTGTTCTCCTACACAATGTTACCCCAGTGGCTACAAAGGTTGCTGGAAGGCTGCTAATGTCCAATGGTAGCCACTGCACCCGACTCTGCAGGATATCCTCAAGGAGGTATAGGTCTCGAAGGCCCAGACTGAGATAACAACATGATGTCATCGGCAATAACAGTCTGGGCTATCAGTCTGAAAACCTACCACAAGGGCACGAAGTGGCACTGGTGGGAGCAGAAATGCTGTTATCGTGAGAGAGAACACTGGGCTCCTGCTCCATGGTGCCATTGTTAGTCTTCCAGAAGACAACCTAGGAACATGTTGCAGCACATGACAGTCTTTGGTTGAATTTCTATGGTACCATGCTCAGTTCAGAAGGTATTACACTGACATTTCTTGATCTCAAACTGTTCTTCTGCTGTAGCAGTTGGACATTGGCTCGTTCCTGGCTGGAAGAGTAGAGACATTGACCAATAGATACTCCATGTTGCTTGGGTACACAAGTCTTCTCATGGAATCAGCCACCATTTCCATACTGCATGGCATGGACTCCACGTTCTGTGAAATATCCCGCACCAATCTGGAGGTGGACTTGTCCACACTCCTTGATAAACACATAAGGCTATCAGAAATCCACAAAGTATTTCTGACAGCAGATCCACCAACCTCTGTTTAAAATGCATCAGCCCATTACATGCTCAACAAAAACAGATATTGCTGCAAAATCTCAGCAGGTCTGGCAGTATCTGTGACGAGAAAGCAGAATTAACATTTCGGGTCTAGTGACCCTTCTTCAGAACTTCTTTGATTTTTTTTTAAATTAACGTTCTTATCTGAGACCTCTGCAGAAGAAATCATGTCTAATCTTGCCTTTTGGAAAGTGGTCAGGCACACAATCCCGACTCCTGGCTTGGAACTTGGCAATTTATAGTTACTGATTCACTGTTGCCTGCATATAACCCTTTAAACCTGACAGTGCCAAGTTCTCAGATGGTGGTTGAGGATGTCAGGTTTAGCAATGCTGTTTCTTCCTCCTCAGCCTCCCATGCCATTACCTGGCCAGCTAGCAGCTCTTGAGAATCTGAAAGCATCAATTAAAGCAGACTGTAGGATGAGGTTGAAATGAGATTTCAGAAGGTGGGTCAGGCAGAAACATGCAACTATCTTTAATGCCTTCATCCATGTCATTGCCACAGTGACAGGTATTCCATGGATGGCCAAGGCTCTCTTCCCCATGCTTACTTCCTGCCAGTTTCTTACTGCTGCCACCTATAATGGGCCACCTTGTCCTGCAAGATAGACGGAAGAGCATCAGTGAGTGTGATGTAACATGCTTGGGAGATCTATGTGAATGGGAGGCGGGGAGCAGTGCTAGGTGCACAAGGATGAAGTGAGGCTTTGACTGTATGGTTTGACTCATGTTTGATGGAGATTGGCGGTCGGCAGGAAATGTGACTGGGGTGAAAGCAGCAAGTCTGTGACTGGTGATGCATAGTGAGGATGCATAGACTGTCAAAATATTGATAGATTTTAATAGGACACAAGCTGATGGAGGGGATATGAAGAGAAGCATGGATAATTCATGCTTGAGAAATGGGGAAATGCAATATGAATTCGTACAATTCTAAAGAGGGTACAGGAACATGGGACATATACTCACATGTATAAAGTCATTAAATTTCTTGAGGTACTACATTGAGGCCCTTGAGCCTAGACTTCTGGCATTGACAGCAATGGCTTTCTGCTTCCACCATCTTCTGAATATCTGGAGGGACTCTCAGCTTCCTAAGGAAAGAAAAGTTCCTGTATCCAGGCCTCCAGGCACATTGACACATTGACATATACTCTCTGGCCTGCTCCACCCTCATTTTCTGATCTTTTAAGCTTCACTAACCAGCTTCACACCTGCACCTTACAGGGCTTCTATGCAAGGTCAAATTCCTTTGCTCTGAATACTCAGTGTAATGAAACAAGCTTAACAAAATCCATGATGGCTTAATGGGTATAATGCGATAATGACTCATACAAACAGGATGTTCCAGACTATACTGAATTAACTTAACACAGTGGCAGGATACTAAAATTGGCCTCAGCAACAGTATATTAGGAAGGTGAGAAATGAAAACAGCTAAGCAAATCACATTTTTATTTTTTATCCAGGAACTCTCTGCCGGAGAGTTTGTGAATGGGTATGTCCAGTAGGGACATGATTACATTTGATGATGATAATTCACATTCCACCTGAAGTTGAATGGCACTAGCCCCATGCACAAGGACATTTTGGATTGGGACATGGCAGTTTATTTATTTAGGAATTGTAACTAACAGAAGTATCGAGAGAGGAGGAGAACACAAAAAATAAAGAAAGCTTTGATGTTAAACTAATATTTCAATTCCATTGAAATAACATTTTAAAGTGTAATTTAAATCTATAGTTTATTCATAATATCTGCAGGTTCTGACATTAACAACCATCAAGAGTTTGCAAGATTAATGTTCCTGTTAGGGACCATTCATGTTTAAAGAAGCTAAACAGCCAGCAATTAACCGACAGAATGACCCACAAGTTCTCACATTTATTGTATGTCTAAAAGAATGAAACAGCGTAAGTATAATTAACACTACTTTTTTTATTCACTTATGGGACATGAGCATCACTGATTGTGCCAATATTTATTACCGAACCTGAACTGCCTTTAAGAAGACGGTGATGAGTTGCTTACTTGAACTGATACAATTCCCCTGTGAGAGGGGAGTTCCAGGATTTTGACCTAGTGACAATGAAGAAACAATAACATATTTCCAAATCAGGATTTTGAGTGGCTTGGAGGGGAACTTGCAGTTGGTGGTGTTCCCATGTATCCGCTGCCTTTGTCCTTCTAGGTGGTTGAAGTGATGATTTGGAAGGTACTGGTGAAGAAACCTGGGTGTATTGTTATTGTGCACCTTGTAGATGGTACACCCTGTTGCAACTGTGTGTCAGTGGTTGATGTGGTGCCAATCAAGAGGGCTGCTTTGTCCTGGATCATGTTTCGCTTCTTGAGTGTTGTTAGAGCTGCCTTTATCCAGGCAAGCAGGGAATATTGCATCACACATGTAACTTGTGCCTTGTAGATCACAGACAGACTTTGGGGATGTAGGAGATGAGTTAGCTCACTCTGAAATTCCTAGCCTCTGACCTGGGCTCGGTACTGTTACGTTACCACTTTTGGAGAATCACCTTTACCAAGGACCTAACCTTGTCCCACACTTATCTTCATTATTTACGTGTTCTCGAGGGATTACAATTCTTCACTTTTGCAGGCCTTGCCTTGAAAGTCCACCACAAGAAAAATTCTGTCAGTGTCTGCTCAATGATTGCTCCCGGTTATTCCATTACCCTTCTGTCCTCAATGAATACTTACCTAAAACCTGTACTCCATCATTTATTCACAATTCCAGTTTGCCAATAAAAGCTTCACCAAGCTAGATCATTCCACTGTTTTCCCTCAACTCTAAACTTGCTTAGTCATGACAAGCAGACAATGATAGTGAGCCTTTCAACCTCTGCTCTTAGCTATACTGATCTATTAGTGGCATCCAGCTTCTTGTGTTTTTCCACAACTCCCAGGATTTTTCCTAAAACCTTACTGCAACATCTAGCTGTTTAATAAATTGGTTCTAACACAGATATCAATCGTCCTTGACCTCATCATCATAATACCATAAAACACAGGAACAGAAGCAGGTCATTCAGTCTGCGAGTCCGTTCCATCATTCAATGAGATCATAATCCTCAACTCTACTTTCCTGCCTTTTCCCCACAACCCTTGAATTCCTTGCTGATTAAAATCTATCTGCCTCAGTCTGGAATAATCTTAATTACCCACCCTCTGCAGCTCTCTGTGGTAAAGAATTACACAGATTTCCAACCCTGTGAGAAAAACAAAATCCTCTTTGTCTTTATCTTAAATGGATGATCCCCTATTAGGACACTAAACTGGCTGTTCCTTGATTTTCACAAGCAGAGACAATCTCTCAACATCTACATTGTCAAGTCCACTAAGAATTCTATATGTTTCAATAAGTTCACCTCTCATTCTTCTAAATTCCAGTTAGTAGAAGCCCAACATATATGCAAACTCCAATATTGTTGTACCAGCTGCAAACTTGGTGATGGCACATTCACTTCCATCATCCAAGTCATTAATATATTTTGTATCTTAATAAAACAGACTCATTCTGGAATAACTGAATAGAAAAGATCTATATCTGTACTTCATGCAATGACAGCATCGTAACACTCTTGTGAAAATTGTGAAATGAACCTTCTGTTGCAAAATAAAATGTTCCTTTGATGAATAATAACTGCTCAGGTCTTTGAAATAAATCTGATTTTTTTCCACATTTAAAAAACGATCTTTATTGTAAATAATTATGGCCCAGCACTGATCCCTGTGGCACTCCACTCATTACAAGTTCCATCCTGAAAATGCTCTCCTTATCTCTCTCTCTCTGACTGTCTTCTATCAGTCAGCAAATCGTCTATGCATGCTAATATGCTACCGCCAACACCATGGGCTCTTATCAAGTAGCCTTATGTGCTGTCGAATCATAGAATCCCTACAGTTTGGAAAGCGGCCATTCAGCCCATTGACTCTGCATCAACCCTCCAAAGACACAGAGCCATCCAGATCCAGCACTACCTCATCCCTGTAACCCTACATTTGCCATAGCTAATCCACGAGGCTACACATCCCTGGACATTACAGACAACTTAGTGTGGCCAACTGAACTATCTGCACATTTTTGGACCATGAGAGGAAACCAGAACATCTGGCAGAAACCCATGCAGACATGGGGAGAACATGCAAACTCCACACAGACTATCATCTGTGGCTGGAATTGAACTCAGGTCCCTGGCCCTGTAAGGCAGTAGTACTAATCACTGAGCCACCATGTCATCCATGCCACAGTACCTTAATGAACACCTTTTGGAAATCTAAATATATTACATCTACTGATTCCCCCTTATCAAACCTGCTTGTTACCTCCTGAAAGAACTGTGATGAACTTGTCAAGCATGATTTCGCCTTCACAAAACCATGCTGCCTCTGCTTGAATATATTATGCACTTCTAAATGTTCTGCTATTACATCTTTTATAATAGACACTAGCATTTTCCCAATAACAGATGTGAAGCTAACTTGTTTTTTGTCTCCCTCCCATTTTGAATAAGGGTGTTACACTGGCAGTTCTCCAATGTCTGGAACATTTCCCAAATCTAAGGATTCTTGGAATTATTACCTGTGCTTCCACTAACTCTGTGGTTACTTCTTTTAAAATCTTAAGATGCAACTCATCAGGTCCAGGGAACTTAACAGTCTTTAGGCCCATTAATTTCTCTAGCACATTTTCCTCCAATGATAGCTATTGTGTTTATTTCCTCCCTTCCTTTGGCCCCTTGACTAATTGGTATTTTTGGAGTATTATTAATGTCTGCTACTATGAAGACTGAAAAATTATTCATTGAACTCTTCTGCCTTCTTTTGGTTCTCCATTATTATTTCCCAAATCTCATTCTCTGAAAGGCTTTTTAGCATCTCCTTTTTCTTGCTCATATATTTATAGAAGCTCTTATTGCCCTTATTTATATTATTTACTAGTTTGCCCTCAATATATTTTCTCTCTCCTATTATTTTTAGTTTTGTATTAGTATTATTAATTATTTTCTCACTTAGTCTCCTACACAGAGCACATTTAGTTCAGATTTCATTCCTGCTATACAACTAAAAGTCAAAATTTAGTATACTCGTTCTAACATGGAGTCTACTTTGTCTTTCTCAAACTTACTTACCTTCAGTCACCATCTGTAGAGTTTTCAAGTGCTCTTCGGTGATCTCGACAGTGTCCTGAGTGACCTAATGGAAAACTCTGCAATAGGTTCCTCTCTTATTGCTGGGTAGAATTAAATGTTGCCACACAGCAGCTCTTGGAACTAAGTGCTCCATTAATATTACCAGTCATAAATTACGTATCGCTTTCTACAACAAAGGGATTTAACTCGAGGATTTCATTGCACATCACACTGTTTAAATGGTTTAGCAAAATTTTCTGGCCTTTGTACTCATAATTTATAATGCCCGTTTGAAAGCTCAGGTTACAGAAGGATATACACTTTACAAACAACGGCTTTGTCAGTCAACGACCACAACACAGTTATTCATATTTTACACAGCTCCATTTTTTGACTTGGCACTATGCAATATGTAGACAGTAACAACCCACATGATTTGAACCTCACAAGCATTGAAAATATATGTACAAATGTAAAAGAACTAATGAGGACATCTTTTGTTGGTATGTTTCACTTGGTTTCACTTCCAAATTTAAAAATAGCAGCAACTCCCAGTAAATTTGCAACAACCAATTCATCCACCATAATGCACTATTTCTATTCATGCAATTGAGCTTTGTTAACAAAAGAACATTTTTAATATTAAATTGAAACTAACACCACTTTCAAATGTTCGGTAATTTGCATAAAACAAGGGAGCAATTACTGCTGAAGCTGGAAAAAGTCAGCAGACTACAGAACATCTGCCAAGAGAGAAACAGAGTCAATGCTTCAGGTCCGTGACATGCATAGGTTCTGCGCAAGCTTCACTGAAATCTGTGTCTCTCTATACAGATGCCACCAGAATTGCAATTCCCATTTCTATTGGAGCAAAAACAATCCCTTTTGCCTTCATTCCCAAAGGAAATCAGACTTGTGAGTCGCTCATTCCCCAACAGCAAGAAACCAACAGCAACTGCCTGAGATCTGGTTTGGCACAATAATAATTGGGGACTTCAAAAAGAAAGTTAGGCTATAAATGAGCTGCTGAGCAAGCTAAATCTATGCCAAAACATTAATAAAATAATATTTTAAAACAAGCAATAAAATTATCTTTAAAAATTGTCAGCAACAGTGCTAACTAATAGAATTTTTTCTTGTCTTTTCACTTAACATGCAGAGTGAGATAAACAGTTGTGGAGGTGCTGGTGTTGGACTGGGGTGGCCAAAGTCAGAAGTCCAACTGTTTAATTTGAAATCACAAGCTTTCAGAGCATAGCCGTTTCATCAGGTGAAGTAAGAGAAAAGCACACAGACACAGAATTTATGGGCACAGATCAAGGGCAGAGAGATCAAAAGATCATACAAATGGTGTGAGTGGAGTGTCGAATAATCAGTCTCTGCAGATGATCAAAAGTGCTTGATGGTCTGAATAAAGTGTCAACAATAACAAGTGAAAAATTGACCTATAATCCGATTAAATGAGGCAGAGAGATAATTATAGAAAGTTAAGAATAAGGCGGTGCTGGAGACAAACCAAATGATTGTAATAACATGATAGGTATAAGAGTCGCATGCCGAGGGTCTAACCAAAGTAATAAGTAATCCAAACTGATCTTCTGATCTCTTTGCCCATAAATTCTGTGTACTATGTGCTTCTCTCTCACTTCACCTGACGAAGGGGCAGTGCTCTGAAAGCCAATGATTTCAAATAAACCTGTTGGTCTATATCTGGTGTTGTGTGACTTCTGACTTAGATAACAAAATAATACCAAGTCCAGGGAAGGGAAAAGGAATCATGGCTGAGCTAAGAAGTTGGGTTAAACAACACAGACCTTGCCATTTCCTCTGGCAAAGCTAGCCTGGACAGAATCCATACATAAAAGTGGGGCTGGGAATGGGTGTCTTTCAGTCTGGGTTTTCCTCAACACCTGCCCTGGTGTAGGTATAGTTTTTTTTGGGGAGGGCAGAGAGTTTCAATTACCAAAACAGGCAAAACCCATCCCTTTGCCTCCTTTTCCTTCCAGCAGTACATCTCTTTCTTGCTAAATAGCATCAGGAATGACAATGATGTATGTCCAATATCACCTGTAGTCACAAAGTGTCTCAATTCTGTCCTTTGACACTGTCCTGGATCTTACAAGTCCAGGATCTGTGTAGCAATGCTATTGCTGAGATTCCTGAGAAGGATACAAGATCTTGTGAGGTGCTGCCAATGTACTGTGCTACAAGCAAGCTGCCATTCCAAGGTTTTCTACTCATTGCCCATCCTTAATTAGCCTGACTCCATTAAGAGTCAACCACGTAGTGTAGGCTGGATGTATCTTCTATCTCATGGTTTGGTGCCATGTGATAAGTTTGGGCTCAAGACAGATTAGTCGAGAAGAAGGCAAAGCCAAGAATTGTATTCGGGCTAGGACTTTAATGTAACACTAACACCTTAACATCAAATACTGCTGAACATGGTCATTGAGGATTTCTGATTTATAGTGATATTAGATAGTGGCTAATCTATCTTCTTTGTACATTAATGTCCATGTCCTCATGTGAGTCTTCCAGAGTATGTTGTAATCTAGTCTAGCTTGACCTAACGTTTGATCTGACTCTGCCCACATGCTGCTGTTTATGCTCAATGATACGCAGCTCCTTGACATCATTGTAAGGTTGCTCCAGGGTCACACAGCGTCCATGCCCCAGCTTTCTCTCCCCATGTCTAAACACTGATTAATAGTTATATACATACTCAAATGAGTTACTGAGAATACTGTGTTCTACAACACGTACTGTACAGACTTTTCCTAATCTCTCAAAGACCTGTGGAAGGGCAAGACTTAATTCACCTGTTCCAGTAGGTAGATCAGGAAAGTCTGTGACCAGTTATAGAAATTCAAAATAAAGCTGGTGATCTTTATCTTTCTCCACTGGTTTCTGTTCGATCAGAAATTCGATTGATCTGGCTGAAGGAACTTTGAGTGATGTAACTGCAGGAGTGGATAAAATTTACAAGGTGGTTATACATCTTCTGTTCTATTATTAATTGTGGATACAATTGTTAAGTTTCCTAGGAACAAATGAAGTGTCCATCCTTGTGTTCTTCTGGTAAAGAAGCTTGTTCCCTAGTGGTAGTCAAGTTTTCGTCAAGGTTCTTTTCCAAGGCATGAATGTATATGTTGGATTAGGAATGATCTGATTTGTTGCTTGGCATGTTCCTAAGGAAGAACATCTTCAAGAAGTAACTTCTTTTGCTACAATAGTTGGTGGAAGGCTGGACAGTTTTGTCTTCACTGATATGGAGTACTGGAACCATCCCAGTAACAAAATACTCTAGATCAAATTAAGATTTTGTGTTGATGTTGTCGCACACAATATATTGTTTAGGAGAGGTCTGTCTCCTTTGGTCAGCTAGTTTATTACGCTTTAAGTACTCAAGACACTTTGTAGAATGTTTTGTGTTTTGTATTAAATTGAACTTTTGTTGTATAATGCTTTTGGAACAATTTTCTAGACTCTATCCACCATTATTTGGGCTGTTTGTTGTAAATATAGATCCTCTTTGATTGGAGAAGTTCTGTGACTGATCTATTTAAGAGACCAACAACAATTCTGTCATAAATGCGCTTCTCTTGTAAATTTCCATAACTGCATGATTCAGATTGTACAGACGAGTCATTAATGAAACTATCAAGATTCTCCTGGAAGTTGATATCTGCTATTGAAGTGTGATCTTACTAGCATCCCATTTGTTCTTGAAGTGAAATATTGTTCAAAAGTTGTTAGGAGATTGTAATTTGTTTCTCATTGATCTGTTATCTTTGTAACATATGATATGATGTTCCTCCCATTGAGTAGAGAAGTGTGCTAACCTAGTTCTCATTTAATTTGGTGTCTATTCAGAAGCAATTCAATATCTTATGAATTGTGCTTTCTACATGTGCGATTCACAATACAGCAAATTGATCTGAAAGCTAGTTTTCTTTCTGGTGGAAAGATGGTATGGGCAAATTTTGTTACATTGTTTTTAGTTAGGCTTTTGAAGGTATTAATTATTTTCTTAATTTGGAAGAACTTTATTAGGATTTTGATCTCCTTATTATACTATACTTATTTTGTTCCCTCATGATAATGTCAGTTGGTTAAAACTGTTGTTGCTATAAAGATTGTTGTCGTGGTACCTGAAACCTGAAAACTGTTTTGTTATTCTAAATGCTGCTTCCAGTGTAAAGTTTGGTCTTCCTTTGTCAACATGGCATCCTCAAATAAATGAATGAAGATATTCCTTTTCCAAGTTGACTGAAAGATTTCCAAAAATCTCTGGGTAGAATTTTCTCAAAGTGGGTTCACTCAATAAATTTGAGTACATACACCCATAGTGCTGCTAGCGAGGGGGCAGAATTTTGGCCCAGCGACAACGAAGAACGGTGATATATTTCCAAGTCGAACACGGAGGTGGTGGCGCTCTCACGCAGATGCTGCCTTTGTCCTTCTCAGGGTAGAGGTCACAAGTTTGGAGGGTGTTGTCGGAGGAGTCTTAGTGAGTGACTGCAGTGCATACACATTGGTGTTAAGTGACAGAATGCTCAAGATGATTGATGTGGTGTCAGTCAAGCAGGCTGCTTTGTCCTGGAAGATTCGAAGCTTCTTGAGTGATGTGAAGTATCCAATTATTCTTACTACCTTTTCCTTCCCTGCATATTTCCAGGTACATAGCCTATACTGTTAGGAAGGTACCATTGAATATGTTTACATCCATCCTTTGAAGGAGTACATTCCAGATAATAATAACCCACTGTGTAAAAGAAAAAAGTCCTTACCTCTCATTCTTTGCAAATCATTATAAACCTATTTTCTTGGTTATTGATGTTTCTACCACTGTAAACTGTTTCCCTCTATATATTTAAACCTTTAATGATGTTGAACAGTTCTATCAAAACTTCCCTTAACCATCTCCAGTCTAAGAAGAACAATCCCAATTCTATACTCTCTCCAGGCAACTGAAGTATTACCATATTATTGAAAGTTTCTGCATTTTGCCTTTTGAAATGATTAGTATTTACAATTTTTCATTTGCTTATCTGTGCTATTCAACATACTGTTGTTAATTGTCACACAGAAGACAGTTTTGAATTCAGCATTGTGTAAAATTAATAAGTGTGAATTGGTAGCCCAATTTATAGCTTTCCCAAGTTTTATTTTTATTTCTACTGACTTCAGCAAAACTTGAGAGGCTTGTGAAAAACACAGCTGACTCATTAACACACTTTTTACTTCAGTGCCCAGAATTACAATATACCCCAGAGATTCGAATCATTGCCATCTTTAAAAGGTAGACAATCAAGCAAGCAATTGTCAAAGTTAATCTACTTAGTTAATCTTTATAACTAACAAATCCACATGTTAGAATTATTTCCTTTACCTTAGTACATATCAATTAGCATTCCATTAATAATTTTGGTATACTTATATTTTTTGAAGCCGAGTTTTCTTCTAATTTTGGCATGTTTTTAAAGTTATTTCTTATGATAAAATGTGATGTGCTGGTACTGAAACATCTTGGAAAATTCACTGCTTTGAAGCAGTGAAAATTTGAGACATTACTCTCATTAGCACTTATCATCAACAATGATATCAAAATAATATAATCTTTACCTGTCTGTTAATGTATTTGCAGAATGTAACAAAAGCATACAAACATAATGAATAATGTTACGAAGTTGAGTAGAGTATTCATGAATTGGAAAGCAGGAAGTTAGAAATGGTTGGTAAAAATGATCGTGGGGAAAAGCAGTGCCATAGTCCCCAAAAGAGCTTGTGCTATGTCTGTGCTTGGATGTTTACAAGTACTACGTACAGAGAGTGCCCGAATGGAAACATTTTGTATCAAACAGCCAAGCAACATTTTTACCAAGACAACAAGTTTTAATTTGGCCAATTAATTTAAACCAAGCACCTAGATACAGAAAGCCAATTGAATTTAATTCTAATGGCGTTGACAACAGCAAACTAATCCTACGTAAGAAATGCTACTATGTCATTACGGGTATAAAGATGAAGGCATTTTTGAAAATTGGGAGACAGCCAACTGCCATCTGAGGGACAACCAAACTTCAGCTACAGTGAAAGCAAATCTGCCATCTGATACAAACCTGGCTTTCAAATAAAATTACTGAGCTCTCCGAAAAGACCCATCAAAAGGTACCACAGCATTTTACCTCGAGGTCCTCACCAAAGGAATTAAAGAGAAAACATGCAAGACAGCAGAATCATCGGAAGAAAGGCTTTTGTGACAGATGATCAATGGAAAAGATGGAACTTTCCGGAAGACATATTCTGTGTGAATTTGGAGAGATTAAGTTTTAATTTATTATTGTCTTATTAATTGGGTTTATATAAGAGGGACTTTATTTGAACAACATTCTAATAGAATTTAGACCAGTTAGGGAGTAGTTGGTAGTCTAAGGGATGAATTGTTCAGTTTGTTAGTAATTCTGTTAATTTGCTCATTGTTAGGGTTAAATAAATAAGTTGCTTCTTGTTTTTTGTCAAGTGGAAATCAGGGTTTGTCTTTTTTTGAACAACTTTTAACAGATTACAAGCTTCTCTGGTGTTCCAGGGGTTAATTATTAAAGGGGAACCCCTACTCCCATCAAAAAGATTGGGGCTTCTGTTTTAGTTTAATTATCAGAGGCGTTCAGCTATTCCCTCTCGTAACAATAATAAAGGATTTATAGACTAATGAACCCTGCCGCATTAAAAGAGCAATTAAATCTGCCACCATAGTAATCTATCGCATAACCTGAAACCCCACCCCCGAAAATGCAAAAAAAAGGTGAAATTCAGAAAAAAGATTGAAAAATGTTTTGCTTTTTTTAGGCAGCTAAGCAGTTTTATAATATGACGGCCTGTCATAACTCCTTCCATTCACAGTTAACATTCTGTAACTAAAAATGTTCTCTTTGCTCAGCAGCTTGTCAAATTCACTTCTAAAGAAACAAGAGGCAGTATTTTTCTTTAAAAATCGTAGATACATAGATACATTTTTAAGAAATTATTTCACATAATATTTCCATGTATTTATTACAGATAGCTGTTTTCCTGTCATCTTGAAAATGTCTCAAAATTCTGTGCATAGTTGCAATATTGAGGACCATGCTAATTAGCTTGAGGATTCTCAGTAAAGAATATCGCACTGCTGCATAAACTGAGATTTCCCATATTCATTTGGAAAGCACACTGTCAAAAAGACTTCCAAAAACAAAAGCATGATTGTACGGTTAATCACCCTGTGCATTTTGTAATTTTTAATACCATTTATTATGCCACAAATTGTTATAGGTGGAACTTCCACTCCCTTCTGCCTAGTGGGCAATGGTGAGAACATTGGGAAAACACAACAAAAATGGAAAAAAAAAATCAGACTCACAATGTCACGGAAAAATTTCTGATTTTCTCCTGAAGGTTTAAATGGCCAGTGCTGAATCTTACTGAGGGGTGATTAACTTATTTCAATGTATTTTATCTCATTATTACCTAATCTCACTTCACTTCTGTGCATTTCCCAAACCCTTCTCTTCCTCCGAGAAACTAGACAATGCCAAATCCCAACACGAAAGTCAAAGCAGTTACCTAGTGGCAGCCACTCGCTACTTCATTCTCTGGTCTTTCAGACAGCTCTATCTTTATCACAATGGTCATGCAATCTGCACGGGCCTGTCCTCTTGCACCTTTTGTATATGCAAGTCACCATCGGCAAACCAACAGCCTCACAACATCATCATGGCTGCTTTCAGACAAAGTCACACACTACTACATTCCCTCAGGACTTCACTTTGCAGCTCAGAGTTACCTATGACCTGTCTGCTTCTTCCAAGTCCCTTTGCCCACGGCGAGTCTCACGCACCTTATACATCTACATATGTTGCATCTTATAGCTGTCAGCTTACTTTCATAGCATTCAAGAACTTTGCGCTTAATAGGAGGTTGTCAGCCTCTTTTGCTCACAGTGCTTTACAGCTCAGAGGGAGAGGCAGACAGTTTGATATGATTTGGAACACTGAACAATCAAGGGGGTGGACGTACTGCTATATAGCACTGCGTTCAGTCAATGTCACGCCAACAACATGTGCCAGCAGCTTACACAACAAATACACTGCATGTGCTTCAACCAAACAGAAATATCTAAAAGGCAAAGGGGGCCAGTCCTAAGTGGAGCCAAAGACTACGGGGTGCCATGACACTCAGTCGAGGGGCTTGTCCGATCTCAGTTCAGGGGGTTCAGTCAGAAGCTTGGTCCTACAGTCTGGTCTCTGCAGTCTGCAGGTGTATTGGATCAAGGTCAGACCTACAGGACAAGTGCAAACAGTCCAGAGATTTTAGGTACATTAGTCAGGATGCTGACCCAATATCAGTCAGGGATATCTTGCCAAATCAGGAGAGGGGGTGAACCACAGTCAATCCTGGGGAACTGGGCAATAATGACGAGAGGGCTTATCAGAAAGCAGTCCTTAAAGTTCTGAGTTCTGGAGTGGGAAGCTCAAGTCTGGGATTGGTATTCATTGAATTAGGTCACTGAGAAGAAGGATTATCCTGAACATGCTTTAACATGGGGTGCATATATGGCCAATAAGGGCATGGCAAACTGCAAAACCATAGGCTCAGGAGGTACACTGGGGATATTAGCAGTTATGTAAAGGGATGGGATGGGGGTGTGGGAGGATAGCACCAAAAGATCATCGGGGACACAGAAAAAGCAACTCAAATACATGAATGATGTGAGGACCACAATGCATCTCAGACAGAGTCTGCAAATCACTCATGAGGACACAAAGTTGAAAAGCTGTCATCTTCGATCCAAAGTCAACCACATGATAATGAGAGAAAATGGCTGCCAGCACATGCAGAATAGGTAAAGTAAGTTATTGTTTTCCTCTTTGGGAGTGGGGTGTAATTCTTTGAATGTGACATCAGCAATTGAATTAATCATGTATCCATTGATTCTACAATGCCACCCATCTGGCACCAAATTGCAATTTCTTGGCAGGTCATTCTTTTTGCAAGAATGATAATTAAAATTACGACCTTAGTTGATCATGGTCATTACACAGTTTGCATCAATAGCCTCCTTGCCATGTCAGATATGCAAGTCTATTCAGACTCTAACTTAAAAATCTGACCTGGGTTTGCCATTTCTGAATTGCATTTCATACCTGATACTGGAAGACAATGCTTCAGAGCTACTACATTTGCTCACCAAACTGTAAGTATGCAAGGACATGGACTGTGATGTTCAAGGATGACTTTTTTGGAGAGGGAGTGCTAGTAAAGTGGGTTGATGCATTAGCACTTTGCTTCTGTAACATACATCTGAATAAGGTTACATATCTCAATGTTCCTTATGGGGGCATGATATTGGCCTACTTACAATACCTCCTTGTCACATTATGTCAGGGCATAATATAATGCTTCATTGTGATTGATGTGGAGGGCTCAGGAATACCATCAGTGAATGGTGTTCTCTGTCCAATATTCCCACAGATTACTGCGTCACACATCTGGCACGAATACATATTGCAGTTGGTGGAAGCCTTGTGCCCACTGGGCACAGATGAAGACTGTATTGAAAGAGAGAGCAATCACAATGCTGTCTGCAAGCTCAGCAAGAAAAGCAAATTCAAGTAGTTGCCTCAGTCTCCAGAGGGGGAAGCATGGGGTGGAGAGCCCTCATAGAGATGGCGAAGGATGACCAGGACCTACCAATACTGACCTCACTGTCATTTTCTACTAACACAGTGCACACACAGGCTAAGGATGACCTGGGCCACAATCAGCACAGAATTGAGTGACCTCCTGGAGCAGGACTTAGGTCAGAAGGACTGGGTGACCAGCCCAACCCAGTGACTATCAATGCGATAACCGTGTTGAGTTTTTATGTCAGCAGTTCGTTTGAAGAAGCAATTGGAGACCTTTGTGAAATTTCCCAATTCTAGACACACAAACGCATTCAAAATGTCACAGATGCCATTTTCTCTAGAATGCATGTTTCTCCAGAAATTCATTTTCTCTAGAATTCTCCAGAATTCACAATTCTGTTGTGAGGAAGGGTCACTGGACCCGAAACGTTAACTCTGACTTCTTTTCACAGCCACTGCCAGACCTGCTGAGCTTTTCTAGCTATTTGTTTTTGTTTCTCCAGAATTCAGCAGTTTATATCCTTTCCCTATGATGAGGACAGTCAAGCAGTGCAGGACATCTCAACCATTACTGGCTCCCGCCAGGTACTGTAGATTGCTATATTATAGGACACTATAGATTACACATTGAGGCTTCTATCACTAACCACTAGAAACTGTCAACAGAAAAAGCTTCCACACCATCCAAGTTCAACTTATCTGTGACCATCAATGCCAAATTCTGGGGGTCTGACATGATGCCTGCATTGGAGAACTCACAGGTTCCTGTGTCCTTCCAAGTTCCTGAACCATACAAGGTGACTGCTAGGAGTCAAAAGCTACCCCCTCTAAACATAACTACTGATACCTCTACAAAACCCTCAGGCTAACACAGAACAAGGATACAATGCTGCTCAGACTTCCTTCAGGGCCAGAGTGAAATAGATCAAAGGCTTCCTTTAGATGAGGTTTCAATGCCCAGACTGTTCCAGAGGGGACCTAGTGTAATCCAGAAAAGAGGTGCAGCATCATTATGGCATGCTATACCCTTCACAACTAGAGCCAATAGATAGGGGGATATACTAGGTGCAGACAAAATGGGGATCAACAGTAATTTCTGGGTCATAGTCATATAGCTGGACAGCATGGAAACAGACCCTTCAGTCCAACTCATCCATGCTGGCCATAGTCTCATTTGCCAGTATTTGGCCCATATTCTTCTAATCCGTTCCTAGTCATATAACCATCCAGGTGCCTTTTAAATGTTGTACCAGTCTCCACCACTTCCCCTGGCAGCTCATTCCAAACACACACCACCCTCTGTGTGAAAATGTTGCCCCTTAGGTCCTTTGGGATGAAGATGACAATGAGGATTAGGACACTGATCAAGAGGGACATCTAAGAGACCATGATAGAGTTATGCATGAGCATCAAACACAACAAGCCAGAGAGAACATCATTAAAATTCACTTTCAGGAGGAATGAGCAGGATTTTTACTTCCTTGCATTGTGTTGTTTGCTGTACATTATGTGGCAAACAGTTCCTGGTCAGTCCATCTGGATGCATCTGCCCTCCTTGAACTTTTCTGTTCATAGATCAATATTTACTTTTAGCCATATGACTGTACGCATGATATTGATAGCTGATCCCACCTCAAAAGTTTCTGCACTTGACGTGCCCTCCTCACCATTCAGCAGTCACCGAGAGAGGGTAGTAACATCAACATTAGACTCGGTGGGCTTTTCAGGTTTCAGTCAGTGAATGATATCCAAGAGTTACACAGTGCAGTCCCTTATGATTGGCAGCAAGTTGGGAGCAATCCTGAGGCACCTCCTTCTCATCCTTCCATTGTCAGTCAGCCATCCATGTTTCAGATTGTCTGTAGACTGCTGAATTACTCCAAAATGCTTGAGCATCCTGTAGGACAGCGTTCAACCTGAGAAAGGCAGCACTTTGTGCTGTTTCTCTTGGCACGCCACTGAGGTAGCAGGAAGAGTGGAGATGTGAGCTCCTCTTTGTACACCTCCCAGCCTTGAATGCCAGTGTGGTCCCTTCAAAAGATGGAATGAATGAACCTTCGTCTCCAGGGATTGTGAAATCATCACTGATTCTGTTCTCTCACTCAGAAGGTGAGTTTGAATATGGATGATCTATTTAGGGCAGACCCTACCACGGACCCTGCACCTTGCTTTTAGCCTCAGTGTTGTACATGTTAAAGTCCAATGTCTTGGCTGCAATAACAAAGTTACAGTTCAAGGATTCCTGACATCTGATGCTAATTGCTGTAACAAAGTCAGTTGCGTGTGAGAGATGACCAATGCTTACCCATTACAACTTCTTTCATCCTTGGGATGTCTAAAAAGGCTGCTCCTGAGGATCTTGATGCACTTTGACAATGTCATTAATGGCCAAGATCTTGGGAATCATTTTCTGTTTGGAGGTCAGCAGGGGCCAGTCTCCAGCTGTCCTCTAAGCGCCAGAGACCTAGGGCACTTCTTCCTCGATTAGCTGCATAGACATGTTAGTGGTGTGTTCGCCAGATTGAGCTCCCGAGGCTAATCTAAAAAAGAGAACCCCTCCATCCCGAGGTGAAAGTCCCTGAGCTGGAGGAGGGTGCAGGTCAAAGCCTTGCCAGTGCCCCTCTGAAGGTTCAGAGGCTCCTCCTCAGAGGTGGAGGTGGAGCTAAAGGTCTCAGTGCTGGCTAATTGTTAGCAGAGGTTCGCTGGGTGCCACTAGAGTCAGCATAAGAAAAGGAGTTACTTGTACAAGACAGATAAAAGCTTGAGCAGGTTAGCAGCCAGTTAGCACTGGTGGCGTATGCAGTGAAAGTCAATCAGCTGGTTACTCATAAGTTCTCCACACCCTCAGAGTGGTTACACTCTTCTCCAGCCACACCAACCATCTTCTCCTTGTATGGTCTATGCCCTCTCAACCAGATTGAGAGATTTTTTTTCCCTGTATTGAGACAAAAGCTGTGTTGGAAGTGATGGAAGGACATGAGAGGGCCATGAGGGTGATGCAGGAAGAGTAGAGGTTGTGTCCTCGGGTGAGGGAGTAGCGGCCAGGGAAGGTTAGTTGGTGAAAGCATTTCAGTGGACATGATGAATGCACAAGTGAATGTTGTAGCCCATGAGCGCCAGTGAATGGATACTGCAGTGGTAAAGTTTGAGTGACTGGTGGTCTTGTGAGTGGGAAATGTCATTAAAAACAGTAGCATTTACCCTGGTGGAGTGTAGAAGATCACTTACTTTCTTCCTGCACTGCTGGGCATTTCCTTTAACCAGGAACACTGCACTAGCCTTGAAGCCATCTCCCATATCCCCAACCCAATGCTGCCAGACCCAACACACACCTCTAGGCTCTGGCACAACCCTGTTAGATCCAAAACACACACACAGCCCTCAGCACAATGCTGTCAGACCCGACAAACACTCATCCCTTGATGAATCCTTCTGTAAGTAGCACCAACTCCACATCCTGACCCAACCCTGCTGGACTTTACACACACTTTCCAACACCTCCTCCACCACCACCTACAACCAGACCCTTAAAAACCTGACACCCACCTCCTACCCATCCCTCAAAGTAATCCTGCTGGAGATGACACCCAACCATCCCATTCTACAGCCTGATTCTGCCAGACCTAACACTGCTCAACCTAAAATCCACTCTTAATGCGACTCTAATGGAGCTGATGCCCACCCTCACTCGACCAGATCCTGCCAGTCCTGACAACCCCCACGTCCCCAACTCCACTGACCATGCCAGATCTAACATCCAACCCTGACCACACACCCACCCCTCCCCGCTAACAACTCAACCTGGCCTGGCTGGACCTGACATCCACTCACTACCCACCGACCCTGCGCAGCCAGACCAATTAAGTCCCCACCCCAACCTACACCTCCTCTAATCTGACCCTGCCAGAACCAAAATCATTCAGCCCAAACCCAGCACTACCCTCAACTCAATAATGTTCATTGTATTGATAAGTGTTCTTTACTCAAAATAATAATCAGTCAAATGATCGAGTGCAGAAAAATCATTTCATGAATCCGTATCTGCATTCCTAATCTATCCCACACTTCTTTCCAGGCATTAACTTCAAATAATTTGAATGCACACAGCTTCCCAACATATCCAGTTTTGTTAGGTTTATGCAACTTCTTATCCACAATTATTTTGCTAAAATATAGCATTACTTTCCCAGGCCCTTTTCTACACATAGCAATCTTGGTCACATACAGTGATCAGCACTTGCTTTTTATTACCACTTTGTTAAATCCCTGTACCAATTATGCCTGGTTCGTAATCTCATCAACTCATCACCATACTTTTGTCACTGACATCGTTTGCAATTCGTATCTATTTTAGCAAGATTAACACATTTGCAGAGAGATTGAGAAATCCCATTTTTCTCTGTACTCACGCCTGTACATTATTTTAGACTAACCTTTAATAATTCTAATTTGTCACGTTAAAGGAACAGAATCAGTCAAGCCGCCATTGCCTTTTTTTCAGATTTTGTCCAGTAATTCATATCTATTTCCAGCTAACCTTCTCCTATAGACACCTCTCCATGTAAACATACATTTACACTCTCCCTTTGTAAAAGTTCTAATAGGGTGTGCAGACAGCTATTTTGTACAAGTTGCACTATTTTCCTCTTTAGAAAATACGTCTTACTGAAAATAATAAACTAAAGAAAATCCTTAAGAATGTTGTTTAACTGAAAAAGTAATTTGAAATCAAGTCTAAGTAAGTTAGATTTGATAAGTGAGAATAGTCTTTGTTAAAGTCATAGCCTTATTGTTTTCAACACAAAATGATTTCCTCAGAATCAAGATAACAAGGTGTGGAGCTGGATGAGCACAGCAGGCCAGGCAGCATCAGAGGAGCAGGAAAGCTGACATTTCGGGTCTGGACCCTTCTTCAGAAATGGGGTAGGGGAAGGAGGCTCTGAAATAAATAGAGAGAGGGGGAGGCGGTGATAGAAAGTGGATAATGGAGCAGACAGGTAGAGAGAAGACGGACAGGTCAAGGAGGTGGGGATGAAGCTAGTAAAGGTGAGTGTAGATAGGGAGTTGGGATGGGCGTTGGTCAGTGAGGAGGGAGGGGCAGGTAGGTGGGAGGGAAGACGGACAGGTCAAGGAGGTGGGGATGTAGCTAGTAGGTGAGTGTAGGTAGGAAGTGGGGGTGGGGGTTGGTCAGTGAGGTGGGAGGAGCGGATAGGTGGGAGAGAAGATGGATAGGTCAAGGAGGCGGGGACGAGAGGGGGTGCTGGTCTTGGGATGAGGTTGGGGGTGGGGAGATTTTGAAGCTAGTAAAGTCCACATTGAGACTATTGGGTTGTAGGGTTCCAAGGCAGAATATGAGGTGCTGTTCCTCCAGTTTCCGGGTGGCATCATTGTGACACTGGAGGAGGCCCAGGATGGACATGTCGTCCAGGGAGTGGGAGGGGGAGTTGAAGTGGTTCACGACAAATGACAACATCTCCCAGTCGCGAAACACTTCAACTCCAACTCCCACTCCCACTCCCTCGAAGAAGGGTCCAGACCCAAAACGTCAGCTTTCCTGCTCCTCTGATGCTGCCTGGCCTGCTGTGCTCATCCAGCTCCACACCTTGTTATCTCAGACCCCAGCATCGGCAGTTCCTACTATCCCTTCCTCAGAATAAAGTAGCATTTCCCAGTCTACATGATGTCATCATGCAACTTAAGGAGGTAGTGCTTAAAGTTAATCGATATTTGGAGGTCAGGTAATGAATATAAATCAACAGTACAGCTTGCAAAAATCATCTTCATTTATTTAGTTACAGAAACATGGCAAATTTTACATTTTCTAAATCACAGTTTGACTATATCACAGCATGTCTCACTTGTCCAAGCTCTTTGCTCTTCCATCTTACTTGTACCATCTCCTCCATTTTATGCATGCGTCACTTTCTTTGATCCTCAAATCTCTTGTCTCTCTGAACTTCACATTTCCCTATCTTTCTCCGCAGTCTCTCTCCTCTATCCCTCAACTATGTATCTCTTATTCCCCCAATGTCTTTTACTTTGCTACATAAATCTTTTACTCTCTCTCCCCTGCTGTTACCCAAGTGTTTATTCCTTTAGTGATCAGATTTGTCAGGAGCCTTGTAATCACTGTCTAATAAAGGGTACTTTTGTTGGGCAATCAATGGGCAAGAGATAAACCACATATCAGTGTCTATTTAAGCATATCTATCCTGCCATAAAAGTGAATGAGACATTGTTTCACCTAGAATTGTCACTGACCTATGCTTCAAGTGACAATTCCCATGCTTCCCTCATAAAAATGGTGTTTCCATTTACATCTCGCTCCTATAACTTGCAGTGAAGGGCTCCGCAGAATTGCAACCGGAAAATTTTCACCCAATAATATGCAATGAAGTGATGCGAAGCTACTAAATCTAGACAAGGGGAACATCTGATCCCAAACAGAAGTACTGTTCACTCAAATTCCTCAGGAAAATCTGTCTAAAATGGCAAGTCTAATTTTAAACCAGGGCTCCGTATTAGCCATAGTTTAAGGACCGTCATTTCTAAGTCAGAAAGTTACAATTTCAAACCACTTCAGACATGTCAGACAGGCTGACACCATGGCGCACAACTGAGGGAACATTGCATTGAGAGATGCGAAGTCTCAGCTAAGATATTTTACTGAGGCTTGTCTTAGATGTACATAAAAGATCCAATTCCATTTCAAAGAAGATGGAGAAGTTAACTCCAATGTCCTGGTCAATATTTATCCCTCAACCAATATCACTAAACATGCTGGTTAGTTATCTCCTGGTTGTTTGTCAGACATTGTAATGTCACATGTCCTACAATATTACACTTCAGTTATTTCAGTCGATGTCAAGAACTTTAGGATGCTCTAAGGTCATGAAAGATGCCACATAACTGCAAAATTTTTTTTCTACATGCCGGATCATCCTCAATGAATCAGACAAACGCAACAAATTGATTGGGAAATGTTTTGCTTTGTCAAACAATGAATTAGTTATCTATATTTTTGCTATATATATATGGATATATATATATTACATACAATAAAAGTTAAAGTAGAAACATTATTCTGAAAGTTAAGAATTTTTTTTATTTTATGTGTAACCTAACGTAATTTAAGCTTAGTTATTAAATTGCTTGGTTATTCAATCAATAAACCAATTTTTATTATGGTGAAGAAACCCCATTGCTGTCTGTGTAATGAACAGAAGCTTAAAATCCCAAGTCTACAATACTATGCTATTCTTCCAAACTAAGTACGTGACAATCAAGCACTGGCAATCCTGTTCCTCTTAATTCATTGTGCAAAATTAAGTGTCTCTAGCAAGGCTGGTATTTACTCCCTTTGATCAATTTCCCATGAGGCAATTTCTTGAGCTTTTTTCCTCAAATGATTGGAGTCATTTTATGCAACTACTGGGTGGCTTGCTAAGTTACCTTAGAGGGCTAAGTGCCAAACATGTGGTCTTGGATTGAAATCACAAAGACCAGACTGGATAATGATGGCTGGCTTCCTTCCCTAAAGCATACTGCTAAACCAGTTAGATCTTTAAAGCATGCTGGTAGCTTAAACAGTCAATTTAGTGATGCCAGTTATTTTATTTTTAGAAGAATCCCCCCAGCAAAATATGGTTTACTGAGCTGTATCTCAATTGCGTCAGGACTGGTGTTAACCATGCAAAATCCTTATACAGAAGTGAAATACAGCCAAACAAATCCTCTTAAATATAGCTATGGATAGGCATCGCAAAACATGAAGCATCGCCTACAAAACATAGAACATACAACCGTACAGCACAGGAACAGACCCTTCGGCCCACGATGTTGTGCTGAACATGCCGCCAAATTAAACTAATCCCTTCTGCCTGCCCTTAGTCCATATCCCTCCATTTCTTGCATATTCATGTGCTTATCTAAAAGTCCCTTAAACGCCTCTATAGTATTTGCCTCCATGACCATGCCTGGCAGCGCTTTCCAGACTCCTACCACTCTCTGTGTAAAAAACTTGCCCCTCACATCTCCTTTGAACATTCCCCCTCTCACCTTAAATGCATGCCCCCTAGTATTAGACGTTGTAACTCTGGGAAATATATTCTGACCGTCAACCCTGTTTGTGCACCTCATAATTTTATAGACTTCTATCAAGTCTCCCCTCAGCCTCCACTGCTTCGGGGAGAACAACCTGAGTTTTTCTAATCTCTCCTTATAGTTCATACCCTCTAATCCAAGTAGCATCCTGGTAAACTCCATCTACATCCTCTCCAAAGCCTTCACATCCTTCCTGTGGCTATCAGAAGTGAACACAATGACCTCTCCTAATTAAGCCATGTAGCTCTGACAATCTAAAAGCCTTGAACCAGAGCCTATGTGGAAGTGTGATGAGGGAAGATTAAATGGCACAGATGAAGATGATTCCAAATTCTTTTTGAAGAAACATAATTCTAATCCGGAACGGACACGGTGAGATTTAAACTCTTATTCTATAGATAATTTATCCTCCTCTTTATACAATTAATCCAGTAACAAATGCAATGCTACCCTATCCAATAATTCTTATGGCCACACATATATGTCAATAAGGTTGCCAGCTAACATGAAGAAAAGGCAAAATGAAAATTATTCAATGATCCATTCTCTACCCTTTATTTCTATTTTTCATGCAATGTTACATTCACAGCAGTAACTACTGGACTTTGGATCTCCCACAGCCTTACTCATGTTGCCCTGAAGAATGCCGTATTATACAAGTAGGCTGTGCCTTCATTTTTCCAATGCTCAAAGCCTTGAAATTCCATCCCCAAACCTCAGCTTCTCTATAGTTCTTTGAGAGCTGTAACCTGTAGGTTGCCTTTCACAGACGGCAGACTGCTCACACCCTCAAGGGAAGAAAATTGTGCAGGAAAGCTGTACTTCACTGTGGGTGAACTGAATGGTTCGACAGTGAGACTTCTGCCTCTCTGAAAGGAAATCACACTGTCAGAAGCTACCTGTTAATCCGTTTGTCCAACAGATCCATCATTTCAAGCAGCACCAGGCCTCGGTGGTGGACACTGCTAGGATTGCAAGACGAAGGCTGAAGAGGATCATGGCTGCCCCAGAAAGATAGGTCTCTGGGTTTTAGGTTGGAGAGGGATACTAGAACCCACAGAGAGGTGATTGAAGGCTAGGTTTCTGTTAGGTTGGTGGCAAGGAAAGTGGGCTGATATATATGAGAATGCCCTCTGGTGCATAGAAGCAATCCATTCTTCCCAGCTTTTCTCACACAGGCCATTAAAAACAGCACGCCCACTCCTGTCTGGTCAATCAGCTTGCTGAAGTAAGAGTAAATTATTTAATTATGGCAGGTGGGCCTTTGATTTTTGTGCCTGCCCATCTAGCAAATTATGTCGTGTGTAGAAAGCTGGTGGACTAGCCAACCTATATATTTTACATGTCCCTATCAACAATCACCCCCACCCCCAAAACCATACCCAGTGGGAACACCCCATAAAAATCTAGCCCTACATCTTTGAACAAGTGGTCATGTGGTCTACCTCCTCATGGAACCCAGTGTCAAATTTTGTTTGATATTGCTTGTAAAGCACCTTGGGATGTTTTATTATTTTAAAGGTGGTCAATTAATGCAAATTATTGTTATCAAAAATGGCCAGTAGGTGAAATTTTATGGGGAATTTACTACATGAAATATGGGTGGAATTAGGCACAACAGTCACAGAGATGTGCACTGCACGTAAAGCTTTTAATGGTAAAGATAATTGAATTAAATAATAAAAAGCACATCTTCAGTGTTAGAGAGAGCAGCTACAGCATTAAGTATCAGTGACTGGGAAGGATCCAGCATGTAGCAACGGTTAAGCCACATTAGCTGATGTGACCCAAATGTTGTGATAGCTGCAATTCACCCAGTGTTCTTTGGTTAGGAAAAGGAAATCAATCCTCCTCTAGTTAGCTATTCAGGAAATGTGACTGTAAAAAGGATTTCGGTAGTGACAGGATCAGGCTTCACTCTAAAGCTGCCTATTGTAGAATGATTGACAGTTAATGTCTCAGAACATACATGATAGTAATCATGTAGGTAACATGTTTGAGAACTGCTACTCACACTTCAGTATCCAAACTTAAGTCACAATCTTCCAGAAAAGGGAGTTTACCAATGCTCAGAATTTATGCCATGATGTCAAAAAAGCTGGGAAGTTCCCTGCTCTCTGTTAAATCTCTGATACTGACAGACATTTGAATTCAGCATCCGAAATGAAAAAGAGAAAAATCAGCCAGGATTCCTGACTGCTGCCCATTAACGCTACTGCAATTACATATGCATTGACAGGGCTGGGCATAATTTGGTACCATTTGATGTTAGTAACCTACAGCCACTGCTGCGAGTTAAATAATGATCATATGAACAAGATATCCAAAGGTGTCTAGTGCCTACTGATAATACCCCAGTACTGTATCAAAACCTTCCGAAGAGGAAGAAGGGTGTGTAAAATGGCAGGAAGGACCAGGAAATAATAAAGGAGGTGGGTGTGAGGAAGCTGTACTGCTTTATATTCACTAAATGGGGTAGAAGACAAGCCAGTGAGGTGTTGTGCATTTCATAATAATCTGGCTGAAATATGGAGAAAGATTTCTTTTGTTCACCGCGTCCTACACAAGCTTGACCAAGATGAAAGTAACACATCTGGAATTTATCAACTACTGTGCACTTTATACCTCACGTCCACATTGTTGTAATATTTGCATACACCGGTAATGGAGGCTTCACAATGAAACTAAACATTACTGTCATAGTTTTCAATACATATGTCTTCACTTCTGCACATGTATGGCCCACTACTGTTAGGGTAGTAGGTTAACAAATACATCTACACATGAGCTCTGATTGATTTCATTGAATTCCCTTCATTTCCAGTTGCAGATTGTTGTAACTGCCATCCGATATGTGCTGCTAAACTCATCCAGAGGATCTGAATGAGATGAAACCATAAACGGAGTGTTTGATTTCATCTGTTTACAGATTTATCAGTTCCCAGCATAACCACAGAGTGAATAGCCAAGGTCTTTTTCCCAGGGTGGGGGAGTCCAAAACTAGAGGGCACAGGTTTAAGGGGAGAGTTAAAAGCGACCTAGGGGGCAACTTTTTCACCAGAGGGTGGTGTGTGTATGGAATGAGCTGTCAGAAGAAGTGGTGGAAGCTGGTACAATTACAACATTTAAAAGGCATCTGGATGGACACATGAATAGAAAGGGTTTAGGGGAATATGGGCCAAATGTTGGCAAATGGGACCAGATTTATTTAGGATAACGGGTAGGCGAGGACGATTTGGACCTAAGGGTCTGTTTCCCTGCTGTGTAACTCGATGAGTCTAATCGCGGAGAGGTACTTACTCCGATAGGACTTGGTGTGAGATCTCCCGCACCATCTCTCTTTGCCCTCGATTTGGCATGGCATGTTGGAGATAAAACAACGGCACAGGGGAGATAGTTATAAATTCAATTTACAAGTCTGTGGATTGAAGTCCGAAAGGATTGAGGAGGGTTAATTCAACCTGAACAACTCGCTGCAGGAACGGGTCTCCGATACCTTCAAGGATTTGAAATTTGCAAAAACTCAACGCACTAGCTCTCAAACTATGGTGGGGGGGCGGGTGGAGGTGAGGACAGAGGCAAAAAAAAACCCAGCAAACTTTCACTGCGGTGTTCAATAATTCCACCAAAGCAACTTTTAACCGATAATATCCAAATAGCTGCTCCAGCGAACGGCGCCGTGTTTGCTTCGTAAAGTGACAACAAAAAGCCATTCAATCCGGTTTGAGCTTCGGCAGCAATTCACCGCATTTTATACAAATGCTGACAATGAAGAAAGATAGAGGGCTGAACAGTCTAAAAGCTCTCCACGAGAGTTAATCGTTTCGGGGACGGGTTGGAAACTGCTAGCCAGCACCGTGTGATGTACATACAGTGAATGCACTAATTTTTAAAATATATATATATATCATTGCATATTTAAATCGTAGGATGCATCTAATATAAATACAATTTTGACCTGCAGTTTTATTTCCCTGATAAATGCAGAATTTGCTCAGTTTATCTAATCCCAACACTGCGGGTGCGGGAATTGATCCCTCAAACCGCAGCTTTAGACTCAGTTCCCGTGCGGACAGACAGCACTCAGCACACACAACACAATCGCCAAAGCAAAACAATTCACCCCTCACCCAGAGCCAGGAAAGGTCAGGCATCAGCAGGGGCGGCGGAAGGGACGCTTCAGCCCCTGACGAAGGAAGGTGCACGAGTTTGCAGAGCAACAGGCAGCGCACTCCTTACCAGCAGCAAACACGCTGTCTTTACCTCTCCTCCCGGGCACGAGGGGGGCTGGGGGTGGGGGAGCCTCGCGCAGCCCGTCTCCTGGCAACGGCTCGGGGCCGCGCGCCACTGAAGCCCCCGGGTTTGGAACGTGTCAGCAAGAAAACCCCCAGACGGCACGTTTCCGCCAACACGCACAGCTCCTCTCCATGGACCCAACTCGCGATGACATCTGCCGGAGGAGGGCACAGGCCTCATGAATCCCGGAACTTGGAGAATTCGCTGCAGTCACTCGCATATCCCCGGTGAAGCTCCCGCCTCAGCTGGCTCCAGCCTTCCTCCGTCCCTCTCACAGAGGGTGGGGGAGCTTCACCCCAAACAACATGCAGCAGATTGCAGCAACCAGCCTTAAAGAGACCGTTTTTAAAAATGTATATATAGCAATAAAAAAAATGTACCCTGACCAGCACCCAACCAATTGCCATTCACCAAACTAAAAGCATTACTTCATAGTCAAACTTAACCATGTGTGTTATCGAATTCTTTTATTACATTATTGGGCCATCGCAAGGTAAGAGAGCACAAACTCTTCTCGGTCATTCCCAACCTCTCATTTCCCTCTCCGTCCCCAGCATCTTTCCATGCAATTAGGAGTTGGAACACTTTACCTCCTGCCTACTCCCCGTTCAAGACCTTCCGTGTGAAGCAGCAATTTATTTGTACATCTTTCAATCTAATCTACAACATTCTTTGCTCGAGTGCAAATTCCTCTAAGTAGTACAAAGGCAAACTGGGGGACTGCAGTTCACATCCGCTCAGTCCCCAAACGTGACTCTGACTTTCTCAACACTTGCTATTTTTAACGCAATATCTTGTTATCGTGCCCTAGGTCCGCAGCAGCGTTCTGGTGAAACTCCATGCGAACTGAAGGAACGGCACCTTGTTTTCCATTTAGGCACTTTACAGCCTAGGTCTCAATATTGACATCAATAACTTAAGACCATTAACTCTGTGCTCCATTTTTCCTCAATTTCCCCTAATGTTCTCGTTTTCTGAATTTTGATTTCAGCAGAACTGACCTTAGTTTTGTTAATAACGCATACTATTAACACCCCCACTGGAGCTACAACTATTAGCATTCCCTTTGCCTTTTGCTCTGTGACACATATGTTCTCTCATCTCATTGCCTCCTGTCACCCCATCTTTTACTAAGAAATGTAAGGCTTTGCCACCATCCCACCCTTTGCTAAGAAAATCTACTGAGAGACATTGGAGCTCATTGAAATTCTGGCAGTTCCAGCTTAGTGAAGCTAATTATCTGCAAACAAGCTGGATTGTATTTGTGAGTTCATGCTAAAGTACAACCTTCAGAATGCAGTCTCACAAGTGGAGGTTGAATGCTAATAATGTGAAGTCATTGAGGCAGTCTGTGATGGTATGACTTTTGAGGGAATTCCAAGGCTACATCTTTGAAGTAAAGAATGGAAATTCATTGGAAAGGTGGCAAACTTTTTATTTATGATCCTCACAGTGATCACTGTTATCTGGGGCTTGGGTTTCTGAGAAAGTTGTGTGATGATCTAGTTGATGTTCGGCATGGGGTGTTCAACCAATTCTGAATGTTATTATAAATTTTAACTATAACATAGATTGTTTACTTTTCAAACTGTAAAAAATACATTTTTTGTTGAAAACTATGGTATCTTCTGGTTATATTCTCTAACAATGTGATGTGTAAGGGCTCTTGCACCCTGGAGCAACTTTGTGCTGAAGTCATTGAGCTGCTTCTCTCAGGGCATGTATAGCATAGTATGGTGGCATTAGTTATATAGATTGATGATGGATGATTGATAGAGTTAAAGGAACCGTCTCTTAATAATGTAGTGATAAATTCTGAACATGGTATATCTCAGATTGCCATGTATATTTGTGTATAGTGTAAACAGTAGACAATATCAATAGCAGCCGAAGTTTCAAGACAGTTCTTGACTTTACCTTCTCCTTGACCAGTCATGAAACCAAACTTTCATGTTTAAAACCACAGGATAAAGTGTAAATATCCAGATCTCAAACTTTTTCTAATTTAAACAAAACAAACTTCACTGGTCCCTAATCAGATTGTCACATAACATCGCAATCTTGCCTGGGATTGTAACAAGTTGTATTCACTGGGACTAGATCAGACCAGACATACTAGAAACATAAGAGGGTATGCATCAAGCTGGCAGCATATCATAATCCATGAGAGAAGGAATGATTACTCTAGTCTGTAAAGCAGAAAGTGGGGAGAGGAAGGAAGAAAATCAGAAGTTAATGGCCTAGTTCATTACTTAATGTGGACTACAAAATTCTGTCCAAGGTTGTCACTAGTCAAATCAAGTCTGCTGTGGAGCTGGTGATCTATCCAGACAAGATCTGCACTGCACCCAGCGGGAGGGACACTTGCCTCCTCAGCCCTAACCAGAAGGTGGCCTTTGACAGAATACCTTACACTTACAATATGGATGTGAAATCTAAAATGGGATTTGTGAACGTAATCTGCAATTGGACCGAAATACTCCATGCAAACATCAGTAATACACTTTCATCCAATAGACAGGTTTTGGAAAATGTTCTAAACAAATTTGGAGTCAGACAGCAATGTCCTCTTTCTAGTGCCTTGTTCAAGAACTGTATCAAATCTTCTGCTGAGTTCATCAGGAAGGGTACAGCATAAGAATGGTAACAAACACAGTCAGTGGACTCAGTCATGTCAAAGCTTCCCTGAATATGAACAATGTCATCGTTATCTGCTCAGATTCACTGTCAGTTATCAGATTTATGAGCAGTTAAAACTAGCTTTAGGAACCAAAGTATAACACAGCCCTGTTCTTTGGGAACTGGGTCAACTGATCATTTGACCTCCTCATCTTCAGTTCAGGCTCCCGGAATATGCTGATATGGCTCAAATGGGCTGTGGCAATGAGCATACACCCAAAGAACATATACCCAATTTGATACATAAACTGAACATGTGAAAGCTTGCAATTAGGAACCAAGACATCAGATGCCTGGTGCTGTTGGAGTGGTTCGACCTGGTGCAGGTCTGGCCCATACCCTACTCCAGTGCCACGGTAATTAGTTGAGCTATCTTCTACTTAAATGGAGATCAAGAGTGATTCATGTCTGCTGGACACAATGTACAAATCCCTAGATAAAGTGGTAAAGCATACTCAACACAACGCTCATGATAATTATCACCTTTGTGTACAGCTTCAACAATTGTGAGTGAATCTTTAGTATACAAATATCATGTGTCACTTTGTGCTGAGTTTTTACCTGTCCCCAATTTTGCATAGGATAGCCATGTACATCACCAGGGAATGCTTCATTATTCAGTTGGACAATGCCATATTACCAGTCTCCCATGAAAATGGTTGCACAGAAAATCTGCTTTGCCCTCCAGGTAGTGGTTGGTATGTGACATCAACAAGGCCCTGTGGAAAAAGAAAATGGTGGATCCTGTTGGATTATTCTCTGAGCCAACTGTCAAACTCATTTGGCAGGATGCCTCATCACCAGAACTTTTAAACGAAGACAAAGCTTGGATGGAGTGAGAAGGGACTTCCCATCAGATCCTTCCTGCATGCCGGGAATCTCAACCCCTCCACATGTTACCCTCAATGTGGTTGCAGTATGCTTACTTTCTTCCTTCTGGAATGCACCTTTGCAAACCAGGGTCAGAAAGAGATGTAATGATTTTTGTCAAGGTTCGTCAAGAGCAGGCTCCATAACATAGGATTCTAAATTATACAGGTTGTTTCCCGAGACACACACTTTGATAGAATAATCAACTCTAGGAAAGGAGCTCTTTGACCTGCCTGAAACTCTTGATTTTCAGTGCAAAGAGTCGTCAATTGCTCAGTGTTATGGACTGACACATTTCAAGGTGCAGAAACACACTAAAGCTTGGGGTAACCACCTTCAAGGCTCAGTGGAAAAGGCCACAAAACTGGACCTGCCTGTCCTAATGCACCGAGGGGCTAGAAACTGGGTGAAGCTGTATGCACGAAAGAATGCTTCGCATGTAATGCAAATTGTAGTGTAAATATAACCTGTATTGACAACTGTAGTGAAGCAGCTCATGTACTGTGTTGAAAGAAACGGATCTGTATTTCACTTTGCATCATGATAAATTTGAACAGGTACATAGCATACTTTTACAAAGTTTATAAATAAAGTATATTTTTGGGAAAATAGTTTTTGGGATCCAGCAGCCTATAGCACCAGTCAATAACAAAGCTAAATTCATACTGAATGGACAGTGAAAGTCGGAATGGTCCTTCACTAGGGACAAAATACGGTATATTGTTCAAATATTCAGGCTTAAAACTAGAGATATATTTTGTGTTACTTGATGAATTGTGTCTTTTCTCAATTTACTAGCAGAATTTGTCAGTATTTTAAATTTACCCGCTATTTGTGTGATTAAGTGTATATTTTTAGCAGAGCATTTGCTAAGCTCATTTGTTAATATCCAAAAGATTCACTTTTGCACTGTTTAGCAATCCTTTCAAGATAAATGTTCAGAGATAGTGAGAACTGCCGATGCCGGAGTCAGAGATAATACAGTGTGGAGCTGGATGAACACAGCAGGTCAGGCAGCATCAGAGGAATAGGAAAATTGACATTTTGGGTCAGGACTCTTCTTCAGAAATGGGGGAGAAGGAAGGGAGCTCCGAAATAAATAGAGGAGGGATGGGGCTGGGGAAGGTAGGTGGGATGGTGATGGGTGAGTGCAGGTAGGCAGTGGTTGGGATTGGTCAGTGAGGTGGGAGGAGCGAAAAGGTGTGAGAGAAGACGGACAGGTCAAGGAGGTGGGGATGAGAGGAAGGCTTGGTCATGGGATGAGGCCGGGGATGGGGAGATTTTGAAACTGGTAAAGTCCACATTTTGGCCATTGGACTGTAGGCTCCCAAGGTGGATTATGAGGTGCTGCTCCTCCAGTTTCCGGATGGCATCACTGTGACACTGGAGGAGGCCCAGGATGGGCATGTCACCCAGGGAGTGGGAGGGGGAGTTGAAATGGTTCGCGACTGGAAGGTGTTGTCGTTTGACACGAACAGAGCACAGGTGCTCTACAAAGCAGTCTCCGAGCCTCCGCTTTGTCTCACCAATGTAGAGGAGGCCACATCGGGAGCAGCGGAGGCAATAGACCACATTGAAGGATGTACAGGTTCACCTCCCCCACCACTGCTGACCTGAAACATCAATTCTCCTACTTCTCTGATGCTGCCTGGCTCCCGAGATAAACGTTCATATGTTTTATAATGACACTTGACATTATCACTCCAAAGAAGATATCATCATAGAATCCCTACACTGCGGAAACAGGCCCTTTGGCCCAACAAGTCCACACTGACCCTTGGAGCATCCCAGCCAGACCCATCCCCCTATAACCCACCTAATCTACACATCCCTGAACACTTGGGGCAATTTAGCATGGCCAATCCATCAAGCCTGCACATCTTTGGATTGTGGGAGGAAACTGGAGCACCTGGAAGAAACCCATGCAAACAAGGGGAGAATGCAAACTCCACACAGACAGTTGCCTGAGGGTGGAATCGAACCCTGGCGCTGTGAGGCTGCAGTGCTAACTACTGAGCCACTGTGCCGCCCGACATGATATATACAGAAGCCTTAAAGCAATATATGAGTGGAGTGGGGATTTCAAGCTCAATGAGTCGTGAATTAGGTAAACAGGGATGGGGTGTGCTTTTTTCTCTTTTCTTTAACTTTCTTTCATCTTTTTTCATCAGAGCTGAAGTAAAGTGTGGCGGGAGCAGCATTTATGCAATAGTTGGGGGTTGGGGATGTTGGAGTGCCAGGGGAGAGAGGATGTTAATAGTTCAACGTTCCAATCACTTAATCTGAACTATCAACATCCTTTCTCCCCCAACACTCCAAAGCCCCACTGTTGCATAAATGCTGTCCCCTCCACACTTTACTTCAGCCCTGATGAAGAGTCATCTAGACTTGAAACATTAACTAGCTTTGTCTCCATGGATGCTGCCTGATCCAATGTGCAATTTTTGTTTTCAGTTCAGGTTCCAGCATCTGCAGTAATTTGCTCCTCCAATGCAGTGATCTGAAGACTACATCCAGTCCAACCTGCTTGTGAGCATAGATATAGAAGAATTGAGTGATTCAACTCATGGCTAGAAAACTGACGCAGAAAAGTAGGTATCAGATTTCTGAGGCATCAGACCTGATCTGGGACAGGTGGGACCTGTACAAGATGAACAGATTGTATTGTAGCAGGATCAGGCTAACATCCTCACAGGGAGATTTGCTGGTGCAGTTGTCCAGAGTTTAAATTGGACTAGCAGTTAGGAGGATGGAAACCCAAGATGGAGCTCAGAATCAAGGGGAGCAAAACTAATAAAAGGCAGTGGGCAAAAACTGAAGACAGATGAAGCAGTGGCAAGCATCAAATATAATCAAAATGGAGAACAATGTTAAACAAGTGAATTAAAGAGACTCTATCTAACAGTGTTTAGAATTCATAAACAGATTGATGATTTCAACGCACAGTTTTTTTTAATTCATTCACGGGACATAAGCATTGCTGGCTGGCAGCACTTACTGCCTTTCCCTAGTTGCCCTCGAGAAGGTGCTGGCGAACTGCCTTCTTGAATGGCTGCAGTCCAAGTGCTGTAGGTAGACCCACAATGCCATTAGGGAAGGAATTCCATGATTTGATCCAGTGACAGTGAAAGAACATTGATATATTTCCAAGTCAGGATATTGAGTGACTTGGAGGGGAACTTGCAAGTGGTGCTGATCCCATGTATCTACTGCACTTGCCCTTCCGGATAGAAGTGGGCACAAGTTTGGAACATGCTGTCGAAAGATCTTTGGTGAATTTCTGCTGTGCATCTAACAGACAGTACATACTGCTGCTACTGAGCGTTGGTGGTGGAGGGAGTGGATGCTTGTGGATGTGATGCCAATCAAGCAGGCTGCTTTGACCTAGACCTAGTGTCATGCTTCTTGAGTGTTATTGGAGCCACATCCATCCAGGCAAGTGGGGAATATTTCATTACATTTCCAACTTGTGCTTTGTGGAGTCATAGAATCATACAGCATGGAAACAGACCCTTCAATCCAACTCGGCCATGCTGATCAGGTTTCCAAAACTAAATTAGTCCCTTTGTCTGCATTTGGCCCATCTAAACCTTCCCTATTCATGGACCTGTCCAAGTGTCGTTTAAATGTTGTAACTGTATCCTGCATCTATCGCTTCCTCTAGCATTTCATTCCATATATGCACCACCCTCTGTGTGAAAAAGTTTCCCCTCAGGTTCCTGTCAAATCCTTCCCCTCTCACCTTAAAAATATGCCCTCTAGTTTTGATTCCCACATTCTATGGAAAAGACCTTTGTTATTCGCCTGATCTATGCCCCTCATGATTTTATAAATCTCTGTAAGGTCACCCCTCAACCTCCTATGCTCCAAGGAAAAAAGTCCCAGCATTTCCTTTACAACCAAACCCTCTAGTCCTGGTAACTTCCTTGTAAATCTTTTCTGTACCATTTCCAATTTAATAATACACCATCTATAGAAGTACGCAGTACTCCAAAAGTAGCCTCACCTATATCCTGTTCAGCAGCAACATGATATCCAACTCCTATAATCAATGCTCTGACCAACGATGGCAAATGTGTCAAATGCCTTCTTCAATACCCTGCATTTATCTAAATTAAACTCCATCTGTCACTCCTCAGCCCATTGGCTCTGCTGATCAAGATTTCCTTGTACTCTTAGATAACCTTCTTCACTGTGCACAATACCACCAATTTTGGTGTCATCAACAAAATTACTAACCATGCTTTCTATATTCTCATCCAAATCATTTATATAAATGACAAACAATAGTGAACTCAACACCGATCCCTGCGCAGCACTACTGGTCTTAGGCCTCCGGTCCGAATAACAACCCTCTACCACCACCCTCTTTCTCCTACCATCAAGCTAATTTTGCATCCAATTGGTTAATTCTCCGTGGATCCCACGTGATCTAACTTTACTAACCGGTCTACAATGCGGAATCTTGTCGAAGTCCATGTAGACAATGTCTACCGTTCTGCCCTCATCGATCTTCTTCATCATGTTCTCAAAAACCTCAATCAAGTTTATGAGGCACAATTTCCCATTCACAAAGCCATGCCAACTATCCCTAATCAGCTCTTCTCTCTCCAAATGCATGTAAATCCTGTCTCTCAGAATCCCCTCGAACAACCTACCCACCACGAGTATCAGACTTACTGGTCTATAATACCTGGGCTTTTCCATGCAGCCTTTCTTAAATAAAGGAATAATATTAGCTACCCTCCATTTTTCTGGCACGTCACCCACAAATATCTCTGCTGGGGGCCCCACAATTTCTTCCTTAATGTCCCACAATGTCCTGATAATGGACTGGCTTTGGGCAGTCAGGAGGTGAATTACTCGCCACAGTATTCCTAGCCTTTGACCTGCTCTTGTAGCGATTGTGTTTATGTGGCAAGTTGTGTTGAGTTTCTGGTCAACGGTAACCCCAACGATGTTAATAGTGAGGGATTCAGTGATGGTAACACCGTTGAATGTCAAGGGAGAGTGGTTAGATTGTCTCTTATTGGAGATGGACATTGCCTGGCATTTGTGTGGCACAAATACCACTTGTCAGCCCAAGCCTGGATATTGTCCAGATCTTACTGTATTTCAAGAACAAAAACAAAGTTGCTAGAAAAGCTCAGCAGGCCTGGCAGCATCTGTGAAGGAAAAAACAGAGTTAACGTTTTGGGTCCAGTGACACTTCCTCAGAACTTTTCTGAGGAAGGGTCACCAGACCCGAAACATTAACTCTGTTTTTTCCTTCACAGATGCTGCCAGGCCTGCTGAGCTTTTCTAGCAACTTTGTTTTTGTTCCTGATTTACAGCATCTGCAGTACTTTCGGTTTTTACTTTGTTGCATTTCAACATGGGCAAGTTGAGGTAAGTACATTTGACTCAATTACCATTCCTGAGATGTGGCTACAGGTTAACCAAGATTGGAAACTGTATCCAAGGATATTCTACATTTAGGAGAGATAGGCAGAAAGGAAAATGAGATGGGGTACCACTCCCATAAAAGGACATTACATTGGGAAGAGAGGATGTTAGATCGAAGTATTAATACATAGAATCAGTTTGAGTGGAGGAAAGAAACGACAAGTGGTAGCAAATTTTGGTAGCAGCTGTTTGCAGAGTTTGTATCAACATTTCTGAAGTGGTTGTTCAGTTTTCACTCAGTTTTGATGTTCTCTATGTTCTTCAGTCATATCACTTGACTCTTTCCATCATTGGTAGAATTTTATGGACCTCAGCCCACCCATCTCTGCTGGATTTTATAGTAGCAGAGGAGGCAGTAGGTGGCCCACCCTCAGACCTATTGAGACTTTTGAATGGACAGTTTAGGGGCACCGTCTACTGCCACTGGTTTATACTGACAACAGGACACGTCCATGTCACCTCGTTGCCATTTTGTGGGCTGAGGAAGGTGGGAGGCAGTGACTCTGCATAACCTTTGTAAAAATATCATTCGTGGGATGTGGGGGTAGCTGGTTCAGCCAACATTTATTGTCCATCCCAGGATCCTCTTGAGAAGGTGGTGGTGAGTTGTTTTCTTGAACTACTGCAGTCTGTTTGATTTAGGTACACCCACAACGCCACTGGGGAGGGAGTTCCAGGATTTTAACCTAGCCTGCTTCTTTATTATTGCTGCCTTCTGTAATTGGGATGAAGAATCCAGGGTACAACCACATCCCCAGTTGCCATGAAAGGAATTCTGTACACCTTGATGTCAGAATGAAGGTGGGAGTGGGACAGGGAGGAAGATGCTGGGTAAAGTTACATCAATGTGTGTGTTGATGCACACTATGGATTATGCCAATATGTTCCATATCATTCAGCTCACTCTTAAGATTCTCTTTTCTGTGAAGATTGTACTTTCTGGGACGATCAATTGACAGACCTGCATCTTCAATGAAGTGCAATACAGATCACATTTGAAGCTTCTTGTGACATTGAATCTGATCAAGTGTAATTGTTCTACGTACTGTACTGAACCAGTGTGTGTATTCTTCATCTATTCTGCTGCAGCCAGTATCTTGATGATCTAATGAATAGTCACAAAATAGATTGAGATCTGTGCATGTCAGTGATCTGGCAAATGCTGATTCCCTCTTGTCTGTCAGGTAGAATACTTGTGCTTTCCATGCAGAATTGCCATAACGTAGCTGCTTTTCATTATCAAAATACAAATGTAAGAGATGAGTGTCCCTCTATATGCATTTGATTTTACTGTTGCACATTGTATCATTGACATGCAGCAGCCAGGTACATACTCTTCAAGATTCTGACAAGGAAATTGTTTGCAACTACTCCCTATTCAACTTTGGTGTGCGTTTGCCAGTGCTCTTAGGGCATGCTATGTTAATAATGGCAAAAGATGTTGTCCATATAATGTGTTACATTCACAAGCTGGAACACCTGTACACTTCTGGTTGAAGGTCCTTTCAGTCCAATCTTCACTCTTGTTAGTCTTATTGCTAACCACATGTACTTGTTTGCTTTGGTGTGGGTCTCTGGTGCGCTCCCTGTTGTTGCTGCCAGATGCTTTATTTTTGGTTGAGTCCATCTTGGAATCTCTGGTTATATCATCGGAAGCTGATTTCTTGCATTGGTGAGCACTGTGTCTTTCTAAGAACATAGGAGCAGGAGGAGGTTATTCAGCCTCTTGGAGTGTCCATTCTAGATCATGACTGATTATCTACCTTAATGTCATATTCCTACACCATTTCCATATCCCCTGATGTCATTATTAACTAGAAAGACACTCAATCTATGTCTTGAATGTTTTAGAAATTATATTCCCTTCAAAACTGATTTTTTCTCATATTTCCTGTGTAACATGAGGCTTCATCTGACTGCTACTATGATGCTAGCTCTATTTCTCAAACACAAACAATTTCTAATAAACGAGGACAAAAGGAAATTGATAATAAAGACTTCTGAGGCTACTATGTTCCATAAACTGATGTCAACTAGATACAGTCATAAAATTATACAGCAAGGAAACAGACTCTTCATTCCAACTCATCCACACTGACCAAGTTTCCCAAACTAAACTAGTCCAACTTGCCTGCAGTTGGTCCATATCCCGCCAAACATTTCCTATTCACGTAACTGTCTTAGTCCTTTGGTTTTAGATGGCATGACTTGCAAAGAGCTTGGAATGTAGGACAGCTTCATAGTGAGTGCAGTAGACTACACTTCCCACACTTGCTTGCTTGCTTTCTGTATCTTGGCTACTGTGCCAAAATGTCGGCACCTAATGCTTTCAGATGTCATTGTCTGGATATAATGGCTTTATTTTTTTTTCTACTGACTGTAAGCCCTGTGTCAATGTCATCACATTACGTTTTTTTGTCCCAGAAGTCTTTGTGGAAAGATTCCATAGAATTTGAAGCTATAACTGGTTCCATTATCTACTCAGACAGCTCAGCCTATGAAAAAATCATAGCCAATGCCCTCGTCACAGCAGCTACTGACAATCTGATTGATTGTTCCGTGTGACTGCTCCCCGTTAGACAGCAGCTCACGATAGTGAATTCTAAACTTCACTTTTATATGAGCCGATTGTTTAGCAACTCCAGTAGATTAGCAGAATCCTTCTGGTCCTCTTAAGTCAGGACTGAACTATTACTTAACTATAAGCCACCCCTCATTTTCAATGTCTATTTTTATATTCACTGTTTGCAATTCTGGTTTTGCAATCACTAAATCTGAGGCACATAGCTTCATGCTTTATTTAAAAACTCTATTTTAGGTAGATTATTTGTGGCCTTCCAATTCATTCTAGGGAATACGGTAGTCATCTTTCTAATGTTCTTGGTCTTTTTCAGATATTATCAACGTCTAATGAACTTATAGTATTCTTTCTACTATAATGCTACTCTGTGTTGAGATCTAGCAATGCACACAAATAACCTATCTAAAACAGAGTGTTTAGATAAATCATGAAACCATGCTTCTTAGAATTTTTTTAAAAATTCTGTTTGCTTTTTTTTTGGGCTGCAACTTGAGCTTTATTTTTAACAAGTACTCTTTATTTGCAAAGTGGTATTTTTATGGGGTCCTCATGTTCATGTAACTCCTGCACTGCTTTGTTCCTATCTAAGGTGTTTTCCTGTCATTTTCGAACCTGCATCACTGTTTTGTTTTTTAAGAAAAATCCTCAGGACTGATTGCCATGTCGTATTTTGCTGTATTATCAGTACGTAACACAGATTATGTACGATGGATTCAGTTTACTTGAAAAGCTGATATATGTTCATTAAACAGTTCAGATTACAATTGTAGTACAGATAACTATAAATCCACTGTAACACTAGCAAGATCTGGTGAACTGCACGGTAGGCCATGTGGTTTCATCCCAGTTCTGGTCTCATTAGCATATCTAATTCTTAAAGCAATCCAGCTCTTAAAGCAATAATACTGTTCTAGCGCTTAATAATACTGTGTCTGCTCTGATTATAGCCTTAACTTCACTTTCCTGCCTGCCTCAGGTAACCCCCAATTCCATTGTGAATCAAAAACCTATTTAGCTCTGCCTTTATCTGTCTAAATTCAATACCCCAATCTTGCCTGCTGTCAATGGAAGAGAATTCCAAATGCTAACAACCTTCTGAGAGAAGTAATTTCTTCTTCGTTAGTAAGATGCCTTACTTGTTAACCATGTTGTAGAGAGCCACCTGACGGAAACATCAGGCAGAATTCAATGGAGCTGACAGGGATTTCACCAGCCAATGAGTACTCTGCATTGTCTGTTTTAGGGAAGGCCCACTGAAATAAGTACCACTCAAGGATCGATGTTCTATCTGCTGTACAGCAACGCCAGCAAGGAGGCTTTATTGAATATTGTTGCTGGATCCTAGGCCACAGGTGAGTGGTACTGGGAGTGATAGCCATGTGGCCGGATAGAGGGGTCAATAGAACTGCTCTGTCCCAATGGGTCAGTTCCTCAATCGGGTACTGAGTGCCCTTTGAATGTTTTACCCTATCCACAGAAGTTCAAAAGCAAACCTAGTATGGGTTTACTTGTTCTGGCCCCCTTTGGTGAGGCCCTAACTTCTCTTCTGGGTAAATGTCAATGGTCTAAGAATGAGCCCCTTAGTAGGCATTAAAGGCCCACTTCAGAGCCTGATATTGTGACAGGGTGGGGCCTCTCACTAAGGACAGAATCAGGGTGAAGGAGGGATTATGCCAGAATGTCCCTACCTCCCTTGAACCTCCCTTGCCACCAAATCAGATGATGGTGTTAAATTCCATTCATTGTCTCAATACTTCCCTGTCAACCTTCCTCAGAATCTTATACAATTCCATAAAATCACCTCTGATTCTTCTAAACTCCAAAGAAAATAGGCCAAACCTGCTAAATTTTTCTTCTTATGGCAACCAACTACAGAGAATAAAAGTAATTTCAGGTGTAAATTAAATAGTTGGCTGGCAGAAGTTCAATGTAACACATCTGCGATGTTAACTCTAAATGTATCAAAGAAACTTCAGAATAACCTAGCGTAACTTGAGATAAGGAGGGCCTGATGAAACTCTGCTCAACAGCAAACTTGTTGATTGTGTCCAAAACTGAAGATACATGTAAGCTTTTCCTTTTGAGGAATGCACAAGTGCGGGGATTAAGAAGCCAATTTCAACTCTACTGGAGGGTGCTAGTGGAACTGAATGTTCTCATGTGTACTATGGACAAGTGTGCTCAAAGAATTATACCCTAGTCATCCCTACCTTGCAGGTAAAGGACTTCTCTGGGATTGAGTGCTCGAAGCCAGGCACAAGGAAGTAGGAAAATGAAAGGACTCCTTCTCACCCTAAATGCTGGAATCAAATCACAGATGAATGAAATCAGAACTTCAGAATCACAATCAATCTGCAAAACTAAGGATTGTGAATTTGACTATTCCACTGTCAATATCTATGCTCCTAGTACAACCCAATACTGACTGCCTTGTTGCCTTATATGCTCCTCATGAACAATTCAGCAAATGATCTTTGTAAATTTTACTTTACTCCTTTTTAGACTCACTTATTTTGAATCTGTAAATATATGTGTTCTGTTACCAATTCTCTTCATATTTAAAATTAATAAACTCACTCTCTGTTATCTCAAGAAAGCTTGAATAATTTGTCTCTTTTTAAAATTCAGTTTGGTCTGGGAGAAAGCTATCCACAAGGGAAGGATCCCTTTTAAATTTGCTTTGTTGCAACCAAAGGTGAAGGTGAATAATAACACAGAGCCAGTTTATCCTCCTTTGCCCAGGAGCTTAGCAATTTAGGATATCGCACCTGGAACCATAACAAATTGGGAAACCTCTTACGAAGTCTGTATGTAACAAACGGTTGCATGACTTCCCTACTTTTATACTCCATACATCTTACAGTTAAGGTCTGACAGAATCTCAACAGTAGGTATACCCAGTCATGCTAGCTCTCTGTTGTTACAGGGATTCTCCACCCTGCTTTACAAGGCAAATGTCCATAATGAGTGGATAATGAACAACAACTCCCTCTGTTGAGCCCATTTTGGAGCTGGAATAGTGCTGAAGGTCAGTACTCAAATTGAGAAGAGTAGAGGCCCCATCCATCATGCCAGTGTAGGGGCTCTTAACCTCGAGGCAGTTGGGCACCACATTTTGCAGCTGAATGTGTCAGGCAGGCACTGGTGGTTCACCAATAACCAGGCTTGCACCCTCCTACAACAGATAATTTCTTCCAATGGCACACAAACTCTGACAAAGTTAACATTGCTAATGGACTAAATCCTCCAGATTGCATCCTGTCCATTGTTGGTCCTAATGTTTTAAAAAACACAGACTGCAAAACATATCTAAATACATGAAACATCTCTGAAATAAAATGGGAATGAGCATGAGCTTTCCGTTTGTCACAGCTTTGAGGTATACATATATTGTGGTACTTTAAAGTTAATCAGGATTAATCCCTTTAAATTAAGGATCAATTACAGTTATAAAATCATCCATTGCCAATCTTTAGATAAAATTGGCTAGTGTGGACCTGGTATATTGTATGTTCTGCAACAGATTGCTAGTAGCATTGTGCTTACATTATAAATTGGACTTCAATGTATGCTGAAACAGTGTGAGGAAAATGTTTGGAAAATGTTTACCTATTAATGTTTAAAACAGTTAACATCATCAGCAATTGTCCCCAGATCCAACTTTTTCCACCTGGGTTTTAATTTAAGTTACCTGTTTCATGATTTATAATATTTCTGTGACAACCAGAATTCCTCAATCAATTGCTTTCATAGGATTACATAGGATATGCATTACAGAAACAGTCCATTTAACCAAAGCAATCCATGTGAGTGTTTATGCTCTACTCAAGTCAACTTATGTCTTTGTTTCATCTAAGTCTATCATTCTAATCATCTATTCCCTTCTCCCTCATATACCTGTTTAGTTTTCATTTAACTGCAGCTATAATATTCACTTCTTACACACTTGTCTTGCAAGTTCCATATTCTTAAAATTCTTTGGATAAAGCAGTTTCTTCTGAATTATTTCTTGGATTTCTTAGAGACTATCTTATATTGATGGCTTCTAATTAAGGCTTTTGCCTGTCCACTTCTCTATTATCCACAATGCATCCTTTCTATCCTGTAGCACACTTCCACGCAAGCATCAGAAATACTATATTGCACTTCAGCCTTCAGTTGCCCAACATCCAAAACCCCAATTAGTCCTTTCAGGTGAAATAGCATTTTACTTGAACTTCATTCTCTTTAGAAAACTGTATGCATTACTCATGATGCCTCTACATTAGAGAGGTTACCATGAAGGTCTCTCCTTCTCAAGCTCTCCCCTTATGTTAAAGCACCATTAGTCATCTCTCTCTATCAGAGAGCAGCCCCCTGGTCCTCTGGGACTAAAGCAATGTTGCTTCTATGTTGGAGAGACCAAATAGCGATTGACTGACTATTTTCCAGTTATCTCTAATCAATTTGCAACATGACCCTGAACTTTCAGTCAGAGTCACTTTCATTCTACAGCCCACTCATATTTTGACAATGTTTCAATGAAGCTCAAAGTGCAGTATCTAATCTTTGGATTAGATACTTTGTAACATTTCTGACAGCACTAAGTTCATAATTTCTGCTCCCCTTTTAGTTGCTTTTGGACAGGAGTTCTAGGTAACGATTCTGCATTTTACATCTGCTCTAGACACATCCTTGTTTCTTTACTGGATTAACTTGTCCCTTTACCATCCTCCTCCTGCTTTGCACCTTCATCTTGTTTGATGTTTAATTGCTCTTGACTTCCACCTCATCAGAGACCATGCCTAACTTTCTCTGCTACTGTACTAACCGGAATTCCCTGCCCAGTGAAACAGTAGAGGCTGCCTCATTAAATGTTTTTAAGGCAAAGATAGATTTTTGAACAGTAAAGGATTTAAGGGTTATGGTGAGTGGGCGTAAGTGAAGCTGAGTCCAAAAAAGATCAGCCATGATCTTATTGAATGGCTGACTAGGGTTGACAGGTCATATGGCCTATTCCTGTTCCTATTTCTTATGTTCTTATGTAAAAGTGTTATATCTCCAACGTTTGCCAATTCCATTGAAAAGTCATTGGCCTGAAATTCTAACTCTGTTTGTCTGTCCACAGCTGCTATCAAACCTGCTGAATATTTCCAACAATTTCTGTTTTTATTTCAGATTTCCAGCAGCCACAGACTTTTGCTTTTGACATATTCATTGGTTGGAAAATAGGAATTGGATCCTAATATTAGTCTAATGTTAGTCACAATAAGGTATTCAAGCCTTGCAATGCAAGGACACCTTTAGACAAATTTTCAAATCTGATCTTTAAGTTAGAAAATAACTGTTGTTATATGAAACCAAACATTAATATGGAACCAAACATTCATGCATCAAAAACCAATGAAAGCAGGTTGAAGCTATTTCTATTTTAGGTTCCATATCCATGAGTTTCTGTTTCATTGTCTTGTACCAACCAAAACTACAAACATCCATCTTTCTTCAAGTTATTATCCTGCCTTTACACAGTGAATATTAACAAAAACAAATGATTGGACTCCTTCTCTGTGACTAGTGTGATGTCTCCTAATTCAAAGAAACACTGAAAACTTATACTAATGTATTATCATATTATGCTTTTTAAATCCATTATTTTGATCAAGTTAGAAGGGACTAGAAATTGATAAAAATAAATTAGGTTCGCATTTTGTAGTACCCATAGTGATTCATTTTCTTTGTAATTTATTTTTAGAAATGATTAAAACTGTTCACCTTTGAAAAGATGCATGGCACATAGATACTTCAGACGTGTACATGCACAAAAGGAATTAAATAGTCTTTTCACAGACGAAAATGCTGTAAATAATGAATAGGTCAAGTTGCATTTATGGAAAGTGTGACAACATTGAACTTTCATGCCAGTGACTTTTTCTCAAAAGTAGAAAATGCAATGATGGAGTAGGTTTTGAGTAAGAACAGCACAATGGAATATCTGCAATGGGGTGGAAAGCTTAAATGAACAGCAGAAACATTACCAGTAGCTGCTGTTCTGAAAAAAAGGGAGGCTTGGAGTGGTTTTGCCCTAAAATTGTTGAGCAGAATGCTGAATTCTAAGCTTTTTTACAGTTTTTAATGTTCCTAAATTAAAGATGAGGTGCCATTTCAAAAGCTTCCAGTGAACTTTGTTGAAGTTACATAGGAAGCTGAGAACAGAAAAGTTAGAGTGGGAATGAATTTGAGTTAAAATACCAAGGATTCCAGGACACTGTAAGGAAGAAAATGCCTGTTTCAGCAGAGCGGCTGTTTTCTATGAAGTAAATTTATGATATCAAAATCCCCCCAATGATGTCTGGGGGAAATTGTCTGTTTTGGTGGAAAGAGTTCCTCTGCAAAGGAAATTCAAGAGATTAAATGTCCTCCAGATGATATAACAGACCATACCCTGATTCTGCAGGAATTATCAGGGACATAAAACGTTATCCATTTTAAAGGGATTATAGACCTCAAATGGTTAAGACATTCTCAAAGTCAACAGTCCATAACCAAAGACCTACCAATCTTCCAAATCCAAAGACAAGACTGGTAGAACAAGGACCAAACCACCTGAATTTGTGAAGTCAGAAACTTGGATGGAGATTAGGGTAGAGATCAATGTAATTATAAAGACGAACTTATGAATGTTACTCATGGGAAAAGTCTTGGGGAGGTGTTGTAAAAGGCATTTGGTTTTACAAGTGTTATTGCTGAGAAGTGTGCCAAACTCCATCCAATACGATGTTATCATAAAGATTTGGGTTTCGAGAACAAATCTGAGATAAATTTGAAGGAAATAGACCTACCATCTGGGTCTCCTCATAGTCTGAGTAACACCATCTATCATATCAGTGTAACTTGTATCTGACTGCTATCATGCAATGAACTATATCTTATTTAAGACAAAACCTCTTCTCATTACACCACCTTAAGTGGTTCTTCTCTACCATGCTAACCAAAGTGGGCCCTAAAAAGGAGAATTGTGGCAGCAAATCTACTTTATGGTAATCAAGAGTCCAGCGAGCTCATGCAGTATAATGAGCTTTGGTGAATATTCATTATATAATAGTAAGTGTTGTTGAAAAATAATTCCAGCCAAAGAAAATAATGATGTTCATACAATATGCAATCCACCAGAGATGTTAGGGAGGGGGGAGCCTCATAATGTGGCAGTACTGTGGCAATTGATTTTGACATGTACATTTAGTATACCAACGAACAAACAGTGTCATGATCAAATAATTGGAAATAATTCAATTCCACAAATTAGGGAACATCTTCTCATGGAAGATGATGACTAATCTTGTAAAAAGTGATGCTGGCAGTCCCACTTGAAGCTGCCTTGATTGATTCAAAGATCTGAAACAGTAGTGTACCCTCAAGCTCAGTATCACACACACAGCATGACCAATCAGCTGAAGCGCAAGAGTTAGTGACAAAAAGAAGTCTGCAGTCTCCCCAGTACTTGCCCCAACACCATCAGATCCCATCACAAACCTGTCCAAATTGTGGCAGTACTCATTGATTCATCGCTCCATGTTTAGCTTGACGGAAAAAGTATAGCTTATGGTTAAAGTGTAACCAGTTCACAAGGATATGTATATCAAAAATGTTATTATGAATATGATGAGAGGATACCACTGTCTTTCTCTAGCCTCGATACTCCACTGGTCATTAACGTAAATTTAATTGTTCTACCAGATTTCCAAAATGACCAATTGTATGTTTTTGCCAAATTAGACTTAAAATAGAAAGATCCTTTAAACAGTTTTTTCTAATAAACACAAGATTTATTGGCTTGTTATAAACATGATTTACACAATGGTAAAGCAAAAACTGGTTAATGCGTTCTGTTTGTAATATGAAAATATGAATATTTAATCCTCTAAATAACCCAAAACACATTCACAAACACATAAACAAAATCAAATTTCTGTTTGCAATTTCTCTCAATACACTTTGGGAAATGAAACTACTTTTGGTGATTAAGCCTTAGATCTTGAAAGTAAGACGAAGGATAAGATACAGAATATTCAGATGACTTCTGGTTTAATATTCTGCTGCACAAAAATGGATGTCTCTGAGATATTTGCCAATGCAGATTGCTCAGGAAACACTGTATTGGAAGATCTTCTGGACAATTTTTAGCAGGACAATCATGGTTCAGACTAGACCAAGGCTTTAAGTATCACCCTGGACTCATAATGAGAGGCTTTTCAGAAACCAGATATGAAGGACATCCAGGTTAAAGTGAAACAACAATCCCATAAAACCGGAACAAAAACAAAGTTGCTGGAAAAGCTCAGCAGGTCTGGCAGCATCTGTGGAGGAGAAAACAGAGTTAACGTTTCGGGTCCAGTGACCCGAGGAAGGGTCACCGAGGAAGGAACCTGCCTGGGTTCTGAGGAAGGGTCACCGGAGAAGGAACGTTAACTCTGTTTTCTCCTCCACACATGCTGCCAGACCTGCTGAGCTTTTCCAGCAACTTTGTTTTTGTTCCTGATTTACAACATCTGCAGTTCTTTTGGTTTTTAATCCCATAAAACAGCCTGTGGCAGCAATAGATGCCTACAGAGAAGTGTTCATTAGAAATACTTTTGCAGGTTTGTACACTCAGTAAAAATCAGTTAAACTGTATCCCACATGTCCACTAACCAATGTCCTATCAAACAATACCATGACAATAACTCCAAGTATATATTTTTGGTGAGCTGCAAGCAATCACAGGGGTAATGTGCTGGAAATCAATCATCGCTATACCCAGAATATCACAAAACTTAACAATTTTATGAAAGTATGTAAGATTTTTTAATCTACATGTCCCTTAGATACAGGTTGAGAGAATTCATTCAAATCAAATTGTGAACCATCAATATATAACTGTATTTGTTAAAACTCCAACTCCCCCCCTTACAAAACTCTCCCTACACGTACACAGACAAACATAATTAAAATGGGTGTCATGGGCAGAGGGAAAGACGGGGAAGACAGTTCAATGGTCCCTGTCCTCGGGATTCACTAAGATGATCATTTTAAATTATCATGGTCTGCTGCTCCTGGATCTTTCTTTTCCAGGTACTTTCACTTTCTTGCACAGGGCGACTGGTTCACACTTAGAAAGTCTCTGACTTATTGGTTAGGAGCCACAGATTACAGCAGCAGTTGACGGAAATAAATTGGCTTTATTCAGTCTTGCTCAGAGATAGTAAGAACTGCAGATGCTGGAGTCAGAGATAACACAGTGTGGAGCTGGAGGAACACAGCAAATCAGGAACCTTCCCGAAATGTCAACTTTCTTGCTCCTCTGATGCTGCCTGGCCTGCTGTGTTCCTCCAGCTCCACATTGTGTTATCTCTTGTTCAGTCTTGCAGTGTTCTTTTTATTGCGGAAAAACAGATCGATGCCTTTGCTGGCAGTCTAGTGGCTTCAGCCCAAACATTCACCCCACAAGCTGTTCAGCCGCCTGGGAGCCAATCACATAGCTGTTGGCAGGCAGGAGAACTTTGTAATCAGTAACTGGTCAACGTTCCACAGACCAATCAGTTATTTCCAGCCAGCTGACACCCCTTGGATCCAGCCTTTCTGTAGTAACCTCTCCCACTGCTCAAACTCACAGTAGTGTAAATGGCACTCACAATGAGTAACTTGCTTTTAAAAAGTGCAGCAATCCGCTCCGCAATCCTTGGTTTTTAAAATGGCCCTTTTCACATTCCAGTCCACAAACAAAAATTCAGATTAAAAAAAGGAAAAACCATCTTTACGGTATGATTAATTAAACTTGCATGCGGTGAATTGAAGAAAGACACTGAATTGAGCCTGGATAACAAGCTGTAGAGCTGGATGAACACAGCAGGCCAAGCAGCATCAGAGGAGCAGGAAGGCTGACGTTTCGGGCCTAGACCCTGCATCAGAAATTGAGCCTAGCTTTTGTAAACCTCCTCAGCACTCCCAGTCACCACTCCACCACCACCCTCTTAATCTTCCCATAAATACAGTAACCCAATGTATGAGCTAAGATTGTCTAACACTGGACCAATTGGGATCATACTTGGGAGCTTTACTAATATTTAAGACTCAGTACTATATCATAAAGTATATTTATACTAGAATAGAAGATAACAGAAAGAATGGAATTTGTTACAGTATAAAAAACTATCTAGCAAACAACAGCAGAGTAATCAAGATCATCTCAGTATATGACAATTACTTTATTTATACACTCGGATCATTAGTTGAACAATTATTGCAAACTGTAAACACTTGATTTGCTTCTTCTCTACAAATTTAGTAGAGAGACCTATTCCTAAAATGTAAATCCTTTAGGAGCATGTACAATCATATGATTTGCATGACTACAGTTTGAATGCTTTCACTGATGATTATTTCAAAGCCCCATTAGTTTATTTGTTTAATGATGTAACGTCCCAATGTAGCAACATTTTTTGATGGCTGCTTGACTATGCATATTTTGTTTGGAAGGAGTCTCCTTATTTATTAGATATTCCCAAATTTTGCTCCTATACCCTAGTGGGAGTTGTTTATCCATTCCAGCAAAAGATGGGGACAGTATGTTCCTAGTTACCAAAAATCCCAACTTTGTGTGCAATTGGTTGCCTTTCAAAATTAAAAAATGTACATTGAAGCTCAAAAGACCTGTTAAAATTTCTGTTAAATAAATCCTGGTTGATTGAGGAATGGATTCACACTAAGAATTTTCCCAAATGCTACTATTCTAGAATAAATCATTAATACATATAGAAATTATGGAAATCAAAAATAAGGGCAGATTATGGGTCTGTAATTTCTCTATAATCGACCTGAAAATCTATTACTAGGTTCTCTTTCCCATCTGCTTCTCTTCTATCTATGCAAAAAAAGTTTTTTGGTAAGATACAAGCTAGTACATTTAGGAAAAGTGTATCGTGTGGGCTTAGGTATGGTACACATAAACTGAAGGACATTAAAAAGGATAGATTAAAGCAGTACAAGTGAGCTAAATTCCTGGGGGTGTGGTTTGCCACACAAAACCAGACAATATTTATGTTGAGGCGAATGAGTGTGTGGAATTTGGGTCAAGACCTAAATCTGTTTTTAGTTCCATTTAGGCTATGTCCCAGATCCTACCGGAAGTGCGGGCAAATGTAAGAATTATCTGCCCAAAGCATTCAAAATATGCAAATGACAGATTTAAAACAGGTTGTCATTATTTATCCTAAATTCTGTCATTTTTCCCATGATTCTGCCCTGCTACAAGCTACTTACATAAGGCAGAGGTGGTTATTAGGCCCAACTGAAGAATGTAGAAGTGAACACATAAAAATCTTATAAAATAATATGCTTTAAGATTTTTGGTAGAGAAACTGCTTTGCCAATAATTTTGCTTCAGCTGTATCCTTTCCGGCAATGTTTTGCCGCATATCCCATCCAAAATTTTTATCTTTAAATCCGTGCATTTAGAAAGAGGATTGCTGACCTGGAACATTCAGAACTCAAAAGAGAGGAAGCATTCCTTGCACACAGATGGATAACAAATGGAAGCAAAAATGTATGATGGAAAAGCAATAAATTTCCATGGAAGAAGATTCATCGGAACAGGTTGTATTACTGGTGGTGGATTTAAGAACCTCTCCAAAGACCGAGGAAAATTCCGAGAGATAGCTGCTCAAATTACTACTCAACAATACAGGAATATAGAAACCCATTGTAAGTTGGAAGGACATTAATTCCATGGAAAATGTAATGTTTAATACTTATAAAAGGGGAATACTCTTTTTTGTAGCTTAAGTAAAAGTTGCCCACAAGGGGAATAATAATTTTATTATTTTGTTATAGTAGAAGTTTAAAACATGAATTCTTGTTGTATCATTCTTTCAGCTCGTGTCTGGAAATTCATGTCTCTTTTCAGAAGTTGTGGTCTCTGAGGAAATCATAACACTTCTCATTTTTCCCACTGTTTATCCGCTGGTGCTGATCTCTCCCATTGTTTACGAAACCAGCAAACCTTGGTTGAAGAAAAACCGAAAGAACTGAGGATGCTGGAAATCAGATGTGAACCAGAAATTGTTGGATTATCTTGGCACATCTGGCAGCATTTGTGGAGGGAAATCAGAGTTAACATTTAAGTCCAGTGACCCTCCTTCAGAACTGCTTCAAACCCTTCAGACCCTTCTTCAAACCTTGGTTAAAAACCCAGCTCCACTTCATTCAACAAAGTGTGGTCTTATTCGCAGGTTTTGACGACATGCCAAGGAGTGTAAATGGGTAAGGTGTCATCAATCTAGAGATTTCTGATTAATTGAAATTTGTCAGCACTTCAACAGTGCACATGGAGAGGCCTAGGATCATTGCCAGCAACTCCTGTGTTCACATTTAACTGCATTGTGGACTTAGGAAGTTGCAGAGAGATAACAATGGTTGTTATTGACAGCTTCACCAATGATACCAGTGTAAAATTCAGGCCAATTCCTCCATGTAGATTATAATAATGCCCCTGATTGCCACAATACTGCTACAGGCTGAAACCTGCAGGACTTTGATCCCAGTGTAATTTTTAGAAACTGCCCACTAAGGACTTCAAGAATTGAGCACCTCAAATTATGAATCTAAGAGGAGTTGGCCTAATTGACAAATCCCATCCAGATAACTATAGTCACCTGCTTATCCTCAGAAAGCTGGAATGCGGATGGAATATGGCAAATCCAGGAGCTTAATATCAGAGAATTCTTCGCAAGACAAACAAACTACTTAGCCTTCTTTGTAAGGGGATTGATCGTTACCTGGAGAATTCATTTTTTTCCAAGGGTCAGTCCACTTTATTAGGTTATCTGCAATTCTTATTAGAATACAAAGTGGAATGGGAAGGGGTTTGAGATGGGGTTTATTCTGTTGGGTTGTGGTGGGGCATATTTCCCAGAAAAATATTATATCTCTGAATGGAATGTACTGAATTTGAAAAGTGTGCAACTATAAATCCATGGTCTGGCATCCAAAGGTGGGTCAAAGGTTTATTTTGAAAAAGATTACTATATCAACTGTCTTGCCCTTGGGTCAAAAGGGGTCAAAACAGAATATAGAGAAAAAGACAAAGACTATGACATCCACCCCGGTATAGTTTTCATGGATTACAAATCTGTAGATCAAGTTTCTGTTCAGAGCTACCTATTGGATTTGCTGGGGATCTGTAGCAGGGAATAAAATCATTGCAGCTGCAAAATTCAGACTCTGATAGCAGCTTAAGATACCAGGCCTTATCAATCATACAGATTTTAGGATTGTAGATTTATTAGTCAAAAATTAGTTGAAAGAAATGTTTATTACAGCAGATTACCAGCTGTCTAGGTAGCTTCTTTTAAAGTCTTTGAAGGGCTTTCTCTATTATTTCAACTTGGGTGGAATGATACAATTGTCAATCTCAGCTACAGCAATCTTTATTGACAGACGTCCTCAGGGGCCTTTTTCTGTCCATTGTAAAGATGATCGCCTCCTCTTTCATTTTGCTTCAAGCACAACTTCCGCAGCCCTACCAGAAACATATGCCTGTTCCCTGGCAACTTGAATTCTTTCAATACATTTTACCCCCTGCAATGTTGCTTCATCATCACTTACAAGAAACACGATGATGCCTGGTCCCTTAAGCTGCTGGTGGAGTTTGAAGCTTGGAGCTGCAATGATTTTCTGCACCTCCACAAACACACACCAAATTCAATGGATGAGCTCTATAGTAGACATTTCCAACATTTACAGTTCACCCACAAACTTACAATGAGGCTGACCCCAGAAATTCGCAGAACCAGTGTCAAACAATTGAACAGGTATGAATTGCACATAGTCCCACTTCGATGTAGCCTATTCCTATCATAAAATGTAGCCTACTTTGTCAAAGTAGGCAAAGTAAAACTGCAGATTTAGAATTGTGGTGTACAGAAGCAGAATAATTAATGTTCAATTAAACCTTTATTTGTTCAAACAGTAATACCTAGGGGGGAGTTATTCATGGCTTAAATAGAAATTTTAAATCCAAATTTTAAATTTCGGTCTTTGCTTTTGTTCAGTTTGCAGAATGCACAATTATCAATTTTCAACTACTTATCACTTGCTTGCAAATATTTTTAAAATATTCAGATTTTTTAAGGGTGTTTTGCTAGCTGACTGAATTCTATTTCTATGTTAAGTTCCTCAAAGAATCCACATTAATGTAAAATGGGCATCACTGCTATCAGCAAGCAAGAAACCAGAGTAACATTAGCATTTCAAACTAATGCTCTGCAATTTCTGATTTTCTTAAATAAACCAAATATTCCAGCTGGAAAAACCTTGCCAGCATCTGAGGTCTGAAAATTGCCTACAGCTATAACCTTGTGACACCTTGTGCATCAGTCTAACACAGAAAAATCAATTTTTAGCTAGGGTGACAACTGACAGAGTTGCTGCATCCATTAAGAAACAGTCAAAGAGCAATCACTGTCTTCTTCAGACAAAAGATGGCAGTTGTAGGAAAAGTCAGTAAAATGGGTGAAAACATGATATGAATGCTCTGGGCAGTCAAGAGCTCTGCAACAGGATTCAAACTACTTGTCAGAATCCAGCCACAGAAATGTAGGTTTTAACACGTCACTTGTTTGTTGCATTTCCGAACATTTTGTCATATTAACTTCTTATGTTATTTTGAGCAGGAATATGAAATATTAAATATAGAATATGATACATTGAATTTAGCATGGTAAAGTGTACAGTTGACAGACTTATTTCCATTTTACTTAACATGCCAGAAGGAAATGAATCCTTTTTGTTTTTTGTAACAAGCATTCTGTTGGTGTCTCTTGTGTTCAGTCTGCAATTTCTAAATCCGCATCAAGTATTAAATATGACAGAAAATAGTTTGAAAGGTAAGTATTTAAAGAACATTTGAACAACATAGTGACTTAAATTTTGTATTACTTTTATTATAATGCTGGTATACAGGTGAAGGTGAAGTGTTATTTTTAGTATGATTGTATAGTTAAAGGTGAAATGAAGCAAAGTGCCATGCTCCTCTTTTTGGTTGTAATTCTATCACCATTTGTCAGCTTTAAAAGTGAGCTTCTTGTGGAGAATTGAATAACACAATCTGATTGAATAGGGTACACTCACCTCAGAGACCTTGGTTAAATTCCTTTTCAAACAGTAGGAATTGATTGTCTGATTCACTAATAAATGTTAAACGACGTGATTGAAAATAACTTGTACATTTTTAATCCCATTAACAGATACACAGTACAAATAGTCCTGAAATTGTTATTGTTATGAAGTTTACAGCTGCCTGAAGGATTAAAAACATTGGGAATAGAACTGCTGCTGCATTAGAAGTATTGAAGGTGCACTTCTGAGATGGAATTCACACATTGGGGAATAAATTTAATATTTTTATACCAGTTTTACAGGCAGAACAATAATAACTATTTCTGGTTACAAGGTGCTCAGAAAATATAGAAGGGGAAGGAAAGGAGGAGGGGTGGCAATATTGGTTAAGGAGGACAGTGCAATGCTGAAGAAAGAGAATATCTCTCAGGGTTAGGCCAGAATCCATTTGACCAGAGTCAAGGAACAAAAGGGGTACAATTACATTGCTAGGTGTAGTCCATAGTACACAAATTGGTGAGAAAGATGGACAGGAACAAATCTACAGAGAAATTACAAAGATATGCCAACATTATTGAGTATTTATAATGGGAGACTTTAATTACACAAACAAAAACTGGGATATTTGTGGTGTAAGCGGCAGCAAGGAGCAAGTGTTTTGGAATTACATTCAGGAGAGTTTCTCATAGCAGTATGTATCCAGTCCAACAAGAAAGGAGCAGGTTCTTGGAAACGAGGTGGGCAAGTGGATCAAGTGCCATTTGGGGAACATCTAGAAGACAGTGATCACTGTCTCATGAGGTTCAAGACGACGATGAAGAATGACATGCCAGAATGAGAAAAATCAATTGGTGGAGAGCAGACTTCAATGGGACAGGAACAGAACTGATCAGGATTAGTTGGAACAAGAGGTTGGTGGCAAAAACAATAACTGAACAATGGGCTACCCTCGAATAAGAGATGGTTCAGGTACAGTTGGGTTATATTTTGTTAAATGGTCAAGGCATGACAAACAAATCCAGAGCTCCCTGGATGGCAAAGGAGATACAAATTAAGGAAAAGAAGAAAACATGTCTTTAAAACAGGTAGCAAAAAAAAAACCAAAGGACTATAGATGCTAGAAATCAGAAACAAAAACAGAAATTGCTGGGAAAACTCAGCAGGTCTGGCAACATCTGTGGAGACAAAGCAAAGTTAACATTTCAGGTCCAGTGACCCTTCTTCAGAATTGATTAAAGCTAGGGAAAGATTGGTTTATATGCTAAGATGGGAGGGGGGATGGGGGAACAAGTAAACAATGGAGGCCAGAGAGAGAGAAAAACAGTTGGGCAGACAAAGGAATATGAAAAGGTCAGCCTGGGGGAATGAATAACTGCTAAGGGGGATCATAAGTGGTTGACATTGGGTTGTTTGTAGTAGCAGCTCGTATGATAACAATGTCTGGAGTGTGGGGGCTGGGGTAAGGACATAGGAGGTGTTCAGGCACTAAAACTGTTGAACTTGATATTGAGTCCTGAAGGCTGCAGGGTCACCAAGTGGAAAATGAGGTGCGCTGGAGCACTGCAGCAACCCCAAGACAGAGATACTGGTCAGGGAACACAATGGTGTGTTGAAATATCAGATAACAGGAAACTCAGAATAATCTTTGCAGACAGAATGTAGATGTTCTACAAAACAGTCACCCAATGTACAGCAACACCACAGTGTGAGCAGTGAATACAGTCAACTAGATTGAGTGAAACAGATAGATCGTTGCTTCACTTGGAATTGCTAATGAACAAGTGTCAGGTAGATAAAACAATTGAGAACCAAAATAAATACAGAAGGTTAGAGGGAAGGTGAAAAAGCAAGTAAGAAAAATAAATAGTTACTATTAAAAACAGATGGCAGGTGGTGTTAAGGTATGCCCCAAGGTCTTCTATAGTCATAGAAGTAATATGTGGATAAAAGGTGGAATTGAGCTGATGAGAAACCAAAAAAGGGGATTTACAGATGGATGCAAGGGACATGACTGAGGTAGTAAGTGAATAATTTTCTGGGTTTTTTTTGAGGATTCCCAGGTCATGCTGAAAAAGGATAAAACTCTGTCACTAGACGGGGTCAAAATTGATAAGGATGAAGTGTTGGATAGACTATTGGTACTTAAAGTTGACAAAGCATTAAGACCAGATGAGATTTATCCAAGGATATTGAAGGAAGAGAGAGTTCTGTCAACTTTGGGGAGGTGCCAAAAGATTAGAGAATTGTAGACATTATGCCTTTGTTCAAGAAAGGTTGTAAGGATTAGCCCAACAATTACAGACCAGCCAGTTTAACCTCAGTGGTGGGTGAGCTTCTAGAAACAATTATTTGGGATAGAAGTAGTAGTCACATGGAAAAATGTGGTTTGGTTAGGAAGTGCCAGTATGGATTTCTAAAGGGGAAATCATGCCTAACTAACTTGCTGGAGTTTTTTGAAGAGGTAACAATGAGGCTCAATGAGGACAAAGCTGTTCATGTGGTATACATGGCCAGAAGGCACTTGACACAGTGTCACATAACAGACCTGTGCAGCATGTTGTAGGTCAAGGAATGAAAAAGTGGCAGTGCTAATGTGGATACAAAATTGGCTGAGTGATGGGAAACATAGAGTAATGGTCAATGGATATTATTCAAGCTGGATGAAGAGTTTATAATGACCATTGTCAGGGTTGGGTATTGGGAACATTTTTTTTTCTGTATAGATTAATGATCTAGATCCTAGTATGCAGGAGACAATTTCAAGTTTGCAGATGACACCAAACTTGGAAGAATTGCAAACTGGGAGGAAAACAGTAGAGAACTTGAAAAGGATATAAATAATTTGGAGGAGTGGGCAGTTATGTGACAGATGAGATTTGATGCAGAGAAGTGTCAGGTGATGCACTTCATTAGAAAGAGCATTGAAAGGCAATAAAATAAAAGGGTCTGTAAGTCTAAAGGGGTGCAGGAACAGAAAGACGGTGGGGGTATAGGCACATAGATCATTGGAGCTGGTAAGACTGGTGAAGAGAGCAGTTAATAAAGCATACAGTGTTCTTGGCTTTATTATTAAGGCTTTCGAGTGCAAGGGGGATGACTTGATGCTGAATTTGTGTAAGACACTTGTTAGACCTCAGCTGGAGTATTGTGCATAGTCTGGGTGCCACATTAAGGGAAGGATGTGAACACATTGGGGAGAGTGCAGAATTGATCTACAAGAATAGTTCCAGGAATGAGGACCTTCTGTTATGAGGATATATTAAAGACATTGTGACTATTCTCTTTGGAGAGAAGAACTTTTAAGAGGAGATCTGAAAGAAATCTTCAAAATCATGAAAATTGCTGGCTAAAGTGGAAAGGATAAATTGTTCCTCTCTTAAAATGAACAAGAGCACAAATCTAAAAGATTTGCAAAGGGAGGAAATGTGATTTGAGAAAAAAAAACTTTTCTCACACCGAATAGTTAGGATATGGAATACACTGCTTGGAAATATAATGGAAATAGGTTCAAATGAAATATTCAAAGGCATTGGATGATTATTTGGATAGAAATATTGTACAAGATATGGCGGAAAAGCAGGAGATAGGTAACAGGCAATGATTTGAAGATCCAAAACAGACATGATTGGCAAATGGCCTCCTTCTCTGCCATAATAATTCTTAAATTATATGACATATTTAGCTAAGCAATAACACATATATGATTTATGGTTCATTCAAGATGCCGTTAAATTATGTAATTTTTCTCAGTGGCATTGACACCTATCTGAAATCCAGGAAGGAATTATTTCAAAATTTAGGCAATGGTGTTTCACATTTTTCAGGACCCTCTTGCTAACTTTATCTCCCAGTCCTCAAGTCAAGGCCAATGCTTATGACCAACTGCCACCACCTTCAGCTAATTTGAATACAAACCTATTATATCTACCCTCAGTCTTCCATCTCTAATCATTTCAGTAAATTACCTCCAATTCCATGCACTCTCTTTGTTGACAGTCTACTGTGTGGAACCTTCTCAAATGTTTCTGCAAGTTTATACAAATAACATCCAAAGAGATTCCCATATGTACCACTTCAGTTAACTCCTCAAAATGTTTCACAAGATTTGTTATTTAGGACTATTCTTTACAAGTCTATTCTGGCTCTCTGAAAACAATTTATATTTGTCTAAGTTTACAATTAACTTCTGAAATACAATTGTTAGACCAATTACCCATAATTTCCTGATTTTCTCTCCCAGCCTTCTTAAATAACACAGTGGTGTTGGTAATCTAACAATTCAAAGGGTCAATTCCCAAATCAAGGCAATTTTGGAAGATTATGCTTAAAGTACCCATAATTTCCTCACCCGTAACTCTTAATAGTCAGCTCGGGAAACTGTCAGGACCCTGAGATTTATCTTTAGCCTCATTATCTTTTCATTACCTCTTTTTATTTATCTTAAATCTGGAAATTCTGGATAACTCTGGCATTTTATTCTTCTTCCATTGTGAAGACTGGCACAAAGTAAATATTTAGCAAGTCTGCCATTTTTCAATTTTCAATCACCTGTGCCTGCCTACAAGAGGTTTAATTTTCTACCCTTTTTGTTTTAAGATATTTGTTGAAGTCTACAGTGTTGTCCTGACGTTTCTCACAAGATTTTTCTTGGATTCATTTTTGTAGTTTAAAGGCTTTCTGTATCATTTTGTGGTTCTTTATATCTCCCCAAGTGCCTTGGTTTCCACAGTTCTTTGTATTTGTTCAAGCCTTTTCCTTTTCGGTTTATTCTGTTTGTCACTCCTTTGGTTGACCAGGGTTGGTTTTAATAGGAATCATTACTTTTCAGGAATAAGTGCAGATTTTTGTACTGAACTAAGTCCTCCTTTGAAGACCTCCCACGTTCTACATTTTCACCATTTTCAGTTCTGCCCAAGTCTTTTGCAGCTAATTTCTGTCTCATCCATTCAAATTCAGCCTCATTGAAATTTAAAATCTCAATTTATGACTCATCCTACTCCATCCCAGTCCTAATGCCAAATTCAATCATGACTTTTACAATTGCAGGCTAATTCTAGTTCATTACTCATCGCAGATCTTTGTGTTTTTTGACTGAAGACTTGTCAGCAGTTTCCAGGTTCCAATTCACCTATTCCACACTTGTATAGCCTTTTGGCTTTGACTAGTTATAATAAGTGCTATTGTTGCTAATATACTTGGAATGAAGGAATCCTTGGAGCAGCAGGGACTGTAGTACTAACTTTAGCAACCAGCATCAGGAATGGTTGGATCTCTCAGATGATAACAAGTGAAGGGCTAGGCTTTTGCCATCTTCAGATTGTAGGGTCAAGAGTCACATTGTAGGATTTATCTGAGAAACAGCAATGGCTCTCCAGGTAGTTGTTGCAGACATTGGCAACCTCCTGGACAAAAACCTGCTAGCTACTCGATCAGGGAAATGTGATTTCCCTATCGCTTGCAGAGTCACCGCAACCCAGAATATCTTCACCCTTTGTTCCTTTCACCCACTACAGGACACATCAGCAACATAACACAGTCAGCAGATCACGGCTGGCTGGTATGGTTCAGCCATTCACTGGCCAAGCTTATTCAGTTATCGGATGTTTCAGGGACCTGGATCAACCTGTACTGAAGCTGGGGAGGATTATTATAGTTCACTTCTTCCAAATAAATAAGGGCCAACTTATAAATTAACTTTCAAATGACGGGGAAAAATGTAATAACATCCTTCAAAACAGAATAGGATTATTGTTTGAAGGTGAGAGATTTGCATAGACAGGGGGGATAGTGAGGGAGTGCTCTCATTAGACTGCCCTTCAATGGAAATAGCACTCTAAGGGCTGAACATTCTCATTCTGCACTGTGGTATTCTATGTGTCTGTGAGTAGTTGCAGTTCTTAGCCTTATGGTTTTTATAATGGTGGTGTGTGCAACTGCAGTAAATGACAAAGTATTGACACCTTGCTTTTGCTGAAGCAAATTGTGATGGTATCTGAAAAACACAAGAACATCCTGACCAAGGGGACTAATTTGTAGGGAGCATCCTGTGTTAGATGTAATCACGCTGCAAAGAACACTGCAACATACTGCAAAGAGAGACAGACTGCAATAGCAATGTGGAAAGCAGCTGGTGTTTTCCTCTTGACTGGCCTTCCTCCTGTGTGAGCACTCTAAACCGCAGACTGAGTTGTATTGTCTGACCACACAGCTTTGAAAGTTGTTTCAGCTTCTGTTCAAATCACTGGCTGACCCCTGATTTGATTCAAAGTTGCAATCACAGTGGAAAATTTAAGGTACCACTTTCTCATTTCTCATCAAATTGACAAGTTGGGCAGCACATTTTAGACCACAATGGTTTCACCATTACGTCTTCAGTCTGATTGTTAAGGGAGAGAGATCCTCCAGTCATCCCTTGCAGACCACTGACTTTGAGATTTAAGATATCGCCCTGATCAGAACTTCTAGGGTCTCCTCAGTGAAAAGCAAGTTGTTCCATCTAACTAATATTCCCCACTCCATTCAGGGAGCCAAGAAGTCATTCTGAAATAAGAACAAAACATGCTGGAGCTACTCAGCAAATGAGGCAGCATTTTTGGCACAGAGCGAATGGGTGGAGTTTTCTTCTCCCTCTGGTGGTGAGTTTGAGGGCGGGTAGGACATTTTAATGAGGTGGCATTGTGCTATATCTGACCCCTGGCACCTTCTTGCCCTGCGCATGGTTGATCTTCCCAATACACTGTTAACTGGGGCCAGGAAGTGGCCAATTAACAGCCACTTAAAGGCCTCATACCATCATCATTGGAATTAGGCCAGCTTCAGGGGGGCCTGTCACCATGCAACATGCAGGGATTCTAAAAGGACTTGGGCAGCTTGTTACCTCCTGAGGAGTTGGGCAAATCCCCCAATCAAAGGCACTCAGTAACTGATTGAGAGACTGGATGTTCAGGAAGGAGAGGACCTGCTGAGAGCCACCTCGTGCCCTTGTTGCCAGCATCACTGCCTCCTCTCCTCATAATCCCCACCCAAAATCCTCACCCCTTACAATTTACTTAACTGTTACAGAACCCTCCAAATTCTTCAACTTAAATGGAGACTTTTGGAGGGTTCAAGTTGTAGAGGAATTGCCCAGTGTAATATTCAATTTCCTAGTCAAATCCTTTGAAGAGTGTTGCTATGGGTCCCCATACACAATTCCCATCGACACTGGAATGATGAATGCCTGGCCAGTGTCTGGACCAATGCATTTGCCAGATTGTTTCTTCTGCCACTTTGTCAAGTAGAAGATCAATATTTTGTGTGGCAATAAGAAAGTTCATGAATGGATAAAATGGTGCGGTATATTTTGTAGTATTGAATGCATAATCTGGAATGGAAACCAAGGTCAGGATTTTCAAATTGGAAGCAGGAACCACGGTCAGTAATTAATCCTGCCATCACAAACCTTCCCCGAGTGGCAGACTTCCAGGAAACAAGACTGGCCCAGTGGGAGGCTCCAGTTTATGCCAGAAGAGGGTCTCAATCTGGGGATCTGAAGCAGGAATCAAATGGTGCTGTTCCTGTAGCAGGCCTGTTGAAGGGCCCACCCCAACCTAGTTTAAATACTGCACCACTTTACTTGCCACCTTGCACCCAGACATTCGCTAGGCACCTTAACCTCTTCCCTTTTGGCATCTAACCTGCCAGCTTACCATCTTTCTCATAAGTTCTGATTATCCTTTATAAGTGCTGACAACGGACATGAGCCTCAGTTGCTGGTACTAAAAATGCAGTAATAAGTCTCCTGGATCATCTAAGAGAATCTCCATCTAAAACTGATGTCTAACGAACATCTAGGTGTGCTATGGGATTGCCTGCACCACCTCCCAATACCTCTCCCCCTTCCCTTACTGAACTTGCACCAAAAAGCCTAGCATGCCCCAATGCTACCTTAACCCTGTAAAAACTGCAACGTGTCTTTTGAGAATTTTCCTTGCCTGCTGTTCCATTTGCATGGTCATTCCTACCTCTTATCACTCAGTGAGATCATAGAGGGCTTCCAAAGGTCACTGACTCTCATAAAAATCCTTAAAGGTCTGACCTCGAGTTTTAGCATTGAAATGGATGCGCTGTCTGCCTTGTTCCCTTTCCCATGCCTTATAGAATGGCCAGCTGTGGAAATGGAAATGGGATTTGCTAGTGCTGCTCAACAGCTTTTTTTTTTGCATATCTCAGCCCATTTCTGACATAGATAGAATCATGAAAATCTGGGCTAAAGTATAAATATCTGATCTTTTCCCGTTGTTTTATGTACTCATGCTTGGCATCTGTTAAGATAGCAGTTCTGATGTCACTCTGTTGAGTGGGCAGTTTTATGTGGTTGCGGCTATAAATTCTTGACCCTGTTTACACAGCTACTTTAGAGTCGATTTGTTTATTCCAGATGATTTATGGGCTCTTAAACAGCTTCCAATTGTTATAATAGTGGCTTAGCTCCATGTTAAAGAGAATATTGGGTGTAGGGTTGAAGGTAAGGTGGTATAGTGAGTGGGGGTTTAAAGTGTTTATAAAGTTCAGCTCATATGAATGAGTTCCTTATTGGATTGGAAGAACTTTTGGTAACTGAGATGGGTCTTTTCACTTGTCAGCCCTGGAATCAACCCATCTCCATTTCTGAATCAAGGCAGCATGCTTGTCTCCAGGCTCCTTAGGACCTGGACCCCCCATAACCCAGTGAAATCCCATCTCCAGGTAATCTTGAGACAGAGGCAGGAACAGAGTGTAGGATTAGCCCCATCTCTGGATTTTTGCCTTTATGTGACAATCCAGCCTGATGTCCCTATTTATAAACAAAAACAAAGTTGCTGGAAAAGCTCAGCAGGTCTGGCAGCATCTGAGTTCTGAGGAAGTGTCACCGGACCCGAAATGTTAACTCTGTTTTCTCCTCCACAGATGCCGCCAGACCTGCTGAGCTTTTCCAGCAACTTTGTTTTTGTCCCTGATTTACAGCATCCACAGTTCTTTTGGTTTTTATTCCCTATTTATAAAGTCCAGGATCCTGTGTTTCTCCTTTAACAATTTCCTCAACCTTCCCTGACATTTTCCATTAGTTATACACATCCACCTACAGGTCTGTCTGTCCCTGCGCCCACTTTATATTTGCCACTTTTTTCTTTCATTGTCTCTCTTCACTCTTTTTCCAATAATTTATGACTTCACACCCCTCTGCGTTACATTTTATCTGTCACCATTCCGTCAGTCTGCCCATTGAAGTCTCTCACTGTCCTTATCACAATCCACAATACATCCAAACTTTATGTCATAGGCAGTTTCCTGACAACAGATGTTAGGCTAAGTAGTCCCCAGTTCTTTGGCTTCCCACTGTCACCTTAATGAATCAACACTGCTCCTTGTTGAACTTGGAAAAACTGCTGAGGGTAGCAAAGTTAAAAAAAAAGTACTCTGGTTTGAGCACTTACATGTCCAGCACCAAGACTGGCTTAACACCAGGTGTACTTACTGAGTAGGACAAGTGTTAAAAGGTAACGCAAGAACTAAAAGGAGAGACAAACCTACTTCATCTTATAAAAACCGTAAGAACTGCGGATGCTGTGAATCAGGAACAAAAACAAAGTTGCTGGAAAAACTCAGCAAGCCTGGCAGCATCGGTGAAGGAAAAAAACAGAGTTAACGTTCCGGACCGGTAACCCTGTTCTGAGGAAAGGCCACTGGACCCGAAACGTTAACTCTGTTTTTTCCTTCACAGATGCTGCCATACCTGCTGAGCTTTACCAGCAACTTCTGTTTTTGTTCCTACTTCACCTTACCTTTGCTGCAATGGCATTGAACAATTCATGAGAGAAGGACACTGCACAAACATCCACAACCTCAATAATCTCAGCAACCAGCACGTCTGAGCAAAAGGCAAGGTTGAAGCATTTGCAATAATCTTCAGGCAAAACTGCGCAATGATTTTGATTTGATTATTTTTTATGGGATCACTTAATTCTGTCTAAATTACATTGCATCTGCTATTTAGCATGCATGTAGTTCTGTTTTGTAGCTTCATCAGAATTTCAGCATCATCCTGACATCCACACCATCATAAAAGTCATTTTTCAGCTAATTTAATTCATTCCCCTTGTTAACAGGAAATGACGGCATGACCTTAAATCTATCTGGCTGTAGTGCTGAAGAATTGTGCTCCAGAACTAACTGCCTCAAGCCAAAGCATTCTAGTATAGCTGAAATGTTGGCACCTATCCAGCAAGGTGAAAGGCTACCCAGGTAAGGATTGTTCACAAAAACAGAACAAATCCATCCCAACCAATTATCGAACCTCACCCCTGACCCATGGCACATCAAACAAATCATTATCATCAGCAGACTGATGGGAAGCTATTATTATCAATGCTGTCAAATAGCACTTCTTAACAACCAAAGCTCAGTTTGGGTTCCCTTAAGGTCATGCATCTCTATACCTCTCTATGCCCCAAAAGGGACAAAAAGTGCCCAGTTCCAGAGGAGAATTAAAAATAACTTTCCTCGACTTCAACGTAACATTTGACCAACTATAGCTAAGAGGATCCCCAGTGAAAATTAATTTAATGGGGATGGGGTAAACTACACCCACTGGAGATGCATACCTAGCTAAAGGATGTGGTTGTGATTGTTGGAGGTCAATTATCTCAGCCTCAGAGCACTGCTTCTGGTGTTCCTTGTGTAGTATCCTCAGACAAACATCTGAGTTGTTTCATTAAGCTCGGTACCATTCACAACTCCTCAGAAAATAATAAACAAAAAACAGAAGTTGCTGGAAAAACTCAGCAGGTCTGGCAGCATCTGTGAAGAGAAATCAGAGCTAATGTTTCAGGTCCTCTGTTTTGAGAAGGGTCACCGGACCCAAAACGTTAACTCTGATTTCTCTTCACAGATGCTGCCAGACCTGCTGAGCCTTTCCAGCAATTTCTGTTTTTGTTTCTGATCTACAGCATCCACAGTTCTTTTGGTTTTCCTCAGAAAATGATACTGTTCATGTCCACATGCTGCAACATACAGGCTTGGGCTGATAAGTAACAAGGAACATTAATGTCAAAAAGTAACAGGTAATAACCAACTACAACAAGACAGAATCTAACCGTCTCCCCTTAATATTCCTTAATGGTCAATAGCATTATCATTGCTGAATCCACCACTGTCAACATCTTGGAGGTTACCATTGACCAGAAATTGAACTAAACACAGTCATATCAATACAGTGGCTAAGGTCAGAAGCTGGGCATTTTTCTGACTCCCCAAAACGTTTCCATCTTATACAAGGTACAAGTGAGCAGTGTGATGGGATATTCTTCACTTGCCTGGGTAAGTTCAACTCCAATGACACTCACAATGTTTGACACTACCCAAAAGAAAACAGTCTGATTGACAGCACCTCATAAATCCAGGACCTGTACTACAAAGGCATGGGAATTCCACTACATCAATAAGTCTTTAAGTCATTTGCCATCCAGCTGGGAATTATGTTGCTTTTCCTTGATCCATCATTGGGTCAAAATCCAGGATCTATTGTCCTAACAAGTCTATGAAAGTACCTTCGTGGCAGAATGTAGCAGTTCAGAAACAGGAGCTCATTATGACCTCCACAAGGAACATTTGGGATGGACAACATATGCTGACTTTATCAATGTGAATGAATATTAACCAAAACATTTTTTAAAGCAAAGGCAAGCAGCAGCAAATGATTGAACTTTTTTCCAGAATAGGAACAGGATATTCAACCTAGCTGGTCTATGTAATGTTTAAACTTCTTCAACTCACCTGATCAAGAGCCTCTTCCATTTCCTTCTCTCTCATATATTTACCAAACTTACTTTTAAAAACACCTATGCTGTTTGCCTCAGATTTTTCATGTTATAGCGAGCTCCTGTTACCAGTGCTCTAAGAAAAGAGATTATCACATTCTAAGATTGGAATAGCCATGCTTAAATCTCCAGTACTGCAGATTCATCGTGCATATTGTGCCAGGAAGTTCCTATTATCTCGTGGACAGACTTTGATATTCATTAGACCATGAGACTCTCACTGAAGCTGATAATGAAGTCATAGCACAGGGATGCCAAAACAATGACAATTCATTATTATATTTTAACACTGCTTCCAGCCTTTGCCATATGGTCTATTAGGAGCGTGCTGAGATTGGGGAAGATTTCCTGCAGCAGGAGATGTTACAAAGTTGCTGACTTCACTTAAAGGGATGTTTCCTTTTTGACAGAAACATTGTTATGGGGGCTTGAGCAGGCCAAGGGGTGTTTGATGTTATTCTGCAGAAGGTTCTGTCTGGCTGGTTTTATTTGACAGAGAGGAGGATCAGACTGGAAGGAAAATGTAAATGGGGTATCCTGAGTGAAAAGTGCATCAATGCGGTTTCAGTTGTAACTTGAACGTGGGCTCAAGCAAGGAAAAGATGTTATTGCCTAAAGATGGTCATCAATCTAAATGTACAACCACAAATCAAAGTTTTAACATATTGTCTTGCAAAGCGTCTTTATTGCTCTTCAAAGTGAATTTAGTGCATGTACATACAGGTCAAATGTGATGAAATGTGATAAACACAAATACCAGCTCATGTTCTTGCATTGAGCACTGCACAATGGCCGTAACTGATGTCAGTTACAGACGTCAAATACTATGCAAGTTCCCTAATGAAGCACGGTCATCTACTTTCGTAAGATAGCTTTGTGCATTTGGGTAACACCAATACTCTGAGACATGTTGGATGTAAAAATTATAGCACATGTGGAGGGGTGGAGGAGGGTCATCAAAATTGTTACCCATGATTTCTTATCAGGAAATGACCATTGTGAATATCGGAAAGATTTACATATACCATTCTGCCTCATTAGGTAGGCAGTTAAAACGAAGCAGGACTGCTGTCTTCAGCTGCCCCAGCCGGATGGTTTTGCCTGTAATTTTAGATTGCAGGTAAACAATAAATAATCCACATTTTTAAAAACATAGTGTAGCCCAAATTCGTCTAATCATCGAGGTGCTTCTGCATTCTTAACTCCAGGAATGAGTGGGAAGTCTTTCTGGCTTGTTTGGCAGATCTAACTTGTTGGAAAGTGAATCCAGGGCTAGAAGAGTACGTTATTTCAATCTCTTGCATACCTTTCCATGGGCCAGGTGGAGCAGAAACTTCTACCTGAGCCTCCCAACAAAACCTTGGGCATACCTGGATTTTCCGAATGTTTCAATCACTATCCCAAGCAGTAATTTTAGTTCCCAGAGTGGTGTTTTGCTGCCCGAATCATGCTTAAATTCAAGACCCATGTAACTCTTTCTACACAGTTTATACAGGAAACTTTTTCCTGATTATACAGTTATGGCAGAGGAGCTAAGATTTCCCAAGGCTTAGGCTTCAATGTGCCAGTCAACTTCCCCACTCCTTGGTACCCAGCAAGTTCTGACATCTTTAAAAATTTCCCCTGAGGAATCATTAAATGAAATTAGTATATTAACTCAGAGCACTAGAGCTAATTTTCACCCCACTGAGAAATCGAAAATTTTCTTTAATTAACCCGCACATGAGGTGCACTTGTTTCATAAGAACATAATTTATAATTCACTGCAGGTATTGCACTCCTGTTCTACTAGAGGCATGATAAATGTTAATTAGAAGATTTTGTCTCAAGAGCTTCAACAGTCTTCTAATGGGAAAGAATTGAACAACTTGTTATTAAAATGTATAGTCAAATTGTTGTGTTCTTGGTACATCAATCAGATCAGGGAGTACTAACAAGTTCAAGATCACATTGTGCCTAACCCTTCTGTGTTGTAGAAAGAGTGTAAGGCCCGTTATTCTGATCTTGGCCTGAAGAAACATAACTGGAAAGCAGTGAGCTTTAGTGTTTACTGATAGCACTGGCTTGACCTAATGGTCCTTTCCGAAGTCAGCCTTATGTATTCATCACAAATCTGCAGAATCTAGACAATATTGTGATGTCTTAATTTAAGGTAAAGATATAGCTAGACCGTTGGTCTTCCTAAGCAATTATTAATTATGACAATCTAACAAAACTATTCATGAGGTCCAACCTGGTGCTCCTCCACTAGTTTTCTCATCTCTCTTTTCATGTGGTTATGCAAATTCTCAGGAGTTAATGTACATCACCCCCCCAAGTCTTCATCCCATATATTTATGATATATATACCCTTCTACATCTCCACACAAAGTCTCGACTACAAGGACAGTCTCTATCGTGGTTTCAGCCATCTTCCCAATATCTGATATAGAATTCTCTTTGAGGTAACTAAGGATCTGTAATTTCTGAATTCACTCTCTGAGTCTGAGAGTCACAGTTGTTTTCATCATTAAGTGAGAGTTCTGTAGGTGTGTCCTCTTCCTGAGTAGAAAGTTTGTACTCTTTGGAGTTATTTTTTTCTTGTCATTTTGTGGCATTGTTTGGAAATGCTTGCCTTAGGTAAGTATAAGCTTCAATTAATTTGATGAAATTCATGCCTACTAAATTGTCAGAAAATATCATAAAATTGTCATAAAATTGTCAGAAAATATCTCACACCTCCAAGTGTCTTCAAGATCTTTTTTCTTGATAACCATAAAACTCTGTTCAATTTCAGTCAGCGGCTGTGATGCGTAATTGATTGGTCTTCTGATACAATTTTTCAATATCTGGAGCAAGTCTGTTTTAAGTCCCGTTTCTGATTTGTCCACTGCTCCAATAGTTGAAAGCTCAGGATTGTAGTGAGCTAAGACCTTAAAGGATATTAACATTCTTTACATCTTCTCAAAGGATTTCTATTGCACAAAGCCTGGTCTTATTTGAAGAGTTGTCTTAAAGGTGTATCAATCTGAGTTTAGTGTAGTAGCAATTTACTCACTTGGTCAACCATTCCAATAAACGTCTGCAATTCTGTCATATTCTTGGGTGGAAAGAATTCTTTTATGTCTTTAATTTTACAATCGCATGCACTACCTGCCTTAAGATGTGTAACACAAACTTGAATTTAAATAACATTTTTAACATTTCACAGCACTTCAGAGGAGAGTTACCAAAATAAAAACTGAAACCAAGCCATCTAAGGAAATATCAGGACAAATGTCCAAAGCCTTAGCTAAAGTGGCAGGAGACTGCTAAAGGAAGAAAGAGATACAGAGGCAGAGAGGTTTAGGAACGGGTGGTACCTGTTCTTGGTCTATTAATTAATTAATTTTAATTGCATTACCTTCCTGCTTGAAACCGTATTTTCTCTGGGCCAAAATTTCAAGGCAATAGTTGAACAAAACTAGGCAGTTTTGTTCTTTCTCGGTTTTATTTCTAATACCCTTATCATCCCCAATGCTGGACTGAATGATCAAACTAAGTACACAAGAGGCATAGCCTTTCATCTTTCCTGATGACTCCAGAGGTTTAAATTAGTTAGAAGGCATGCTGATCTCAGCAGCTCTGTGTCTTGTGCAAATTCCCCACCCTGCCTTCCTGTTCTCATACCCACAATGCAGTTCTTCAGCCAGGGTACCATTGCTTCTTTGATATTTCATTCCACCAGCACGAGACAAACCCTGTGAACAGGACACTGCCACAACCAGTCAGCAAGCCCAGGACTAGCACCAATCTGTAGTGGCTACTGAACAGTCCCCACAAGGGGAAGTTGCAGCAGCAGGATGCTGAGGAGGTTCAGTAGGCCCAGAATGTATAATCCACTGTGTCATTTCCTCCAGCTACGCAAGGCTCAGGGCCACCACTGAATGAGGATTTTCTGGAACACCATTACAGAACTGTGTTATCTGCTGGAATAGTTCCAGGAAGTAGGAAGCTGGCTTTTTCCAGGTGCAGGGGACTATAGAGTATGGACAAATAGCGTTTAGAGCACTTTATCATAATGTGGCTGAATTTATTAATAGGAGAGGATTGAAGGAGGTCAACGTGCAAGTCATCTGTGATCATTGGAATCACACCTTCAAAGTCAACATCACATATCTGGAAGCTATCATCACGTTTTCTTGAGAATGCCCATGTTCTTGCTTTATTCCATAGGCAGGGTGCCTTACCAGCATGGGGTTTGGTAGGAGATAAGGGCTACCCTCTCCAACCATGGCTGATGACTCCATTACACAACCCTCTGACTGAGACTGAGCACAGATACAATGCTGTCCATTCTTCTAGAAGGACCATCGAGTAGTGGATGATAAGATTCCTGAAGATGAGGTTCTGTTACTTGATCAATTTAAGGGAGGGCCTTGTAGTACAGTCCAGTCAGTGTGTGCTGCATAATCCTTGCATGCTATGCTGTGCACAACTGGAGCTGGCAAAGAGGAACTATGATGGATGCTGAAGAACTGGGAGAAAGGAAGCAACCTTCTAATAAAGGAAGATGAGGATATTAAGTGGGAGGAATATCATCTTCAGACTAATGGAGCAGTATAATGTTGAGCACAACAAGTCAGACAGGACTTAATTAATAGCCAGAACAAGCACAGAGAACACCAGAGAAACCATCTAACTGACATCCAGTTCCAATATATGTGAGCTGGATGAAGGCATCATTTATTGACTGTAGATTTGTTGCTATTCCAAAGGCAAGCAACCACTGTTTAATTTCGAAATCAAATGCTAGTTTATTGTTTGTCCTTTCTTCACTTTTCTTGTTGTTTAATAAAAGTTCATGTCATCTTTTGAAGACTTCACGACATCTGATACTCCAACATTCAGGAATGACAACACATTATGTTCCAATGGGCATTAGGTAAAGAGTAACACTCCTTCAGGCACCATATGGCTCCTCCAGCTCAAATGACATTTACAGATGTGATATTCTGTTTACAACGAAGTATCGTCCATGCCACATGTGTGCTGTTAAAGATTTCCTTTCTCTTTGCAAACTCACTACAGTTTGGAGCTGTCCTGGGGTCAGTAGTTGGGTTGGAAGGAGCCTGGCCCATAGCAAATGTTGCTGGCCTTGAAGATACGGGAGGACAAATTAATCCAGGGTAGTTTGTGGCAGATTGCCCAGACATGCTGAGAGTGCGCTCCCCAGATATAGGCTCATCATCCTTGGCTGCAACTTCCACGGACTGGGTCAGGGAAGTGTTGAAGGATGTGCATGGGGAGGGGCCAGGCATGTCCACAGTGACCTGAGGAGAGAATTCTTGGAGAGCCTGTGTGTGTGTGGCACCTCCTCCATCTGGGTCTGTGCCGGCCCCATCCGCCCAGCTTGTGTGGAAGGGTCATCTGGAATGAGGTTGAGCTTCTTCATCCTTCATCTCCTCACCATTGCTGCTGAGCTCCAATGGATAACGTCATGGATTGCAGATCTGCATGTATCCCCAAATAGCCACTGAGCATTCTGTTAGCCCTGGCTTTCCATGGCCACCAGCCAAATATACAAATACCAGGGCCAGCATGGTACTGCTGTTTCTGTGGGATTTTGTGCACCTGCGCAAAGTTAGTAATGGTTGATGCCTTCTCCTGCCTGGGGCTGAGCATGTGCCTGGTCTCTGAGTGCCAATAACCTGGGCCATTTCTCCCCTGGCCAGCCGCAGAGAAGAGGTGATGTGCTCCCCAGAATCTGGGGAGAGAACACACCGAGGTGTAAGTCCCTAAGCTGGAGGTGGCTGCAAGGAAAGTCTGAGGGAACTCAGGCTTCTTCCTCAGAGGTGGAGGAGGAGCTGATACACTGAGGGACTGCTCTGTTCGGAGCAGAGATTGTCGCTGATGCCTTCAGAAGAGAAGAGAGACCATTCGTTGTGTAATAAAATCTTAAACATCTTAAGAATAAGTGATCCGTGGCAGCAATGGGGGAGCAGTACAACTCAGCACCATGAATCTGACTCAGTTGCCTCAACATGGAGGTCTCAGCATCCCCACATGAGAGGTCATGGACCTTTCCCATGAGTTTGAGGATTTTCTCACAGATGAGATGAGGAGGCAAATCCTGGTTACTCTGCCACTGTCTTCGCCCTTTCAACCCTATAGTGAACGCTGTTCTTCTACACTGAGACAAAGGAAGAGATTGAATGACATGAAAGTGCCTGGGAGGGCAGGTGCTAATGGTTAGTGGTGGTGTTGGAACAGGAGAGATGATGGCGTGTCCTGAGCAAGTGAATAGGAAGCACCAAAGGCAGGAAGGCTTAATATTTTCAAAGGATGGACAGCCATCAAGGAAAAATGTCATATTTGATGGTCAGAACGGCCAACTATGAGCCTTGGTGGGAGATGTGTGCAGTGGCAGAGTTAGAATGAGTACAAGGTAGCAAAGAAAAGAGTATAGCTCTTATCCCTCGTGCAGTGCAGAAGATCATTCACATTCTCATGGCTATCCTCTGGATCTTGGATCCTGCACTTGGTAGCTCTGCAAACTAGGCTGCCAGTGTCTGGTTCTGTGACCTCCTTTTGTCAGTCCTGGATGTAGAGAATGGTCTGAAGCTGGAGCCTCACCGCTGGTCCTGGGCGAGGAAGAAATTCTATGTTTGCACACCCTGCCAGCAGGACCCTCAGGTTCTTGCCTGCAAAATGGGATAACATCATGCGCCCCCCTCCATATCCAGAGCAAGTGTCAAGAACTATGCGGGGCAGCCTCGGACTGACAGTGCTTGCCCGAGGGTACAATGGGCTTTTAAAGATGGTGTGGTAGCAACGGATGCCAGTCTTTCGGTGGATGCCTGGTGAGTGGTAGGTTACCTGGAAATGGTGTGTAGTAAGATGGGGATGGAATCAGACATAAGAGATGGTACAGGAATGTGTTAGGTAATTAATGAGGTGAATTTGGTAAGACATTGTGAGAAATCTCATTGAGCCCCACGGTCAGAATCTCTCCAAAAATCCCAATGCAATTCGCACTCAGCCAAAACACATCAGATTCAGTTCATTGACTGAACCTGATGGCATGTCATCAGAGCTCAGTTCATTGACCTGACTCATTGGTCAGGCTTTTATGGGACCCTGCTGATGGGTTTGCATGGAGTGAGAGTTCAGTAGATTTTCTGAATATCCTTCTCACTATCTCTTTGTACTATCTGAAGGTTCATTGGGGTGGGCAAGGCAGAGGAAGCTCCCCCATCCTCAACCCAAAGGGGGTTTTGAGTGATTAATGCCAGTTCAGACACTGCAGCCCTGGCCTTCCTCAGAACCCGGTGGGAGAAGGTCAGAGACATGGGGCTGGAGGGGTGGTGCCCAGCAGGTGATCTTGCTTTGGCCTCGGGTAGAAAAGTGGGTGTTGTGTCCCTTATAGGCTCCTTTTCCAAACTGGATCCTCCCACTAAAAGTGTGTTCCTCCCAAGTCCATACCCTTCATGCTCTCAATCAATGTTTGCAATGTGGAGCCCGCTGCCACATTGGCTAGTTAAGGTGAATAGACCAGATGCCATTAAAGAGAAGCTGAGTAAGTACTCAAGGGACAAAGAAATAGAAGGCCATGCTGATATAGTTAGATGAAGGAGGGTGAAAGGAGGATCATGTAAAGTGTTTACACACATCAGTTGGATCAAGTGGTATTTTGCTGTGCTTTAAATTCTCCATCACTCTATTTATTAGCATACTTAAGAATTGATTGGATGGTCATTGAATTAGTGCAGAAGCCAATGTTTCCGAAAGTGTTTTAAACTAGTATTTTGTGCACATATAGTGACAAAGGGACAATGCCCCAACAGTATATTTGTGGTTACAATGAACAGTGTTTCAGTGAGGATTGCTTCTGGCTGATCACCAATATGTTGCTTTGAGGTTGGCTGTTCTTAGATCTCTCCCTTTCTCCACATGCTCCATTGTTCAGCTCTCTTACTGAACAGTAAGGCTGTTCATATATTACAGAGCAAGATAATCTTAGAAACTGGATTGGCTAGAAAAATGAGACTCTCTCTGAACTGTTTGTCTAGTTGGAAAGATTCTTCAAGGTGTTATAGCATGTTTAATAATGAACTGGCAAGTGCATGATACTTATAATCTCTTATTTAGCTGATGTTCTTGACCATTTCAACGGTAGCATTTGTCTCCCAGAAGAGACTGAGCCTCAGAACCTAAGGCGTCTGGAGGCTTTCTCTGCCCTTGGCAATGCTGGCTTTCTGGTCCAGATTGTCTGCAGTCTAAATCCAAATAAAACATTAAAACATTGTTTTGCTGATTGAAGTGGAGATATTCAGGCTGATTGCCAATTTGTTGCTTTTCTATTGGTTGCGGTTGTATTTCTTCTTTCTTGCTCCAAATGCTCGGTTGCTAAGCATTGTTGGTCAGCTCCTGTTCCTAATACGTAAATTTGCATGTTTGTGTGTTCAAAACCTAGACCTATTGTCTGAACAAGGGCAAATGCGGTGAGTTAGCCAATAATATACAATTATGAAATCCGTGGTTGTACTGTAGAGGAAGGTCTTTTGACTTGTCATATCTGTGTTGACTGTCTGAAGCAGCAATTCACTGACAGCCTCCTCTCAACCTTTTCCCTCTCACCCTGCATTCTTTTTCTTTTCACATAATAATCCACTTCATGAAAGCATTGACTGAACCTGCCTTCATCGTACTATCAGACAGTAAGTTCTAGATCTTTTTCTGAACATGTTTACCTCTTGTCTCTATTGCTTCTTTTGCCAATTACCTTACATTTACAAACCCAGCTCTCAATCCTGAACAGCTTCTCTCCATCTGCTCTGCCCAGAGCCCTCATGATTTTCATTATGCCTATCAAATCTCCTATCAACCGTCTCTCCAATGTATCTTTGCAATTGAAGTTCCGCAGCCCTGGAACTGTTCCTGTTAATTGTCTTTTTGCTCTCACTCTAATGCTTATATATCTTTCCTAAAGTCTGCTCCTCCATTGTAAGTAAATTCACTTTGCAATGTTCATTTTATCCTATTCTTCCTCCTTTAAGTAGGAGGAAAAAAGATGAACACCTGATGAAATTCCCATTCTTAGAATATGGATTATGACAATGATCATTTTTGATGCAAAAATTAGAGGCAAAGGTGATCAAAAGTGGAATTTTTGAAGCAAATCCAACAGCATGAACAGACAAGTGGACAGCTACAATTTTGTGGGTCTTTACATTCAATACGTTCCCAAGGAACAGGGGCCTCAGCTAAATAGCAGTTTTGCATCCCAACAATCACAACAGCTTGGACACACCATTGTAAATGTGAGTTTGACAAAATTCAACAGGGATTCACTCCCAGCTAGGTCTTTTCTTCTAAAAAAAATTCTGGTCTCCTGTTGGCTTACAGAAACAAAATTACTCATTGTGGTCCCACAAGATTTCCATGGCCCTCCCAACGTCCCCCACTCCTCATTTTAAATTTGTCATTTACCCCAATCCCTGTATTTTGTTCAACCATCCTAACCAAGGCTGCTGGTGGTTCCATGACAGCTGATCAGCACATTCCTGAGGCTACTGAAATTAAAATCACCATTCGCCATGATTCCTGATTCCTGCCCTAAATTAGAATTGGTTTGTAATTGTTAAAAAGGCCATGAAAACTTAACAAACAACTGCACCTCCCAGTCGCGAACCATTTCAACTCCCCCTCCCATTCCTCAGACGACATGTCCATCCTGGGCCTCCTGCAGTGCCACAACGATGCCACCCGAAGGTTGCAGGAACAGCAACTCATATTCCGCTTGGGAACCCTGCAGCCCAATGGTATCAATGTGGATTTCACAAGTTTCAAAATCTCCCCTCCC